>NC_088793.1:132016424-132641424 GCF_011386835.1 Chrysemys picta bellii | reverse complement strand
GATCCATCCTTTTCTGGCCCAAGCTCAAGAGCTTGCGTCCATGGATCGATGTGAAGAACGAGGAAGAACGGTGAAGGGTGACATCCACTTTCTTCATGGACACCCACCTTCCATGCATGAATCACTGAGGGGTGATGTAGGCCAATTACATGTTCTAAGTCTCTTTCTACAATGTTTTTGTGTAAGCCTTTGTCGTGCTCTGGAACCTATGCTAATAGTGCAACAAACTGATTATTTATGGCTGGACTATTTCCTTTATACGAGTTGCTGATATGCTCATGGGCTATATAAATCCTAGATACAATGCTTCAGCACTTTGTTTTGGTAGGAGGTACACAGCAGTAACTCAAGTGATCAGAACCCTGCCTTCAGGATTTCAAACCCATAGCAACGTTAGGATTAAAAAAACTGATTAGTGAGTTTATGTAAAATACAGAAGCTCGCTGGGGCATAAATTATGAGGCAAGGGTCACATTATGCGGCATGAATAAAATGAAATTCAAAGGTCACTTTGTGCAGCACAGCCATGTTATGTCAACATGCCATAATGTCAGATCTAATTTAAAATGCATTTTAAGAAGAATTTCTTGCCTCCTGTGTTTCTGTGAGAAAAAAAAATCAGACAATGTTAGGATTGGAAAGGAACCAGTTACAAGCTTTAAAAATAAAATAATGATTCTAGGTAGCTAGTTTATTAGCTTCTCAGCTCACACCTGACATGTGAGCACTTTTCCCCCTCATTAAAGATGGGAAAGGGAATAATGACTGAAGAAGAAGGTATGGGATGCACAACTCAATTAGAAAAGGCAGCCTGAAAAGATTTCTCCGGGGAGAAAGACATGAAAGCAGAATTGTACATTACTAAAGCAATAGTAAAAATTAAGATTATTTTAAGAGGTGCACAATACTTAGATAGGTAAATTTGATCATATTTTCTAAGCAGGCTGATAGAATCCATCATGGAAGGCAGAAGGGAGAAAGATCCCAATATCAGAAGCATAGGAAAGGAGACCATCGTTGGGAAAAGGAGACTTTTTTCATTTTACAAAAAGGCACGCACTAAAAAGGAAATGTCTGGTAGTAAACGAAGGAGAAAAATCAAAGAGGGGAAGGAGATGTCCACACTTGTGAATTGTGAATCACGTGAGAGGCACATAGACTGATATGTTTGGTTCCGGGTGAAATGGTAGCTATGAGCATGTTGTTGCAATACTATGTATGAAGGTATAGGAGATGAGATATTCTCTACAGACAATGGACTGATGAAGTAGATGAGGTTTTGTGTTCAGGTCAAGTGTGGTGGGATGCAGAGGACAGCAGGCGAGGTTTTAGATATGTATGTAATAGCTGAACCACATGCCAAAAATAGCAGGAACCACAGCCAAAAATTGTGAAATTCCCATAAACAATCCTGGTTTTAATATATTATATTTACAGTGTGGCATGGTTTGTGCTTCTTAATGTAAATGTAGATGAGACAAGTTGGTTGGCTGTTACGATACTGGTATAGATTTGAGGATCAGAGTTAAGTTGGTCTGTGGAAACTTGAAAATTTCATGACTTTCAAACTTTCTAATAATGCTCTCTTAAAACACAGTTTTCCTCTGAAAATTGACTAAAAATGGCAGCGTGTGTTCCAGATTTATTGTATCTTAGTGACTCCAGACCAACTGTGTACACTTTTTAAATAAACAGCTGTTTTCGTAACCTGCAAACTCAACCGGGAATCTGAAAGCTGGATTCCTTCTAACTCTCACATCACCAACAATAAAGATTTAATCAAAGCTTAACTAAAAAAAAATCTGTTGATAATTCATGAACCTGAACAGAACCCAGCTCCTCTTCCTATAGTAATATAGTTTCTGAAACTGACATGAATAAAAAGTGATAAAAAGTAATGTTAACCAATAAAATAAAGCACTTATGACTGAGTATACAAAGGGATTAACAGGTCTATTGAGTAGTGAGTTCTAATATAATCATTTTTTGGAGTAAAACCACACTTTAATTTTACTAATCTCTAGTTATAATTCCAATTGTATCCTGAAGTTTGTCAGGGAATTCACTGATTTTCTAAGCAAGCATTCCAATGCACTGACATGTGAAGATCTGCTATATTGTATAATGTTTCATTCCCTTCTGACAGACTCTATTTTGCTATCATTATCCAATGAAACCAAAAAATTAAATACTTAAAACAAATATTCTGCGATCAAAGTTTGTAGCCTCCTTGAAAAAGAGTGGTTCAACTAATATGTTTAGAAATGCCACTGGCTGAATCACTACAGGCTGTAGCTTCTTTGAACCCAAGCAGTTTGGTGCATGAGAATTTATTATTTCTGCTGGCTGTCAGCTAAGTCAGAAATCCTAAACGTCCAGTCCATGGAGTTCACAGACTAGTTTGCAGCCCCTGAACCCAAGAAGTTTGCATGAGAGAGGTTTTGTACTTTACCACCACTGCCATACGGCACTCCTTTCACACAGTTTGCTAGATATCTGATGGCCCTTTTCAAATTTTACGAAGTCTGCCAGACCTGCTGAGAGGTAGCGGCTGCTAGGCAGAAGAGAAGATCGTTGCTATGAACCAATACATACATACTTCTTTGACCACTCTTGTAGAATTTTGAGGGTAAAGAGATTTCTGAGGAATTTAAAAGGGAGAACAGAACTAAGCATAGAACAGGAATCTAGTTACAGTCTTAACAGTCAAGACACTGTAGTACTCTCTCCATAATAAAGGACTCTCTTGTCTCTGCTGACTATTTTAAAGTACATTTTTAAGTTGCTAGGGCACTACCTAGTACCACAAACTGCAGTTTAACAGTTCCTGGAACTCTTCAAACAGTAAAGGACAGCACCTCATTTTGGAATTATGAAACCAGTAGGGTAGCCTTTATAAAGCACCATATGATTTGCAAAGGATACAACTATATTACAAAGCATCAGCAAGTTTACAAAGTCTATCTCCAATTGGAGAGCATGGGTAAGGTGATTGTGCTCCCCTTCCCTCCATCCTTGTGGCTAGTACTGGAGAGGTCTCTGTAGATGGGTGAATTTTACCTTACTACATATTGCAGAAGTGTCTCTCTCCACTTTGTTTTTCCTGTCCTATTTCCATAGAGGGGAACAGCTCTCATTTTAAATATACAGGACAATGCGTAATAAGTACAACTCTTATTTATTTCCCCCTCCCCCACTTAAAAATTCTGACAGACATCCATAATGAATTACAGGGGTAATTAAAAATTGGACTAAACTAGATGAAGCTAAATTTAGATATGACAAAGCGATATGGTTTACTACATTGCAGAAGCATACAGGGCAGATTGTCTCTATATTCATAGGCATAAGAATACTGCTGAATATATTCTTGTGTCATACTTGAGCAGATTAATGTTTGGCTCAATAATGTCACTTCTCAGCATAAGCATCAGAGAGAAATGTAGATTCTCTTTTTTATTACACTGTAGAAATGACTTGAAGTGGAAAATGATAGCATTCTCCCATGACCTGCTAATCCCACTCAGTTTGCATTATATATGAGCTAAGCATATAGTATCAACTCAAGGTGAACCATTACACTACTCTAGTGCAGGTCTCTAATTAGCAAGTCTGCACGAAAGCATGTCACTAAAAAGGAATCCACAGGAGAAAAGAAAGATACAGAACTGCTGTGATTGTAGTCATACTATTTCCAGGACCAATAAACATGCCTTTAAAAAGACCTAACATTTCTGTAGGAAGTGAAAGCCTGGATGTTTCAGAAACTGATGGCACTTATCTTACAATCACACCCCCTCTAGAAGTGGACATCTGGATTTTTCAAGCCCCAATACAGTACTGGCATGTTACTCAGTTTATACAGAATTATCTAGAGTGAAATTCCTCTTACTAGGATACATTTAAACCTTGATCCTGACATGAGCTCCGTGTGGGTAGGATCTGGGGGGCACAAAGAGCCCCAATTATTTTGATTACATTGAGCCAACGTATCATTAAAGACTTCCAGGTGTGCCACGTAGGTGCAAGGTTCCCCACAGTGCTCATTGCAGGACTAAGGACTAAATTTACAAGCTTATTTAGCAGATATGGATCTACTATACCTTAGCAGAAAAATTCCGACTTCAATTTGATGATAGTCAAAAAGATTTGTGTAAGTATTTTCCGCCATTACTATTAGGGTTTTGTTTTGTTTGTTTTTATAGCTGAAGCCCTTGTGTAAGAATTGGACCTAAGATCACAAGGGTTTATGGTGATCAAAACAGGAATAATTTGGAGTCCCCCCCCCAGAATGATAAATAAAAATATATATTTAGAAATAAAGACAACTAATACAAAATAAATCCACCAGATCTTTATTATCTCCAGCAGAATCTCACATAAAAGCTATAGCTATTTTTTCCTCCAACCTCAGATTAATCTTTTAATAAAATAAAAATAAGGGCAAGTACTGAGAGGCTGCGGAATACCAGCCAACCAACAGGTCAAAGACAAGGTTAGACTTCCTGAGAGTTGCTTTGAGGATTCAGTAATGATAACTCCAGTTATTCTTTTTTTTAATTGGTTTACATGCCTGCCAGGCAACAGATGGTCAAATTTGTACCAGAGTCAGGCTCCCACCAATAAGCTATTTCATGATGGCTGTTGCCTGGTAAAACTCACTCAAGAATCTCAGTAACTCAGAGAAGTACAAATGGCTGCTAAAAGGGGGAGCATTATTTCTATCCGACTGAAATGTTACAAAATGGACAGTTTTTTGAGTTGATGTTTTTGCGTATGCTGTTTGTGCCTTTACATATAGTAGCATATGTCTTTGTGCTCTCCTACCATAGCACCTTCTTAACCATTACTTACCAAGGGCAAAATTCACCCAAGGAAGAGGGCCCACACAGGGCTGGGACTGCTTCAGACTATGTATTTGTACAGTGCCTAGCACAAAGGGGCCCTGACCTTGGTCGGGCCATCTAGGTGCTCCTGTACCACAAATACTACTACCCTGGATTTGTTCAATATTACAGTCCACTACAGCAGTGTCAGTTATGGCAACAGCAGCTGAGCAGTGAAAGCCCATTTACCATAGCTAGCATTGAGCCTCAGAGGATACACACGGTCTTGAGGGTTAGGGTAGGAGGATGACGTTTTTTATCTCCAGAAAGGCTTGGAGCTATGCTTTTAATCTCCTGTAGTAACACTCTGTGCTACATCCATTTTTAAAGTTCATCCCAATTACTTGAGCCTTCTGCCACTTGAAAGACTTAGTTTATGCACAGCGCACTGTAGGGATGTACCAGCTGCCACTGCTGAGCCCAGCACCTGTGCAGTATGGTTACTCAGCTTGACAGGAACAAAAGTCAGATGCATTTAATCAAGAACAGGCTTCTAAAAACTGATATTGGGCAGCTGTTCCCTTCCCAAATGCATCTTAGATGCGTCAACAGCTCTGAAGGTGTCACAGAGCCATTTACTGCAGTACTTTAATCAAGTATCTAATTAGTGGAAAATAGATATGTAATTTTGCAAGGTTATCATTTCTTGCATTGAAATGAGCTGCCATTGTAGTTCTTAGACCATCTGGGAATAGAGAAACAAACCAGCTGCAGAGTATACTGCTTTCCACCTCCCTCTCCCAAACAGAGATACTATTTACTGCACCTTCAGGAGGAACGGAGAGTGAGATCAGTGAATGAGACCAGTTGTTCAGTGGGCAGAACCAAAGAGTTCTATAATGTAGATAGTTTCTTTAAATAAAAATGCAACTTTCCATCTACTGAGGAATTTCTATTCATAAAGCTGATTTGTTATGTGGACCTTGGACAAGTCATAATAGCATCAGTTCCCTCATTGGCAATATGAGGATGATAATCCCTACCCATGTTTGTAGGACGTTTTGACATTCAAAGCATATGCATTAATATGTCATTTCCAATCATTTTACATTTTAATATGTTTTCATATATAAAGAGAGTCTAATTCTGGTTGATTTGATAATGTAGCAATTTCTGGAAATATTAAGGTTTTAACAGCATATAAAACTGCCACATATAATCATTGGCTTATCCTTCCTCCTTCCCAAACGTGTTCACAGCCCATTAATCTCTAAAAATCAGTCAAAAGAAACAAACTATTACAAACCAGACAAAAATACACAATTCTCTATTTCTATGGAACATGTTTTCAAACTGGAAAATCCATTTTGTAACTAGAAATATAAGACTCTTCTTTCTGAAGCTCACACAATGTTTCTCTTAGGGTCAAAGCAAAATAAGTGTGGTCATTTCAGACCTGAGTAATCCACAAACACGATCCCATCATATTTTGTAAAACCTATCATAATCTGCCCAAATAAATATAAAAACATTCACATGTTCAAACTTCTGTATTAATTCTGAGAGGACCAGCAGGCAGATATTTTTACTGCTCTGAGAACTAATCTGTTGACCCATGTTCAAATTTTGAGACTATATCAGCCCTACCCACCATATACATAGAGATATTGTTTTGTCACTTTTGATGTTAGGATAGTGCAGGTAACAGAAGCTGTGAACACGGCATCTTGCACTAGAGCACTATTTCTGGATACATTGATCAAAGGATAGATCAAGCTCAGTTAGGTCCTCCCACGTACAAAAGTCCTTAATACATAAGCGTGACACTGCGTCAAAAGGGGTTAAGCAACCACCAGGCTAAAGTGACCCAGATCAACCTTTAATACATAGGGAAGTATTGAAATGGTGAACAGTGCCATTTCTTGTAAACAGCTAACAAAGCCATGATAGATAGACCAGAGTGTTTGAAATGTAAGTCTGTATGATCAGAGAATTAGAAGTAAATACTAATTGTATTTGTCTGAGTTTAAATATATCTGTTAGATGCTTCTCAATGGTGATCTCATTAGCTGGTAGACTATACACTTTTTTCCCTGTCTATTACTATGTTCTATTGATTTAGAGATCAAAATGGAATATTAGCAACTAAATAAAATATGTGGTGTAATAATATCATTGTCTTTATTTCTCTTTGAAATTTGTAGTAAACTATCTGGGAACTTTTGAACGGTTAATAGCCTTATGCTAATCAATGTAACTAATTACTTGTGTGGACATAGGAAATATGAATGGACTTCAAAGCAACAATCTATATTACCTATTCTTCACCCAAGGAATGCCCGCTGTGTTATCTGCTATCAAGAGGCTGTCCTAGCCTGCCGGAGATCTATAAAAACTCTAGAGCCTGATCCTGTCATCTGAAGTCTGCTTGAACCTGGTCAGGGGAGGTTTGAGTCGCAAGACTGAGGCCTCCAGCTCCAGTCTGGATTAACCTGCTATTTTTCAATGGAAGAATTTAAACAGACTCTGCACATGGACTGCCTATTTGGACTGTAATCTAATGAACTGATTCTGGAAACATTTTTATACAACTCAGCAGCCCACCATCTCTACTATGAAACGGACGCAAGTACTTAAAAGATTATACGTATAGATATGAATTAACCATAATCACTCTTTTCTTTTTAATAAATCTTAGATTAGTTAAGAAGGATTGGCTGTAAGCATGCATTTGGGTAAAGGCTGAAATATTCATTGACCTGGTGGGCAATGTGTCTGATCTCTTGGGATTGGCAGAACTTTATATATGGTGAATAAGATTTTAAATAATCCTCACCATATTTGATGTGGCTGTCTGGGTGGCGGTCTAAATCTGGATTGCTGTGGGGGAGCTGTATTTTTGGCTTCTGAGTAACCAGTAAGGCATTGTAGAAGCGGTTTTGTTGCTGGCTTTTGTTGCTAATTATTAAAATAAACCACTAGTTTTGGGGATTGTCTGCCCCATTCTTTGCAGTTCACCCTGATTGAGCAATCTCAGAGAGGCCCCTCTAGCAACCCTGGTCACAGTAAGATAGTGCTAAGTAAAGGTGGTGTTTTCAGGTTGGCTTTCTGGATATAATGCAGAAAAAGACAAACATAAAAATCTCATGTCTCTTATAGGGACTGATCCTCTGAACTGCTGACAGCCCTCAGCTCCCATTCCCTTTGGGACGATGGGAAAGAAATTTCTGGTTGAAGATGGGGAAATACCAGAAACGTGGCAGAATATGCTGCTGCACATTGGGATAGTGCAGATATGTAGCATCCAAAAGAAAGATATACAAAGGAAGATACTTAAAAGGAATATATTTCCACAAGGGAAGTACAAAATGGCACAGCAACTGCAAATAGTAGAATTGTTATTAACATGTTTATATTAGAGAGGATGAGCATGTATTACTTAGAAATGAACTGTGACCTAATATTTCAGAAGATAGAAACTCCAGTGAGATGCAAGAAAATACAAAGTAGGCTGACAATATCCAGATAAAGCGAGAACAAGTTTTTTGCTTCATGGTTTTCAGTTGTTATACTGTATGCACCGATTAAAGATTATTTACCACACACAAGTGATCAAACATTTCCTCAAATGGTTTATTACAAATTAAAAATAAAAATAAATAAATCCTTTTACAAATCCTCTTAAATCCCTAACTTCCTGTAGTAGGATTTTCCCACTGGCAGTGCTTCACTGCACTCTCAAAGAGCCAGTATCTGATACTATTCAATGTTTGTAAGCGTAACTTGAAATCAGTGGGGCTACTACTTGTGGAGGAAGTTACGGCTCAATGCGCAGAAGGGTGTCAGAATCTGGACCTGAGAATTCTGGCCAAGATTCTCAGTGATTAGTGGGTTTTGGTGCCCAACTTGTGACATCCTAAAGCAGCCTGATTTTCAGAATGGCCTTAGCAACCAGCCTCTGAAAATGTGGTCCTTTAAGTTATCTCAAGTTGGATGCCACAAATCACTAATCGCTTTTTAAAATCTTGGCCACAACAAAGGAGTCGAGACTAGTGTGATCTGCCATTTTTCTTGACCACAGTATAACCCTGCAATGACTATCTGCACCTACAATTCCACACTGTAGACTTAGTACAGTAGTGAGCAGTCTGGGTGAGCATTATGTAAGTAAGCTTCTTGTACATCTATTCCACAGGAGATATTTCTTTCCGGAAGTCTGCCCCCACTGGGATATCCACTTTCTTACAACATTTGGTCACGGACCATTAGCAAGGGTGAGTCACACAGTACTAATGCATTATTATAACTTTTTTTTTAAATTGGTCTCAAAGGCATTGCAGTTCATGCATAGCTAGCCGTTTTTTTTTTTTTAAGTTATCAAATAAAAAAATTGAGGTTTCCCAACCATAAATTCAGCTGAAGGTCTTTGTAGCATGATTGTATTTGTAGGCATATTGGATGTGAGGCTGGCACACTAACATGATAGAAATACTCAGTGGCCATGATAGCTATAATAATTTTTTTAAGAAGTGGTTCTCCTTAAGTGGTTTCAGTTTTGCTAGCTGTCATTTTACTCTTGCTTGCAACAGCATTCCTTCAAAAGGGGCATTCAGTAAGCAGTTATCAGATACGTTACCACTACAGGAAGCAAAACACCCCTCATTTTGGCCAGGTCTACACTACAAACTTCTATCGGTATAACTACGTCGCTCAGGGGTGTGGAAAATCTACACTCCTGAGGTCGGTATAACTGTGTTGCTAACCCCAGTGTCAACAGCTCTATGTCAACAGGAGAGCTTCTCCTGTGGACACAGCCTGTCCCTCTCGGGCAGGTGGAGTAACTATGCCAACAGGAGAACTATGCCAACCCTAAAGAGCTACAGCTTTTTAAGTGTAGGCTTGCCCTTTATTGTATTGCTAAATCCTCTCCAACATCTGCTATTCATTTGGTTTCCATATTTTTGACTCTCTAAGCGCTTTCATAGAGCAAATGCTGTGCCATGTAGAAGGAAATGCAACCAGCATGATATAACTTGGCACCTACACTGGCTGCTTTATTAGAGGTCATTCATGCATTCGATGGGCTGTGGTGACTCAGCCTCTTTTCTGCACAGAGTGGGCAATGGAGGGATCATGGGAATGGCAGTATCTCTGCAAGAGGTTAGCCATTTCTTCCACTGACAAAAAAGCTGTAGAACATGGATCATGTTTTAAGGCTTTGTTCACTGGGGCATTTTCGACCATTGTTGAGTGGTGAAATTTTTACTTATTTTGTATAAAGAAAAAAAAAAGAGCATGTTAAAGTTAAATGCAACAACATCAAGTCACATTGAAGCAGATCTTAAAGATGGAAAAACTTAGGCTAGGAGGGAGTGATGCCTAACAGAGCAGGGAACTAAGTCAGGATTCATGGGTTTGTATTCCTAATGGTGGCAATCATTCACCGGTGGAGCTTTCACGAATTATTTAACCTCTGACTTAGTAGTATTTTTATATGCATGGGTGAACTATCTTACCTCACAAGCTACAGGCTATAATAGTACTACTTTACCTTACACTAGTGCATATGCTTTCAGAGCCAACGATGAAAGGTGCTACAGAAACGTAAAGCACTATTCCCAGCTCCCACATTAGAGATGTGCCCAGATACAAAGTTCAGATCTCTGTTGCAAATTACCAAAAAGTTAAAGAGTGGTCAGAGTCTTTGGTTTGGGCTCATCTCTAAAGGTACTTGCCAATGAAGACAGTGCTTTGATAAAAGTATATGAAATTCAGTAAGATGGAAATTATTTTCAGACTTTACTGTTTTAGGCCCTGATCCTGCAATTGGATTAGATAGGCTGGACTCCTGCATCCATATGGCTCTGTCTGCAGGGTCAGAGTCTTACTTTTTAATTGTAGATGGATAGGAGGAAAATGCAAAAAGAACAATAATGGAAGAGTCAGCAAACACTTCCTCTACCCCTACAGGATTTGTTCTTTTCTTACCAGTATGTAAACTGTTGTGCACATTCTTCAGCATCCTGTGGTGTTAACAGGTTTATTGCTCACTTACCTGGAACTGCACTTATTATGTATGAGCACAGCACTGAGCTCTTTATGTCTAAATGAACGTGCAAACACAGCTAAGTCAATTAAAATAAATTCTCTTATGGCTCCCTCAACAGCAGGTAGGAATGGTTTAATTATTCTGGTTGGGTTACATCATTTAGCTCCTTCTCACTGCATCAACTCTTAGGATTTACAACAGTTTAGTCATATTAAGTCGTCAAATGTTTACAAGCCTTTGAGTCTTGCAGTGATTATTTTGCATTACTGGTTGAGTCAACATTCTGATTTTAAGTTATTTCCAGGAAGTAGTAAGTAAAACTTCATAGCTACAAGTGTGCTGTTCCAGCATGAAAAGTATGTGAGGCTGTTTTAAACTTAAATTTAATTGGGCATTAGTTGATAATGCATCTAAATGCTTCGGAACAGAGTGAAAGTATTTCTATGGTGCGTTAGGGTCTCTCTCACTTTAGGCTGTAAGCTCCTAGGGGCAGGGACCATATCTTTCTCTGTATGGCATGAAACACACACTCCCACATGCATATTTTAAAATTTGTTTAGAAAAGTGATGACTTTTCCAACTTTAAAAATATTTTGAAATATATTTTTAGCTTAAGCACTTTGATTCTGACCCAAAGTCCAATGAAATCATTGGAAAAACTCCCACTGACTTCAATGGTCTTTTTAGCAGGCCCTACTACAGCCAGATATATATAACTAGGTATAATACATACATACATACATACATAAATACAGCAAACAATTCACAGCAGGGTGAGCTCACTCTCCAACCTCCCCTGCCCCCACCAGGGCCTCGTTTCTATGGAAAAATTTTTGGAAGGGTGGGCTCCTTAGTTTCAGATTTTGCCCAAAACCACTGTGGAGCCTGGCTATCACTTTGAAACTGAATTCATAAGTTGCATAGACAGATTTCCAAATGGTCACACTTTGCCAGGGACATGACCAGGACGTGGGTAGTCATGCCTAATAGTTGGAGACGGGATGGCAAGGCCTGGAAATTAGAGCAGAGCAGATCTGGAGTCAAGAATCAGGACCACAGGACACCTAGGGGTTGTAGTCAACGTCAGAGCTGACGGCCAGAGCCAGGGATTAGAAGCCAAAATGTCGGAGCCAATGGGTGAGCCGGAGATGTGGTTAGGAAGTGGAATCAAGGATGGAGAAGGGCAGGGGCTGAAGCAGGCACAACAGCAAGCTGGGCAGAAGCAGGTGAGCAGCCAGTGAGCTCTGGGCTGCTGATGGGTCAAGTAGCAGCTAGCGCCATCCTTCCACCACGCAGGAAGTGCAGTGAGGCAGCCTCTGCCACGATCAGCTGTGCCCTGCTGCAGCTGGCTCCCTGATGCCCCATTGCACTTAGGCAAATAATTGTTTCTTTAATATACAGTATAGAGGTTTGACAGCTCTGTCATACGCTTAAAGGTGAAATGCAGATATTTTGGTTTGCAAAATAAGCTAGATGTAGGTTTCTGCACTGAATGTCCCAAATAGCTAAACACTAAGCTAAACACCAAGGCTATCTATTGTTTCTTCCCAGTCCCTGAAAACATTTCTAATTTGTTCCCACTGATGTGAATCCCAACATGCACCATTCTTTGACATTACAGCTGTCTCTCTGTAGCATGAAGCCAGTTATTGTAGAAGGAAGGGAAGTCATTTAAGTGGCCCATTTGCTTTGGTACTGGTAAGTTCAGAAGTAACAAATAGGTTTACAAAAGTGTATCATAAAATAAGACGCAAGACTCACCCAATACTAGGTTGGCTCCAGCAGCTGTTTTCACAGCATAGTGCATGCTGGGTTGCCACAGAGAAGTACAGGTTAGTCAGTCACCACTTAGAGGATCAATCAGTATACATGTATATAATGTATAAATGTGCTCTCTGCGTACAAAAATTAAGATGTCCCAGCATCATTCTGGTCAGTACCTAAGCATGTGCTTAACTTCAGGCATAGCTCCTGTGGTTCTCTGAACTGAGGTCTCAGGTAAGACCATCTTCTCTGCTCCTCCTTAATGAAATTATTACACGGGTCTTCCTGAGATGGAGGAAAACTGTGAAACAAAAATTATAATCACAGTTGTTCCTCTGCTCCTTGCTGGGCGAGTTCTGTGCTGCAGAACTCTACAGTTGGCTCAACTCCGAAATATTTGGAGGTCACCTTTATGTACATTAAAGCAGAAGAGGCAAAAACAGCCATGCACTGTGATTGAATTCCCAGAAGGCTAAGTGGTCCCAATTTTCTAAAGGTTAAAAAATAAATAAATAAATCACATTTTTAAACAGTGTAAAAAAATTCCCGAAAAATCTTTGCACTCATTTCATAAGTTTCATTGCATATTTGTATATCAAAGCCTGAACTTTAAGCCTGAACTGATGTTGGTACAAATAGAGTAATTTAGCTTAATTGCATTTATAATTTGTTGTCATCTTAATGGCTTACAGACATATCAATTATAATTACAAGCATTCATTTGACACCCACCACTATGGCATGTGAGCACATTAAAAGGCTTGAGTCATTTAAGATTTTAGTAAGGGAGATCAGACACCATACACCCACCTCCCCTCCCTTGCCTGCAGCTTATTAAGAAAACCAGGTTTTCATCAGTCTGGAAAGCCTAGCCAAAGAGATGCATCTTACAGCTCTTTCTAGAAGTGATCAAGTTATTGCTTAACTGTATTTTTGCATGGAGTGAAGTGCAGAGACAGGATGCCATTAATGAGAAAGCTCATCCAACAGTACCCACAATAGTTACTCTTGGGACATACATTTCTAGCACTTTTCAACGTTGATCATATGCAGGTTGGAGATAGTGAGACAGTCCTTGAGAGCCTGAGCTAGACCATTCACGGTGGATATATCAACCAGCACGTTGAACTTCATCTGGTGGTCAACTGGTAACCAGTGAGGTGAACAGAGCATTACTTTGCCCATTCCACTCAACACAAGCAGCATTTTTTTTTTTAATTTGAATCCCATACTTCAGCTTGGGTGAAATTCTGTGCTGCACAGGACCCGGCTTCCTCCAGACCCTGGGGGCTCTCAACCCCCCAGCTCTGCCCCAGGCCCCGCCCCCACTCAACCTCTTCCCCCAAGACACCACCTCCGCCCCGCCTCTTCCCACCCCCTTCCACTCTCTCCCCTGAGCGCCCCATTCCCACTCCTCCCCCTTCCCCCCGTGCCTCCTGCATGCCACAGAACAGCTGCTTGCAGCAGGTGGGAAGGGGAGGAGTTGATCAGCGGGGCCGCCAGCAGAGAAGGAGGCACTGGGGGTGAGGGGAAAGCTGGCTGCCAGTGGGTGCTAAGCACCCACTATTTTTTTTCTGTGGGGGCTACAGCCCATACTGTGGTGCAGCACAGATTTTGTAGCTCAGGGGCTGTGGGGCTAAGGTTTATTAATCTCCATACCCTCCAGATTCTGGGTTGCTTTGTAGCCCTGATATAAGAGAGGGTAAATGGGACGACCTGGGTAATTACAGGCCTTTCAGTCTGACATCAGTCCCAGACAAGGTAATGGAGCAGCTGATTTGGGACTCCAAGAATTAAAGGAGGGTAATATAATTAGACTCATAGACTTTAAGGTCAGAAGGGACCATTATGATCATCTAGTCTGACCTCCTGCACAACACAGGCCACAGAATCTCACCCACCCATTCCTGTAACAAACCCCTGATCTATGTTTGAGCTACCAAAGTCCTCAAATCGTGGTTTAAAGTCCTCAAGGTGCAGAGAATCCTCCAGCAAGTGACCAGTGCCCCACACTGTAGAGGAAGGCAAAAAACCTCCAGGGCCTCTGCCAATCTGCCCTGGAGGAAAATTCCTTCCTGACCCCAAATATGGTGATCAGTTAAACCCTGAGCATGTGGGCAAGACTCACCAGTTAGCACCCAGGAAAGAATTCTCTGTAGTAACTCAGATCCCATCCCATCACAGACCATTGGGCATATTTACCTGCTAATAATCAAAGATCAATTAATTTCCAAAATTAGGCTATCCCATCATACCATCCCCTCCATAAACTTATCAAGCTTAGTCTTGAAGCCAGATATGTCTTTTGCCCCCACTACTCCCCTTGGAAGGCTGTTCCAGAACTTCACTCCTCTGATGATTAGAAACCTTCGTCTAATTTCAAGTCTAAACTTCCTAATGTCCAGTTTATTGCCAGTCATCATGAGTTTATGGAAAATAGCTTGTCAAAACTAACTTGATATCCTTTTCTGATGAGATTACAAGTTTGGTTGGTAAAGGTAATAGCATTGACATAATATACTTAGACTTCTGTAGGGCATTTGACTTGGTACTGCATGGTAATTTTGATTAAAAACTCAGAAGTTAATAAATTAACATGGCACACATGATTAAAAGCTGGCTAACTACTATGTCTCAAAATATAATTGTAAACTGTGAATCCTCATTTAGGAACAAAAAAAATGTAGGCCATAGTTTGCCCATCCTGAAAGTATCATGGGATGCTAGGACTCTGATAAAAGATTTGGAGGTTGTGGTGGATACTCAGCTGAACGTGAGTTCCCAGTGTGATGCTGTGGCCAAACAGGTGAATGCAATTCTTTACTTCCATTTGATATTCTTGTTCATGCATCGAGAGGTTATTTTACCTCTGTATTTGGCACTTGTGCAACCACTGCTGGAATCCTGTGTCCACAATTCAAGAAGGATGTTGATAAATGATAAGGTTCAGAGAAGAGCCATGAGAATAGTTACGGGATTAGAAAACATGCCTGATAGTGGTACGCTAAATAGATGGAGCTCCTTGAATCTAACAAACAGAAGGTTAAGGGGTGATTTGACCACAACCTACATGAAGAACACATATTTAATAATGGGCTCTTCAATCTAGCAGAAAAAGATTAACACAATCCAAGGGCTGGAAATTGAAGTTAGACAAATTCAGACTGGAATTAAGGCATGAATTTTTACCAGTGAGGGTAACTAACCATTGACCAGGAGTTGTGATAGATTCTCCATCACTGACCATTTTAAAAATCAAGATGGGATATTTTTCTAAAAGCTCTGCTCTAGGAATGATTGTGGGGAAGTTCTATGGCCTGTGCTACACAGGAGGTCAGACTAGATGATCACAGAATATCAGGGTTGGAAGGGACCTCAGGAGGTCATCTAGTCCAACCCCCTGCTCAAAGCAGGACCAGTCCCCATTCTGGTCCCTTCTGGCCTTGGAATCTATGTAGTTCAGACAATCCTGGGGCTCTGTGTAAGTTACAGTAGCATCCCTGTTGCTCAGGAGCTGTAGTGCTTCCTGAAGTCTCCAGAGTGTCACATGCTGTAGCCTGGCCCTAGACACACCCCTAGGCCTGCCCACACCATGCCTATGCCAGAGCTTGCAAGGGGCTCCTCAGAAGGCAATCTTATGGCTGTCTTCCTCAGTTACTGTGCAGTAGAATCTTCCCCCTGCCAGAATCTGGCCTTTTAGGGACTCTTTACACCACTCCAGCCCTTTCACCAAGTGTACAGGGACCAGGATCATATCACCCCTTATATTTTCAATGATTTACTTTGTGTCAGGAGGAAAAACAGGAAGACCTGACTAGTCAACTGGGCCCAAGACAAAACGCCTGGGAGGTTTTCACAGATAGCCAAAGCAAAGTCCGATACAGTAGCCAAGCTCAGATGTTACAAAAATGGGTGAGATTGAGACTTAAGCCCAGATTCAAAAGGTGCGTAAGCATGTGCTTAACTAAGTACGAGCAGTCTCATTCAGTAAAAGGCAGAAACAAAATAATCAGTTCACCTCGGATATGCAGGAAATAATCACTGCTGTACACAGTCTTCAAATACACAGAGCATAACGTCCAGAGGAATTTATATCACAATATTTCACCCCGTGGATAGTTAGGAGGGAAAATACTTCCTGTAGAAAAAAATCCCAAGGTATTTAAAATATTTTACCTTACTAGCTTGTATACACACATGGTGTACAAGCTGAATTTGAAAACACACAATCCAAAATAAAAAGCTAATCAAATTGTCTTTTGCTTCCATAGTTCCAGGCCTGCTTTATGAAATGTGAAGTCTGACATTTGACATTGACACTTGCCAGTGCTGGACATTGGCGGCCATGCTGGAGTCATTTTAGAGGCTTACTGAATTTTTTTCCAATATATGAGCCCAACCCTGGGAACATAGAACTTTTGGGGTCCCAAAGGGGCAGAAAAGAACGATGCTGGCAAATATTGCTGTTAGGTGGTTTGCTTTGTTTTTTTAAGATACCTGAATGTAGAATACAAAAAGTTAGCATGAGAATAAAAATCCCCAAAACAAAGCAGCTAGTATGAGAAACCAGGGGTGAAAAGTCAAACAAAATGCTGGAATAAAATTCACATGAACAAAACCTTAGATCAGTTCTGCACAACTTTTAGTGAACAATGAAAGAGGAAATACTACTTTCGTTAAAACCCCTTTTTCTAGATTCTTTCACTTGTGCCTGAAGACCATTAGTAGCCCCCCACTACCCCCCCAAATAGACTTGCCCGTCTCTCACTTTGGGCGAGATCCATGTCCCATTGAAATCAGTACAAATAGGTACTTATGGACTTCAAAGATAGCAGGATTGAGTTATTTCAGTGGATATTTTTCCATAGGTACAAAAACATGTTTTTGTTTATTCATAGTTGGGGAACCCCAACTCTTTTACACTGTTGAAGAACAATCTCTACTTTTGGAGTGTGTGTGTGTATGTGTGTGTATAAAAATATAAATTTTGGGTTTTTATATATAGATAGATATACACACACACACACACAATTCCTTATTTGTATTCACACTTGTGCTTTTAATTAGCACTTGTCTATTGGCATCTCAGTGCTTCAGTGTTTGAACTGCAAACACTGCAGGAGAGTATTTAATTACAAATGAAAAAACTTTTCAGTCAAGTTGCAAACAACCTCACAAGTTCCATTTTTTCTAAAACTAAATTTTGAATCTAAAATTCACCTAAAATATACTTTTAGAAATGAAAGTAGATATTCTGAAACTAGTTTCTCTCTCTATCATTAGGCAAAGTTTTTGTTTACAAAAAAACAGAAAAAAAAACCAAATATGAGCAGTTCGATGTATTCTTTTAATTAAAATTTTAAACATCTAACTCTGAATTTCTCAGAAAAAGAAGGCCTTGAAAAACAAAGGTCTTGGTATGCAAAAAATCAGCTGTGAAAGAGTTCAAGGTTATTTAATTACCTCAATCCATGTTAAGTCTCTAAATAAGCGAGAGGCACAGAAGCACACTTTAAAACACTGAAAAGTAGGACGGAAATTTGCAGAAACATTTTAACCTTTTCATTTAGGATGGAATTTACAGGCACATTTTAACCTTTTCATTTCAGATTCCTGAAGTTTTTAACACCTCTGGAACATATGTTCAACATGTGATGCAGGGGAGGTACTTCAAGAGCAAAACTAGTGCTTTCTGATCTCTTATAAGATAATGTTTATTTTAAAGTGACAAATTATTACATTTGGGAACACTCTGGGTCCACTTATAGTTACTCCACTCACTTTGTGGGGTGAGATGGAAAGAGGACACAAGGAGCTCTTTTCTGTTTTAGCACTCAGGGATTTGTCGCAAGTTTGGCCACAGGGTAGGTGAACAGAAAGGAAAGAGGCAGCCAGTGCCTCCAGATGGAATGCAACTTGGGGAAAGCCACAACCCAGCTTCTCTACATGCCTGCAGGATTGGACTGGGAGGGTTACACCTGTTATACAGGGGAAACCTGCTGCCTAGCACTGCTGTCAGAGCACTGCCCCTCAGTACCTTCTCTGATCCTAACAGGCATAAATCAATCCTCTGTGTAGGTGAGAAAAAGAAGCAGAGACGTTTTGCTGAAGTTGATAACGCTTGTGGCACAGAGTCTGTGAAGAGTAATCTCGAACACTGAGTATGCATTCGTGAGTAAATTCAGCAGGTTCAGATTTGTGGTTTGGAGACAATAGACATCCCTCTTATTAATCTCTGAATGTGAAAACCTATTAGCTCTCTCTCTCTCCAGAACAAAGAAAATCCAGCTAACATTATAACAAAGCTTCAGTAATTTTTCCAGGCACAGCTATTTGTAAAGTTTTACTTCATTTCTGTCACTTCACTGCTAAATGCTTAACTAGAACCATATAATTGCCTACCTTTAAAACCAATTGAAACAGATAAATTAAAAAACTGGAATATTAGACTAAGAACCATGCTGATGTCAGACATTTCTCCTAACGTCTTTTGATTCATTACCAGTTACCAATGTTTGGCTTTGGTTCTCTGGAGCTGTATTCAAAATTGGAATCTTGTAGAAATTATGAACAAAATTGTGTTGGTCATTGAGAAGTTAACATGCACTCAAAAATTATCCTCAGGATTGTATGCATTTCTCATGTTATGATGTGCATGGAGTAGTGTGCAGATTTATCCCTATTAATCACAATGAGGATATACATACAGAAATAGATTAAACTTTCAGGATAGTTCCAATTTAAGAAGGGTCTTTTTAAAAAAAATGTATTTTGGCTTATACGGATTAAGAATTAAATTGATGCTGAAGGATGGATCTCTACACTATTTATTCACCTATCATGTGATAGGACCAGGATTTAGTAGCAGAAATGAGTCCTACCACCCGACAACCTGTCACAGTAAATTATTAGTAATTTGGTAGAGTGGGTATTTTTGGTCATCTTTATGACTGGCCTTTTGTGAGATGGTCTTATTTATCATCTTGAGTTTTGTACATGTATTAGTTTGGGGGGGGGGGGTTCTGCATTTTGTATAGTAAGCACCTCCCCCTTTGATGATTAGTTTCATAGTATGGCGACAAGAAAACTTAATAGTTGTATGTACTCTTATGGTGTTCTATACTTAGCTAGTGATTGAGGACAGCTTTTTTTGTTCACTCTAAGTATTTTAAGTAAAGGTTTGATGTAAAAAATGTGGATCGGTTGTTGTATCACCTGAAGCAATGTGTCCAGCTCCACTTATAATGCTTTTGGGAGGACTTAGGGCTTGTCTTCACTACCAGGCTAAGTTAAGCTACTCTAGCTATGTAAAGAATATAGCTGGAGTCAACGTAGTTTAGGTCGACTTACCCCATTGTCTTCACTGCGCTGAGTCAATGGGAGACTGTCTCCAGTCGACTTACTCCACCTCTCCAAGAAGAGTAAGGTATCAGGATCGACCAGAGAGTGCTCCGACGTTGATTTAGTGGGTCTTCACTAGACCCGCTAAATCGACACCCACTGCATCGATTGCAACAGTGTTGATCTCCCTGTTAGTGAAGGCAAGCCCTTAGTGGTCACATGCAAAGGAGCAAAGAGTCATGTTATTTGTATGTATGCTGCTCACCAATGGAGGAAACACTGAAGTCTGGTTTATGGCTATTGTAGGAATTTTATATTTTTTCTTCATGGTTTTGGCCTCTTCCCCTACCAGTTCCCCTTTAGAATCACAAATAATTAAAAAAGCATTTGCATTATCAGTGTTTTTGTGCACCATTACGGTGATGAACTATAATGGATATGCTAGCCATAGCTAAGGCTGTGTACACAGTAAGGATTCATAGTGGAGATTAACTCATGTTACCACAGATGTAGGAGTGGACCAGTGTATTGCTTTTACAACTGGACAGATGCTGATGAAATGTCTGGCTATTGAGCCTATTTTCTTATAAGTATGTCTCCCCTAGTTCCTTTAGCTGTGGTCCCATGTCCTTGAATAAATAGATGTCACCCTTCATACCATTAAAGTCAATCCAGGGAAATTTCCACAAGTGTTTTCCATTCCTCACCGAAACCTTCCCATTTCCAAGTAGCAATCACCACCTTTGGTACCATTGGTCAAAAGATGCATTAGAAGAGTCTCCTTCTAATGTAAATTATAGAAGAATCTTATTTTCTTCTTTTGATTGCTTTTGGATGTAAAGCAATACACCTTAGATGGACATGGGGAGCAAAACAGAGGCATAAGAGATTCAAGCATTGGTGGAAAGAGGTCAAAACAGTAATTCTCTCTCCATTATGGGTGTAAAGGAATCTGTAGCTTTAATTAAATGAATACAAAGCAAAGTCTCACTGAGGCAAACTCTACTGAAATCTGAAGGAGTGAATAGGAACTGCAGGATTTTGGGTCTGCAGATCTTGCAAGAGACCCTTCTCTGAAAGTTTACTTAACATTGTGCTTAAAATTCCAATTTGGGATGTCAGCAGAATAGTAATAGCTCAGGACTTCAAGAAGTAATATACAAATAGAGCAATTTAAACCTTTTTAATAGCAGTCAGATTTTCTAGAAATTAATCCTCTACTTTCATTAAAGAAATGAAACACCAGAGCTCAAACTAAAGCCAAAATACCAGAACAATAATCTAACTGGCCAGGTATAAACTTAAATTGTTGGAAAATAGAACCTTGGCTTTACACTAATCCTTTGATTACTTAAAGCAATCCCTTAAAACATATTGAAGTATAAAAACAACAAACTGGAGCAGTGAATAAGCCTAGATCCCCACAGGTATTTAGGCACCTAATTCTTATTTAAATCAATGGGAGTTAAGCACCTAATACCTTTGAGGATCTGGACTATAGTGACCCTAAAGCTGACAAAGCAGCAATGGAAGATTATTCTCCTACTATGGGGGAAATTCTGAGTTGTCCCTCAGCAAGGGAGCATATTAGGGCAGGGTCAGGAGGTTCCAGATGGGGGACGGGGGAGCTGGCAAATTACATGCTCCATCAGTCACTAACCAGCACTGCTCTAGCTGATAGACGTTAAAGCTGCCCTGTGGGTGCTCTAATTTGGGCCAAAAACTGGTTTTGCTGCTCACTGGCCTCATGATTGGAGAGGCCATAAAGCTGGCATGGAACTATCTTTGCCATTTCCTTCCTTCAGCTGCAACACTCATGTGTTCTGTCCAGATGAGGAGTGTGCCCATATTCCCTGTCAAAGGTTGTGTTTGGAGAAGTGGATTTTTAAAATTAAACTATACACAAAAAAATATATATACACACTGACTCACATTGAAATAGGAATTCTTTCAGTTCCCAATTTGTCAGACTAAGTAGTGTATGAAATCTTAACAATACAGCAACATTTTTTCTTCAAGAAGGCAACATAGAAACAACTGCCAGACTTGATCAGATGCATGGGGAGTACAAGTCTCTCGGAACTTTCTCACCATCCTAACTTTAATAACTTTGTATCATCTGCAAATTTTGCTACCACACTACTCACACTCCTTTCCAGATCATTAAACATGGGATATAATACAGACCCTTGAGACATCCCACTGTTAACCTGCTGCTACGATGAAAGTTGATCATTTACTCCTACTCTCTGCTTACAGTCTCCTAGGCAGTTTTTGATCCATGACAAAAACTTTGCCCCTCACCCCATGACTCCTTAGTTTTGTTGGACAGCCTCTTCTGAGGGACTTTTCCAGAGGCCTTCTGAAAAATCTAAATTAGTTACATCAACCAGTTCTCTTTTATCCACTACTCTGACATTGTCAAAGAAGTCTGAGATATTAGTGAGGCACAGTTTTCCTTTGCAGAAACCATGCTGGTTAGAACCTATCATATCATGATCTTCCAGGTGTTTGTTATTCTATTTTTAGTTAGTTATTGTTTCATTCAATTTGCCAGGTACAGGTATAAGGCTCTGGACTCACCACCTGTAGCACCCCCTTACGTCAGGGTGTGATGCAGCAAGGGGTCCTCAGCCAGCAGAAGGTGCTGGGGATATCTGCCTTTCGTCAGGTCATCTCCCCTGGCTAAATCACAAAGTCCAAACCCCTTACGGGATAATTAAAAGGTACAAACAAAAAACCTAACAAATCCTAAGTAATAATTCTTCTTTGACCCCTCTTGGGTCAAACTAATAACCACTTCTTCTCCAGCAGGATTCGCCACACTGCCTCCCTGCCCCAGAGACCCCAGCAATTTACCTCTGGTGTCACCCTGCTCCCACTTACAAGACCTATCCCAGGACTTCTCCCATGGAAACCTAACCTGCTCCCCTGTGGGTTTGTTCTACCCTCTGTAGGCCCTAACTCAGGGCTTCCCCAACAGGAGTCTAGTCTGTTCTGCTCCCCATGGGTTTGTCCTACCAGCTCTCTCCTTCTTACTCCTTTCCCAGAAACCAGTTTCCACCTGTTGGATTTTCTGATCTGAAGGCCAACAGCAGCTCTCTTCCCAGAGCCTAATGAGCTCCCACACTGCCTCCCTTCCCAAGGGACCCTGCAAGCTCTCTCACTGTTAATTCCAAGTCCTCATTCAAGGCTTGGCCCAATAGAAGCCAGGGCCTGGCTCCACCTTCTATAGACCCCTTCCAGCCTACCACGGGGCTTCTCTAGAACTCCTTCTCTCTTCCCTTTCCTTCTAAGCAACTTTTCCTTTATACAGTTCTAGCAGCCACTTCCTAGCTCAGCTGCTTCATTACTAATTAGCTAAAGGGACACCCCCTGGAGCACCTGATTACTCCCAGGTGTAGCCCACAGGATCCTCATGGGCCAGTTATGCTCTGGCCCCATGACAGGATCACCGATATACAATTCCCCAGATCATCCAGAGAGCTTTTAAAATATAGGTACAAAACTTGTTACCCTCCAATCCTCTTGAACAGTGGCTGATTTTTAATGAGCAATTGCATATTTTTGTTTGTACTTAAACTTCCCAGAACTCTTGGCTGTATATCCTCTGGGCCTGTTGACTTATTTGTTTTAAATGATCACTTTGCTCCAGCTCTACTTCCGACACCCCAGTCTCATCTTTATTACCCCGATTACCTTTATTAACATGGATTTTTTTAATTCATATGGATGATTCTGCCTCCCTATACATGCACACAACTTCCATGGAGCACAATCCTGAGCTGCACTGAACTCAGGGTTGGGACACAAAGGAAGAGGGTACACGGAGGTACCTCGAAACCATTTGTATTCCTCATCTAATCATGGGGCCAGCACACTGGCCCCGTTTTGCAGGTTGCTTAGGTAACATCCAACCCATCAGATACTCATTGCACTCTACCTTTGCCTCCTCCACCTTCAGACAGCCCCAACAAAACCCTTGCACTGGGGATGCCAGGAAGGACTGGTGTGAAATTAACGAGGATTCCTTCATACTAAGGAAATCATAACCTGCTTCTTTAAGGCAGCTTTACATCGCAAAGTGACCTTAGCAGAGCAAAGCATGTGGTCCTCTGATTTTTTTTAAATAATCCCTCAAACAAATTATACTTTCCTGTAAATGCTAAGGAACAAATGGGTTCCAGTGTAAGTGCTCCCAGCTGAGCCACTTAAGAGGGCAGGGCAGCGCCTGGGGGCTATAAAGGGTCAGAGCAGACTGGGAGCTTAGTTGGCTTGGCTAGATTTGTTATCACTTCAATCTGCCCACACTAGCCAATGACACTGAAACCAGCCTTAGAAAATATGGATAGGGAAAGCACTGAGGAAGACAGGATGCAAACAAGGAAAAAGAAAAGGGTAGATTCTTTAGAGCCAGCAGAAGGAGCAGATAATGGGTAGACAGGAATGGGACATGGGAAAAATTACCTAACAGTAAAATCCCTAGCAAAGGGCATAAAGACTGGGGATGTCAACCCCCAGATGATTGCAGAATGGCTCAGAAAAAAGTGCTGGAGATATAGAGCTTGTCTACATGTACAGCACTGCAGCTGTGGCGCTAAGTTAAGACACTCCTATGCCAGCAGGAGAACTTCTTACATCAGCGTAGGTACTCCATCTCCCAGAGAGGCGGTAACTATCTCAATGGGAGAAGCCCTACTGCCAACCTAGTGCTGTCTACATCGGGGATTAGGTCGGTATAACTATGGTGTGGATTTTCCCCTGAGCAACATTATATGACATACATTTGTAGTGTAGACCAGGGTTTAGTACGAGCTAGGAAACTGATGGAGACTTGTTAGTGAAGAGCAAAAACAGAAGAACAAGAAGAGAAGCTCCTTAAGACAAAGGTGCTAGGAAAGCTGAAAATAAGCTGAGCCACCCAGGTTTCTAACTGAAATGAGAGATGTAGTATATGGTGTGCCATTTGGAATGTCAGAAAAGGAAATAAAGCAAGGAATAGGTGAAAATAAGATGATAAATGCAAGATGGTAACTAGCAGAAGAGGAGGGGATAGCTATGCTGGTCACACTTAAGAGAAGGACACTTCCAGATAGAGTAACTTTAGGGTGATAAAGTGCATGGGGCAATATCTTCTATTGGACCAATTTCTGTGAAAGAGACAAGGCTTTGAGCTTACACAGAGCTCTTCTTCAGGTCTGGGAAGGATGCGGAGCATGTCACAGCTTAATACAAGGTCTCTCTAACATCCTGGGACCAACAGGACTACAACACCACTGCAAATATCTTTAGGATATCAGATGTTCTGGACTAAGCCCTATATACTCTTCCATTGAGATGCTGCAGGTGTCCAAAGATTCGGTCACATAGCAAATAATTGCAAAAGGCAATTAAGCTGTGGCACGTGTGGAAGTGACTATTCATATATTTGTGAGGAATGGACAGACTGAAAATGATCTAACTGTGGAGGAAAACACAGCTCAGCATATGAAGGATGTATTGAGGGAAAGCAAGCTAGAGAAATATAAAAACCAAAATCATTAACAACATCTCATATGCAGAAGCTGCCAGAAGACACCTAAAAGGAAAAAGAAAGAAAGAAAGAAAGAAAGAAAAAAAGGAGGAAAAAAGAAAACCCAGTACGGGGACAGGGATTAGCAAGCAACAAAACACTGGGAAGGAAGTAATGAGTGATATTGGGGTAGAAGCAGATGATGTGCTACTTATAGAAAAATAAGAGATTCATTGCATTTATGACTTAAGTCAAATTGTACTCCTGAGACAGGAATGCAAACAGTGAAAATGAGAATTACAGTTAAAGCTGCTGAAAAGTACCTACCAGCTAGCACCCTGTCAGTGGAACAACTTCATATTTTCCGAAGTGAAAGAAATATTGAAGGGTAAGAGAATGGGAGTGACTAATAGCTGGAATACACATAGTCTTATAATACATAGGTATTAAAGAAACATATTATTGACAAGAAAACGAAGCTTGACATAATATATATGCAAGAGATTTGGCTAATAGAAAAACTAGAGTATAAAAATTGCAGGATATGGCATATATAAATATGACAGAGAAATAGGAAATGGGGGGGGGCTATATGCACCTTCATTAAGGAGAATCTAAACAATCTGGAAGTAGAGATTAAAAAGCTAAATAGTGAGTCTAATGTTATTGAAATACTGATACAAAACAACTCTGTGTCTCTCAGACAATATGTTTATAACCTGTGCAGAAAACTAGAGGCTATAGAACTGAGAGAATTAAATGCAGATGTCACATGCCCATTCAATATGTGTGGTGATCTGAACCGTCACAACAGTTTGTGGGGATGTAGGACAAATGATACAAACGGAAAATATCTATAGGAATTTTGTGACTATAATAATTTAGTAATATTAAATGATAAGGCACCTATCAGTTTCTGTGAAGAGGACAGATGCCTCTCTTGCCTAGACTTGGGAATAGCTTCTAGTAACATAGCAAGCAAATGCAGCTGGGAAATATACAGAGAGGAGGGAATGGGTAGTGACCACTTCCCAGCATTAATTACATATCAAGGAAGAGGACATATTGAAGACAAGAATAAAACCCGCATTTGGAACCTTATAAAAAAAAAAGAGCAAATTGGAAACTCTTTAGACACAAGAGTGAGGAATATGTGGGTGAGCAGAGGATAAGGAATTCTGTAGTAATATTACAAAGGGAATTATAAAGACAGCCAGTCTAGCTATTCCTAAGATACCTACCTTAATTAAAGATAGTAAAAAGTATACTGTGGTGAAACAAAGAACATGACAAGGTCATTAAGGAAAGGAAAAAGACATATAAGAATGAAAAAAAGACACAAATTGCTAGGACTTATTGACATATTAAAAAAAAGTAAGGCAGTTGCACAAGGGCTATAAAAAATGGCAAAGAAAGCAAGCTGGATGCAATACTGCTGGAAAGTAAATAAAGATATACAAGCAACTTTGGGAAATGACTGGAATAAAGAGTAAGAGCAACACAGTACCAAGCTTTGAAGTGGAAGGCCATGTACTAATAAGCTCCAACAAAGAAAAAGGGGAAATTCTGGCTGCCATGTTTCAAAAAGCGAGCAATGATGAGGATCAGAGGATAGAAATTAGGGAAAGGAAAAGAACATTTCTTAATGATAACTATCAGATGATGAAGTGGTGGGCGGATGGTGTGGCTCTTATTTTAAATGACAAACTCAGGATGAGGGAACTCCAAAAAGTGATAAGGGGCAAAAGCACGCACCAGGTGAAGACAAAATAAGCTTTGAAATGCTCAAACACAAAGGTGATGAAAGCCTCTCTGATTCCTTATCAGAGTTGCAGGCATTATACAATGGCAAGTCTGACAGCAGAAACAGTATACTTAATGAAATATTACTACTAGCAACCAAACTGGCTTGGTGGGCTTACCTGCTGGAGAACTGGACCCCAAGGAACAGTGAGAGTGCCGGGGGAGTGAGGGATGCTCCCCTGGCAGGGATGATCCTTGATGGAATCTTCCCCCTTTTAAAAGGCGATTCCCTATGGACAACTGTAATCCTCTTAGCTCAGCTCTGTAGAAGCCACATGGCCCAGGCCCCAGTCCCCGGCAATCAGCCAGAGGTGCTGCAGAGACAGAGGGCCTTGGCCTCGTACTGCCTTCCTGGGATCTGCGTGGATACTGGAGGGATGCACGGGTTTTTGGGGTCTATGCTACTGGGAGTAAGACCGGTGAAGGAAGGCACCCCTGATAGAATGACATGCGGGAAACTCCATGAGCAGAACTGCAGAGACTTTTCCTTCTCCTTCACCTGCCCCCCCCCCCATGGACATTATCATGTAAAGAGTGATCTAACTTTTTTATTGCTAATCTTTCCTCATCACTTTGTGCTACCCTTCAGTCTTCACTGGTGCTATCAACACTCCCAACTTGGTATCTTCTGTTATTAAATCCACTGTTTAACTTCACTTCCAAATCATTAATAAGTACATTAATTAAAACGAGACCTAATGAAGAATGGTCTTTGAGAGTCAAATGATATTTGAACTATATCAGCTGTAACCAAGGATGGATTATATCACTTGCCTACCATACCCAAAGCATTTATTTTACCTTAATACAAAACTCACCATATTGAAATGCACCTCCGCTTGACCCTTTCCCAATCAAGTAATTTACAGAGGTCTGACCACTGTCAGCATCTAGCTACTGGTAACTCATACTCATCCTTATTCAGGACCAAATAGAAATTTTAACTTGGCACATCACTGTTTCTATGCTTCATACCTTTAAAATGTAGCACAATATAAGAAATACCTACTCAATCACCCAAAATACAGCTAATGCAAGATAAATTCCAGAAGACATTCTGGTACACACTCACCACGTTGCTAACATCAAGCCTTCCAGGTTCAGAGACAGGCTGGTGGTGCATAGGCGCCGACTCTGTGGGTGCTCTGGGGCTGGAGCACCCACAGGGAAAAATTAGTGGGTACCTAGCAAGGGAGTTCCTTTTGCATGTACTCTGTACATATTTGATTCTGTGTTTCTGTTGAAATTTTACATGAAAGAATAAAGTTACTAAAAAAAGAACCTAAAGCCAGTCCCAGCAGCACTCAACTAATTTCTTTCCCATTTGTGATTACCCCTTGTGTGCCTGAGTTTTTAATCCTGTGATAATGCACATATCCGGCCAATTTGAATTGTTTTCAAATAATATTTTATCTGACTTTGCCTGTTCCACATACTGCATTTATGTATAGGCACACTATTTTTAACAATTTTTTTTAGTCGCCTTTTTAGTTTCTTCTTCAGGTCATCTTCATCTCCACATTGTTCAAGTGAAAGGACATACCAGATTTTTTTTTGTTGTTGGTTAAATTCAAATCTTTCCCCTCTATACTTTTTCTACTTAGTTTAAAGCTATGTAACAAGCCCTGTCAGCTTTAAGCCCAGGAAACGGGTATCCTATCTACTTAAGTGATGATCATTTCAATGCTCTATGAATACAAAACCATCCTCTTCACAACATAGGGCTATACACTGGTTGGGCTAAGTATTAGAAGTGAAAAATTCTTTTTCCTGTGCTTGCCTTTATTGTTTTGGGGGAAGAGGAGAAAGACAGTTTAGATGTACAACAATTTTTAACTTCTGAATGTTGAACACAGTTATGTTTCTTAATACATAGTGAAGAGGACAACTGTGACACTTCCCAGTGGTACCCAGGGTTGCGAGATACCTCACCACTACCGTCCCTTAGCCTAAGGAAGTCTAGTCTGTGCCTGTGTGGATCAGCTCCCTGAAACAATCAGCCTCTGGCAGCACAAGCATTACCTTCCAGGCCTCACTCTCTCTCTGTACAGGTACCAACAGGCGCACACCAACCTGAGTCCTCGGAGTTTCCTGCAGAGTCCAGCCCCTAATCTGTTGAACACTCACAGAATTACCAGGCCTGCTATTCCCAAAGAAACAGAACACATCAACTTGTGAACTACTGCACACATACAATATTATTAATGTTTGTTATTGTAGTGCCTACAGACCTATGAAAAATGGAGCCCCATTGTGCGAGGCCCTGTACATATACTGCAAACTAAAATAATAAAACAGATTGTTTTTTAAACATAAATGGAACAACGTTTTTATTTTCCTCACTTCAAGATTCCATCCAAAGCCCTGTGGATTGGATTCGGCCCACTGAAAGAAGTACAATTCTCTCCCGTTCTTACAGTGATGGATTCATTTTAATTCCAAACGTATAGAGAAAATATTCCTTCTGCTTGTTTTGGACCTACCTACTAATAGACTGCAGTTGACTAAGTTTTGAAAGGTCATTAAAAAGAGGGTTTTCAAAAAGTTTATTAATATATGGGATGACTGCACGTATGTTCAAGTATTCACCTTTGAGGGCCTCTGTGATCTAATCAGCTAAACACTTGAGGCCTTATGCAGATGTGCAGTTGGGAGGGGAGGATAATGAACTGTAAATGATACTGCTGAGTCCAAAACCAAATCCCACTGCTTTGTTTATATGAGTGGTACTGAACTTTTTCTACGTTTCCTCATCCCTAATGTAAAACTTACTTAACATTTTACTATAAAAACATTCATATTAATTAAAAAAACACATAACTTAGTCCATAGTTTTAACATCAAAAACTTTTTATTTAAAACAGCCACTATTTGTTCTAATCTGACAGTAAGTATCAGAGTCAGACCAGGTAAATACACTGTTGTTATCAGAAGATATATTTAATAGAAAAGGGAATTGCTTACTACTAAACTTGCATCTTTTCTAGCAGTACCAAAATACTACCAAGACACTCATTTAATGGAAAAGTTTTCAATTTTAAGGGCGTTTTCAAAAGCATCTCACACTTATTAAAGAGGACACTTATTTGTTTCAATGATCACTTAAAATTCAGCCATTCAAATTATCACAGTCTAATATTCCTGGCACATATACCTATACTGTCCCTTAAAGGACACCATCAACTTAAATTTGATGCAAAATTTAAATTTTGTAAAAGCAAGATTTTATAAAACCTAAAATTAAAAACTATTTCCACAACTTTTTAAAAATACCAATGAAAATAGCTGTTTTTAAGCAAATACACGTTCTCCTGTAGTGTTCTAGACTCAACATAATACACAAGGAATTTTAAGTTGAAAGGGACTACATAAACAAATATGAAAATTACTTCATTGATTTTCATTTTTCAAATGGAAAGAAATGCAAAAAAACAAATTAAGGGCACTGAGCCAGATTTTAAAAGGTATTTAGATGCCTAAAGATGTGGCTAGGCACCTATTGGGATTTTCAAAAGCACCTAGGTGTCTAACTCCCTTTGATTTCAGTAGGAGTCAGGGCTGTAGGCACCCATCTGCACTTTTAGGGGCCTAAATACCTTTAAAAATCAGGCCCATAGTGACAGGTTGGATTTTTAAAGATGTTTCACTTTTAAGAATGTAAAGTGTTACAGTAACATGGGTAAAGAAATTTGTGTTGGCAGCACAAGTTCTCTCAGTCACAAGGGTCTGTCTACACAGGGATAAAAAACCCACAGCAGGCATGGGTCAGCTGACTCAGGCTCATGGGATTCAGACTGTGGGGCTAAAAATTGCTGTGTAGATGTTTGGGCTTGCGGAGTTCTGGGACCCTGTAAGCCAAAGTCTGTCAGCTGACCCAGGTCAGTCATGGCTGTCTTATCCCTTTGTAAATGTACCTTCAATTCCTCTTAAAAAGGGGAATTCTGTGGGTGGCGTAGAGTCACACAGCAGCTATAGTATCCCCCTGTAGAGGCCCCCTGTAGTATCCCCACAAAGGGGACATTTCCAGGGCGCCTCTTCACTCTGACTACCCCCATCTGCCAGAATAGACCCTTGGAGCCATGGGCAGGTGGGCATAAATTAAAGATTTGTGGAAAAGACCCATGGCCAGTCCCAGATTCCAGAGGCTGTGAAGCTGAGTAAAGCCACACTCAATTCCTCCACCATGAACTGCACCAAGCACCAGACATAGCTCAGAACCTTGGGCCATGAATTTTAAGCTGATGGGATCTCTTTAAGAAAAAAAATGTTAGTGTGTTTGAGCTATTAGCCCACAAGTAGGCAGATGGTTCAAAAATTAACTACATAGTAAACATCTTGGGGCAGATACCATGGCATAGTTCAAACAAATAAGTAGACAACACAGTGTTGGCAGGCACTCGCTAAATATGAATATCAAGAGTACCCAAAGTGAAAGCATATGCTGAATTAGTTATCTGTGTGCTCTTTTTCCAGCTACACAGGATGAGCAATTGTTTTTTCCACTGTGAAAAGAAACCTAATACCCACTTGGCCTCACTAGGTGACTTTTTAAATAAGGAGAGATCAAGATGACAGAACCTGGGTCCTGATTCACCATGGCATTACTCTAATATTACACCAGCATAAGCTCCTTAAGTTCAGTGGAGTTACACCAGCATAAAAATACGGTGAAATCAAGCCCCTGAAGTTTTCAGTTTTTTTCCAATTACCAAAATCATACACCAATGGAGAGACTATGGTTTTATACTTGTGTAACTGGGAACAGAATAATGGCCAATGGTATTACGCCCTCACAAATGAGACGAGAATTTAGCTACCTTGAGTCATGTAAGATTGAGAAGCACTATCTTTTCCATATCAGCATCCCCACTCCCACCCCCATCCATCTAACCTTCCCACTGAACACTGTAGAAAAGGCCAGGATGGCTGCAATCCCCACCACTGATTTGAGACCCCCAAAGGAGTTGCCCCCCCCCGGCCCCCTCCCCAACTACTGTCAGATATAAACCAAGAATGCAAAGCGGTATGAACAGGTACTTTAGTAAATGTTGCCATTTATTCTCCTCCCCACAAACAAACCCAGTAACTCTTTTTGCAATGCAGGGAAACTCTCTCTGTTCACCCTTGACAAAAAGCAGCAGTTTGAATAAAACTCTTCTGGATTATGCAACACTAAAAAAAAAATCATCAAAGCAAATACTATCCCCTTGGCTGCTACTTAAGTTTTCTTGATGAGCAGACTGGACCTCGGGATGAAAAGGAGTTTCCTTGGTTCTCTTGCCCTTAGCTCCCAAGAGAAAGAAGGGAAGAGAGGGCCCTAAGGGGTTCTTCTCCCTGGGAGTCTGTGCACCTTCCACAAGAGTGGAGAGCTCCTGAGTGCAAAGGAGGACAGGAGGATGGAGAAGGCCATGGGGGACAGATAGCATGGGAATGAAGAGGTGCTAGTGCAGGGATACTGGGCCCTGGAGATACACGGTCCTGGAGAGGAAGGGAGGAGTCTGTGGGTGCAGGAAGGGGATAGAGAAGGAAGCCCCAGGTGCAGGTGGATGGTCCCTGCACGCACGGAGATTAAGGGGTGGGGAGAGATGGAGCAGTCCTTGGGTGCAGGGGGATGGGGCAGTCCCTGAGTGCAGAGAGAGCGGGTGGGAGATGAAGACAGCGCAGCCCATGGCGCAGAGGGGGATGGAGAAGCCCTGGGTGCAGAGGGGCCTGGGGGCGGGAGAGGCCCTGGCTGCAGAGGGGCGAGGAGGCGGCGGGCGCGGAGGGTGGCCCCTTACCCGTGGTGGAGAGCACGGTGCTGGCGAAGAAGAGCGCGGAGGTGAAGTCCCAGTTCCAGTTGCCCGAGGCGTTGCCCAGCACGGACACGCCGTAGTTGCTGGCCTCCAGCACCCGCCGCAGGAACTGCTCCAGCTGCTGCTCCGACAGGCACTCGTGCTCCTCCAGGAAGCGCCGCTTCAGCTTGCGCAGCTCCTGGCGCAGCAGGTCCTCGTAGGGCAGCTCCACCGAGGAGAAGACCACGGCGCCGAAGACCAGGTAGAGCAGGTAGCCCAGCACCAGGAAGGCGAAGCACCAGGCGGAGCGGTGCCTCTCCACCAGCCGCACGCAGGAGCAGCCGGCCAGGGACTGCAGCATCTTCCCCCGCCGCCGCCCTGCAGCTCCTGCCGCCGCAGACAGAGCTGGCCACGCGCCCCGTGGAAACGCGCGGCAGGGAGGGAGCCGCCTCGCTGAACCAGCGCCTGCGGGCCGGGCTGCCGGGCTCGCTCCGCAGCAGCCTCCAGGCCAGCGGCGAGGATGAGGCTCGCCCCGGGGGATTAATGAACCCCCGGGGACATGGACTTGCCCGCGGCCCGCCCCAGTCCTTGTCCGCCCTCCCAAAGCTACACGCCGGCCGGCCCCAGCCGCTTCTCCGGTTCCTGTTTCCTTTCTGTGACTTTCAGTCTAAAAAGCGCCGCTGATGTGGCACTCACGTGGTTTCCCGGCTCAGGTAACCAGCAATGGAGCAGCAGCCCTGCTCGGGGTGGATGCTATTTATTCCCGGGCGAGCTCGCACGCACAGAGCCAAGCCTGCTACCGTCCTCCCGCGCCTCTCATGCCCCTGCCTTGCTCCCCGCTCCCCAGGTACACAGAGGGCCCAGCTGCTATCTTGGGTTTGGCTCCAGATAAGGAACAGCTTGCCAAGGCGCTGTGGATAAACCCTGCCCCACACGGAACTGATAGCAGGGACAGATGGAAAACGGGGGGGTCATGCGAACAGAACAGGTGTGTGTGTGTGATCTGAAATGCTTCGCTTCCTCTGCTAGCCCAATGTGAAACGAGAAAGGGAAGTCTCCTCCGACCCCCGCCGGTTCCGGAAACAGCCTGCACAAGGGCTGGGGTTGTGGGGCATCTGTGTGCACACAACCCATGAAAGGGCCAGGTCTGCCACTGCCATGATGCTGAATTCCTGAGGTGTATAACGTATAACATCAAAGTAAGCAAACATCAAATTGGGGTGAGATGCAGGTAACGTTGGGGTCCTAAAGAAGCAACATTCCTAGAAATGTATTATGTGTTCCCAGTAATCAATTGGCAGCAGTTCCGTTACACAGCAGAGTCAATCTAGTATCTTTCAGCAACACTAAATTGTCTTTAAATATATTTATTAGCTGTAAACCATTGATACATAATGAACAGTGCTACAGAAATCAGTAATGATGATTAATAAGGAATGTTGTCTAAAAGAGTGCAATGCAAAACTGTTGAAGGGAGCATTTGGAGCAAACATTTCTGGCTTCCATCTAAGAGTGTGTGCATTTAAGTCATTAAATACAGAGAGCGGTCATAAAACCTCGCTGAGTAATGTCACACAACAGGAACACACAGCTGGGGTCATTTCCTCCAACAGCTTAATCATTAATTCCCCCAAATCCCAGATTCCTTATGTAATTAAAAACACCATTTAAATGAAACCAGTATTTATTAGACATTGGGCTTTCATCTTCATCAATTGCATTCAGTCTGACTGAGATACAGTACACTGTTTCCCAAAATATAACAGCATCAAATAGATACTCTTCTGGTTATGGATAGGGGTGGACAAACGAGTTAGTTTAAATATAACAATCAACCTCCACCTTTTCCTAACTCCCAAAACAAATATCCTTTCAAAGTTAGAAACTGTTTAGTTAAGAATGCACCTCTTCTGAGAGGCAATAGGAAACTCTGCTGTGACCAAACATCTACACAAACCTTCAATAGGATCCTACTGGACTCCCAGATACTTCCTCAGCTCTCCATTTCTGTGAATCAGTTACTCTGATACATCCCCATGCCTGCCTAGAGAGAGGCTCAAGCCTCTTTGCTGCCCCAAAACTTCACAGCTCTTAACTCTGACCTTTCCTCCAAAGATCATCAGAAATATGGGACATGGGGATCAGTCACAGAGTACAACAGAGCTGGGCTTTTTCATTTAAGCATTCAAACTCTTGCTCTCAAACCAGACTTTCTGGTATTTGAATTTTGGCCAACACTGTGTAAAATAGTGTTTTAATTCAAGGCCCGCAAGATATACATTTGTCTCAGAATCTGTACAGATCATTTAATGAAAGATTCCATAGCGATGTATACATATCAGGGAGCAGAGAGAAGGATACTGTGATACTGACTTGTCTGGGTTTAAATTCTCAAACATGCCATTATAGTATCATATTTTTGCATTCAGCTATATAACAAGTTTAATCTTAGAGTAAGATCTGACTCTCTGCCCATCTCACTTTGTTAGTCAAGATCAGTGTTACATAGGAATTGGCCAAGTGGATCTGATCAGTGAATCTAATCTACTATCTTGTCACTCAAAGCAACTATTAGTAGGTGCTTCAGAGGAAGGTGCAAAAAACCCTGCAATAGGTTGTTATGGGATAGCCTGTCTCCAGGAAATTTTTCCTCCTAATCCTATTAAAGTTACCTCATTAAACCACATCATCACCTGACCCTGCCGCTGGCTAAGTCCCTAATTTCCCTCGTGCTGGGAAGGATGCTGCCGCTATTATAGGGAAAAGAGGTCTTGGGACAGATACCAATGCTCCCCATGGCACTGAGCCCAATGCTGAGGCATGAATAAACTTGTCTGCAAGCTCACTGTTCTGTAGGGGAAGATCACACATTCTTCCAATTCTGCATCTTCCTATTTTCCTACCAATGACAAGTGGTAGAGGACAAAACTGGAGGTCCTCCTGATTTCCCCCACAAAACTAAATGGGCAGCCACATTTCTGTGATCTTTATGCCTGGTCTGAATGCCAAACGTGGCAAGGAGTCACTGATCTTCTCTAACACTACCACTGAGCAGCAGTGGCAACCTTTTCTTGTTGCCAGTCGAGAGGCTTCTCCAATGTGTAGTCCAGAAAGAATGGGGCATCGTCTTCTAGATTATCCTCTTCCAGTGTATTGAAAGAATTTAAGGCTCTCAGGCCAGATTTTTTAAAAGGTATGTAAGCAGCCAGTGAGATTTTCAAAAGCACTAAGGCACTTAATACTATTGCCTTCAATGGGTGTTCGGCACCAAGATGATTTTGAAAATCCCACTAGGTGCCTAAATACCTTTACAAATCTGGCCCCTTATTTAATGAGGATGATCCTAGAAGAAAATATCCCTTAAAGCAGTGGCGTAGCCAGGATCTAAGAGCAGGGAGAGCAAACATAAAAAAGGCACCCCCACCTTGGCTCCTCCTCTGGCCACGCCCCCATGGCTCCTCCTCCGGCCGCACTGCCCCCCCCCCCCTCATTGGCTGCCAGCCGAGCTGTGCGGGCCGCCCTGCTGCGCACCCCCCCACCCCACTCCTCCGGCCGCGGCTGCTGGCCGTGCTGTGCAGGCCGCACTGCTGCAGGGAGCATGGCTTGGGGGGCCGGGGACGGCTCCCCTAGGCGGGGTGGCAGGGGGTTCCATGGCAGGCCGGGTCCAGCAGGGCTCGCTTGCAGAGATGCCGGGGCTTGCCCCGAGCGGGGCTGTTCTCCCGTCCACTGGGCAGGCTGGGAGCCCGGAGCCGAGCCCGCGGTCACGCTCCCTCCCGCTGGCGCCCAGCACCATGGCCGCACGTCCCCCCAAACTTTGCCTCGGGCTGGGCACAGAGGCGCAGCTGGTTCCCAGCCCGCCGCCCGCGCCCTGAGTCCCACGACCCCGCCGCGCCTGGTCCTTTTATTCAGAGGTAAGGAAAACAAGTGACACTGTCCTACTTTTTCCTCAACGGTGTGATCTGACTCAATCAAAACTGAATCCAAGTCCTATTTTCACCCACTGACTCACAACCAACCTATCAAGCTTATCAAAAAAGTAATGTAAAACACTGTCATTCAAACCAATTAAGATCTTCTTGCAGCTCCTGAATCATCTTTTATATAAAGTTCATAGTGAAATGTTTTAAGATTTTAAAAAAAGGTTTTATCTAACCTATCCATCTAAAGCACTAATCCTTCAAACACTTTCACTTTAAGGGAAACATTTTGATAGAGCAGCTGAGGGCAGTAAAGAAGTCTGGTGAACTAAATTGCCTTTAATATTAAGGCTTCTTGATTTCTGACTGAGACAGATGAAGTGCTGTACACTGTCATCTTAATTTAATCCAGTTGTCAGAAAATACTGTATATTCTTATATTATTTTCCTGGGTCCACACACACACAAAAAATCTTAGGTATACAAACAGTTATTTTCAGCTTTCACTTGACTGGGGAGCTCTAGGTCAAATACCTTAAAAGAAACTTTAGTGGTTAAAGAAGGAGATGTGTGTCCATTTGCTTTTACCTAAATGTAGCCACTTTTGATGCTGTTCTTTCATTTTCTTGGTTTCATGTGTTTTATCATTGAACGTACATTGAATGTACAAACATAGTGGGGTGAAATTCTTCTTGCACAAAGCGGAAGTGTAATGTTGGTATGCAGAGTTCATCAAATGCTGAGGAAGAAATACCAAGAGTTTTTGGCACTCAGCACACTCTGGCTAACAAAGTGCAATTCTAGTCTGAAAAAAGTCACTATGTAAAAGTGGCTCATTCTTACTAAACAGCTCTGTTTACTGTGTGTATTCAGAGCTACAGCTGCTGACTTTAAAAGATAGAAATAAGTTTTTCCTGCTATTATCATGGCAGAATCCCCACATATCTGTGGTGAGCTGGATTCTACTCTGGTGCATGGATCATCAACAGAATTGTTTTGAACTCCAAATGCAGGGCCCAACTCTGTCTTCGGTTACTGCTCTTAACAGGTTGGACAGATGTCATAGACCATAATTTGGCTTGCAGAACTTATATTTTTGGTGGTGATGTATGAGAAGTAAAGAACTCAAACTTGATGCAGTGCTTACTAAGCTTGTCTTTCCCTTAAAGCCCTTCACAACTCTTGTCCAGGCTGTTCATCTCTTTTTCTCATTTAAGTCTCAGTACTTTTCTCCATGCACACCAATAACAAATGTCCCAGATTAAGTTTGCAGAATTAGAAGTTAGAAAAGACACCTGTAAGCTAAGCAAATTTGACCTGGAACTCATCCAAGAACACCACATGTTGAACCCCAGATGCCATTATTACAGGAACACTTTTCAGAATAGATTCATGCCTTGAGTGAATTCTTGTCTCCATTGAAGCCAACAGAAAAACGGTCAATTGACTTCAGTGGAGCTAGGATTTCACCCCTTAAATTTTCTAGTTAGGGGTTTTAGCTAACAGAGACCAATAAGAGACACCACTGGATAAACTATCTGGGAGTTTATCTTTATTTTTATACGGATATATTAAAACAGGAGAGTTGTTGTCAATGCAAACAGCACAGATATTTTCTTTATAAATTCTTTGGTACAAGTGCATGCACTGTGCAGTAAAACACAGCCAATTACAGTGTAAAGCATAATGAGATGGCAGGAAGTACTGGTATAAGCATTGTGAAAAAATCCTAAATAAAGCACACTGATAAAGTTACTTTTGTGTTTGGGCTAGTGTTCGCTTATCACACTGAGCATGTAATATAAACAGATGATTCAACACTAGAATACAGTTTACCTACTAGAGTGAAAACTCCATGTGGATGAACAAATCAAATTTGATGATAGCACTTGGTACATCCCAAATCCATTATTGCTGAAAGGCAAAGTATTGTTCATAGAGGATTAACCACTGAGGCTATATAATCTTTCTTAATTAAATTGAGTTTGATTACAATAAATTAACTTTAAGCACAGGGTACTTTAAAGAGCCAAAAGAGAGGAGAATCATATTGGATTTTCTTGAAAGGAACAAAAGGAAGTTTACATGAGTTTGTGCATAAAATAAACTGATAATGAAATAAGAGAGCATTAAAATTCCACTTATTTTTTTTAACACTGTTGTGTTGTTCAAATTCATTTTCCTCCCAATCCCTGTTGCTAAAGCTCCATGCCTTGGTCTTCTCGTGCCTTGATTACTGTAACACTTTAAATTTCTAGTATTTTATCTGTTCTCTTCTCTCCCTCAGTTTATAAAAAATTCCACTTCAGAAAGTTCTCCCTCACTTCCATCACCAGGGCAGCACCCCACACTCTCCTCAAAAACCCCCTGTCTTTTCTCTCATAAAACAAATTCCTCTTCCATCTCTTGAACTCCAGTGGCCATCACCTACAGTCCTCAGCTTAAACCTCTCCAACGCATTATCAGTGATCTACAACCCATTCTGGACAATGATCCCTCGTTTTCACAGACCTTGGGAGGCAGGCCAGTCCTTGCCCACAGACAACCCGCCAACCTTAAGCATATTCTCACCAGCAACCACACACCACACCATAGTAACTTTAACTCAGGAACCAATCCATGCAACAAACTTTGATGCCAACTCTGCCCACATATCTACACCAGCGACACCATCAGAGGACCTAACCAGACCAGCTATAACATGACCGGTTCATTCACTTGCATGTCCACCAATGTTATATGCGCAGGGCCGGTGCTACCATTAAGGCGAACTAGGCGGTTGCCTAGGGCGCCAAGATTTGGGGGCGCCAAAAAGCGGTGCCCCCAATTTTTTTTTACAGCGTTCCTCCCTGAGCGCGCGGTCGCTGCTCCACTTCTCCCGCCTCTCAGGCTTGCAGCGCCAATCAGCTGTTTGGCGCCGCAAACCTGGGAGAAGAATTAGAGCGGGGGCGGCGTGCTCGGGGAGGAGGTGGAGCAGAGGTGAGCTGGGGTGGGGAGGTGCCGCACAGCTCCCCGGGCCAGGGAGGGAGGTGTGGAGCTGCCGCAGGGACAGGTGTCTCGGGGGAGGGAGCTGCTGTAGGGCTCCCCACCCCAGCTCACCTCTGCTACGACCCCTCCCCGAGCATGCCATCGCTGCTCCACTTCTCCTACCTCCCAGGCTTGCGGCACCAATCAACTGTTTGGCACCGCAAGCCTGGGAGGGGAGGAGAATTAGAGCGGGGGCGGTGTGCTCGGGGAGGAGGTGGAGCAGAGGTGAGCTGGGGTGGGGAGCTGCCGCATGGATCCCCGGGGCTGGGGAGCTGCCGTGGGGGGGGGTGCCTCAGGGTGGGTGGGGGGAGCGCCTCAGGGCAGGGGTGGGCGGGGAGCTGCCACAGGGCTGGGGGTGTGTGCAAGGTGGAAGTTTCGCGCCCTAGGCGAAACTTCCTTGCACTGGCCCTGTATATGCGCCATCATGTGCCAGCAATGCCCCTCTGCTATGTACACCGGCCAAACTGGACAGTCCCTACGTAAAAGGATAAATGGACACAAGTCAGATATTAGGAATGGCAATATACAAAAACCTGTAGGCGAACACTTCAACCTCCATGGACACACAATAGCAGATTTAAAGGTAGCCATCCTACAGCAAAAAAACTTCAGGACCAGACTTCAAAGAGAAACTGCTGAGCTTCAGTTCATTTGCAAATTTGACACCATCCGCTCAGGATTAAACAAAGACTGTGAATGGCTAGTCAACTACAAAAGCAGTTTCTCCTCCCTTGGTGTTCAGACCTCAACTGCTAGAAGAGGGCCTCAGCCTCCCTGATTGAACTAACCTTGTTATCTCTAAACTGATTCTTGCCTGCATATTTATACCTGCCTCTGGAAATTTCCATTACATTCCTCTGATGAAGTGGGTATTCACCCACGAAAGCTTATGCTCCAATACATTTGATGGTCTATAAGGTGCCACAGGACTCTCTGTTGCTTTTTACATAAATTTGGTACCACCTGTCACAGTTTAGGGCATCTGCACCTGTAGTCCTCCTCTATGGTCCAGCAAGGGTGCCCCCTGTCCGACTTCCAGCTCCCCAGCCGTTCACTGTCTTTCGTGGAGACACACATCTCTCTCCCTTCTGACCCGGTATTTCCAGATGGAACAGTCCTCTGACTATCCTGTAATATCCCCAGCAAAAGAGAGCCTGCCTAAATAGGCTTCTTTTGGCTTCTCTTCTGAGACGGTTGACAGTGTAATTTCCACAGTCAAGTTACTACATAGTTCTTTCTAATCAAGCGCTGTTTATTATTAAAGTAAAAGCAGTATAGAGAAAAATGTATTAAAACAATAAAAGAACCAACAGACATGCTAATAAGCTAACCAGAAATCACCTCAACTCCAGCATGGGCTCTGACAGGGGAGCAGTCATCAAAATGCCACTCTGGGACTTTCCTGTGGTTTCAAGTTCATAACATTCTCTAATCAGAACAAGAACTCTCATGACTGTGAGTCACTCATTTATCCAGTTTGGGCCTTTGAAGAGACCATGAATAGGTAATCAACCAATGTTTTTCTGCTCAAGGTGGAGCTTCAGAAGGATGGATTAGGAGGTGGGTCATTTGCATTTCCCTTCACTCCACGTTTCCTAAGAAATCCACTTCACAAGTATTGTCCCAATAAATCCTTTGAAGTTTCTAATATTTCCCAGAGATAGCATTAATCCCGTTTTCCTCCTAACAAAATTTTATTCAGTCTCACAATAGTATATAAACGTTGTGAATTTTAATATAATGAGCTCCTAAAATACTTAATCCAGTAAGGTTTACTTAACTCCATAAGGTTTGCCAGGATATTGCAAGGTATTATCCAATCTGTCACACCATTCCCTCCAGTGATCTCTTTCCCTTTTCTATATGAGCAGTTTCTCAATGGACTTGGCACATCCTCTTTCACTGTGGCCAAACAAGTGAAACTAGGGAATGGACAATCTACAGTATTTCCTGACCACTTGAATTCTGGCCAGTTTCTGTATGGACGCTGTGACAAAGTGGGAATGTTCTTAATGTTTTCTCTGAATATTATGTGTGTGCCTCAGTTTCCCCTATGCATTTCTTAAGTACCTAGGTGGTGGGATAAGGGTGTGTGATTGTTGCAGGGTCCGAGAGGGCAGGTGTGCTTTTGTCTGCACAGAGAATGGCCGACACCCTGTCTCTTGGCAACTGATGGCTTGGGCCCTTCCCCTGCAAGGTGCCAACTGAAGGTGTTGGAGAACTAAGAGATCAGGTGGCCTCCTTGCCCAGGAAAGAGAGAGAGGCCAGAGGAGGGGCTGGAGGGAGTTTCAGTTTGGAGCTTGCTGGGGAGATGGTCGGAGCCCAGAACCTGGGTCTGGGCTCCCCACACCCCAATATGGACCTGACTGAGGGGTTCTGTTTTCTGTACCTACAAGCTCTGTTTTAAACTGTGTTCCTGTCATCTAATAAACCTTCTGTTTTACTGGCTGGCTGAGAGTCACGGGAATTGCAGGAAGTGGGGGGTGCAAGGCCCTGACTCCCACATACTCCGTGACAGATGCATCATCTGCATTGCATCTCATGTGTAAGTACTGTGATTTTTGTTCTTCCAGATGAGCCCAACTTTGGCCAGAAGGGTAGCCCTCAGTGACTAGACTGTCAGATTAGGTCTTGTAATTAGTACTGAGTATACTATACCTCTTCATTATTAATGTTTATTCCATTAACAGAATATTGAAGTGATCCCACTCTCCATCACTGAGTCTGACTTCACTAACATCTCAGCACCATTTTCTAAGCTGTACTTGTCATTGAAAAACTGCTGCTATGAAATATTGGTAAGGTTATATCAATGTAACCCTGGGAGCCTTTCAGTACCAACTTGCAGAGAGAACACTGTACCATAACTCACATCAGGTTTGACACATTCATTGCCTCAACACATTGTTGTCATAATCTGCATCTAAAAAGTTCTATGTAAAATATAATATGCAAACTAGTAACTAGCTGGTCCCAAAAATTATTGCATATATATAGGGGTGGGGTGCAAAGAATTATAAATGTTTGCTGAAATATGTTCTTAAAATGTGTTTTGCAGGCTGCGCATAAATGCCCAGCCTGCCCTAGACAAATGAACTTGGTATTCACCTGTCTGAGAAGCTTCATAGCAGAGGACAATGAAAAGTATATTTACACATAAGGTAAACAAAGCCATAGAACTGGGAAGTGGGGGAGATGACTGCATAATGATCACAATGGCGATCAAGATTCTGTACGTCCAGGAAGCCTTCCTGGCTCTTCAAACAGAGACAATGGGGTAATATGAGGGGGGCAAAGAGACATTTGAGTCATCCATCACCTAAGGGATGAAGGGGAGTTCATGAAAAGGGGACCCTCTTGGCCTAGGAGGCAAGAGGACCTGGAAACTGACTACAGGTGAGAACCCTGCTTAGACAAAGATTGTAACTTGTGAAATTAAATTTTAGTCATTAGAAAGCAGGTTTTGTTTTATTTGTAACAACCCATCTCTCTTATTCTTGCTTAGTATCATTTAAATCTCTGTTAATAAACGTATTCATTAAAAAAACATCCCAGTGCTATATAGGAAACTGGAGAGTGAGTCCCCAGCTAACCTCACAGGCTGGTGTGAATGCTATCTCTTTGGAGACAGCAAACTTAACAATGAGAGCGAGAGACTGGACACTGCAGAGAGACTCTCAGGGCAACCGGGAGTTCCCTGGTTCTTACCTGCAAGGCAGGGTTTGGACTGGCAGAGTCCTGTAGTATTTACTGGCAAGGCAGACCACTGGAAGCTGAGACATGCCACATACTGGCTCACAGCTCTGGGTGCCCCAAGAGAAGCATCACAAATGAGCAGCAACGTCTTTGCTGTCATCAACCACTGGGCTGAGCGTGGCTGAAGTTGCACTACAATAGCCTTAAAATAAATGGTTGTTTTTTTATCAGCTAATGGAAGGTTTTAGAGAAATCCACAGAAAGAACATGTCACAGAAATAAATTTGAGTCAATCAGCCACATTCAGCTTTCAGTTACAAGTCTGAGCCTGGAGTAATTGACTACAGTATGGGACACTGAAATTAATGGGAGTTGTAGACACTCAGTACTTGTGCTGTGCAAGATTTTTTTTCAACTAACTTCTTTTGGCACAAAACAGATTTAGCTAAATTGAAATGTTGTGTGAATTCATGTCAAATTTTGCCAAATTGTTTTGGTTAAAAACCAAAACAACCAAACAAGCACACACAAAAATAAACTAAAACCAAATATTGAAAAAAAAAAACAAATTGTTTTGTTTCAACATTGTCAAAATGAAATGTTTCTGTTTTTGATTCAAAATGGCTTTTTGTTTTGAAATTTCCTTTATTTTAAAAAACTAAGATTAAAGAAATGCTTGAAATCAAAATTAAACATTTGGTTTTCGGTAGAGCTAAGTGTTTCATTTGACCCCATTTAATTTTTTTTTTAAACTTTCTGATTCACTAAAAATGTAAAAAAAAAAATTCATTTCCAGTTCAACCAAAAATGATATATTATATATATAAAATTGTCCATGTACCAAAAAAAAATCTGTTATTTGCCCCACTCAGCAAGCTATAAAATTGGGAAACGTAGGTTTTGATACTGCAAGGTACTTAAGTACAGTAACTCCTCACTTAACGTCCTGCCGTTTAATGTTGTTTCGAAGTTACGTCGCTGCTCCATTAGGGAACATGCTCATTTAAAGTTGTGCAATGATCCCTTATAACGTCGTTTGGCTGCCTGCTCTGTCCACTGCTTGTAGGATTCTGTGGAAGAGCAGTGACTTTACAAGGGAGCATTGCACAAGTTCCTCTTCTCCGCCTCCTCCCCCTCCCTCCCAGCGCTTTCCCCGCCACCAAACTATTTGGTGGCGCTTAGGACTTTCTGGGAGAGAGAGAGGGAGGGAGCGGGAAAGCACCACGTCTCCGCTCCTCTACCCTCCCTCTCAGAAAGTCCTAAGCACCGCCAAACTGCTGTTTGGTGGCAGGGAAGCGCTGGGAGGGAGGGGTAGGAGTGGGGATGCGGCATGCTCCGGAGAGGAGGTGGCGTGGGGGTGGGAAGAGGTGGGCCTGGATTGGAGCAGGGACGGGAAGAGGGGGGGCTGGAGCATCCCCGGGCAAAGTCGGCGCCTGTTCTTCTGGAAGGAAGCTGCTGCTGCTGCTGCGCAAGGTGCTTCCTAGTGTCCTTGCCTGCCTCATTGTCTGCAGCGGGCTGTGCCTGTGTGGGGTAAGCCAGGGGCACCTCCCAACCAACCACAGTACTGTACAGAGTATAATGCCTTTTGTCTGCCCCCCAAAAATTTCTTTGAACCTAACCCCCGCATTTACATTAAAACTTATGGGAACATTGGATTCGTTTAACATCGTTTCACTTAAAGTTGCATTTTTCAGGAACATAACTACAACGTTAAGTGAGGAGTTACTGTACATCCATACTCTGAATCAGCGTGTAGTCCCACTGAAGTTAATGAGAATACCCACATGTGTAAGTATTTTGCTGAATCAGGGCTTTAAGGTGATCCAATATGGAGTAGGTGCCTCACTTTTGGCACACAAGTTGAAATATTTTTGCCACAGTAACATATTGAGGTCCTTTCAATCGAGCACAGATATAATGGTGTTAAAAAAAACATTTAAAAAAAACCACACCATGACTAAGCAGGAATTAGATGGCACCATGGCTTTGCCCTTTCCAGTAACGTCACTGCAGTACTTATAAGTAAAGGATGCTCATAAGATAAATTTACTATTTTCCACAATGTATACTGAGCTTGCAAAATCACTGGGCAAACTCCCTGATGCAACATTATCAGGAAGAATTCCCTTACCGAGCAAGCTAGACAATCAATGCACTTCCTTAGCCTATCAAAAATACAGTAGGTTTCAAGTGACTATTGAAGAAAAGTGGTAGAAAGAAACATCTGGCCCAAGGTACTTATTCTGTAATATGTTAACAGGGGAAATCACATTAACAGGGTAAATTCTTATTAAGTACCTGTGGTCATATGACCCATTAAGGAGTATAATATCAATACTCCTGTTTAACTTGCTGTTAAACACTGTGTTTCTGTGCTACCATAAAGTATAGGTCTTTGGTGCAGCTTTACATTTGAAAGTGTTTTTGAGATAAAAAGCTAATGGACACTGTTTAAATGTAAGAGCATTTGCTATTAGCACTATCTACCTACCTCATATTGGTGTGAGGATTGTTGATGTTGGTGAAATGGTTTGTTCCTTAGATGAAATGTGATGTATAAATGCAATCATTCTTATTAAACCATAAGCAAACTGGTGTGTCAGAGTAAAAGTAATTATGACACACTTCAAGGTATCTCATAACACATTTGCAAAATACAGTTCCCCATGTTAATGCAGGGTAATTAACTCAACAAAAGGCAATAGAGCCAACTTATAGAACAATCTAAAATCATTTATTTTGTACAGGTACTTTAGGAAGAGATTTGTTGTACAAGTTGCTTATTGACTGGCTATAGTACGCTCCTGGCAATCAGAGAGAATATTAATCAAGTATATTGTATTGAGTCAGAAAATCCCCTTCTCTGAGGAGGAATTCTCCATGAAGATCATCTCACTGAGACACCCCCATTATCTTACTTGGGGGATGCTCTCCCTCTTCCTATGAAAATAGTTATGGGGGCTCCAGAGATTCACGGGAGGCCAGGACCACCTCCATTGGAACTGTACTGCCAGGGACTCATTGCACATGGATGTTGCAGGTCCCGCATGGACATTGATACTGATAAAACCCTTACCTGTAATATCTTTTTTCCAGGGAATTTCCATGGTGCTAAAGAGGGGGAAAGATGTGTCCTGACCCACCTGGTCTCTAACTCCTCCCCTATCATGGACTCTAGACCCATAGAGAGGACTCCAGAGAAAGGGAGAACAGTGACATAGAAATGGACAATTCCCCTTCTGCATGAAAATGAAGAGATCTAAGCAGAGAGGGTTCTCTATGCACACTTCAGGTAGGGATGATCCTGGTCACTCAGAGAAGAGAGGCTCCAGTGTCATACATAGGAAACCAATGTTTCAAGGAAAATCATCCTTTTGCACCAAATTATTAGCATTTCAAAGTTAGTTGCCATTGGAAATACATATCCACTCTGACATATTTCCCAAGGGGATCTATTCAGATGGGTCACTCAAAGAATGTGTTGATCCATCAAACAATGTCAGAAGGTAGTTTCACTTTTCAAGACTTAAATACCACCATATTGGCTGCCTTTGTTACCCTCGGGAACCATAGAAATACTCATTAAGAAATAAAGATTGTTTCCAACAGCAAAAAATCACAGGGTAAGGTGTAATAAACAATTCTAATGCCAATCTTAACAGCCAGTTCTTTCTCACACACATACCTGACCCATCAAACAGAAACAGATCCAATGACCAGCACCTAAACAACCTTAACTCTGCCCCTGTAGCAGAATAACTACAAAGTGTAAATGAATCCTATCCCTTCATCATAACGCTCTCCCAGAACTACACAGAAAAACACTACTATTTTACTCTCATTCATTGACTTCAAGGGGCCTTGAATTAAGCATTGTTTCCAATAGAAATTCATTTTTAGTTTCAGACCTTTGTACCTTCAAGGGACTAGTCACAGGCTGCTAATTGTTCTTTACATTTTCTTCATTCATCTAGTTCAAAATAACCAGGCAAGCACACTATTATAGTTGAATGTGTTCCTTAGTATTGATTTAAAAAAAATTATTGTTGGGACTGTTCACAATGACAGATCTTGTGAGCCTGTTTTATTTTTTTAAAAGAAATGACGTCTGATTGCTAAGCCCTGCAGTCTAAAAGGTAAGAGCCAGGAAGGGCCAGACCACCGGAAATGCTCACTAAGTAACCAGAGGAACTGCTCACGTGAGCAAAGTGAGCAGAATTTTGTCCTTCTATTTCCAATGTCAAGTATCAGAGGGATAGACGTTTTAGTCTGGATCTGTAAAAGCAGCAAAGAGTCCTGTGGCACCTTATAGACTAACAGACGTATTGGAGCATAAGCTTTCGTGGGTGAATACCCACTTCGTCGGATGCATGTCAAAGAGTCTATAAGGTGCCACTGGACTCTTTGCTGCTATTTCCAATGTAAATTTCTTAATTACAGTTGACATTTCTGAACTTGCCACTGTTCAAAAAGTGCTGTAGTTTGAGACTCTGCCACGTCTGGCTAACGTCACGAGTGGTACCGCTTTATCCTTGTAAGCGGGAATCAAAAATTGCAATCTAATTTAAACTCTATTTCAAATACACTTCTGGATTTATTCATGCTGAGATGCAATTTTTTTTTTTTGACCTTTCAGATGGCTGAGCTGAGTAACATGGTCATTTTTTCTTTTGCGATTCAGAAAAGCTGAATAGAGAATATGTGATAGACAACCAATAATGAAAGGTTTCAGAGTAGCAGCCGTGTTAGTCTGTATCCGCAAAAAGAAGAACAGGAGGACTTGTGGCACCTTAGAGACTAACAAATTTATTAGAGCATAAGCTTTCGTGGACTACAGCCCACTTCTTCGGATGCATATAGAATGGAACATATATTGAGGAGATATATATACACACATACAGAGAGCATAAATAGGTGGGAGTTGTCTTACCACCTCTGAGAGGCCAATTAATTAAGAGAAAAAAAACTTTTGAAGTGATAATCAAGCTAGCCGAGTACAGACAGACAGTTAGATAACAAGTGTGAGAGATTCAATGTTTGTAATGGCTCAACCATTCCCAGTCCTTATTTAAACCGGAGTTGATTGTGTCTAGTTTGCATATCAATTCTAGCTCAGCAGTTTCTCGTTGGAGTCTGTTTTTGAAGTTTTTCTGTTGTAATATAGCCACCCGCAGGTCTGTCACTGAATGACCAGACAGGTTAAAGTGTTCTCCCACTGGTTTTTGAGTATTTTGATTCCTGATGTCAGATTTGTGTCCATTAATTCTTTTGCGTAGAGACTGTCCGGTTTGGCCAATGTACATGGCAGAGGGGCATTGCTGGCACATGATGGCATATATCACATTGGTAGATGTGCAGGTGAACGAGCCCCTGATGGTATGGCTGATGTGATTAGGTCCTATGATGATGTCACTGGAATAGATATGTGGACAGAGTTGACATCGGGGTTTGTTACAAGGATAGGTTCCTGGGTTAGTGGTTTTGTTCAGTGATGTGTGGTTGCTGGTGAGTATTTGCTTTAGGTTGGGGGGTTGTCTGTAAGCGAGGACAGGTCTGTCTCCCAAGATCTGTGAGAGTAAAGGATCATCTTTCAGGATAGGTTGTAGATCTCTGATGATGCGCTGGAGAGGTTTTAGTTGGGGGCTGAAGGTGACAGCTAGTGGTGTTCTGTTATTTTCTTTGTTGGGCCTGTCTTGTAGGAGGTGACTTCTGGGTACTCGTCTGGCTCTGTCAATCTGTTTTTTCACTTCAGCAGGTGGGTATTGTAGTTTTAAGAATGCTTGATAGAGATCTTGTAGGTGCTTGTCTCTATCCGAGGGATTGGAGCAAATGCGGTTATATCTTAGAGCTTGGCTGTAGACAATGGATCGTGTGGTGTGTCCTGGATGGAAGCTGGAGGCATGTAGGTAAGTGTAGCGGTCAGTAGGTTTCCGGTATAGGGTGGTATTTATGTGACCATCGCTTATTAGCACAGTAGTGTCCAGGAAATGGACCGCTTGTGTGGATTGATCTAGGCTGAGGTTGATGGTGGGATGGAAATTATTGAAATCATGGTGAAATTCCTCAAGGGCTTCTTTTCCATGGGTCCAGATGATGAAGATGTCATCAATGTAGCGCAAGTAGAGTAGGGGCGTTAGGGGACGAGAGCTAAGGAAGCGTTGTTCTAAGTCAGCCATAAAAATGTTGGCATATTGTGGGGCCATGCGGGTACCCATAGCAGTGCCGCTGACTTGAAGGTATATATTGTCCCCAAATGTGAAATAGTTGTGGGTGAGGACAAAATCACAAAGTTCAGCCACCAGGTTAGCTGTGACATTATCAGGGATACTGTTCCTGATAGCTTGTAGTCCATCTTTGTGTGGAATATTGGTGTAGAGGGCTTCTACGTCCATAGTGGCCAGGATGGTGTTTTCTGGAAGATCACCGATGGATTGTAGTTTCCTCAGGAAGTCAGTGGTGTCTCGAAGATAGCTGGGAGTGCTGGTAGCGTAGGGTCTGAGGAGAGAGTCTACATAACCAGACAAGCCTGATGTTAGGGTGTCAATGCCTGAGATGATGGGGCGTCCAGGATATCCAGGTTTATGGATCTTGGGTAGCAAATAGAATACCCCTGGTCGGGGTTCTAGGCATGTGTCTGTACAGATTTGTTCCTGTGCTTTGTCAGGGAGTTTTTTTAGCAGATGGTGTAGTTTCTTTAGGTAATCCTCAGTGGGATCAGAGGATAATGGCCTGTAGAATGTGGTGTTAGAGAGCTGTCTAGCAGCCTCCTGGTCATATTCCAATTTATTCATGATGACGACAGCACCTCCTTTGTCAGCCTTTTTGATTATGATGTCAGGGTTGTTTCTGAGGCTGTAGATGGCGTTGTGTTCTGCATGGCTGAGGTTATGTGGCAAGTGATGTTGCTTTTCCACAATTTCAGCCTTTGCACGTCGACGGAAGCACTCTATGTAGAAATCCAGTCTGTTGTTTCGACCGTCCGGAGGAGTCCACGCAGAATCCTTTTTTTTGGAGTGCTGGTAGGGAGGATTCTGTGGGTTAGTATGCTGTTCAGAGGTATGTTGGAAATATTCTTTGAGTCGGAGACGTCGAAAGTAGGATTCTAGGTCACCGCAGAACTGTATCATATTCATGGGTCTGGAGGGACAAAAGGAGAGGCCCCGAGATAGGACAGACTCTTCTGCTGGGCTAAGAGTATAGCTGGAAAGATTAACAATATTGCTGGGTGGGTTAAGGGAACTACTGTTGTGGCTGCTTGTGGCATGTAGCAGTTTAGATAGTTTAGTGTCCTTTTTCCTTTGTAGAGAGGCAAAGTTTGTCTTGTAAATGGCTTGTCTAGTTTTTGTAAAGTCTATCCATGAGGAAGTTTGTGTGGAAGGTTGGTTTCTTATGAGAGTATCCAGTTCTGAGAGCTCATTCTTAATCTTTCCCTGTTTGCTGTATAGGATGCTGATCAGGTGATTTCGCAGTTTCTTTGAGAGTGTGTGACACAGTCTCTCAGCATAGTCTGTGTGATATGTAGATTGTAATGGATTTTTTACTTTTAGTCCTTTTGGTATGATGTCCATCTGCTTGCATTTGGAAAGGAAGATGATGTCTGTCTGTATCTGTACGAGTTTTTTCATGAGGTTGATGGATTTCCACTCCATACGGCTAAATGCAGTGCCTTGCATAATGAAAGGTTTCAGAGTAGCAGCCGTGTTAGTCTGTATCCGCAAAAAGAAGAACAGGAGGACTTGTGGCACCTTAGAGACTAACAAATTTATTAGAGCATAAGCTTTCGTGGACTACAGCCCACTTCTTCGGATGCATATAGAATGGAACATATATTGAGGAGATATATATACACACATACAGAGAGCATAAATAGGTGGGAGTTGTCTTACCACCTCTGAGAGGCCAATTAATTAAGAGAAAAAAAACTTTTGAAGTGATAATCAAGCTAGCCGAGTACAGACAGACAGTTAGATAACAAGTGTGAGAGATTCAATGTTTGTAATGGCTCAACCATTCCCAGTCCTTATTTAAACCGGAGTTGATTGTGTCTAGTTTGCATATCAATTCTAGCTCAGCAGTTTCTCGTTGGAGTCTGTTTTTGAAGTTTTTCTGTTGTAATATAGCCACCCGCAGGTCTGTCACTGAATGACCAGACAGGTTAAAGTGTTCTCCCACTGGTTTTTGAGTATTTTGATTCCTGATGTCAGATTTGTGTCCATTAATTCTTTTGCGTAGAGACTGTCCGGTTTGGCCAATGTACATGGCAGAGGGGCATTGCTGGCACATGATGGCATATATCACATTGGTAGATGTGCAGGTGAACGAGCCCCTGATGGTATGGCTGATGTGATTAGGTCCTATGATGATGTCACTGGAATAGATATGTGGACAGAGTTGACATCGGGGTTTGTTACAAGGATAGGTTCCTGGGTTAGTGGTTTTGTTCAGTGATGTGTGGTTGCTGGTGAGTATTTGCTTTAGGTTGGGGAAACCACTAACCCAGGAACCTATCCTTGTAACAAACCCCGATGTCAACTCTGTCCACATATCTATTCCAGTGACATCATCATAGGACCTAATCACATCAGCCATACCATCAGGGGCTCGTTCACCTGCACATCTACCAATGTGATATATGCCATCATGTGCCAGCAATGCCCCTCTGCCATGTACATTGGCCAAACCGGACAGTCTCTACGCAAAAGAATTAATGGACACAAATCTGACATCAGGAATCAAAATACTCAAAAACCAGTGGGAGAACACTTTAACCTGTCTGGTCATTCAGTGACAGACCTGCGGGTGGCTATATTACAACAGAAAAACTTCAAAAACAGACTCCAACGAGAAACTGCTGAGCTAGAATTGATATGCAAACTAGACACAATCAACTCCGGTTTAAATAAGGACTGGGAATGGTTGAGCCATTACAAACATTGAATCTCTCACACTTGTTATCTAACTGTCTGTCTGTACTCGGCTAGCTTGATTATCACTTCAAAAGTTTTTTTTCTCTTAATTAATTGGCCTCTCAGAGGTGGTAAGACAACTCCCACCTATTTATGCTCTCTGTATGTGTGTATATATATCTCCTCAATATATGTTCCATTCTATATGCATCCGAAGAAGTGGGCTGTAGTCCACGAAAGCTTATGCTCTAATAAATTTGTTAGTCTCTAAGGTGCCACAAGTCCTCCTGTTCTTCTTTTTGCGGATACAGACTAACACGGCTGCTACTCTGAAACCTTTCATTATGCAAGGCACTGCATTTAGCCGTATGGAGTGGAAATCCATCAACCTCATGAAAAAACTCGTACAGATACAGACAGACATCATCTTCCTTTCCAAATGCAAGCAGATGGACATCATACCAAAAGGACTAAAAGTAAAAAATCCATTACAATCTACATATCACACAGACTATGCTGAGAGACTGTGTCACACACTCTCAAAGAAACTGCGAAATCACCTGATCAGCATCCTATACAGCAAACAGGGAAAGATTAAGAATGAGCTCTCAGAACTGGATACTCTCATAAGAAACCAACCTTCCACACAAACTTCCTCATGGATAGACTTTACAAAAACTAGACAAGCCATTTACAAGACAAACTTTGCCTCTCTACAAAGGAAAAAGGACACTAAACTATCTAAACTGCTACATGCCACAAGCAGCCACAACAGTAGTTCCCTTAACCCACCCAGCAATATTGTTAATCTTTCCAGCTATACTCTTAGCCCAGCAGAAGAGTCTGTCCTATCTCGGGGCCTCTCCTTTTGTCCCTCCAGACCCATGAATATGATACAGTTCTGCGGTGACCTAGAATCCTACTTTCGACGTCTCCGACTCAAAGAATATTTCCAACATACCTCTGAACAGCATACTAACCCACAGAATCCTCCCTACCAGCACTCCAAAAAAAAAGGATTCTGCGTGGACTCCTCCGGACGGTCGAAACAACAGACTGGATTTCTACATAGAGTGCTTCCGTCGACGTGCAAAGGCTGAAATTGTGGAAAAGCAACATCACTTGCCACATAACCTCAGCCATGCAGAACACAACGCCATCTACAGCCTCAGAAACAACCCTGACATCATAATCAAAAAGGCTGACAAAGGAGGTGCTGTCGTCATCATGAATAAATTGGAATATGACCAGGAGGCTGCTAGACAGCTCTCTAACACCACATTCTACAGGCCATTATCCTCTGATCCCACTGAGGATTACCTAAAGAAACTACACCATCTGCTAAAAAAACTCCCTGACAAAGCACAGGAACAAATCTGTACAGACACATGCCTAGAACCCCGACCAGGGGTATTCTATTTGCTACCCAAGATCCATAAACCTGGATATCCTGGACGCCCCATCATCTCAGGCATTGACACCCTAACATCAGGCTTGTCTGGTTATGTAGACTCTCTCCTCAGACCCTACGCTACCAGCACTCCCAGCTATCTTCGAGACACCACTGACTTCCTGAGGAAACTACAATCCATCGGTGATCTTCCAGAAAACACCATCCTGGCCACTATGGACGTAGAAGCCCTCTACACCAATATTCCACACAAAGATGGACTACAAGCTATCAGGAACAGTATCCCTGATAATGTCACAGCTAACCTGGTGGCTGAACTTTGTGATTTTGTCCTCACCCACAACTATTTCACATTTGGGGACAATATATACCTTCAAGTCAGCGGCACTGCTATGGGTACCCGCATGGCCCCACAATATGCCAACATTTTTATGGCTGACTTAGAACAACGCTTCCTTAGCTCTCGTCCCCTAACGCCCCTACTCTACTTGCGCTACATTGATGACATCTTCATCATCTGGACCCATGGAAAAGAAGCCCTTGAGGAATTTCACCATGATTTCAATAATTTCCATCCCACCATCAACCTCAGCCTAGATCAATCCACACAAGCGGTCCATTTCCTGGACACTACTGTGCTAATAAGCGATGGTCACATAAATACCACCCTATACCGGAAACCTACTGACCGCTACACTTACCTACATGCCTCCAGCTTCCATCCAGGACACACCACACGATCCATTGTCTACAGCCAAGCTCTAAGATATAACCGCATTTGCTCCAATCCCTCGGATAGAGACAAGCACCTACAAGATCTCTATCAAGCATTCTTAAAACTACAATACCCACCTGCTGAAGTGAAAAAACAGATTGACAGAGCCAGACGAGTACCCAGAAGTCACCTCCTACAAGACAGGCCCAACAAAGAAAATAACAGAACACCACTAGCTGTCACCTTCAGCCCCCAACTAAAACCTCTCCAGCGCATCATCAGAGATCTACAACCTATCCTGAAAGATGATCCTTTACTCTCACAGATCTTGGGAGACAGACCTGTCCTCGCTTACAGACAACCCCCCAACCTAAAGCAAATACTCACCAGCAACCACACATCACTGAACAAAACCACTAACCCAGGAACCTATCCTTGTAACAAACCCCGATGTCAACTCTGTCCACATATCTATTCCAGTGACATCATCATAGGACCTAATCACATCAGCCATACCATCAGGGGCTCGTTCACCTGCACATCTACCAATGTGATATATGCCATCATGTGCCAGCAATGCCCCTCTGCCATGTACATTGGCCAAACCGGACAGTCTCTACGCAAAAGAATTAATGGACACAAATCTGACATCAGGAATCAAAATACTCAAAAACCAGTGGGAGAACACTTTAACCTGTCTGGTCATTCAGTGACAGACCTGCGGGTGGCTATATTACAACAGAAAAACTTCAAAAACAGACTCCAACGAGAAACTGCTGAGCTAGAATTGATATGCAAACTAGACACAATCAACTCCGGTTTAAATAAGGACTGGGAATGGTTGAGCCATTACAAACATTGAATCTCTCACACTTGTTATCTAACTGTCTGTCTGTACTCGGCTAGCTTGATTATCACTTCAAAAGTTTTTTTTCTCTTAATTAATTGGCCTCTCAGAGGTGGTAAGACAACTCCCACCTATTTATGCTCTCTGTATGTGTGTATATATATCTCCTCAATATATGTTCCATTCTATATGCATCCGAAGAAGTGGGCTGTAGTCCACGAAAGCTTATGCTCTAATAAATTTGTTAGTCTCTAAGGTGCCACAAGTCCTCCTGTTCTTCTTACAACCAATAATGTGTGTTGTATTTACAGATAAAACAATTAAGACAAAGGTGAATCTCTGGGAACTGCAGTTTATTCTTTGGAGTGGGGGAAATCCAGCCCTGTATGGAACAATGTGGCAGTTATCCTGCTCCCTGGCTGTCCCCTACAGGTGATTAATTTTTCCATAACTACTGTATGTTTAAAATGGTGAGTAGGGGCATTAGGCTTGAAAGCCTTGGTCAAGCTGGCTCAGCAGGCATAGAAAATAAGCTGCATCCTGCCTAAGCAGGATCACCATGGGCCAGATCCTCAGCTGGTGTAAATCAGCATCATTCAATAGTGCTATTCTGATTTACACCAGCTGTAAATCTGGCCTTATGCATTCAAATCTCTACCATCCCCGGCACTCTCTGCTATTGCCTAAAATGGGACCATACATAAGGAGCATACTTTATATGCTATGTGTTCTAGTTATATACTACAGTAATCAGAGCACGACAATTGCATGGCCAATAGCTTAAATATCAATATGGACTTGTGGCAGGGTGCTGCTGCAAACACCTAATCAGCCCCAATCAAAGGGGGTAGATTTGGGCTGGTTGAAAAGCCTATTGTCTGCCTGGGGATTGGCAACACCTACCACCCTGATAGTCCAGGAGCTACAAAGGCTGGGAAGGAGCCAGAAAGGGAGGGGGGTCGATCAGAGAGGGAGGTGGAAGCCCTCTAGCTGGTTAATAACCCAGCCTCCAGTAGGCAAGAAACCTGTAAGGCTTGTATATAGTTGGACACTGGTGGTGGGAAAATGCTTAAAGAATAAAAGACACGGGTGTTGCACAGAGCTGAAGTCTCCCTGGACTTATTTGGGAGGGCAACTGGGCCTGGAAGAAGAGGGACCGACCGTGCACCCCATGACAGGACTGTATTTGATTAAAAAAACCTGTATGGCTTCTGCACAATCTCTGCAGATAAATCAATATTTAAGAGCTAGCAAAGCCTTGTGCGGCTGCCACAGTGGAGAGACTAGATGGATATTTTATTGAATCCAGCACTATGTAATTGCAGAGTAATGCATGTGGTTCATGCCCGATAAAATAAAGCCCTGGCTGAATGGACTGTAGTGCATTATCAGTGCTGGCAACTTCCATACAAAAGCATCTAAGCGTGTGTGTCTGATATGGATAAAGTAGCCGTACACCGGATTGTATTTGAACTCCAGAAAGAGAGTCAGGATTTTGAGATACAAGAAGCAGCTGGTATTGGGAAAGGTGTTTATCCAGTCAAGTTCCAGGGCTTTTGCATGAGGTTTTCTCAACATTAGACAAGTAAATGATGAGTAAAGGCTCAATTCTATAAACTTCTTCAGCCCATCAAAAGACTGGGCCCTAATAGACTAGCCTCATCCAGCCACCACGGAGGTCAGTGCAAGCCTTTCAGTTCATTTAAGGTCTGATCTAACTCCTATTAAATCAGCACATAACTAAAATTATATCATGTTAGGCCTGATTGTGCTCCCACTACGGTCAGTGGCCAGACTCCCAGTGGTGGTGGTTGTGGTTTATTTGTGTTACAGTAGCATGTAACACTCCCAAACCAAATTGGGATCCCATTTTGCTGTGCAATAGAGAAACGTATCAAACAATTCTTGCCACGAAGAGCTTACAGTCTAAATAGACAAGAACATAACGGCCACACAGTGTCAGAGCAAAGGTCCATCTAGCCCAATATCCTGTTTTCCATAAGTGGCCAATGCTTGGTGCTTCAGAGGGAATGAACAGAACAGGTAGTCATCAAGTGATCCATCCCATCATCCATTCCCAGGTTCTGGCAAACAGAGGCTAGGGACACCATCCCTGCCCATCCTGGCTCATAGCCATTGATGGACCTATCATCCATGACAAGAGAGCAAAAGTTGAGAGAACTATTATCCCCGGTTTATAGACGGGCAACTGACACCCAGAGACTGTCATGCCCAAGATCACCTAGGAAATCTGTGTCAGACGAAAACTGAACCCAGCTCTCAAGTCCTAGCCTTCTGACTTAACCGCACAACCATCCTTCCTCCCCACTCGTTTAAATGGGTACCGGAATGGACCCCAAAAGTTTGTATCTTTTTCTATGTACCCACCATAAATAACTTTCAGATTATAATGCAGTAAAACATTTGCTTTTAGATAACAGTTGCCATGGTAGTTTTACTAATACTTATAATTGTCATATAGAGCTCAGTGAATACTGAAGAAATAATTACTAGGTGTTTGAGGTTTTTAAATGAATGCACTTCAACTATGAGTGCTGCTTTTGTATTTGATTTCCATGAACAGTCATGCAATCAAGTTATACTAGCATGTATGCTTGCAGAATGATTTTTAAGCCCACACTCTCAAATACTCAAGAAAACCCCGTTTTAAAAGTTGCTTTCCATGAACATTCACATTGGAAACCTGATAAGAGTCAGTCGGAGACTGACTGGTCTGTGATTTCCATGTCCTCTTTGTTCCACTTTTTAAAGATAGGTGCCCTTCTCCAGTCCTCTGGGATCTCACTCATCCTCCATGAGTTCTCGGAAGATAACTGCTAATAGTTCCAATATTGCTTCTGCTAGTTCCTTGACTACCCTAGGATGAATTTTCTCAGGCCCTGCTAACTTAAATGCATCTAACTTATCTAAATAGTCTTTAACCTGCTTTTTCCCTCTTTTGGCTTGCATTCCTCCCCCCTTATTGTTAATATTAACTGTGAGTTTCTGATCACCATTAACGTTTTTAGTGAAGACTGGAGCAAAATAGGCTTTCTTGCTGTCCTCCGTTAGCTCTCCTCCGCTAAGTAGAGGACCTACACTTTCCTTCATCTTTCTCTTGCTTCTAATGTATTTAAAGACCTCTTCTTATGTCCCTTGTGAGGTGTAATTCATTTTGTGCCTTAGTCTTTCTGATTTTATCCTTGCATGCTTGTGCTATTCTTTTGTACTCCTCCTTTGCAATTCATCCATGCTTCCTCTTTTTGTAGGATTCCTGATTTTTCAGGTCATTAAAGAGTTTCTGATTAAGCCATATTGGCGTCTTACTATTCTTCCTACCTTTCCTTTGCATCAGGATAGCTTGCAATTGTGCATTCAGTCTTGTCTCCTTGAGAAACTGCCAGCTCTCCTCAACTCCTTTATCCCTTAGATTTTCTTCCCAGGGGACCTTACCTACCCGTTCTCTGAGTTTGTTAAAGTCTACTTATTTGAAGTCCATTTCCTGCTGCTCTCACTCCTTTCCTTAAAATCATGAAATCTAACTTTTCATTATCACATTCACACAAATTGCCTTCCACTTTCAGATTCACAACCACTTCCTCCCTGATGGTCAGAATCAAGTCTAAAATAGTTGTTCCTCTAGTTAATTTCTCCACTTTCAGAAACAAAAAGTTGTCCCCATTACATTCCAGGAACTTCTTATCATAAGTGTAAGCAGAGTCTGAATGAGCTCTCCCCTGACATCTAGTGGTGAGCTGTGGCAAAGGACTTTAGGAGCTGATCTCGTTTGCATGAGCACACCCACCCTGCCTATTGCTCAGCAGGATGGGATTGCTTGCCCAAATGATCATTTGTGGCTGGTGTTGGATCCCCAGTCTCCTTGTTATTGTGGCAGGAGTAATAAAGGGTTGTTATCCTTGTTGTGTGAATCGAGGGCAGCAGAACTGTACCTAGCATACTGCAATGGAGGGACTCACCCTCAACTGGCAGAGGACATGGGTTCCAAAGCCCAGTATGTTGAGAGAGGGTGGGGACAGGTACTTGTACCTGGTGGTGTGGGCCCTAGACACCATTTGATCTGTCCTCTTTCCATGGTAATTTAGCTAATTTAGACTCAATTGAGAGTCTTGTTACACTGTGTAAATTCTCCCAGGTCACTGGGTGGGGGCTTAAGCTGGTTTGGTGTTGTATTGGTAAAAAAGAACCCCTAGATACTGAACCCGGCCCTTGTTGCTGCTGGCTGCACATGACAGAAGAGTTACAAAAGGAACAATAATAACAAACAATAGCTATAAAGTTAAACTAAATTAATGCTGAATTACTTTGAGAAAATTGAAATCTGTTCACAAATATTCCATAGACAGAAAAAAAAGTTGAAATTAAAATAATCCTTACAAGCCATTTGCTCAGCATTATTTGTCATTCTGTTTTGTAATTAAGAGAAAATCTTAAAAGGACCATGAGTTTTATTACATTCCACTGAGGTGGTTTATGTGTTTTTCTGATCTATTGGGGCAAGTGACAGGTAAAGAATTAAAGGATAAAATACATACAAACATAAATAAGAGTTTAAAAAACAAATCTATAAATAAAATGGCAAACTAATATTATCACAAAGTAAACAAGCACCATTTTTGATAGAGCCATTGCAAGTGAATCAGTAAAAATGTGTCTTCATAAATGATGTTGTTGTTAGTTGTATTCTTATATTCTTGGTAAGTTACCATGGTGATTATAACAACGCATCATAGTTTTATTACTATGGCACCTTTCCTGTATAACCATTTCAAATATTTTAGTTATCTCTTTGCTTTTATAAAAAGATACCAGAACAAAATAAAATATTACTGTTGAAATGCAAGTGCTATTTAAATAGAGCAAATAAGAGTTAACGTTTCACTTCACAGGATGAAAGGTATTTATAATAAAATTCTATGCTATCCTTAACCACAAAAGAGCCCATTTCCTTCTATGTTATATCACCACACGAAGCAAAGAAAATAACAAATTGTACTATTGGCATTAGAAGAAGCTAGTCTTCTATTACTGCACCAACCAATAGGTTATTTTTATAGCTAAATATAAAGACAGATTCCACCTAAAGTAGGTTACAAGAATGCAATTTTCATAACAGAAGACTAAACTTTGAAAGGCTATAGCTGTCTGCTCCACCAGGGTTGCAGTCCGTAGGAATGTTGAAATGTGCTCAAACAGGTTATGCTTGAACTACATACAGATTTTTTTAAAACTCAGCAGGCAATATAATGTCCTCTGTAGTTAACTGCGGCTATTCTTAAAATAGTCTCCTTGTTTTTCCCCTTTTGTGGGAGAGAACAGGAATGTCAATGCAAAAATGACAAGTTGAAGATTCAATTTTCTGCTATAACACAACAAAAGAAATATGTTTCCAGTCTTGTATTTGAAGTGTTTCATTTTCTGCTGCTATGTATTGTACTATTCGGCAATAACTTCAGACATAAAAGAAACACCTTGGGATAGAAGTCACTTAAATGTCAAAGCAAGCTGCACTATTATATTTAAAATGTTGCTGACTTTTCATAAATATTTAATGCCTTAGGATAAGTACTTCTAGCCTCTACTTCAATTCAAACCTCTCAGGACAGGGGCAAGAGTATGTGGTCCTGTGGTATTTAACATTTTGTTCTGCTGAAAAAATGTCCATACACCTATCACATAACATGAAGAGTGATTGCCAAGCAGATCAGAATTGAATTGCTATGCATTAGATTTTTTTTCTATGAGAGGCTTTTCCTTATGTAAGTTGGTGTCAGAAAAACAACCTCCCCCCACCCCCAAGGCTAGATATCTATAAAGCTTTTCTTCTACACACTGTAGTCTATGGCCAAAATGTTCAGACTCTAAGTGCCTAAATCAGCATTTAGATGACTAAACAAAAGATACCTGCTTTTTCATTGGTGCTGAGCCTTTGCAGCTCCCTTTGAGATTTAGCAAAATGGTCCTTTGGGATTAATGGTCTCTTTGTCTATGGAAATAATCATACAGATTAAGAGGGGTAGTTTCTGCTTGTAATTGCAGGACTGTTGGAATTGCCATACTAGGTCAGACCAGTGGTCTAGGTAATCCAGTACTGGAGAGGAAGGGTGGTAGCTTTGGATGTAGTAGGCTGCTCTGTCAGACTTCCTATGTGACTTTGGGCAGGTCACTAAGAGTACGTCCATACTGCCTTGTAAACCCAGAACTGTGGGCCCAAGACTGGACTCCATGTTTCCAAGCCCATGCTTGAGTTTCCACACTGTGTTGTAAACCAGGGTCCTGAGAGCTAACTGACCTGAGTCAGATGGGGGGGTTGGGCTCAAACTGGAGTCTGAGCCTCAGTTTACAATGCAGTGTAGACATATCCTTAAGGCCCGATTTCAAGGGTTTTGTTGTGCTGGAAGGTGTTTATAGCTTCCAACAAGCTTGTTTTTGATCTATAGGTAATCACAGACCACATTAAAGCTGGAGGGCATAGCTCTTCAAATCCTTTAATAATAAACTTATTACATTTGTGATTATGCTTGAATACACTATTTTATTTGTTAGTATCTCTCACACATTGATATTAATGGCTTAAGGACTGGGAATGGCTGAGCCATTACAAACATTGAATCTATCTCCCCTTGTAAGTATTCTCACACTTCTTATCAAACAGTCTGTACTGGGCTATCTTGATTATCACTTCAAAAAAAATTTTCTCTTACTTAATTGGCCGCTCAGAGTTGGTAAGACAACTCCCACCTATTCATGCTCTCTGTATGTGTGTATACATATCTCCTCAATATATGTTCCACTCTATATGCATCCGAAGAAAGTGGGCTGTAGTCCACGAAAGCTTATGCTCTAATAAATTTGTTAGTCTCTAAGGTGCCACAAGTACTCCTGTTCTTTTTGCGGATACAGACTAACACGGCTGCTACTCTGAAACCAGTGTTTAATAGCAACCCCACACCACAGTTTAGGACAGGAAGTGAAGAATACCTTCACCATTTGAAACCATCAGAGGGATTTTTGGGAGGTGAAATGTAAATACCCAAGTTGGAATCTTACCAGGATATCAAGGTTAACATCCATGATCTTACAGAAAATGTCCTGAAACCCTTAATGACCCAAATGGTAACAAAATTCATTCTACATGTCCTCCAAAAGACAACATCCTTACAGAAGCACAGTGACCTCTCACAATATCGCTGGACTTTGTTTTAATGTCAAGCTACTGACCACGTGTGACTGCTTAGATCACAGCATAAGGTGGTATGACTGCAGACCATAATATTATACCTATTTTAGAGATGGGTGAATTGAGGCACAAAAGGCCAAGTCACTTTACTAAACTAACATAGCAAGGCAGTAGAAGAGCCAGGAATAAAATCAGGGAATCCTGACTCCCAGTCCTTTCCAGTAACCGCTAGATGACAATTTTTAAATGTATGCACAAATAACGTGCTATTAAGTTAATGATTTTTTGGCGAGTGATGTGCATGGAATGAGTACAACAGTGCAAATAAGTTAATGTTTGAAATTAATGAGCTGTGCAAACTGAGCAGCTCATTTTGAGCTTCTTCTGATTAGGCAGCTGATCTTCTGCAACTAATGCTTTTCATGCTGAGCAGTATGGTCTCTTTGTTGCCTTGTACTCACTCGCCTGTCTATAGCGATCCACCTGTGTCTTTTGTCTTATACTTAGGTTGCAAGCTCGTGTGATCAGGGTACATCTTTTTTCCCGTGTTTGTACCAGACCTAGCATAATGGGCTCCTGCTCTATGACTGGACCTTAACACTAATCATAAACGCTAGTAGAATTCCAGCCAATTTTACATTCCCGTATATTGCTCATATGGAACATGTGAGTAATTGTTGAAGTCAGGATATCACAGTACAACATGTATTGCATATCTTGAAAAATGTATCTTTCAAAACAGCATGATCTCCAAATCACAATGATCTAGGAGAAATCCAACTCTATCTTTTCTTATATTCAGAATCCCCACATTCCAGTCTCACTCCCGCAAGCACTCACTGCAGAAAGCTCCCATCAACCAAGCGATTTCCATGGTGAGGTTCACTATTTAAGGAGAGAATGGTGAGTGCATATATTTATTGTCATTTTATTTGAATATTTGTCTGTTAAGCCATTTTGCTGGGGTAGTTTTATTATTTATGACCAATCCTAAAAAGGCTATATTTAAAAAAAAAAACCAACCAACCAACCAACCAACAAAAACCGAACATGGATGCTTTCCAAACTACTGATATTTTCGCTTGAAACCCTTTTCCCCCCACCTTGGTCACATGTCATGCCTACTAGATTATATTGAATGATTTGGATACTGCATTCACACTACAGCCATAACATAAAGATTTTTGCAAAAAGACAACGTCAGACTTCTCTCCGGGGGTGGCGGGGCGGAGAAATCTATTCAATTTCCCCCCCGCCCCCACCTTTCCTCATCCCATGTCTCAACTACAGGACTATCCTTCTCCTCAGTTACCCATTCCAGCCTGCTGACTAGTGCCTCTTTGAAGCAGCTATCCCTGCTGGCTGGCATTTAATATGCATGTTAATGACTTGTAGTATTTTCTAGCATGCAGTGTTGGCCTCTGGGACAAAGGGGCTGCAGCAACCTTAATTAAAAATGCAACAAATACTGCAGAATGAGTTACTGCTAGCTAAAGGGGTTAAGAGACACATGAAAAAAAGTCACATATGTTGGAGCTGAAGGTGAGTAGTACTCGAGAGACAACAGCTCCATTAAAAATGAGAAAGGGATGAAATTAACAGTGACAAAATGGTTGAGATAGTGATTTTTTACAAATCTCTCTTCATTGTGTTAAATAAAGAAATTTGAACAATTAGGAAGTAGGAATAACCCTGTAAAATTAATTGTTGGTAAAGAGATTATTGGGAAAAATGAATGTATACATACTAATTCTGATCTGTATTCCAGAGCAGTGATTTTCAACCTTTTTTCCATTCGCAGACTTCTAAACAATGTCAAATGGAGGTGCGGATCCCTTTGGAAATCTTAGACATAATCTGTAGACCCCCAGGGATCCTAGAGTATTAGTAGGTTCATTATGTAATTCCTCTATGACTTTGTCTCACTCTGCATCACCTCAGGAGGAGCCCAGGGAAGGAACTGTGAATGAGAATGTAAATTAAAGTCTGACATTGACAATATTTCTATTTTATTCAGGTTATTACACTGCACTCATCACCATGGTATTACAGTCTTGCTGATACTGATCTCACTAGTTTTACTGTTGTAACTTCACTGACTTTATAGCCTATAAGTCAAATCAGAGTCAGACCCTGAGAAAGGAGTGGTGGCTCCTTGTATACATATATGTGCTTCAAGAGGCAGTGCTGTCGTGCCAGCATCTTTCACCAACGTTAAATTTGGAAGGGTTAAAATTTAAAGGAACCAAAATGTCTTCTTCACTGCACTCCCATAAGACAGACATAAAAAGCATTAGCACAAAAATGTTTTCCCTGACTCAGATCAGAAAAGAATTTCCCCCCCTTTTAAAAAAAAGACTAGCAGATCACAGGTATCTTTTCCCCCTTCAGTTCATTCTCATGCCTTTAATCCATCAAAGGCAATCCCTGACAAGAACCAGTCTTCGTTAACTGGAAGCAGTAATGAGTTGTAGCATCAATATATCTAAAAAGCAATCACATCTTGTCCTAAAAGAGAAAGCATTAGGCCAAGACAATGAGACTCCTAAAGACCTGTGGTACATCTTTGTGCCTTCTATTAGCCCAGTCCTCTTCCATCATCCACAAGATTTAAATTCACTGCACTGGTTTTGAAACTGATGTTGAGCTGTTGTAATCTGTACACATTGTAATCTGGATGCAGTGCTCCAATAAAGTCTAAGGCTTGGTCTACACTACCCCCCCTAATTCGAACTAAGGTACGCAACTTCAGCTACGTGAATAACGTAGCTGAAGTTCGAAGTACCTTATTTCGAATTAGTTGAAACTTACCTTGGTCCACACTCGGCAGGCAGGCTCCCCCGTCGACTCCGCGGTACTCCTCTCGGCGAGCTGGAGTACCGCAGTCGACGGCGAGCACTTCCGGGTTCGACTTATCGCGTCCAGACTAGACGCGATAAGTCGAACCCAGAAGTTCGATTTCCAGCCGTCGAACTTGCCGGTAAGTGTAGCCAAGGCCTAAGAAACATCCCATAGGGTGTCTGTGAGAAAAGAAAGAACACAGCTATTTTGCAAGTGGACCCAATATGAAATATTAAAGGTTGCTTACTCTTGACATGGTGTGCTTGTACTTAGCACACCAGACATTAGCATCAGGATGTTCAACTTGTGGTACCAAGAAAACACTGGTTAAAAACCACCAAAATAGTGTGTCTGGCCAATTTACAAATCTGAGATGCTCAGAGAGTTGGCAATGGTTCCAGTTCATTGCACTGACAAGATGTCTTACTTCACTTTGGACTTAAACAGTGTCATTTCTATTCCCTGAGCACAACTCTTCGTGTCATTGCCAAATATATCTCTGTGGCCAAGTGAAAAAAACAGAATGTTTAGATGTATCAAAATTTAAAGGATTGTAGAAAGAGTGAGATTCTTTCACTTCTGCATCCAGTGAAGTTCAACAGAAAATGGAAGATTCACCCATTTATCTGATTCTTCACTGCCCCAATTTATGTGGTCATTTACACCTGTGAAGAGTGGCTGCGAAACACTACCTAGTCAGAACTCCCGTATACAGGGACACCACTGGTAGCATGTTGTACCTTCTTTGCACAGGTGTCAGTGTGTACGTAAGGGGGGAGGATGGTGCCAGTGGGGGAGGAGGGCAGCTGACTTTCCCCATGTTTTTCCATTGTGGAGTGGGGAAGAGGGATCTTGGGCACATGATTTGTCTCAGAGGCAGGAACAGCATTAAGACTTCATGAAACCTCACCCCATTTCTCTATGCCCACAGGATATGTGGTGGGCGGCTTCCCACCCCATGAGGACATTATAATACCCCATGGCAAGACACAGATGAGGGACAAAATCCATGTCAAATAGTCCCTCCAACTGATTTCAGTTTACAGCAGCAGCACCCAGACTTTTTCACCCCAGTCACTAGGTCTGCCAGTAACTGCATAGGGTACCAAGTCCCAGCTAGTTCATCCATCTTAGAGACAAATATTTTAAGATGTGCAGCTCCCATCCATATCAAACAGGTGTTCCCCAGCTTTGATAGTATAGGTGGAGAGCAGCACCAGAGTGGAGGAGACAGGGCTGTTCTCTTGGACATCACTTGATTTAAAGACAAGACACCAAGACTGTGCTTTAACCGGGCTGCAACTTTATTAACTTAACAGATCTGGGAAACTATCTGGCAACGTTCATCCAGTACAGGCCATTCTTCCTCTAGTAATCTGTACCACCTGGGAGAGGGCTGCCCACAGCATCATCCTACTCCCACTCCATCCTCCAAATCCTTGACCTGGTCCCAGCACCACTATTGTGACCCTTCTGGCCCTTCCTTCAGACCAGGGTTGAGGGCATGGAGAAAAGGAGGTGACCCCTTGCTGTACCAGACAATAAGATCCCCCCCTGCTTGCCCTCACTTTCTTTTAGGGAAGCCCTCCCCCAATCAGATTCCAACTACAGGTTTTCAAGGAGCTGGAGCCCCTGGTAAAGGAGGGCCTGTATGAGAAACCTGCCAAGCTGCAACAGCATAAACACCTTGATAACCCACATACCCACTGGGCTGCTGAAACCCTCCCCAGCTCCCAGGCGAATCTGGCAGTGAGGGGTAAATTCCTTCCCAGCTCCAAAAGGCAAGCAGTGTCTCACCCACAACATGCCCAGTCCTATTCTAACCCATGGCAGATGATGGGCATCTACCACAGCCTGGCCGGTCAGCCACATGGCTAGGGTACACACAGTCTGCCATAGGGAAACCCTCATGAGGATGCTGAGAGCCTTAAAGGGCCTCAGATGTTTCTTTCCCTGATATCCCAGAAAACCCCCCACCATTGCTGAGGCTGCAAAGGGGACATTTAAATCAACCCCCAACCATGCCTGCACTTCCCACCCTCCCAGTACACACTTGCTGCCCCCATTGAGTTTTCTCCAGCTGGCATCTGTGAAACAGAAAATAAAGTAAATGACTAACAAACACTAAATATAATGAGATTCTGTGTCCCTGCTGAGTTTTAGCCAATTGTCTTTGAATGACGCACATAGTTATTATTAGTTAGACAAGACTTTTTTAAGCTGTCCTCACTTATATACTAACATACTATAATAATTACCACAGATGAACTTCCAGATGAGTTGGTATGTCCCTCATTGCATGCTCCGGTAGATAAATTTCGCAAGCACAAATGAACAACACAACAAGTGCTGAAGAGCTTTAAAAACAAAATATTTGTATTACATGAGATGTAGGCTTGTGTTCCCCAGAAAAATTAACGCCACAGGACAAATTAACAACCTTTTCACAGCACCTAAAATCCACATAAATAAAGAACATTTATGATCTCCCACAATTATGTCCCTCTATTGGAACACTAAATCTATGACCATATATGCCATTCTATTAGCATCAAGTGTGATATTGATGACCAATCTGTGGCAGACAATGCTCTTGCATTACTAAGATACATCATCTCACACGTACAGCACAAACACTATGTATAAAAACATTTCTGCTGATGAATGTTTTTGAATGAATACTTGGAGAGCAGAACTCAAAACTTTCTCATAAATAAAGTGGAGTCATTGACTCTTCCCCCCGCCCTCCCGAGTAATACTATTATAGTTAAAAATTGTAACAAAGTAGTTGCAAAGATTATACAAAGTGTGGTTCAAATCCTGCAGTCCTTTGCTTCAATGAGAGTTTGGACTGAACAAGGATTAGAGGTTTTTGCCCTTGATTTTTTTTTTTAAACATACACCCTCCCTATCATAAAAAGCAACAGAGGGTCCCGTGGCACCTTTGAGACTAACAGAAGTATAGGGAGCATAAGCTTTCGTGGGTAAGAACCTCACTTCTTCATTTCAATGTACAGAAGTCTAGGTAAGGTCAAACAATGTCATGGCATTGATTTCTTTTTCCATGGGCAGTTGAATGAATGAAAGTTGTACAAAGGACTCTGCTAATTATAGCTTGTGGCAATCTGACTCAACAAAAAAAAAATCACATCAATTTTGAAGCATTTGCAAATGCAAAGTAATGCACACTGGAAAACATAATACCAACTATACATATAAAAATAATGGAGTCTAAATTAGCTGTTACCACTCAAGAAAAACCTTAGAGTCATTGTGAATAGTTCTCTGAAAACATCTACTCAATGTGCAGCAGCAGTAAAAAAATCAAACAATGCTGGGACTTATTAAGAAAGGGATAGATAGTAAAACAGAAAATATCATTTTGCCTCTATATAAATCCATGGTACTCCCACATCTTGAATACTGCATGCAGATGTGGTCGCCCCATCTCAGAAAAGACATATTGGAATTGTAAAAGGTTCAGAAAAGGGCAACAAAAATTATTAGGGGTATGGAACAGCTGCCATATGAGGAGAGATTAATAAAAGTGGGACTTTTCAGCTTGGAAAAGAGATGACTAAAGGGGAGGATATGACAGAGCAGGGGTCGGCAATCTCTGGCACGCAGCTCGCCAGGGTAAGCACCCTGGCGGGCCAAGCCAGATTGTTTACCTGCCGTGTCGGCAGGTTCGGCTGATCGCGGCTCCCACAGGCCGCGGTTCGTCGCTCCAGGCCAATGGGGGCTGTGGGAAGCGGCGCGGACCAAGGGATGTGCTGGCTGCAGCTTCCCGCCGCCCCCATTGGCCTGGAGCGGTGGACTGTGGCCAGTGGGAGCCGCGATCGACCAAACCTGCCAACGCGGCAGGTAAACAAACTGGCCCGGCCCACCAGGGTGCTTACCCTGGCGAGCTGTGTGCCAGAGGTTGCCGACCCCCATGATAGAGGTCTTTAAAATCATGACTGGTGTGGAGAAAATAAATAAGGAAATGTTATTTACTCCTTCTCATAACACAAGAACTAGGGGCCACCAAATGAAATTAATAGGCAGCAGGAACAAACAAAAGGAAGTATTTTTTCCACACAACGCATAGTCAATCTGTGGAACTCCTTGCCAGGCTATTAGCCAGGATGGGCAGGGATGGTGTCCCTAGCCTCTGTTTGCTAGAAGCTGGGAACGGGCGACAGGGGCTGGATCACTTGATGATTACCTGTTCTGTTATTCCCTCTGCAGCACCTGGCATTGGCCACTGTTGGAAGACAGGATATTGGGCTAGATGGACCTTTGGTCTGACCCAGTATGGCTGTTCTTATAATACAGTGCTTACCGTAGTACATAACTCTTTAAACATCACACGTTTGTCATGGATAGGGCTTAGGTTTCACTGGCCGTGCCCCAGCATCCCCACCAAAACAAAATGTAGGTAGATTTGATTCAAACCTGTTAAATTGCGCAAAGAATCTGCAGGAGAGTTCTTCCTCTATTCCCATTGGCCATCTGTATTAATTGTACTTTATTGATAGGGCCATCTCAAAACGTGGCCCCTGCATCCACTACACTTCTCTCAACTCCAGTATGGAACAGTGGAAGTTACAGGCACATTCCTACTGAATTCAGGTGTGGACTGAACTGGACCTATGCTTAAGGTAAGGTACCTCGATGGAAAGAAGTACAAAAATGCTGAACAGCAAGTTTATAATATCAGCACAGAAATAGCCTGTTAGTAAGAGAGACTCACAAATGTCAGGGTTAGCTTTCCAAAAAGTAAATTTGTAAAAGAAAGTGGGACAGGGAGGTTGGACCAAAACTGCCTCTATTGAACTTTTTAGCTGCTTGCCCCTGAGGTTTGGTGTTTGATTTTTCACGCTTGGAAGGCAAGATGATGGACTTTTACATTTCCCTCTGAGAATCTGTAGCCCTGACGTATTTCAGCAGCAGCTGCCCTCATCAGGGAGTGCTGTTTGTTGCTGTGAGGTAATTCCTGTCAGAGCCAGTGGTAAAACCTTGGTGAAGAGTGACATCCCAGCAGCAGCACCCATTTGTGCATTAACAAGGTGGAATGGGGGGACAAATCCCCCTAAGCTGTTACCACTCCACAGCACTAGTTTCTCAGGATTAAAGTAAGGAAGAGCTGGGGAAATGCAGCTCCCCAGACCCCCTTTCCAAGATCCATCTCAATGGAATTTAAAGGGAACATGATCAGGCTGATTTTCCTCTCACACTAGCAGTTTTGTGTCCAGTGCTTAAGACAGACAGGAGTCAGAAGAGCTGCCACAAATCTACAAGCCAACGTTTCACTACAGTGTAACCTGTAAATGTTCAGGGAAGGACAGTTTCTTCTTAGTATCACTTTCGTAGACATCAGAATATTTAAATGTTATGAATTTTCCGGAGAGTGGGTGTGGGGAGCAGGAGAGTGGTGATAATTCACTAAATGGTTACTATAAATGTCCTGTTTAAAGGAGATCCTTGTTTCAGTGGTAATCACTATGCAATTTTAACTGCCACAACTCCATGAACCTGAACAGAGCCATGCTGGTTTATATCAATGAGGGATCTAGCCCCAGGTCTGTAAATATGGGAGGTAAATTCCCAAATAAGAGACGATCCCTTTATGCATAAGGAAGATGGATGGAATGACATTTCTAAGCCCTTGTCCCTGTTCCACTGTCAAAAAGAGAAAACATTTGCACATGATGTAACTTTAATTGTTCATGGCATTCAGAGTTGGAACTCCAAGTGCTAATTATGTTCATGAGAAGGAAAGGCTTTCCTGGAAATAAACTACTTTTTGTTGTTGTTTGTTCATCGCTTTATTTCAGAAGATCATTTCTGATTTCTATTCAGATGCTGCAACCATAATTTACAGCTGTCCTTGAGAAAACTGCTGTAGCAAAGATACTTTTTCTTTTTAATTGTTTTTAAAAGCAATGGATTTTTGTCTTTTCAATTCTTTGATAACTGCACTCACAGAGCTTTTCCCGGGGAAGGAAAAAGTGACTCACCAGCCGCAATATATGTCCACCCTGGGAAAAGATGCTGGAATTTGCCATTGCAACAGATATGATGGAAATGAAGTGCCTGTCCACAGAGACCTCACTATTGGGCTGAACTATCACAACCCCATTTAAATTCTTAATTGCACACTGAGCAGGAGAAGGTGGAGTAGATCCAGAGGGATCTGCAAAGAAAGTAGATTCTTAGACTGAGCTTGCTGTAGATGAACACTCCTCTGCTCTACAAATTTTGAGTGTAAGAAGCAGGTCTATGATCAAAGCTACCCTCATAGGGAAGTCTCCTTGAAGACTGAAGACCCAATTCTCCTCTCACTCACATCAGTGGAATAGCCCAATCCAACTCTCATTGAGAATGGGAGTTTGATATACTCCTATGGCCTGCACTGGTGTAGTAACCTCCAAATCATAAATGGATTTCATCCTCAGAGCGCTCCATGAGGTGGGGGCAATTTTATCCCATTTTCCAATTGCAGAATTGGGAAATACGATAGATTAAGTGACTTGCCCAAGGTCACACAGGAAGTCAGTGGCTGGGAAATGAATTGCGATCTCTTTGGCCCAACCCAATCTGTTAGTCACTAGAGTAGCCTTAATATCCAAAGGATCAGCCTGTATATTAGGATTAACTTCAGTGAAGTCTATGGTGTAAAACTGATGGAAGCAGGACAAATCAGACCTTTAGGAATCTTTAGATTAAGGCTTTAAGAAATATACTTAGGAGGGATGTTGTTACCACAGTGCCTCCTGCTTTATCAGTGGACAAATTGAATTCAGATTTTTTGGCCTTTTGTATTAACTATAGCCAATCAAAACAGAAGGTGGAAGTATTATTTTTAATAAGTGATTTGGTTCCTGAGGTTTTGATTAAATTTAAAAGGAAGATCAAATTAACTGGTGATTGAATAAAAGCAAGATGCTGTAACTTGTAACTGTAGTTCATTAAATCTGAATTCTGAAATGAATACATTAATATGAGATGGATGTGGAAAAGTACTGAGAGACACAGATGAGGAACAATGACAGTTTTGCTCTACTTGCTCCTTTTAATTTGAATTGCATCTCTAGAGTGTACTGAATTGTGTTTTCTTTTCTTCTTTTTCTCTTTAGATGTACCAGCTGAAAAATCAGATGATAACCCGATCAATGAATCAATAGATGGTATTTTCTTCTTGTACCTACTCTGCATTAAGCATAAGAGAAACCTGCCTTGCAGTGAGCGGAGTTCACCAAAGGTTGTGATAATGAACACACAAATATGAAATACAGAGCACCTAGGAATTCTCAGAGGTTTTGTTCCATTTCACCATTTTTATTGTTGTGTGTGTGTTGTGAGCATGTGCAATTAAAAGAACATTTACAATGTTCATGCACAAGGACAATTCATTTCTAAGAATACAGTAATCATGGGTGCACAGGTTAATCTAAAGATAACTCACTGCTTTCTTTTGGTTATATTCTGGTCAACTTAAAACCCTCTACAATGGATGTTAAGGGCCTGATCCCCAGCTGGTATAAATCAGTGTAGCTTCACTGAATTCAGCAGAGCTATCCTGATTTACACCATTTGAGGACTAATTGAGGCCCTAAAGTTTTGTGAGTTTTCATCAATGAGCTAAATTGTACTCTCGGTTATACCATTGCAGCTGCACTGACTTCAGTGGGGAGACATCAGCATAAATGAAAGCAGAATTGTCCAAATTCTATTCTGCTGGCTATATTTTGATTATTCCAGTGTAACTCATAATAGCTCCTTTGATGTTGATGGTACTTCTCTGGATTTACACCAGTGCAAATGACAGCAAAATTAATTCAGTGTGTTCTCATCATTTGCTGTCTGAAGATCATAGTAGCTTATCCTACACTGGACTGTAGTAAGTGACTTCTTGTGCAATGGAATTAATTGCTAAAAGGATGCTGAAGAGAAGTGTGTTCAGAAAGTTTCCCCACAAATATACTTTAGAAACATGCGTGAGTGCACATGTGGGGGAAGGGTATTTTTAGCGGGGGTAGATATTTTTGTATATAACAATATTTAAGGAATGACCTCAGAGAAAAGTGAATTCTTCTCTATCAATTGTCTAAATAATGAGCTAGCTAAATAATGATCTTTCCCTTTTGACTGCTATCACAAACACTGAAAAGAAGAGGGCCAGTCTATTGCCTTTTGGGCCCTCTACAGAAAATATTTTATTGTATAGGCCTGGACTTATACAATACTGGGACCTAATGACTGCATTGGTGAATTTAATTACAACTATCATTTAGAGTGTTAGACATGAAAAGCTGTGTGTGTATATATATATATATACACTGCCCCTTCCTATATAAGCTACCTTGTTGATGAATACCTTGTACTCTTTGTACCTGTCTCTCCTGCGTTTGGAGTTGCAGCAATTATATCTCCAAGAACTGCAGTGCTGATATGGCTTCAGGAACGGCAGTGATAAGGGTGGTATTCCTCCTCTGGAAAAGGCTGTATGGGCAGATTACTGCAAATCTGAACATATAGTGGAGCTGACAGAAATGTAAGATAGATAAGATGGCTGAGGAGTGGTTGGTCATTCAAAGGACACTCTGCTGTTGGTTTCCCTCACGTTACTTAGAATGCTAGTGTTATACTATTGGCTAGTAGTGTGGCATAGCAGCGGCTAGTCTCATTTCCCTTCTCTGGAAGTGGTTTAGAAAAGAGTTTTCTCCCTTCCAGTTTTTAACCAGTGCATGAGTCTGCTCCATGACTGATAGAGATTCACAGATGTAGTGGTGCTGGTGTAGAGAGCAGGATTTGTGGAACTTGTAGAAGACATACAAATTCACTATGGAGCCCAGTTTCATGGGGAGTCCCTAGCTGTAATGTTCAATGGGCATTTGGGTTGGGCAGACTGGGAGGAATAGTGGTGGTGGGACTGGATGGAGAAGCTGGGACAGGACCAGCAAATTTGAAGCTATATAGATTACCCATTACCCCAGGCCTGCAATATCAGCTACAGAGCTGTCTGGCGGGAGCATTCCAACCCCTCTTCCCCCACCCACAGAAAAAATTCGTACGTGGCCCAGCCACTCAGCTGGTGTGCCAAGTACAGAATTTGGGTCCAAACACATTTAATAGAAGGATCCAAATCTTAAAAAAATCCTAAAACCTTGTAATCTTAATGGATTTACACTAGTTTGCCTGCAACACAGTACATGTTTTCTCCATTAAAGAAGAAGAATTCTTCATAAGCCTGAGACGATACCTACTTACTCTGCCCACTGTAGCCTGCTTCTCTGTCAGTGCTTTCCTGCACAATATAATCTCACTATGGAAAATGTGAAAGATACGCAAAACCTGTGGCTAGCCTGAGACACGCAGAAACACTCTGACCTGGATCTAGGAGTAATGCTTAGCTCAAGCAAAACATTACAACACCATGTTTTGATGCTTCAGTGGCTTTAGTAACAATAAAATCCCATCAGGGTCTATATTAATAGGCACAAAACTGGAACAATCTCATATCCATACACTGGAATCTTGTGATCAACTTGGTCAGCAAAACTTAGTAGCTTGAACTAGGCATGTGAGAAGTCAGTTATAGAAAACCGATTCAGAGAAGCAGATGGTCAGATAAAAGCAAAAACAGAAGAAATTATAGGGGCTCTGTTTGCTTCACTAAATTACATTCTGTATTTTTAAGAAAAGGTCAGTGATCAGCAAGAATGCAGCCTTTCCTTTATCCTTTACAAGAGCCTGCCTTAGGCTTACAAAAAACAATAATGGCACCAAGAGCTATTGGGTTCTGATCCTGCCAGACTGTGTGCTGTGCTCTCACTGTCTCTAGTGGGAGTTCTGTGCTTGGAGTCTTGCAGTATTGAGACTGATTATTACTATTTGTCAGCTAAATAGAGAGGGGCTCATTTGGAGGGGACGAGAGAAGAGTAAGACAAATTGGGTTGTGGTGAAGGAGCAAAACAAAGCATAAAAGGCAAGGTAAAAACTGAGTTAATAAGTAGAACTTGGAGGAAAAGCCTAATGTTGAAAGACAGACCCCAGGAACATTTAGAAAAGAAAGATTGCAACAAACTTTAGAGAGACATTTGATGAGAGACTGAAAATTCAGTTCCAAATGTTCGGGAGGTTGTTAGGAGGAGTAATATTAAGAGCTATTATAAGTGTAATGGCATGTAATATAGTTTAAGTAACTAGGGAAGCATTAAATGAGCTGAGAATGTTGATCTGTGGCTGTGGGACTTCAATACCTTTAACAGAGTTTATCACTGAATTTCATTTATTGCTATCAGAGGAAATGCTCACGCTGGAGAACTTGAAATGAATTGAGATAATTGATCATCCAGGGAAGTGTCTAAATGCTTTTAAAGAAAACTTTGGAATAGCAATTTTAAATGAACAAAAAAAATTAATGTTAAAGCCTATTTAGGGAATATTGGAAGTTAAAACGACATTGTCAAACCTTTAGGCAAGACATGTACACTGCTTGGACTTACGTGGTCCTAAATCCAGTAGAAGGACGTGATTTTTAAAATCAACCCTTCTAATGCAGCTTCTTTTTCCACCACAAAGTGGCATCTGCACAGCCACACTGGCCAGTACAACAGCACACCTAGGAATAAATTCACTAGTGGTGCAAGTGCCTGCAGGTCATCTAAAACTGAGACTGCATGTGCATTTTAGTTGTGGCTTCTTATTTTGGGGGCTTACAGTAATGCCCACTGTAGTAGGCATAGCAGCAGAGGATCCCTGCCCCAAGGTCTTATAGTCTAATAGATAAGACTGACAAAGGAAATAGTGTCACCCTCATTTTAAAGAGGAGGAATGGAAAGATTATGCAATATGACCAGGTCACACAGTAAGTCTCTGGGGGAAACCAGGAACCCAGATATCCCAAGTCCCATTCCAGTGCTCTCCAAGCCAAGGCCAACCTGTCTGCTGCTTCTCCTGCTTTCCACCCATAATTAACATGTTCCTGCTCACTGGAATCATCTCGTCAAGCACAGAGGTGACCTAAGGATTTTGGATAGTGCTAACGATACGAGTCTGTGGGATGCACCACAAACATGACTGACTCAGTTTACACAAGGAACGTGGCAAAGAGAACAGTGGAAGGGCCTTCAGGGTTTCCCACCTTCAGGCTCCTGCTGGAGAAGTGAAGCCCAGCTATATGCTGCTTTCATCCTAGTGATCAGTTTACATTTCCACAAGAAAAGGGACTAGAGATTGATTTAAAAAGCTGAGATTCTCCTTTACATTTTTAATTCCCACAAAACCCAGAGCCACATGCGTCATGGGGCCCAAAGGGCAGCTCTGCTTAAGCTGGCAGAAATGATAATAGAGTTCCTTGGAGATAGAAGCTATGATTCTAAGGTGGATGGAGGAGGTGGAGAGACAGTGGGTGAATGGTGGCTGCATAAGCATAGGGTATGTGGGCAGCATGGTGAGTAATGGGTTTGGGCAGGGACTGGAGAAAGAAGGGAAGAACAGAGTGATGGAAGGAAAGTGAGATTGAGGGGACAGTTAGAAAAGAGAAATTGGGGTAGTGAAGAGGAAGGGGAAAAGGAAAGAGAAAGATGAGACAAGAAAAAAGATTGAAGGGAAGGAGAGACTCCCATGAAATAATGTGGGGAAGAGGTGAGGAAGGGAAACAAGGGAAAAATTAATCTGAATGGAAAAAAATCTGACAAAATTAGAGGATATAAAAGATACTAGCATTCTGGAGAGAAAACAGAACATAGAAATGAAGGGGCAGAAAGAGGAAAGTAAAGGACAAAGGCTGCAGGGTGGATTGCTTTAAACCAAATGGAAAGCCTCAATTTAAATAATCTATTTTAATCGACCTCTGTTATTTTCTAAAGAAAGGTGCATTATTATTGGTTGATATAACCATTAAAACATGTTGATTTACAAATAAATAGAGCACTAGATTAGGTACATCTTTTTGCTACCTAAGATTCAGATTTGTTTTAATTGTACATTTTAGTATGTTAGAAAATGGTGACTATATTGGTTATTTGCTAGATAATTAACTTTTGCTCAGTACTTATGTCAAGCTGCATTAGGATGGAAACTGTAATTGGACTAAACACACAAACATCATATAAAATTTATTTTTATTAAACAAAACAACTTTAAATGTTTTGAATATATAAACTTCTCTTATCAAAATATGTTTCACATTACAAGTAAATAAATTTATTAAAGGAATTGAAGCGTCAACTGTAGTCAGTGAATTAAACTGATTATTTCAGGTCAGCCTGGGGAAATGTTCAAATATGCCTATGTGAAAGTGACTGGTGCTTAAGTTCCTACTCACCTAAATCTCTTGAAAATAAGAGTGTAAGTTACTTAGGCAATCCTTCAAAATTTTTAAACTAGTAGATCTCATCCCCCTCTCCTCATTTTTATTGATTTTAAACAGGTTTATTTTTTAAAAGAGAAGCCATGATATTTTAAAAAAGGAAAATAAAAATAAAATCCCAGTGAAATTTAAAAAGTTACCAATTTTTATCTGCTCTGGAAGCCTGGAAAACAGCCTCAGTTACAGTATTGAAATTTGGTGCCTGAATGAACTCTATGCACATAAGTAGGGATTGAGTTTATATGGCTAATGAGATCTTTAAAGCTGTTCACAGAATTCAGCACTAACTCTCCACAAAGTCCCTGAGTGTGTGTAACAGACTCAGACCTGGGTCTGATAAATAAAGGGGAGTTCTGACAAATTTTTCAGGTGGTTCAAAAGGCACTTCTTATCAGAAACGTGCCAGCCAGTCCAGCCCTACATTTGGGGAATGGAGGGTGGTTGGAAAGCCATGTGAGCTAGAGAAGCTATGAGTCCCTTTGATAGGATTCTCTGTCCAGACCACAGAAGAGGGCTGCAGCTTCCACCTACACCACCTGTTCTTCTGGCTTCCCAGGACCTGTCTTCTCTTGTTCACCCAGCTACCATCTGACTTTCCAGCTTTTCATTCCCCAATATTACCCTCCTGCATTTATTTGCCCACTGGACCCTGCTCCTTAAATCCACCCCGGCTACCATTAAAGCACTTAAGTATCATAAGAACAGCCATACTGGGTCAGACCAATGATCCATCTTGCCCAGTAGCCTGTCCTCTGACAGCAGACAATGCCAGATGCTTCAGAGAATGAACAGACAAACAGGTGATCAATCCTCTGTTCTTCACTCCCTGTTTCAGGCAGAGGCTACGGAAACCCAAAGCATGAGGCTGCGTCCCTGACTCTCTTGGCTAATAGCCATTGATGGACCTATCCTCCATGAATTTCCCTAGTTTTTTTGAACCCCATTATAGTGTTGGCCTTCACTTCATTCCCTGGTAATGAGTTCCACAGGTTGACTGTGCACTGTGTGAAGAAGTACTTCCCTTTGTTTTAAACTTGCTGCCTATTAACTTCATTGTGACACCTCTGGTTCTTGTTATATGTGAAGGAATAAATAACACTTCTTTATTCCCTTTCTCCACACCATTCATAATTTTATAGACTGCTATCACATCCCCCTACCCCCCTGTCATCTCTTTGCTAAGCTTAAAAATCCCAGTCTTTTTAATCTGTCCTCATATGGAGCTGTTCCAAACCCTTAATCATTTGTTGCCCCTCTCTGTACCTTTTCCAATTCTAATTTTCCAATCTAATTCTAAGTGTCCTTTGGATGTTTCATGGAGATGGGAATTTTATAAATTCACTGACAATGAATGCTTCATAAATGAATGTAATTGAAAGACTTCAGCTAATTAAATTGTTAACTGATGTGAACTAATTTTTAATGAGTGTTGAAGCAGGGAATCAGATTCTGCAGCAGAAGCGGTTTAATATGTATCCATTTTTAAACTTTGAAGAAAGAATCTGGCTAATTAACAGAATATTAGAAACAAAATAATTTATTGGCAGTCAAGAAAGAACACCTTTGTAGCTGGATGGGATTTATTGGGTTAATTTGTTCATTTATATATGAGATTTAGTAACATTTGGAATCCTTCTACCTTGGAAAAATCAAACATGTTCTGGCTAAGCCTTAGCCCCTGCGGAGTGCTGAGACTAAGGGAGAGTTGTCCTGTGTTAGGGAAGCATCCAGTTAAACGAGACAGCAATCAGTTAAAAAGCTATTCAGTATTAAGAGCTAAGACTTGTACGCTGGTGTTTCAAAACCACATTCTGCTCTTGGGCCAACTGTTCTTCCCTACTGACATACACACCAACCCCCAAACCATGAGCAGTTGAGACCTCATCATCAGAAAGCAAGCAAAAACTCTGCTACACCTGGTACCTTTAATAGGAGATGGAAAAATTAATGGAGGAAAACAAATAATTCTCTCATCCCTTGTGTCTTCCTCCTTTCTCTTTAGAATGGTGTCTCATTCCATCTAAGGCTTTACTGCACACAGCATTTCTCCTTTTGCAGGAGCCTGCCTGATAGTGCCAGTGAAGAATAGTAATGAAAAGCAACACTTTGAAATAACACCCTACTGGGAACTAGCTCTGTGGGTTAGGAAGATGGTGATTGTGTGTGTTTGATTCTGTGAACTGGGAATTAGCTTCTTCTTGCCTTTCAAATGCACATGTAAACATCCCTGTTCTCTCTTGTCCTTCCCATCAACACTGCCTCACTTAAGCAGAGGATTTTTCATTGTTTATAGACAGTATTTTGCATTTCAGTCATGTAATCAGAGGGATTCTCAGTATTCTCTGAAAAAACATTTTTAGCACTAGTGACCAGCATTTGAGATGGCAAATATGTGCATATGTTGGAGCCATATCCTCTCTCTCCAGGGGTTTGATCCTGCACTCAGTAAAGTCAGCAATAAAAACGCCTATTGACTTCGGTGAGGCAGGATGAAGCACCAGATTCTTTCATGAGGCAAAATAAAGTAACTGACTCTATCTTCCTGGTATATAACTTCAATATCTTACCTCTTCCACACTGCGCATCTTTGTTTTTCCTCACTATTGCATTCACTTGATTATACAGCTCATCCCTAGTTCTACTCTATCATATTATGAACATCCATTCTTGGCAAATTTTCCAGTCCATTTTGTAACCAATGTTTAAACCCCCCCCCCCACACACACACACACACTCCCTGGAGATAAATTGCCCTCGTTAGTTCTTGACAGACTGTCTTACACTTCTTCAAGAAGTTAGAAAAGAATGAGGGAAAGAGTGTCTATCCTATACTTAATAGGGTGTTCTTGTTCTTGGTCCCACTATTAAGTCGCCTACAGTCTTTTATAGAGCCACACGACCATCCTCCTTTCTATTATTTTGAACCATACATTGCATAGTTATCTTTAAAGAGCCATTATTGTCCCATTTAGATTTTACTTCTATTGCTGTCATCACCTTCATTTCTATTAAACGGTTTTATATTACAAATTGTGTCCTTACCTTTCCACTGTCTGACTGTTTTATTAACAAGGTAGTGAGGTAATATCTTTTATTGGACCAGCTACTGTTGGGGGAGAGAGGCAAGCTTTCGAGCTTACATAGAAGCTCATTCTTCCTTCAGATGGATGCCACACAGGGACTTCCAAGAGCAGAATGTAGCACAACCAAATTCCTTTCTCTCCCTCTTCCTTAAAATTGCAGATGTTCCCTTAATTTAACTCTTATCCAAAGATTCTGACAAGGGATCACTTTCTACCCCAGCCGCTCTTCAAAGATACCACTAATATGGTAGATTTGGCCTTAAATATTGACTTTAGCATAATCTATAATGACTCTCACTGTCCCCAAAGATACTCGTGAAATATTTTAGTAACCTGCAAAGTTCTTAAGTAAAAAGGAAACTGTTTTTTTTATATCCAAACATATTTGCTTTTTATATGTGAGCTTCATTATTTTCTGCCTAAAGAGTATTCCATTTTGCATTTATAACATTTTTCTGACCTGGTAAGCTCAATTTAGCATTCAGTTTTGTTACAGCCAAACTAACTATATCCAAACTATTTAGTGTGAAATTTTCAAATGCATTGCTCAGATCATTTAATATAATTTCTCCACAATGAGTCCCTTATGGGAGAAATGATAATTGTTGCTATTTCTTCACTGTTCAAATCTACAATTCACAACAAAAATTACATGTGGATTTCTTTTTGTAAATGTTACTGCTAATTGATTTAAAACATTAACCTTAAATGAAGACTGGAAAGGAACAGGTGAGATGAAAGTCAATCTTGGTTGAGCATTTATTAATTTGGAAAGTTTGATTATTCTAAAAAAAAAAAAAAAGAATTAATTTACCTCCATAAAATAAAAAGAATTGACACCCTGGAAAAATCGTACTCTGACTAAACACAAATAACATATGCACAAGGAATTAGCATTGTGGTTGGACGTGCAACCCTAATTCTGTCATTTCCTGACTTTTGAATGCTTAACCATATAACTTCAATATTATCTTAGTGTTATATATGGAATTTCTCATTTCTAATTTTATCAGAGATAGGAAATAAAGAAAATTAAAGGAGCTTCACTCTCCAGGTAATAGAAGCTCTGCTGTTATGGAAGAAATGGTAAGAGCTCATGTAAATTCCATGATCTGGAAGCATTTGGCTGGACACCGTCATACTCTGTTGATTTGTTCCATACACAGGTGGACCCTTGGAGCTGTGGAGATGTGGAAGACCACTGCCCCCAGGGCCGGCTCCAGGTACCAGCTGAGCAAGCTGGTGCTTGGGGCGGCAGATTGTTTGAGGCGGCATTCTGCCCAATCCTAGGGTGACACGGCTGCTTTTTTGTTGTTGTTCTTGTTCTGCTCAGGCTGCCCTGTAGGGGGCGGCGGCGCGGAGAACTAGAGCTCCCTGCAGGGCAGTCCTCTTCCTTCCCTCCCCGCCGACCGGAGCGGAGCCCTCGCGGCAGGCAGCAGGAGGCGGCGCAGCGGGAGGGGCCGTGTGGCAGCGCCCCTGCTGTAGCCCTGGCCGCCCCCTTCTCTCTCTCTCCCGCCTGCTCCCTCCCCCTTCCACTCCCTTGCCGTTCTGGCTGCCCCTTTTTTGTGGGGGGGGGGGGACGGCCAAAAAGCCAGAGTCGGCCCTGACTGCCCCTTTCCAGCTGGGACCTCCAAGGTATATTGGAGTAGACATCCCTCCTGAGCAATTTACAAAATATGAAGGAGCCCCACTACCACTTACTTTGGGCCTGATTCTGATGTAATCTTCAACATGAGTAAGGGTATCGAAATCAGACACCTTATAAAATGTTCAGCTTTTGAGATGAAGGCAGAGAGGAACTCACCTCCTGAATAATGTGTAGTAGAGCAGATTATTATTATTATTATTATATTATAGTAGAGAGAGTTATTATAATATTATATTATATTCAATGACACCATTTTATCCCATTAAGTGCTATTGTTCAAGATGGCGATTTCACAAGGAATCTCATAATTGTGCCAGCACGTCGCCACTGACCAGCTTTCTGACTGAGATAAAACTTAAGGAGCAGAAGGAAAAGCTTCAGAGCCAGAAGAAAACCAAGAGGTTTTAGGAATGCAAAGAAATGAAGTATATTGATGCTGGTAACCTGAGAGCCCTAAAAATGTGCCCAATTCACAAAGAAATGGTAGAAAAGTTGCTATTTTAGCTCCTGTGAAACTACTCACCAGTGGATGCAATAAGTGAAATTCAGATAACTTTTATTTACATTGCCCTAAAGACTCCATCCAATACCTATTGATTTTACAGCTCTGTAAATCTAGAGATATTGATCCTATCCCCTCTGAGTGTAGTACATTTCATTTTCTACTCAATTAAGAGGGGCAGTTTTGGAACAAAAGGTCTGCCAAAGACAGCTGGTATAACTCTGTAACAAGTTCCAGCATCCTGAGGGCTGCCGGGTGCAGACAGGCTGTTTGCTCCAACCCTCCCCATCCTCCGCCCAACCCACCCAATCACTTGACCTGAGTTTCATTCACCGCCTGCCCCCTTACTCTATTCTCCCTTGCCACCTATCCTCCTCAGTCCCTTTCAGCTGATCATCTCCTATGTAAAACCCACAACCAAAAAAATCAAAAAAAGTTGAACTAACATGATATTTGCCACATCACACTGTTCACCCTGCTTGTGTCTGTCTGGTCTGTAAGCTCTTCAGGGCAAGGACAAACTACTGCTTTGTGTCTGTACAGTGCCTAGCACAATGGGTCCCCATTCTTGGTTGGCCCTTAGGCAATACTGTAATAAACATGATTGATTAATGATAATAATCTACATAATGGGTAGGGAGCCATAAATGAAGTGAAATGCCATTCTTCTTGGGATGTTTTCTTTTAAATAGATGTCGCCCTTTTGCTGAGACTTGGGCTAGATGTTTTCAGATACTGTATTTAGTTCTTTCTGCTATGTCCACTGTGACAAAAATTTTCAAGAGTCATCCTCCGTCCCATAGTCACTAACCAACCTCTTAAAACCCGTGTACTATAATTTGGGATGGGAATCCTTATTGTGCACCCAAGCTGCATCATTACAGTATTAACTGACATTGGAAAATTGTTATTAATCAATTAGATGGAAGAAAGCCTAGGATTCAATCTGCCTATCCAACTCCATACTCTCACGTATTTACCTGAGGTGCAGATTCCATGTAACCCTTTGCAAAATTTGATGACAAGATTGTCAAGAACCATCTGTACTCTATTGTTTGGGGGAAATTTATACCCAGGGCCATTCACAGTAGACTACAGGAAAGGCCAAAAGGGCTTGAAAGAGGGAGGGAAAATAGAGAGCTTTAGCATGTTTGGTTATATCAAGATACTAATTTAAACAAATCTTGTTCTACATTATTAAAACGTAGGCCTTAATTCTGCAGTCCTTACTCTGCCAAAACTTCCATTGATGCCAACAGAGATTCCTTCAGTGTCAGAGGAAGAATAGATATTTGGCTTCAAGAATTTCTGATCATAAAGGGAGTTTAAAGATTATAGGGCAGGTCCAGAGTTTGGAACCCAGCTAGAGCTTCCAAAGCATAATACATAGATTTAGTAAGGGCTATAAAGGATCTTGGCAGAGCTAAGGTCTAAAGCAGGACAGCTAAATGTATTCTTTACCTTTACTTTCAGATTACTTGCTCCCTGTGCCCTGCTTAGAAGTTTGGAAATTACCACTTCTATGCAAAGAAACAGAATGATACTAGGGAGAGAGAAAATGGCACTCATATGAAGCTACAATAGCCTAATAAAGGCTCTTTAACTTGTTAGGAGTAATGTGGCAATACAGTTTACCAAGGAATGGTATTACACAAGCAAGTACCATACTGTTCCCTTTCTATTCATGTACACTATAATGTGCTCATATGAATTGTGATACTGGTAGCTGCTTTTTGGTACAGGATATAAAGAGTCTATTGGGAGCGCCAAACACCAAAGCAAACTTTCTTTGTCTGAAAATTGCAGATGCTGTAAATTGTATAAAAACCCTGCAGCATACAGGTCAATAACTTATTGACATCAGAGCCTAGATTTAAGAGAAACATTTAATGGTCTCTGGGAATGGTTGAATGCGGAGCACAAAAACAAGCAAGTTCTGGTCTCTTATTAGGCTGGCAACAAACAAGGTTTTATCCTGAACTACCACAAAGAGAAGGGTTGATCTTAAAAACAATAGTTCGAATGCCAATTTTGTAGACCTCTTCTCTGTAGTGGCTACAGTGATTAGAGATATTTATCATCGTAGGAGCTGGTATCAATACCCATAGTTAAGGTTGCCTGACACTTTTCATTTTAAGACCTTGTGTTTTGATGCTTATAGCTTTGTCAAACTTTAAACGTTCTTGATGAAATTTTCCATGCCAAGGATCTGATCAGGCTGAATCATTTATGATAATATCCATTACATGCTAGGCACTTTCTATAAACGAGAGAGAGACAGCAAAATGATCTTGGGGTTCATTAAACAGCCCAGTGAATGAGAAAGGAATAAAACTTATTGAAAAACTAGGGAGTATCCATGAACTGCTGTACTCACCTACCCTTTGTTCTCAACCCCGCTGCTGTCAGGGCATATCTCAAAAATCCTGTATTCATAATACTGTCCCTTATGAGGGGGCCTCTCTCAATTATAATATTTCACAAACATCTCTCTACAGACAGTACATGCTCCAAGGACCTCACAATATAAGGTGTCTTGAATATTTGCGACTAAAGAAGCCTCTATTGAAATGAATCCAGTTATACTACATTAGAATGAAGGCTAGGATAAAATGGGTTTTGAAGGAGAGCAATCTTACTGAATGGAAATAGAGGATAAACTACCCTTCAGGGATACATTGACAGGGTCAAAATTTTCCATGAAACTATGCTGCCACTGTACTGAAATGCTTCATTCATCCAATCAGTCACAAGCCTGTCAATCTGGCAACTTTCAGGAGCACTACAATTACTTTAGGAAAAGATATTTTACAACACTTATGTTGTTTACAGTAGCTGTAGCCTTAGCTAGTATCCATAATTAAATCTTATGCTAACAATACAATTCAGTTAATTTGGAGTTTTGTTTACCCCAAGATTAGGGCAAAGAGTAGAGGCAGAGCAGGAGGCTAGAGGAATTCTCCAGTTTGACAACAGTTTTGGTGTAAACACAAAAGTTTACTCCACTTCCTACTGAAATAATTAACATTGACTTCAAGAGCAACTTCATCTTGTTGCTCTTGAAGTCAGTGTTAATTACTTCATTAGGAAGTGGAGTAAACTTTGGCTTTAGAGGTCTTTTTCATGAAATTTAAGATAAATATTTTAATAGCAGCAAGGAACCAATGAAGAAGTGAATTCCTACACTGCATTTATTCTTAAAGATTCTAGGTGTGGGTTTCACCACAAGAAAGCATACTGCGGGGCTGAAGCTGATACAAGGCTGGATTCTCACTTACACTAAGGCATCTTTACATTGTGCTGGCAGAGTAAGCATGTCTAACTTACACTTACTCACATTAAGGCCCCTTTATATTGCTAGGGAATAAAGAGGCTTTAGTACAACTGAGAATTAAGGCCATAATATTTACTCATACTGCCATTCTCCATGTTGATCCAAAGATTCAGTTCACAGGCAGTGAGATGTTACCCTAGATATGCTGGAATCAGCACCATAGAAACAGTACAGTGGTCAGAGTGTGGGAGGGGAAAAGGGGACCATGTTTGCTACCGTAGCAGGACTGGCTCCAGGGTTTTTGCCACCCCAAGCGGCGGGAAAAAAAAAAAAAGCAATTGCGATCGGCGGCACTCCGGCAGCAGCTCCACTGCGCCGCTTTGTTCTTCAGCGGGAATTCGACAGCAGGTGCTTCCCTCCGAGAGGGACCCTCCGCCAAATTGCCACCGAAGAGCCTGACGTGCAGCCCCTTCCTTTTGGCTGCCCCAAGCACCTGCTTGCTGGGCTGGTGCCTGTAGCTGACCCTGTTTGCTAGATTACCTGGATTTGCTATTTAAAAATTTAGAGGCCTGCCACTCCCAAAAAGGACCCAATCCATTTTCCACTGACTTAATGGGCACTGGATTAGGCCCCAGAGAAAGAAAGGATATTTATTTGAAGACACTCTCTTTCCTGTTTTGTAGATATCCTCCGATATCTCTTTGTTTTATTTGTTCTCAGTTAAACAATAGAAAACGAACAGTAAGATAAATAGGTTTTCTTGTATTCTCTTCTCATTCTGAACACAGTCACTGTGCTAAGATTCAGTCAGTTCATAAATAGTAAACAGCTTATGACAAGTATTCTGGAACAAATTCAAATATTAACAGCCTAATGAGAGTAACATGGGCTCTCTGTATTGAGAGTTTTAAACTAACAGATGTTTAAACCATAATTGAAAATCAAATTTTTTAAAATTCATTTATTGTTCAAATAGTATTATACTTTAATATTCTAAATATTAAAAGACAAGTGGATTTGGATAACTAGGTTGAGACACTCAGCTAAAAAATAACCACATGACTATTATCTGAAGTCTTTCTCCTTTTCAGAGACCCGCACATAACGGTTTGTCAATATAGTGTAGTAGAGAATTTGTTAGGAAATGTGTAGGCCAGTATGAACTAAGATACATATCACTTTGTAGGGCTTAACGGATGCCAAACTGATCTGAATATCAGTCACACTATACTGCTTCAACTTTTGTTATGGCAGATTTATTAAAACCAGTGATACTGATGTGTACAGAAAACCCTAATTCAGCACTGTGCAGCAGTTAACATCATACATCCTACCTAGGAGCTAAATCCACAGCCCATTAAAATCAATGGAATTATTTCTATTGACTTCAAGTGTTGGAACACCCTCAGCAGTAAACTGAGTACCTAATCCAAAGCACACTGAACACATTAAGCCAAAATCACTCAATTTTAAGGCCAATAAATTCAATCAACTTACTTCATGGATTTACTTGACATGTTAATATTCTCTACAACACCGTCACATAATTTGGTTTCGGTTTATAATATAGTGACTAATTACAGTAGTTACAATCTAACTACAGTGTAATTACACAATGCATACAACTTTGATATCTAATTAATATAACCAAAATGTTAATTACATGACTGAATTACTATTGCCCCCTTGGTATTTTTCTTAACACATATGTTACACACTCTCTCTCTCTCTCTCCATATACATATATATACACACACACACACACACACATTTTTTGTAGTCATGTATTGAAGCTTCCAGTTATATGAACCAGTGGTAATTATAGGTATCCAAATAACATATGCAGTGTAACTGCATTGTAAATAGTTACTGTATTAAAAATGAAACCCATTATGTCTACTCAAGATTCTGTCTAGACTTTTTTTGCGGTGGTAGTTTAGTACTGGGGAAAGATGCAGGAGAGGGAAGGACAAGGTAACACCACAATACCACATCAAGCTCAATTGCAGGTAAGTTACTATATGATGGTAAAACATGCATTTTAAGGGTCAACACTAGGCAAAGCACAAGAGGGGGAAAAACATCTCTTCCCTTGGGATAGGAGATTCAGGAGGACTATCATTGGAGCAAGTTTTACTTGCTGATGGGCTACAACCCTAGTATGTAATTATAGCTCTGATAAGTTTTATTATGTAGAAGTTTGGTTAATCTGGGTTTTTATTTGTTTGGTTCCCCACCCCCAGGAAAACAAATTTGTTCTCCCATAACTGGTATTTCCTGCTTCCTTTAACTAGTGAAATTAATAACTTCAAACATCAAAGAAAGTATCTTCAAACAACAGCAAAATCCCCACCTTCAGCAGACTTTTACCCTGAAAAGGAAGACATGCCAGAGGAGCTACAAAGTCCATAGGGGACTGTAAGAGGGGTGGCACCCACCTCTTGCGAGTGCCCCCTGCACCATGGTTCTCTCAGCAGGTACTTAGGTGGGATCTGGCTGGATGATTGAAGGCTGTGCCTCTGGGAGAAGCCTTGAAGCTATGGCCCCATACGAGGGATGAGATAAGAATTTGGATTGTATAGCCCAGAAGGGTAGACACTTGTCTTATATGGGGCCTTTCGGTCCCTGATTGGCTGCAGAGGAACGACCATTCTAGACTGCCTGGAGGACTTCTCTCTGCTCTGTTCTGGGGTAGTGTGACACAGGGCTGCAAGGTCTCCAGCAGGGGGCCTCCAGATCTAGTCCACCCTGCCACAGGGACTTCGATATTGCTACCCATTTTACTCAGAAGGTGCACACAGATACTACAGTGATGGGTGGCAGTAGGATAGTTATGTATTAACAGTAGACCCTCTTAGGTTGCTAGTAATAAACCAATATAAATGTAATTACAACTGGGCAGCCATTCCCTCTCCTATTACTCAGATTAAACAGTCTCTAAATCAGTCTGAGTAGTGCATTTTAATAAAACTGATATTGCTTCCTAGTGATTGTATGCCTGGAACCATGGGTACTATTCCTTCTTATATATATATAGTCTCCAATCTGGCTAGTATAACGGATTACTTGCATACTTCGTGATACATACACACACACACAAAATCAGTTAACAGTTAAGATTGTTCAAGTGCATCTCTCATCAAGCAAATCACTAGTTAAGGAAACATTAGCAACTAAACCATTCCCAGTTCTAGCCAGTCTTCTAACACAAACTTACTCAAAACAAAAATCTTAACCTTAACTCAAACCACATAATTTTTTCATCAGTATTCTGAATTTGACTTTGATAATCTCCTTCAGTCTTTCATATAACTCAGAGAATATGTGAAAAGATGAGAAGAGGTGCAAAATTACACCTCTTCTCATCTTTTCACATATTCTCTAAACAAATTTCAACTTGATTTCTTTTCACGAAACAGGACTTACAATGTCATTTGCTTTCTACTTTTTCTTTCTATCTATAATCTAAAATAGTTATTTCTCAAAGTCAATTTTTTCCCTAGAAATTTCAGTACTTCAAGGTTCAAGCTAAGGTTGTGTGTTGAATTTTGAGTAATTAGATGTGTGAATGGGTGTAGGTTTGTACTGGAGTAAGGTACACTGGCGTGTAGGATGGGAACATGGATGTGTAGTGGGTGGTTGTGAAGACAAGTAGCGTGTGGAACAGGATTACTTCTAACTTTACTGAAAAAAAAAATCAATCTTTACTTTAGAAGTAAGTATTGTAAGTTTGGTGTCGATACACATTAACTTTTATACATAAAAATGGGATTAAATTCCAGTGTCACCAAGGGCAAGTCATGCTCGACTAACCTATGCCTTCTATGACAAGATAACTGGCTCTGTGGATGAGGGAAAAGCAGTGGATGTGTTATTCCTTGACTTTAGCAAAGCTTTTGATACCGTCTCCCACAGTATTCTTGCCAGCAAGTTAAAGAAGTATGGGCTGGATTAATGGACTACAAGGTGGATAGAAAGCTGGCTAGATCGTCGGGCTCAATGGGTAGTGATCAATGGCTCCATGTCTAGTTGGCAGCCGGTATCAAGCGGAGTGCCCCAAGGGTCGGTCCTGGGGCCGGTATTGTTTAATATCTTCATTAATGATCTGGAGGATGGCATGGACTGCACCCTCAGCAAGTTTGCAGATGACACTAAACTGGGAGGAGTGGTAGATACGCTGGAGGGTAGGGATAGCATACAGAGGGACCTAGACAAATTAGAGGATTGGGCCAAAAGAAATCTGATCAGGTTCAACAAAGTCAAGTGCAGAGTCCTGCACTTAGGACGGAAGAATCCCATGCACTGCTACAGACTAGGGACCGAATGGCTAGGCAGCAGTTCTGCAGAAAAGGACTTAGGGGTTACAGTGGATGAGAAGCTGGATATGAGTCAACAGTGTGCCCTTGTTGCCAAGAAGGCTAATGCCATTTTAGGCTGTATAAGTAGGGGCATTGCCAGCAGATCAAGGGATGTGATCATTCCCCTCTATTCGACATTGGTGAGGCCTCATCTGGAGTACGGTGTCCTGTTTTGGGCCCCACACTACAAGGAGGATGTGGAAAAATTGGAAAGAATCCAGCAGAGGGAAATAAAAATGGTTAGGGGGCTGGAGCACATGACTTATGAGGAGAGGCTGAGGGAACTGGGATTGTTTAGGAGAGAAGAATGAGGGGGGATTTGATAGCTGCTTTCAACTACTTGAAAGGGGGTTCCAAAGAGGATGGATCTAGACTGTTCTCAGTGGTACCAGATGACAGAACAAGGAGTAATGGTCTCAAGTTGCAGTGGGAGAGATCTAGATTGGATATTAGGAAAAACTTTTTCTCTAAGAGAGTGGTGAAGCACTGGAATGGGTTACCTAGGGAGGTGGTGGAATCTCCTTCCTTAGAAGTTTTTAAGATCAGGTTTGACAAAGCCCTGGCTGGGATGATTTAGTTGGGGTTGGTCCTGCTTTGAGCAGGGGGTTTGACTAGATGACCTCCTGAGGTCCCTCCCAACCCTGATATTCTATGATTCTATGTTGCCAATATCCTGCTGTTAAATCCACATAGGTGGACCTCTGCGTCTGTGCTGAATCCTATGGACATCAAGGGATGCCTGGGCCAATTTCAGGATTGGGGCTCTGAGTTGCAACTCTCAACACACCTTTAATCTTTGTTTCCATACTGTTTTGGATGCTGTATGTTTGCTTTGTCGCAAGGATCCCACAATATGTTCCAGCAAACGCTGTTCACAAGGTGTCTTGTAACATCTGGGATAAAATTCCACCAACTGCGGGGTGGCGGTGGCCCAGAGGCAGACCTCCTATTACATGGCTTCATCAAGTCTGTTCCGATGTTGGACTCTCAGGCCGCCAAGCCTTCGCGGTTGTGCAGGAACGGACCAAATGGTGAACGATCGCTATGGCCGACTGTTTGGCTAAGCGTTGAAGAAGATCTTTGTTTTAAGAAAAATGTTACTTAAAAAAATTCTGCAGACTTTTTTTTAATCTGTAGACCTTAAGTGAACCCAAACCACAATGCATATCCCTCTTGATCATTTGGCTGCTAAGTACTGTGTCTTGGATGGTCTTTTAATGAGCATGTGCAGCTATAGCCATATGGAAATCAAGGTATGTAATTCATTCTACATGCCAATTCAGTCCTTAGAAGTCTCACAGAGGCCAGTGGTGTTCTATGATATGGATGCTTGTCAACTAGGAATGCAAAATGACATCCCTGATCAATTCACAAAGGCCAAGCTGCCCTCAGAGAGTAATGACTGTCACTTGCCAGGCACAAGGGCTGGATTTGAAGAGTTTAACATTTAAAAAGGCTCTGTATTCCTTTTCCAATCCCCTCTACCACCCAGTTCCCCACAAACAAGATCTCTTACCATGTATTCAGTTATATTGGGTGTATCAGTAAAATGAAGGGTTCAAAGTTCTTCACAGCAGAGATGGATGAACCTCCCGGCATTTGAGATTTCCTGAACTTCTAAAACTATAAATTTGATTTTCAGATAATCTGCTCATGAGATTGTCTCATGTGGTTTTGTTTCTTTTTTTTTTAAACAAGGAAGTTAATTTTTTAAAAACAATTCTTAAAGTTTGCTATGATGAAAGTGGGGCTTCTTCCATTCCTAATAAAGCCAAGCTGGCAAAAACATATAATCCTCTACAGTATTTATCCTTTTTCTTTCCTATTACTTTGGCCAGGTCTCCTCTAATTCATGAATCACATTACTGGCTCTTCTCTGGGCTTTACTTCATATTCAATGTTTGTGTCCTTGCCTTCGAGGCCCCTCAACACACAACCCATGACTAAATCTGGGACCCGGTCTCCTTTTGGCTTTTCCAATCCCCTGCCCTTAACCAATGGTGCCAGACTCACTATGTTGATGGGAGAAGCCATCCTGCTGACATAGCGCTGTCTACACGGAGGTTAGGTCGGTATGAGTGTGTCACTCAAGAGTGTGGATTTTTCAACCCCCTGAGTGAAGTAGTTATACCACTATAGGTCTGTAGTGTAGACCAGACCTAGGAAAGAAGAGGTGTTAGCTAATGCGTGTTAAAATCCTAGTACGAACAGGCAGTTGTGGTTTTAACTTGTTAGCTGGTTGTGGTAAACCCTATTCTTCCCCCAAGGTCTACCTCAATCAGCTAACTTGTTAAACACCCTTTTTTCCTGGGGCTTGTCTAGATGAACAATTAGTGCACAGCAAGGTGGTGTGTAGATCTACGGCTACAGGAAGCGGGAAGCGGTGCGGGCCGAGGGATGTGCTGGCCGCCCTTCCCCCAGCCCTCATTGGCCTGGAGCAGCAAATTGCAGCCAGTGGGAGCCGCAATCGACCGAACCTGCGGACGCAGCAGGTAAACAAACCAGCCCGGCCCGCCAGGGGCTTTCCCTGAACAAGCGGCGGACCAGCTTTGAGAACCACTGGTTTACTCTGCTTTGAGACAGGAATACACCGGAGTGCACTAGTGAACATTCAGTGCACTATAGCAGGGTCCGCACGGACAGTTAATGCACAGCAGGCTAGTGCGCTTTAGTACATCCCAGCTTTTGCACCCTAACTATTCATCTAGACATGCTGGTAATGTAGATATGGTGCTAGTTTCTCTGTATTTGATTTTCCATTCTGGTTGCTTTCTGCTCCTTCCCCCCCACATCTGCTCATCAGAATTCAAGCTGAACTTTCAAGCCTGTAATGCTGGAGTGAGTTCATAATTAGACAAGCAAGTTTGCCCATCCCTACTTCACCCTTTCCAAAGGCAAACTACACAGCAGGGATGTCTGTCATCACTCTACTGTTGTTTTATTAATGAGTCATTTGTTCAAATAAATGAAGCTTCATTAATTAGAAGTAATGACTTAGGAAGAGATATATAAAATCTCATCTGCACAAGATGTGCTTTATTCAGCTTGAATCCTAACCAATTTCTCCTTCAATTACTGATGGAATGAACATGGTGAAATTTTAGGCCACAACAACATTAGCAGATTTCATTTTTGAGAAGACGACTTCTAGCTGGAGACTGCAATTAAAAGAGTGGATATGTAAATGAGAAACCTATCATTTATATAGAAACTGTGATCCCCTGCTCTCTGAATTCGTTATTTTAGTTAAAATCCTTTCCCTTTCCCCCAAATAAACAACATAATTCAAGATTTTAATGTTTGAACATTGCTTTCCCCACCCCTTAATTGGTAGAATAATAGTAGAGATGAGACTTCTGCCAAATACCTGCATTTCTTTTCCTAACTCTCCCAATAGGCCCAAATCAACAATTACTTAGAAAATTAAACTGGGAATATTTACAAAATTGATTTGGAATGATGAAGCAACTAGACCATGCATAAGAGGGTATAGACACAATTCAGTCAAGGTGGCCTCTTCCTGCCAAATCTCAGCTGTCAATCAGATAGCTGTTCTTTCTCTAAATAAGTCACTTTCCTAACTTGGATGGATATGTCACCTCCAAAGATCACTGTCTAACACACAAACTAAGGGTGTGATATACAAGAAAGAATGAATGTTTAATGAAATAAGTATTTACGTACCATTGTGAAGGCTGACAAGACTTAATAACCACTGCAATACTAAAAATTTGAACTCAAGATCTCCTCTACGCCCCGCAGGGAGATTCTCCAACACCTGAAAATCTTCAACTACAAGAAAGCACTTCACATGTGGGATGATAATAGAGTTTCTCTACCACTGGAAATATTTCTGTAACTATGCAACTGTTCACCTTATTAGCAGAGCAGAGCTTAGCCAAGTGTGGTCCACAACCCTAGTTTGTCCATAGACACATGCCAGTGGTTTTAAGAGCTGAGAAGTCACATAGGCCCAGATCTTCAAAGGTATTTAGACACCTAACTCCCATTGAAATTAATGAGAATTAGGCACCTAAATATCTTTGATGATCTGGGCCATAGTGCTGGATCCCCAGCTTGTTTCCAGCTGCTAAATTACATGGAAAGATAAAATATTACATTAAATACTTAGATACAGAATAACATAATAAATTTACCTCCCAAGATGTAATGTGATATTTTACTAGAATTCCTGAGAACAATTACACAAATATAAAATACTTTAGTAACAGCAAGACCAGCAACTTTTCAAAATACAGTTATTCTGTTCCCTGCTCATCTCCCCATATACACACATATACTCAGACTCAAGAACATTTCAATTAGAATTTCTCTTATGTAAGAAATGCTGTAAGAAAGTCTGTTTTCATATCTGTCAGCGTCATGATGTTCTGGAACTGAAAAGAAGAATCTAATGCCATGCTAGTTAGAGAAGGACAGAACTGATCAGGAAGTCTCCACATGTAAGGTTCATTTGACCCCAAGTATTTTGTTATCTGCCATGTCAGAACAATTTATAAGTGTAATACCTGTACACTTATACCCGCTGAACTGAGAGGGACAATTATTTTTAAAGGGAGCTTTTATGACACTTGGCATTTAGAAAACTTGACAGAGGAAAGGCATTTTACGTAGAAGGTGCTGACTTATTGTTCATATGAAAGAATACCTTGATGAATAATCACGTAAGTAGTATGGCTAATTTTTTCAGAAATATTCACTAATTTTGTGCACCTCCATTTTTTGAAGTCAATAGGAGTTGTGGATTTTCAGTATCTCAGAAAATTGGGTACAAAGGTTGTCTTAGTTTGGGGACAAAAGACTGAAGGCACACAAAATTAGTGGATTTTTCTGAAAGCATGAATTTATAGTCCCAGGAGCCCAGAGATAGTGCTTTAGCACAGCTTCCTTTCTCCTGGGTGGGCAGGACCTGCTGAAAGTTAAATTATGTTTAGGAGAGGGAAGAGATGAAGTGCCATGCTGGTCACAGAATGTCTAGGAATGTTGTGGTCTTTAGAGGACCTGACAAAAAGCAGATGAGGTGAATAATTGATTACATAGAGGGGAAAAAGTAGCGGCCAGCAAGCACCAAGTAAAGCATTGGACCTCTGATGCATTTCCTACCAGGGTCACGTCCAAACACTGGGGCTTCTCTAGGACAGAGATGTCACAAAGAAGCAACATGGTGATTTATCCTGGGCTTGGGAGATTTGGCTTTGCATTAGATGTGGCCATTGAAAACAATGTGTAGTTCCAAAGAGCATCTCTCAAACTTACATGGAGTAATAGGCAACAGCAAACCAACATTCGCTATGCTACTCATATGAGAATGAAGACTAATTACCTAACCCTTCCTTCTTGCACTATGATAGCTAATGTTTATTGTTAGAATTGTACAGTTCTGTTGCTCAAAACCACTGGATATTTTTATATACAGAAATCTTACTGAAGGTCACTTTGCACTGACATATTTTTAATAGAACAATGGTCTCGGAGGAAATCAGTGATCATTGCAGTTAATGACCAGAATGCTATGATGTAGTGTAATTGCCAGGGCTATATGAGCTGTTCAAATGAGTGAGAATTCCTAATCCATTTAGGAACTACCATCCCCAAGAGCTGTCCAAAGAAAACCAAAGTTTGAGGTCTAAGAGAAATGTTAATGAGAACACACTAAGTGAAAAGTCACCACAACATCATTACATCTAATTTCCTGTGTCGTTACTGTATGTGGAGGAGGAGGTTTCAATCTCCTGCTGTGGCTTAGAGCACGTTGTAACAATTTTCCACTCAACACTAAGCAATTTTTATTATTTCTTTTTTTGTCATTCTTACCTGTTCTAAACTTTAGCAGCTCACAGACCATCTTCCTGTCAGCAACCCACCATGACCGGTATGCTCAGTGAATGAGAGCTTTGCAATGGACCATCCTCAGGGTGAAACTCTTATTGGCTGGAGCAGTGTGTTCTCAGGGGAAAATCCTAGCTGGTGTCTTTCTCTACCACCATAGATCAGCAGAAGACAGAGCTTCTTCATCTTTAGGACTCCAGTATCCTTCTCTTTGTGCAAGGCTTCTCTCAATACAACCTGTGGCAGAAGAGCGTGGCAATGTCACTTCTGGAAAGGATCATCACGTGTGAATTTTCACTTAAGTTTGCAAAAAGGGTCTTGTCCTTTCGAAGGGAAACATTGATTTTCTTAATCAGGTATAAGGCAGCCTGTGACTGTAATGATGAGACAAGATATGGGCCTGAGGTTATGACATGCATGTTATCTGGCAGCAGGTCTTTGTCAGTCAGGTGGAGAGGTTGTTTGTTTGTGTGATTAAAATAACTAGCTTGCCCTTCGGACCGACAAAAATTTCACATACAAACAAAGTGAGCAAATGTTGCCTTTTTGTAGGCTTCCAAGGAAGTCAAAAACAAAACTTCACTTCACTGTTTGCCAGCACACAATGAAATCACAATCAAACAACATGGTGGGGAACAGGCTCCAAGATCATAGAATATCAGAGTTGGAAGGGACCTCAAGAGGTCATCTAGTCCAAAAACATCTGCATCACATGGTCTTAATCTGAATTTCTTGCAGTGTGCACAGAGTGGCGCAGCTTGGATGTGAGGGAGATTGTGCCAATGTTAAAAGAAGATATAAATAAATACTTAGCACTTACCTACTACTTTTCCATCTTCAATGCTCTTACTTAGCACTTACCTACTACTTTTCCATCTTCAACGCTCTTCGCAAAGATTAGGACAATCCATTTTTAAAGAGTGCCAAAAATAGGTAAGATTTCAATTTATATTTAGAGTTTGGTTTGGTTTCAGTTTTATGGAAGGTGGGAAGGATGGGGTGCAGGAATGTGAGAGCCTGGAGTTTACACACACAAAAAAGGAGAGAGAAAATCCCACCTGCAGAGTGGAAAAAGGACCAAGAAGGAGGAAAGAGAGAGTGGGATGAATTGGAGCAACTATTCCAAAGCCCAAGAAGTTTCTCTTTGGCATTTATTTGAAAGGAAAAGAGACAGAATTGGAGGGAATCTAGTAGCAGCTCAAATCTGACGTCACTGAACTGCTCAGTGTCCTAGCTCATGTCTTAGCCCCAGCGGGGTTCACAAAGTAGGCACTCACCCACCTATCTTGCCTGTGGTGCCCAATCTCATAGGTGTGCTCAAAGCATGGCTAATCCACAAAAAAGACAGCTGGAGCAATGAGATCAGGAGGAGTGGTGGTGGTGTTTAAGTCCATCCCAAAATAGTCAAGAGCTCAGTAGCTAGGACATTCACCTGAGATATGGGAGGCCTATTTTCAAATCCCCACTCTGCCTGATTTGGAGCAGGGACTTGAAACCAGGTCTCCCGCCTCAATGCCCTAAGCACTAGGGTATTGACTATTCCGGGGTGGGGCTCCTGTTGAAGCTGTTCCACTTTGTATAAATAAATATTCATTGGGCTAAAGACCAAGAGAGATTAACTCTAAAGCCCTGTGGTTAAGGCACTTCCCTGGGAGGTGGGAGACCCCACTTCAAATTCCTGCTCCACATCAGGCAGAGGGGGAAATTGAATCCAGATCTCCCACAACCTGGGGGAATGCTCTAGCCCCAGGGCTAAAGTTTATAGGGTGGGGCACCTCCCTTAATTTTGTGTGGGTTTAAATGTGCCCAGAGCAAGTCTAGCAGATTGGGACCCAAAGGCAAAAAGGGCAGAGGAATACCTACTTTCTGAATTGCCCTGGGGCTTAAGCACAAGTTAGGTACCAAATTGCTAGGCAGGGTCAGGACTTAGGTGGACACCTGCCCAGCTGCCAAAATTTAGGTGCCTTGGGGACTTTAGCAGTGGAAACTCGGCAACCTAGAGATTTTAGGCATTTACAGGATTAGGTGGCAGCTGAGCAGGGGTTCTGTGAATGCCAGTGGGCCTAAATGTGGGACCCAGGCATCTAAATGTGGGACCCAAGCGCCTAAGTCCTCCTTGCGAATCCCATCCATAGAGGACGTCACACGCTCACCACATGCATAACAGGCTGGCAGGAAGCACTCACAGGCCTATAATTCCCCCCTTTGAGCATAATGATTGACACCAGGAGAATGGAAGAGGGAGAAGATGTGGTCAAAGTTTTATATATGGTTAGTAATAATGAGGCAGACCCAGAGAACCTAGAGTCCCAGAGTCTCAATGTAGAGTTTGAAAGGCCCCCAAGGCTCAAAGGATTTGAGGAAGACATATTGATACACTACAGGAATGTACATATTGCTTTATACAATGAGCAGAGGTACAGGAATGCCTAGATAATTGCAGACATCCTAACTAATCAAGAGAGAACAAGCAAGCAATACTTCACACACACTAGGTGGAAGAGTAATCGTCTCTGAATGTGCTACAGTCTTAGAACATAATGCATTTATTTAGATGTGCCCACAATAAATTATTAGGAATTAGCTGTTTTACAAACAAGGAGACCTGGCATAATCTTGATTTATTGTCTCAATCTTAATCTCTCAGACAACTCTTCTTGTCCACATTCAAGGGTGCCTCAAATTCAAATATAGGGTTATGATTGCCATATAGTGTGAGCAAACTTCACTAGTTAGCATGTTCCCTTCCTCACTGAATGTATTATTTCAACATTGTGTAATCTGAGACCTGAGAATCAGGACTCCTATGATCTTCAGGCAGAAGTTCCAGGGAAATGAGCAAAGGGAGCTGAGGAAGTAAACGTCTGGAGTACAGTAGCTCTGTCAGCTGGAAGTCACTTACATATGGTACATCACATTTCCCTTCACGCCTGATAGAACTTTGGGTTTCACATTCTGCTGCCACACAAGACAAAGGTCTCTAGTTCTGTCCTACTTCAAAACAGGCTCCCTCCCCAGTACTCATGCTGACAACTATGAAAACATTCTGACATTTCCTTTGTGTGCCTTCAGTTTTATGCAGGGTTAACTGTGCTCTTTAATCTTCTCACAAGCTCAAGGTCTCTTTCAGGTCATAGGTGTTCCTTGAGGCACTGCACATCCCTGATTGGTTCACACATCCCTTCTATTAAAAGATGTGTGACAAATTCAAGTACCTCTCAGTCTCCATTTCCAACCCTTTACTCTAAGGGAGTCTCCAAGGGCCTGTTGGGATCCCATAGATCACTCTCTGTTTTTCCCTCTGCTCCAAAACTCACAACCCCACATTGTGGCAGTTAGCTGGAGGGAGCTGCCTCCAATGCTCCTTCTGAAATTGTCAGAAAGGTCCCTTCAGGATAATACTGGGTCCTTCATTCCCTACTGGGGCCGAACAAATTACCTCCCGTAAACATCCAGCTACCCTTACCTCACTGTACAGTACATATGCAGTGGCAGAGAGACCTGGAGCAGCCACAGGGTAAAAACTCCCTCTAGAGATGGATGTTTCTTGCAAAACCAGGTGTTCATGATTTAAATGCATATAAAAGCAATATTAAAAAAAAAAAAAAACCACGAACGCTAACACACAAGCCAGTAAGCGTTATACAACACAGGACAGTCTGATAACCAAATGCATGTCTGCAGCTTAGTTCACTGCTGGGAATCTCTCACTCCTACCTACCACTGTTTCCTCTGACACTAAGGAAGGAAGAAAACCTTGTATTAAAAAGGCACAAGCCAATTCCTTCCCAGGTCACTTCCTCTGAAGGCAGTTCTCTGTGAATACCCTGCACCTTACTTCTCCAGCATAGTGGAGAGGAGTGTAGAATGACTATTGGAGGGGAGGAGAACACTCTCAGTCTCCCATTTAAAAATAAATGAATAAAACCTAATATCCATTGGTCATCAGTGACCAAAGCAAGGTTATCTCTTGGCTGTTTCAGTGGTATAAATGAAGAGCCAGTGCTTGCATCAATACCGCTGAGCTAAAGAATGATTAATAAAAAAACAAACTGTGCTAAGCAGCAGATATTGCCACATTTTGGTATTCTGGTAAATTGTTCTGGTCCAACCCTAACCCTATAGTGCAGAACCCTACCCCATCCCTAGCTCCAAGCGCCCTACCCATAGGAATCAAAACCCTAGGACAGGAAGCCCTATCCATAGGAACCCTAACCCTAGCTCCAAGTGCCCTACCCTTAAGAACTCTAATGCTAGGGCAGGGAGCTCTACCCATAGGAACTGTAACCCTATGATGTGGAGCCATATCCATAAGAACCCTAAACCTAGCTCCAAGAGCCCTACCCACAGGAACCCCAATCTTAGGGTGAGGAGCCCTACTCATAGGAACCCTAACATTAGCTCCAAGTGCTCTACCTACCAGAATCCTAATGCAAAGGAGGGGAGCCCTACCCACAGGAAACCTAACCCTAGCTCCAAGTGCCCTATCCTTGGGAACCCTAAATCTAGAGTGGGGAGCCCTACCCATAGGAACCCTAACCCTAGGGCAGGGGTTCTCAAACTGGGGGTCAGAAGTGGGGTCCCCATCCTAGAGTGAGAGTTCCTCTGGGCAGGGCACTTGGCACTAAGGTCAGGGTTTATGGGTAGGGCACTCGGAGCTAGGATTAGGGTTCCTATGGGTAAGGCGTTTGCAGCTAGGGTTCTGCTTCTTATGGGTAGGGCCCCCAGGGCTAGGGTTCAGGGTGTCGTGGAGATGGTTCCTATGAGCAGGAACTCCACCCTCAGAGATGGTTCTTATGGGTAGGGCACTTGGAGCTAGGTTCAGTGTTCCTATGGGTAGGGCTCCCCACCTTCCAGTTGGGGTCCCTGTGAGTAGGGCACTTGGCGCTTAGGCCCCTGTGGGTGCCAAGGTCAGGGTTTGTATGACCTTGTTTGACTTGTGAGGAAAGGTTTAAAAAAACAGGCACATTTAGTCTTGAGAAAATAAGACCGAGAATGGAGCTGATAAGTCTTCAAATATGCAAAGGGCTGTCATTAAGAGGACTGTGATCAATTGTTCTCCATTTCCCCTGAAGACAGGACAAATAGTAATGGGGTAAGTTGGCAGCAAGGGATATTAGGTTAGATATTAGCAACAACTTTTTAACTAAGGGTAGTTAAGCTCTGGAATCAGCTTCCAAGGGAGGCTGTGGAATCCTCGTCATTGAATGTTTTAAGAACAGGTTGAACGATCCCATCAGGAATGATCTAGATTTATTTGTTCCTGTCTCAGTACAGTCAGGTTCCTGCCTTTCCAAGATCTCTGCCAGCCCTACATTACTATGATTTCTATTATTCTACCCAACAGGGCATCATGCCTAAATGTTTTGGGTGTGATTATATGATGAACAGTGTGTTGGGGGAACATATCCACCACAGCTTTCCATCATTTGGGGGATCACTTTTGTCCCCCAGCTTGTGGTTCTATCAGGGCCACCTGGGCACTTTTGAAGGAGATTCTTTGCCAGCCTTCCGTGCACGGCTTTCGTGAAGCTGGAGCTGAATCTCCTATCCCTGCACCCACCCCATCTCCCACCCTGCAGTTGTCTGACTAATGTAGGGCCAGATATTTACAAGGTTCTAGATGCCTAATTACCACTGTTTTCAATGAGAGTTAGACACCTAAATACCTTTGAGGATCTGGGCTTGAGGCAGGAGCCTGGCTGGGAAGGGACAACAACACAACACTTGGTTTGCAGCAAGCTGGGCTGTAAATCTACCCCTCACTAGTCTGACATGCACGAAGTGTCTGTGTGGATGCTGTTGCCACAAACTAACAGCTCCCTAGTACATTCTGTTGTAATACTTGGGTCTATGAATTTACTCAACTTGTAATCTCAACTGCAAAGAGTGAAATTTCATAAACTGTCACGTTACATAAAATTGGTTAAGAAAAGATGTATGAAGGAGACAGAAAGACTGAATTAATTTGACCAGAAAAAAGTTGTACTGATATCACTCAATGACTGTGTTAAGATTATGATTGGTAAACAAGAGGAGTAGAGCACTGGAAATCAATGAACCAACATTGCTGTGTTGGAACTTAGGCCTATTGGTAGACACAATAAATGAGGGAAGGAATAGTTCATCCTAAGACTCCTTTATTTTCTTCTTGGGGAAAAAATAGCAGCTGTCTGCTAACAACCACTGCAGCAAGCTTTAATACTGTTAAATCTCTCACAATTGGGATCGGCTTAGTCCCAATCGTGAGAGCTGCCATAACCAGACTGGGTGACAGAGAGAAACCCAGATGATATCGCCACCTCCAACAGCTTTGGCTAAATCATGACCATCACCTGGTATGGGAGACGAAGTCTCATGTCTTCCCTCCCATTCCCCATGTGTCCTTTTCCTTCCCCACCTTATTTCTCTCTCTCTCTCTCTCAAGAGTGTGGCTTAGCTGGCCAAGACTGCATATTTTGCAACACTGCTGTGAGCCTGTGACCAGAGATGCAATTTGGTACAAGTTTGCCAGCTCTCAAAGTGGCTAATAAGACTTTGGGCTTGTGTCTCTCCAGCAGTGAGGCTGCAAGTGTCTCTCCAGAGACAAGCTGTTTTCTCTCTTTGCTGTTCTTTCTTCTCCCCTTTTGTGTGTGTCTGTCTTGTTTTGTCTTCTTAGGAAACTGGACTGGACTTTAACAACAACAGCAATGACAACAGCTCCAGTCCATCTCAGCTAACTCCTTTCCTTACAAGGATAGTTATTACCATCTAAAAAAGACTGTCAAAGAAGGGTTGCTGTTGCTTCTAAATACTCTCTCCAGCTAAAGGGAAAGAGAACAAGGGATGTTAACATGAAAGCATCATTTAATACTCTATATTTTAAGTGCTTTAACTGTTCCCCCCCCTCTTTTCTATAACTTTAATAAAAGGCTAAAGTTTTTAAAGATGTGTTTTCCATGGGACTAGGCAGCCTGATGTCTCTGTATACCATCCCCCGAACCTTATTTAATACTGTTTAATGTTGGATAGTTTCAGGGTCATGTTAACACCTTTGACTCTTTGGCTCTTCATTCCATCTAAAATTTATACAACACTTCTGAACTACTCTTGTTTCATGCTTTGAAACAAGAGTAGGTCAAAGCGTAGTAGGGAAGTTTTGGTATGAGGCAGCAGGGTCCACTCAGACATTTAGTGCACTTCAGACTAGATTTGTCCCCCAGTTTGCCTCAAACTAAGCATTTGTTATAGACAAGTCTTTAGTGAACCTAGGAAAGCAGCCTTCACTCTAGCCATTGATTCACGCAACGGTTGCAGCACCAGCCCCTTATCTCTTTAAGGAATAAAGAGAGGGCAAATGGGAGTGAGGGAAGGAGAAATAGGTGGATATTGAAGCAGTGAGAGATAAAAAGGCATCTTTTAAAAAGTGGAAGTCAAATCCTAGTGAGGTAAATAGAAAGGAGCATAAACACTGCCAAATTAAGTGTAAAAATGTAATAAGAAAAGCCAAAGAGGAGTTTGAAGAATGGCTAGCCAAAAACTCAAAAGATAATAACAAAATGTTTTTTAAGTACATCAGAAGCAGAAAGCCTGCTAAACAACCAGTGGGGCCTCTGGATGATCGAGATACAAAAGGAGCGCTTAAAGACGATGAAGTCATTGCAGAGAAACTAAATGGATTCTTTGCTTCAGTCTTCACGGCAGGGCTGCCCGGGGCGGGAGGGGGGCAAGTGGGGCAATTTGCCCCGGGCCCCACAGGGGCCCCCACAAGAATATAGTATTCTATAGTATTGCAACTTTTTTTTATGGAAGGGGCCCCCAAAATTGCTTTGCCCCAGGCCCCCTGAATCCTCTGGGCAGCCCTGCTTCACGGCTGAGGATGTTAGGGAGATTCCCAAACCTGATCCAGCTTTTGTAGGTGACAAATCTGAGGAACTGTCACAGATTGAAGTGTCACTAGAGAAGGTTTTGGAATTAATTGATAAACTTAACATTAACAAGTCACCGGGACCAGATGGCATTCACCCAAGAGTTCTGAAAGAACTCAAATGTGAAGTTGCGGAACTATTAACTAGGGTTTGTAACCTGTCCTTTAAATCGGCTTCTGTACCCAATGACCGGAAGATAGCTAATGTAACGCCAATATTTAAAAAGGGCTCTAGAGGTGATTCCGGCAATTACAGACTGGTAAGTCTAACATCAGTACCAGGCAAATTAGTTGAAACAATAGTAAAGAATAAAATTGTCAGACACGTAGAAGAACAAATTGTTGGGCAAACGTCAACATGGTTTCTGTAAAGGGAAATCGTGTCTTACTAATCTATTAGAGTTCTTTGAAGGGATCAACAAACATGTGGACAACGGGGATCCACTGGACATAGTATACTTAGATTTCCAGAAAGCCTTTGACAAGGTCCCTCACCAAAGGCTCTTACGTAAATTAAGTTGTCATGGGATAAAAGGGAAGGTCCTTTCATGGATTGAGAACTGGTTAAAAGACAGGGAACAAAGGGTAGGAATAAATGGTAAATTCTCAGAATGGAGAGGGGGTAACTAGTGGTGTTCCCCAAGGGTCAGTCCTAGGACCAATCCTATTCAACTTATTCATAAATGATCTAGAGAAAGGGGTAAAAAGTGAGGTGGCAAAGTTTGCAGATGATACTAAACTGCTCAAGATAGTTAAGACCAAAGCAGACTGTGAAGAACTTCAAAAAGATCTCTCAAAACTAAGTGATTGGGCAACAAAATGGCAAATGAAATTTAATGTGGATAAATGTAAAGTAATGCACATTGGAAAAAATAACCCCAAATATACATACAATATGATGGGGGCTAATTTAGCTACAACTAATCAGGAAAAAGATCTTGGAGTCATCGTGGATAGTTCTCTGAAGACGTCCACGCAGTGTGCAGAGGCGGTCAAAAAAGCAAACAGGATGTTAGGAACCATTAAAAAGGGGATAGAGAATATCTTATTGCCCTTATATAAATTGATGGTATAAAGTATAAGCTAAGAGCCTTAGGGCCCAATCCTGCAAGGTACTAAGAACCTCCAGGAGTTGCTCCTCACTTTGCAGAATTGAGTCCTTAAGTGGGAAAGGAATTTGTGTGGCTGGATCCCACAGGGGACCTTACAGTACTGCAGAAGGCATTTTGTCCTAACTTTCGGGTAAAAATTAAGTCACTGATCACCCTTCTCTGGGGATTTGGGTAACTCCATCAAGGTAAGAAAATCCCTCTAATCTTTTCTCCAAATTAGTGGCAGAATTTTAAAGGGGGCTCCCAAAAGCCTGCTTTACAATATCAATGGAGTCATTATTCCTGGGAATTAGGTAATAATAAAAAGTAAAGTAACAGCAACCCAATGGAAAGGGAAGAGATGTCAAAATAGCCAGCCAGCTCTACAGATCTACATGAGTCTATAGATCTATATGAGTTAAGTATCCACAGCAACTCAAAATGCACCAAATGCACTATGTTCCATGAGTAATGAACTAATTACTTAAGGTTGAGTTTGCAATTTTTGTCACCTCCCATTGCCATGTTTTCTCCTAGTAATTTTCTTCCATCAATTGTAGTTTTCAGTGTCTCATTTCATACCTTATCAGCTTTTGCTTTATTCTCTTCTTTTGGCCCTGTTGCATTGTGTTCTTGCCTGTACACATAATTCACTTTGTGTCTTGTTAAAAATTGTGGCACTGGGGAAACAGGGAGAATTTAATTACTAGCTCTTTCACTGATACAGTTTTAAAAAGGCAATTTAATGTTTATTGCCTGCTTATTTTACTGCTGGGTCAGAAAAAACACATTATAGTTTAGGACCTCCATCTACTGAGTATGGATTAAAAGGAACCAGCAAATATTCTTATGCCACAGACAGAACACTGGATGACTGGTTTAGAATTCCCAGTACATACATATGTGGGACTAGGGAAAATAATCCATTGTAACTTCAGAAGCAAGACACATGGGGAAAAACTACATCTCCTTGCAGCAAAAATTGATAGGAGGAACATTAAATCAGCTATTATAGTTCAGAATTAGTGCTGTGGATATAGAATGACTAATCATAAAGAACAGAGGACTGAACAGGCTAAAGCCTGCAACTACGTCCTAGTTTTTCAGTGTACAGCATCAAATCATGCAGAGTTTTTCAACCATGTGTCTCTTTAGAATACAGCTTATATAAAGGGCGGGGGACTGTAATGTATCTTGTGCAATAGATCTGTTCCCTGTGTCATTGAATCATCTTTGTAACGTGCCTTATGTTCTGATAGCTTCTAATGTTCCTAAATGCCACATACGTGAGTCTTCCTTTATGCTTCTACTTCTGTCCTAATAGGGGTCTCATCCTGCATTGTCTCTCTCCTGGTGATCATTTTCTGTGGGCTTCCTTGTCTCTTGGACTTCAGCTGTCATTCTAGCCTCATCTTTTCTGCCAGAGAAAAACACATCCTAAACAGCCCTCATGGTTTTAATTCCTACAGAGGACCAATGCAAATGTTCCATATCAGACTGTTTTGGGCCCTCATGAGCCAGTTTTTATAGAGTTACATGTGTGTTTAAGTGCTTTGCAGGATCAAGGCCAGCATTTCCATTATCCAGAAAATGAAATACCATAAGATCAGGTCTTGCATGATTCTACCATATGATTCTGTGAAGCACTAATGGGGGGGGGGGGAGACACCAACAAACACATGCATTAAAACCCTAACACACAAACCCTAGCACTCCTCTACTTCATAATAGTCACGTCTTACTGGTCATATACCCCCACATTTGTCTTGAGATGAATGGTAAGGAGTCTGAAATATTTGGCATGAAGAATTAAACAGGAACACTAACAGCAGTACTCATAAGAAAACTCTCCCTCTCAGAACCCAAGGATATTTTGACGGGAGTAGATCAGGCTTAGAATCATAGAAGATGAGGTCTCTTCCAACCCTAAGCAGGTCATCTAGTCCAACCCCCTGCTCAAACAGGATCAACCCCAACTAAATTATCCCAGCCAGGGCTTTGTCAAGCCGGGCCTTAAAAACCTCTAAGGATGGAGATTCCGCCACCTCCCTAGGTAACCCATTCCAGTACTTCACCATCCTCCTAGTGAAATAGTGTTTCCTAATATCCAGCCTAGACCTCCCCCACTGCAACTTGAGACCATTGCTCCTTGTTCTGTCATCTGCCACCACCGAGAACAGCCTAGATCCATCCTCTTTGGAACCCCCCTTCAGGTAGTTGAAGGCTGCTATCAAATCCCCCCCTCACTCTTCTCTTCTGCAGACTAAACAAGCCCAGTTCCCTCAGCCTCTCCTCATAAGTCATGTGCCCCAGCCCCCAGTCATATTCGTTGCCCTCCGCTGGACTCTCTCCAATTTATCCACATCCTTTCTGTAGTGGGGGACCCAAAACTGGATGCAATACTCCAGATGTGGCCTCGCCATGGGAATAATCACTTCCCTCAATCTGCTGGCAATGCTCCTACTAATGCCTCCCAATATGCCATTAGCCTTCTTAGCAACAAGGGCACACTGCTGACTCATATCCAGCTTCTCATCCACTGCAATCCCCAGGTCCTTTTCTGCAGAATTCCTGGTTAGCCAGTCGGTCTCCAGCCTGTAGCGGTGCATGGGATTCTTCCGTCCTAAGTGCAGGACTCTGCACTTGTCCTTGTTGAACCTGATCAGATTTCTTTTGGCCCAATCCTCTAATTTGTCTAGGTCCCTCTGTATGCTATCCCTACCCTCCAGCATATCTACCTCTCCCCCCAGCTTAGTATCATCTGCAAACTTGCTGAGGGTGCAGTCCACGCCATCCTCCAGATCATTAATGACGATGTTAAACAAAACCGGCCCCAGGACCGACCCTTGAGGCACTCCGCTTGATACCGGCTGCCAACTAGACATCGAGCTGTTGATCATCACCCGTTGATCCTGACAATCTAGCCAGCTTTCTATCCACCTTATAGTCCATTCATCCAATCCATACTTTTTTAACTTGCTGGCAAGAATACTGTGGGATACCATATCAAAAGCTTTGCTAAAGTCAAGGTATATCACGTCCACCACTTTCCCCATCCACATAGCCAGTTATCTCATCATAGAAGGCAATCAGGTTAGTCAGGCATGACTTGCCCTTGTGAATCCATGTTGACTGTTCCTGATCACCTCCTCCTCCTCCAAGTGCTTCAAAATGGTTTCCTTGAGGACCTGCTCCATGATTTTTCCAGGGACTGAGGTGAGGCTGACTGGTTTGTAGTTCCCTGGATTCTCCTTCCCTTTTTAAAAGATGAGCACTATATTTGCCTTTTTCCAATTGTCTGGGACCTCTCCCAGTCACCATGAGTTTTCAAAGATAATGGCCAATGGCTCTGCAATTACATCAGCCAATTTCCTCAGCACCCTCGGATGCATTAGATCTGGACCATGGACTTGTGCATGTCCAGCTTTTCTATATAGTCCTTAACCTTTTCTTTTACCACTGAAGGCTGCTCACCTCCTCCCCATACTGTGTTGCCCAGGACAGCAGTGTGGGAGCTGACCTTGTCTGTGAAAACCGAGGCAAAAAAAAGCATTGAGTACTTCAGCTTTGTCCACGTCATCTGTCACTAGGTTGCCTCCCCCATTCAGTAAGGGTCCAACACTTTCCCTGACCTTTTTCTTGTTGCTAACATACCCGTAGAAACTCTTCTTAGTTTCGCTTAATCAATTTTTAGTCAGATCTGAGGGGGAACTCTCCCTTTAAAGTAACTGGCACAATATGGTCTTGTCATATAGATTCTTTCATTGATCAGCAAAGATGGCCTGTGAGGCCACTGAAGAGGGGAATCTAACTCCTTAAAAGTAATCACATATGCGTGGCTAAAACAGTCAGACTTGTGGAAAAAGGAGACTAAATGAGCACAACAGTGGCATCCATAGGGCAGAGGCCAGTAACCACAACTTTGCCAAACAGTCTTAAAAGCATGAAATGAGCCCAAAATTAAGCATGACCTTCCCAGAACAGTACCTAGGTACAGTACCTGCCCCTCTAACTTTCAGCGAGGAGAGATGAGAAGGACACCCTCTTTGGGAAGACTGCTCAGCAAGCTTGTTTCCTTCACGCACAATCCACCTGACAGAATTAATGAAGGTGCCTCTTTCCTGCAATCTTTCAAAGAGCAGGGGCCAATCTCCCCAGATACACTCCTGTTGCACCCTGCACAAATCACTGTTTATCTTGGTTTGCAAATATGCACAGTTAATTATGTTGAGGTATTTATTCTGTTATTCATCTCCTATTGATATTACAAGAAAATTTACTCTGGCATGAATTTTCCAGTGTCTAATGATTTGGGGGCATCTCAGTTTTTGGATGGCCAACATCAGACTCCCCTCTGAAGGGGTACAATTTTTCAGAGTGGGCACTCAGCATTTTCTGAAATGCAGTCCACCTTTAAGATGTCTCAAGTTGGGTACCCCAAAATTGAAGCACCCCAAATCACTAGCCACTTTTGAAACTGTAGGCAGCTATGGAGTGTGTCTTGAGTGCTAAGGAAAGGCTAGTACTTCTCTGGGAGATTCCTGTATAGCATGGGAGGTTCTTGTGGTGTTTGCCTCCCCCCAATCATTTATGCTATTTGGGGTTTCTTTTTCTATTTGCTTCAGCTTGGACCACCAAAAACATTTTCCACATTCCTGCTCTCCTGCAGTAGCTCAATGATGCAATGTCTGGGTTGCAAGCAAGTTTAAATTTAACCAAAGTTGTGTTTTCATTGAGAATTTTTATTTCAGGAATAAAATATATTTTTATTCTGTAAAATCCATCTTCCTCCCAAAACCTAAATTATTGGCCTAAACTACTGACTCTGGGTGAGATTCATCCATGGTGTAACTCTGTTGACTATAATGGAGTTAAACAAGAGGTGATTTTGACCCAGGGTCCCTTCAAATATATCGTCTTTTATTCAAGTCTGAACTGGGCTTACATTCTCTAAGATTATTTCCCTGAACCGCAGCCAGTGGGAGCCACGATCGGCCAAACCTGCGGATGCGGCAGGTGAACAAACCAGCCCAGCCCTCCAGGGTGCTTACCCTGACAAGCCATGTGCCAAAGGTTGCCAATCCCTGCTGTACTGCATGAGCTAAAAGCCAAATGGCTCTTAGTTAAGGCTGTAAAGCAGACTCATTAATCTCTCTCTAAGTGGTTTCGGTGCCACTAGATGGGACAGAACACCATACCCAGGAGGTGTGGGTGTTACATAAGCATTGCAGGACTGGACCCTCAGAAGGGAGAGATTTATTTTGTAAAGTGCATACTGAATATACTTTTAAAAAAATTACATTCTGCAATAACACATTAAGGTTTTAAAAACGGATCACTCATTTTTCCAGGGAATCCTAGGAGAAAGCAAACAAAATCAGAGTAGAGGTTTTGACAACTGGATTTCAGTAATAAAGGAAGAATAAAGCCCTATGGCTTGAACAGCACATAATGCTTAATAGGTGCATTTTATCCCATTAGTACTAATGGGAATGATGTGTGCACATTCAAGGGAGGACTAGACCCCACTGACTTGTTTTCCTTCCTTAAGTCTGAGGGGGAAATTAAGGGTGAATTACAGGAAAACCATGTTGGGTCATGTAGTGGGGAACTAGTAGTATGAAAAGACGAACAAAAAATGCAGAAAGCACACACAACAGATATCTGAGAAACACCTTTCAAATGGGATATGCTGCACTGACACAAGTCACTTTTTACACTGGCACAGCACATCTCTAGGGTTCTGCAGTGATGCAACTGCATTAGTGGATCCACACTCGTACCTCCACAACCCCAGCCAAGGTGAGCCCTCTGATGTGTGGCACTCAAGTTGTTCGCTTCTTCTGCAGCTCTGGCTATCTGAAGTGGCTTTCCTGTGTCTACCACATCCGCTCGCCATTGCTTTCCAAGGCTCCTCTTAAGCCCTCATTTCCCTTGCCTATATTTCTTTTCTCTCTCCTTCTCATTATAATATTACTCAATAAGGAGTTTGTGAAACAGCGTACATGAAAGACATAAAAAAAAAAAAAAGATTATACCAGAATTGTATTATAGTTCTGACCTTTAGATAGTCCTTTCCATTCATAGATCTCAAAGTGCTTTACAAAAAATGGGTATGTTCCCCCATCTGTAAATGATATCAGCACTGACATCAAATGATTTGCATAGTAAGGTTTGCATTTCCAGAGTCAGGAACAGACAAATCCCACGACTCTATTATTCTACCCTGTTTGCTGAACCATGCTTCTTTGCTAGAGTTATGTTACAGAAGGAAAGTAGCAACCAGTAGAGTAAAAGCTAGACAAGTACTTCCACTCTTATCCCATTGTCAATGGTTCAGAACTTTCACCCTTTGGAATGAAAAAAGGACACTTTCCATACTGTAAAATAAAAAACCCTTGTGGCTTGCCTTTTTAATATATAAAAAAAACCAAAACACCACCACCAAAACAGCTCTCTACCCCGTCAGACTGCCTTAGCTGCACCGTGACAGATTTAGTGAAAGTGCATGTCGAATGCTGTAAGGCTTTCAGGAGCTATGCAGCACTTGCCAATGATAAAGCAACAACTCCTCAGGGGGAAGCTTCTGCAACCTCAGAGCAGCTGATGCAGGTCTGACCACCCAGGCCCCAGCAAATCATGCTACAGAGTGGTTCCTTCCCTCCTCACTCAGAGCCCAGACAAGCCCACATGGTGCCTGGGGCTAGAGTGAGCCTGCAGCAGAACCATTGCTCTCTCCCCACTGCAGGTTTAGGGGCTCTTAAATGTTATTTTGCAACTGTCCATGGTGCTCAGTGGTGGATGGGCAACATGTGGGCCACTGGCAGTTATAGCTGTGAATACTGTGGGCTATTTACAAACAGGTGGTAGTGCCTGGGTTTAGAACAGGGGTCCTGCTTAAAGTTAGAGGGTGAAATCCTGACCTATTGAAATCAATGGCATAACTCCCATTGACTTTTAGTGGGGCCAGGCTTTCACCTGGTGAGTCCATGAATCTCTCCCCACTCCCTTGTACCATGTAGAATGCACTTTGTTAGTTTCTATAGGTGATTTGGGGTAAAGCTTGATCTTATCGTTTTTCAGTCCCTGATATGTTACTATTTCTGTTTACCCAGGGGGTTGTGGATGCTTTATACTCAGCCTCATCCCACTCATAGTCATCAAAATAGATGCCAAACCCTATTTATAAAGGGATCTCCTGCCTACTTCCGTGTAATTGTCAAATGATTTTCATGAACCTTTTGACAAGTGTTCCCTAAAACGGCTCAAAAAGCCAGTGAGAGAACTTCCTAATTCCAGGAAGAGATTGTCTATGCTTGTGTGACTAATAGGCCCACAAATGCACTAGGAGCCTTACATACCAAGGAGGCATTTTGCTGTGTATTGATGTGAAATAGTTAACATCTCACTCTTGTTTTTCAAAGCCTCCCTTCTTCCCTCCCCCCTCAAACTGTCACAGCTTGGCAGGCCTGCTAACAGCAAACACCATTTAAATGAGTGAATGGGAAGGTCCTCTCCACCAAGAATGGAATGTTGCATAGGCCTGGCAAGCTCTCCAAGGGACAGCGTATGCTGCACCTGTCTGCAGTACGTGTAGCTACTATATCTGCTACATAATTCAGAGGGGTAGTGGATATTGGAGCTGCAGAACACACCAGATCAGATCATAGTTATTGGATTAAATCGGCAATGTCCAAAGGGATCTGTGGAGAGATTGAGAGGACCGTCCACTTTCCCAGCCAGATTTTTTTACCCCTCCATCTGCTACCTGAAATGTAATGCCTAGTACCGTGACTATTGCTAAAAGCTAGAACAGGAGTTAATAAATACTTTAGACACTTAGAGGGAAAGAGTCAGAATAGGAAGAGGGGAAAACAATAAGCTGGTGGAGCTCTTAAATGTATGAGTTTGCTTCAGTGCTGTTCTGACAGGCTGCAAAACCTGTGGTTGCAGGGGCCCTCAAAAGGGTCCCAGATGTGCTTAAATCAGTCTTCCTTAACTGGAACAAACCATCCAATTTCATCCTTGTCACTCCTTGCTTGCTTCACTTCAAATACAATTAGGTACTCCAAAGCTTTGCATTTATCGAGCACATTCCATCAGAGAATCTCACCCAGCTTTACAAACATCCTATTTTTACAGTTGGGGAAACTGAGGCAGTGAGAGGCAGAGGGAGGGTTAAGGGCCAAGGGTGGGTTTTATAAGCTGATTGGGGAGACTAAGTTGACATTTGAAGCCCCAGAACAGGAAAGGTAGGAGTGGAAAGGCTTCTAAGTTAGGGTAGGGATGGTGGATATTTGAGCTATGGGTAAAAAGGGGGTGGGGTTCTCAATCTGGGTACCTCTGAGCCTGAACATGGGGTTCAGGGGTGTCCTGAATCTAGAGAGATTCAGTTGGGAGGGTTTCTGAGCAGAACTAAGTTGAGTTGTTGGAAGCCTAGAGATTCTAGAGGAGTTCTGAGCCAGGAGAGGGATGGCTTAGATTGGCAGGGTTTAGCGAATAAGGGTAAGTGGAGGGAATGGGTGAAAGTGCATGTGTGTTGAATTGGTGGGAAGGGGACAAGTGCAGGAGCTAGATTGGAGGGTTAGACATACACTACACTAGGACTGGGACAGTATAGTAAAGAGTCACTACTGTTGTCTCCTAGCACTCCCTTTCCTGCAAAGAGTCCCTGTTTTTTTCCCCAATGTGCAAGGGGCAGAATTATGGGTAAGGGGACTATAAAGGAGGCTGTTTTTCCTTCATGCTTCTCTCAGCAAAAACACTTCACTGTGACACCCCTGCTGATGTCCAATTGCACTTTGAATATTTGGTCAACCTGTACTGGAGGAGGAGGGGAACAGATGGGGGGGGGGGGGGAGGAGGCAGTCGGACTCCACTTCTGACTGCCCCCATGCCACCACATATAAAGAGCCACTCAGTCTGTTATGCAGTCCAAGCAGCTGAAATCACTTTATTCCATACAGAGCAATTAAAAAAGTTCCTGGAAAGTTTTACAAGCCCTTCAATTTGCAAGAGTGATCAATATTCTGGAAGGGCACAGTACAGAAATAATTTACATTTTTTGGAGGATGTAACATTTTACAAGTGCTTCTCTTTGGAGGCAATTAAGATTTTGCGCTTGCATGGTGCTGAGAACTCTTCACTAGTTATAGAAATACTTTACAACTGCAGGAGAGCTTCAGGCTCCATGAACTCCAGTAAATCATAGCAGAATGCACAAGTAAGAGATCCCGACCAATTAAAGGGAAAAAAAAGATTTGAGAGATTTGGAATAAACCCAGAGATAGACCACATTTCTAATGCAACACTAAATTATGCTTCCAGTGTCCTATCAAAATTAGATATTTTATTATCCATATTTTTAAAAACATTAAACATTCATGCAGCTGCTGCTTATATATCCAACCTGATCTCATTTTATGTTACTTCCACTCCTTTCACTCTACAGTGGTGCCAGCCTCAACAATCCCTTTATTTCCTTCTCACAAATATCTTGGTGATTTGTGCTGTGCTACCCTCAATACCTGGAATGTTCTCTCAAAGCCACCACCATCTTCACCTCATGGATATCTACAGGAAATGAGCTATAACCTTATACTAGAAAGGTCACAAACGCGTTTCAGAAGTATGCATAAACTAAGACCCTAATCCTGTGTTGACATCTATTATCTTGGCTTTCAAACCTATAACAAAGATGTGTTACACCAGCACTTCTGTAAGGATTGACCTTTACTTCCTGGCCCCATGTCATGGGTCAGGATTACAAGAGTTACGTTCCTGTCACATGGTCATATCAAAGACAGAACAGCCACACGCTAAAATAAAGCCAATTAAAAGAAACACAGATAGAGATGTAGGATGGAGGGCAGGAGTATTGGGCATCTGCATCCCAGTGGCTACAAATCTGCAATCTGAATCTCAGTGGCATGCTGATCATTCTGCCATTTATTGTTCTTAGAAGATTTCCTTATGCAGGGCTAGGGTAGGCTGCTGAGATCAATCTGCCATCTGGAGTCTTTTGCCTGGTCTACACTACAAAGTTTCGTCCACCTAAGTTGACTTGTTTCAACTTAGTTTTGCATGCCTCCACTCCTAAAATTGTCTCCCACTGACACAGGCAGCCCATTACATTGACACAACACCAGCACCCCAAACAATGTAGAGCCAAAACAAGTTCTACTTCCATCAATGTAGTGCTAGTGTAGACACTCATTACCTGTGTTGACACTAACAGTCCTCCACAGCAGCTGTCCCACAATGGTCCAGTCCCTACAACAGTGGCTGTTCTGGTCACAATTTTGAATTCCACAACCCTGGGGGTCACAGGTAACAGAAGCTAACCTCCCACCACTACCACTTTACAAAAACCAGTGTATTTTTGAAATGCTTTTTCCTGGTTGCCCACCATAGGGATGAGACTCAATGCTGGGCGAAAGCCCTGGAACTTCAGCAGATATATCAGAAGGCAACAGCAAATCTGGGACTGCTACACAGACCTGCTGTTTCTACAATGAACTGCAAGCCACACTTGGCAGGGAACTTACCAGCACTCTAAATGGGACTGTGGACATTTTGCAAGAGCTGGGCACAAAAACCCCTACAGTGCACAGTGAGGAGGAATGGGGGAGACACAGACCACGTAGTGACCCCAGAGCTCTTTGAAACTCCACTTGAGTTGAGCCAGTTCTGTCAGGTGAGCACAGATGAGTCTGCTGATTAAGGGGAAGGGAGCTCAGATAAGTATATAGCTGCATTATTCCTTATAAGCATATTTGTTTCCTTTTCCAGTGGCCAAAACCCTTCCTCTTTCCCCCTCCACCCTTCTTCCCTATTTAAAAAACGGCACCCAGCCCATACACAAGTTTACAGAACAAAGACATTGACTTTTGAATCTTTGCTTTACTTTTAAAACCAGTACTTAGAATACAATTAAAGTTAATGCTTTGGAATGCACATATTGTTGCCATTTAATCAACTACTACTTATGAGGAAATGAATTTTAAAAGATTAGCATAGCAGTCAGAATTACAGTGCCCACAGCAGATCACTGTCCTGTGCTTGGATAGAGGTAGACAGCAAAAAAAAGGTAGATGTGGCATTTTCTTTGGTTTGTTGATCAGTGCAGGGGGAAGGAATAATTCTCCCTGTGCCCAGTACCTTGTTTATCCGAACAGGGCTGTCCCTTTAATTCTCTAAAACGATTGCCAAGACTCCAGAGATACTCTGCAATCCTCTCCTGAACATTTCTAAGGATGGCAGCCTTGTTTCTTCCCCCACAAAAGGGGACACTCCCATGCCATTCTAGGATGAACTCTGCTGGCCCTGTTCAGTAAACTGGTTGGCAGTATACAGGCCCAGGTGGCTTCAGGACACCAGTAGCAGCTGCTTTCTCTGGACTTTTGGCACCCTCTGGAGTGAGATAGCAGCCAAAGTTACCACTGCCTGGAATGTACTGGCAATATTCACAGCACTTTCCCTATACTCAGACCCAGGGGTGCCCAGCATTCACAGTTGCCATTTAGCAGTTCCCCACCCCTCATGCTAGTCTGTACTCCCCATGGCTCAAGCTACAGAATGGTGCTGTAATGAGGTGCTCCAAAGCTAAAGAAACAATTAGCATTTTTTATTAGAGATGGTTATGGGAATAACGTAAGGGAGTTTTGAGACGTATCTTTCCTGTCCATTGCAACTGTAAATGTAATGCTGTGTCTGTTTTTATCAGCAGCCTCTGGCACGGATGCTTTGAGAACAGGGGTGGCTCCAGGCACTAGCGCAGCAAGTGCGTGCCTGGGGTGGCAAGCCGCGGGGGGCGGCCTGCCGGTTGCTGTGAGGGCGGCAGGCATGCGGCTTTCGGTCCGCTGGTCACACGGATTCGGCAGCAATTCGGCGGCGGGGATGCTGATGGCGCGGCACCGGCGGACCTCCCACAGACATGCTGCCGAATCCGCGTGACCAGTGGACTGAAAGCCGCCTGCCTGCTGTGTTTGGGGCACCAAAAAACATAGAGCCACCTCTGTTTGAGATGTGCCACCTCTCTTCCTGATGAAGATCTGACCTGGATCAAGCGAGGAAAGAAGCAGACCAAGGAGGATACTTTCTGCGAGAGTCTCCACTCCTCTACACGGACTGCTTGCGAACACAGGGACTGGAGAGGCTGAAGGTCTGAAACTGAGATGAATGACCAAGAATGGAGAGAGCGATTGCTACCAGAGAGGCATAGGAATAGAGAGGTGCAGCAAGAAGTGCACCGGTACCTTTGCTCAGGCAACAAATGCAGATGTTGCAGACCATTATTGAGCTGAATTCCTGAAGACCTCACACACAGCGGCCTTGCCATTACATGGAATACTCCATGGTCACTGCTCACGGTTTCCCCCGGCATAACAGGTGGCAGCACGGCATGAACCCTTCCTCCTACTCCTCTGACAGGGGAAAACAAGGAGAACCTACACTGGCCTGTGATAATGACAGGATCAGCCAGCAAGCACACGGTGGTACTTATTTTTAACATGAATGAAACATTGTAATATGTAAACATGTGTGTTTATTGCTTTTCTGGGCTTTTATAAGTATGGATCACCTTCTTACAGTGTTGCTAAAATGTTTTTAACTTGTTTATTTCCACTTTAACTTTGTTTCCTCTTTATTTGCCTGCAATAAAGTTTTATGTTTTGAAACTCAGTATATTGGTTTGCACAAGGCAGATGAGTCACATTACAAAATTCATAACAGGAGTATAATGGAGTGCAGAAGACCCACACCAGCTGAGAAGGGGTTAAAGAGAACCTCTAGGCCAGCTAGTCCCGCTCCATTATACCTGTAGCCAATGCCAAGCCTGGAGGGGGAATAACAGGAGAGAAGATGGCTCAGTGCAGGGCTGAGGGCAGGTCTATACTTCAAATGCTGCCCAGGTGCAGCCACGCTACTGTAGCACTTCAGTGAAGATGATACCTACACCAGCGGGAGAGCTTTTCCCATTGGTGTAGTTAATCCACCTCCATGAGAGGTGGTAGCTATGTTGCTGGGAGAAGCCCTCCTGCCAACACAGCACTGTCTATGCTGGGAGTTAAGTCGGTATAATTGTGCCGCTCAGGGGTGTGGATTTTTGACACCCCTGAGTGGCACAGTTATACTGATGTTAGTTTATAGTGTAGATCTGGCCTAACTGGTGAGGAAGCAGGACAGAGCTCTGCCTCTCTGCGTGAAGGGACTTTGCTGGTGGAGAAACAGTCCTGATAGCCCAGGCAGCCACAAGGGAGAAGCACTTAGACCCCAGGAGAGAGCGATGCTCAACTAAAACTGTTTAGGAGACTAGGGATGAGCTAACAGTGAGTTTACTTTACTTTTTGCTTGGGAACATTTGGGGATAAGCCCCTCCAGCAACCCTTTTGTGGGGAAGACTGTAGGAGCATCCAGTGGATACAGGGGATAGAGACTATGTCCCTCTACCTACCCCTTGCTTCTGAGGAGATTTGCAGCTGTGTCAGGCTGCCAGGAAGGTCCACAAGGGACTGCTACTCCAGCCACACCATTACAGAGCATCAGTAACCCACCCACGTTTAAGGTCTATTCATATGAAGGCAGACAAATTCCTAAAAGCATCATGGAACGCTACTATGGCTGACTGTTTGAATGATCTTTTAAGGCCTCCCTCAACTTTATAGCTCCATGATGGCTCTAATAGCCTTGTGCCTGGCTGTTCAAATTCAGACAGCTGATCCATCTCACCACTCCACCCTGCCAGTAGCATTTCCCCCTTTGCTTTAGGGATATTATGAAATATACAACATGCAGTAACAATAGGAATGTTTGTCTCACTGAGATCCAACTGAGTCATTAAACACCCATTCAAGTGGCAGTATCTGCTGAGCCAATTGTTGAATCTTTGCATGATGCTGCTGAGGTGGCCAGTGTATGGTTTCATGAGCCAAGGGAGTAAAGAGTAGGTTGGGTCTCCACAATCACTATTGGCATTTCAAAATCACTACTGGTAATGCACCACTGGGGAAGAATGTCCCTGCTTGCAACTTTTTAAATAGCCCTGTGTTCTGAAAGAGGTGAGTGGCATGCGCCTTCCCTTATCACGCCCTCATGGATATCAGTGAAGCATCCTTGGTGATCCACCAGTGCTTACATAACCACAGAAACATACCCATTTTAGTTTCTGAACTCCCTGGCAAGGGGGAATAGTGCCAGAATAGGAATATGCAGCCCCTCGATTGCCCCACAGCTGCAAACCTATGCACTATGTCCTGCACAGTGCTAAGTCACACTTCTATGCAGCAGGATAGGCTTAATGGCCTTGCGCACTTGGATAACTATGGGCCCCACTGTGGATTTTCCAATTGCAAACAGATTCTCCTCTGATCAGCAGCAATCCATATTACAAGCTTCTAGAGCGCAAACTGCACTTGCTTTTGCACAGTCAATGCTACTCTCATTCTGGAATCCCGATACTAGAGGGTTGGGGTGATCTCAGAACACAGATCAAGGAATGAAAGCTGCAAGAATAGATTCTGCCATCTGATCTGCAGAATCTACAATGACAATGTGGGAAGGGTTTGAGAACATAGTAAACAGATTAAGCACATCTCAGGTGCACTTGCCCTAGGATTGAACGGAGATAAATTGCTCTGCCATTGCTAGGTGACAAGGGATAACAGGGTTTTTTTTGTTTTGGCGTAGTTGTGTTTCATTTTTGTTCTGCTACATTTGCCTGAGTTACTCTGGTGATGCTGTTTCCTCTCACTGTTTTCTTTGCAGGCCAGGAAGAAGGAGAAGTGCTTTTAGGGCCAACAGTATAAACAAATCCAAGCTAATTTCTATCTCATATTTTTCTGTAGTTCTTATCACGGTTCTAAGTGCTGAAGAAACTAGGTTCCTTCTTTCATTGATGTCACAGAGCAAACCGGTCCTTTGGGGCTCAGCCTGATCTGTGCCAAGTTTAGCCCAACTCCTAGGTGGAGGGAATGAGTAAAAATGTCATGAGTCTATTTGCATCCTGAGGGGGTGGGCCTTAAGTCCACCTAGAACTAAAGGCCCACACCCTCAGTCATGGAAGAGCCCAGAAGAGGACTGATTCTCGGGAACAAAACATGAGAAAACAGAGAGGGGAGTGATGATCTTAGGTTCAAAAAGGGTGGCACTGGGATGGGGACAGCAAGCAATGAAGCCTGAATAGTGCCCACTGCTCCACAAAGTTGTACAAGTCAGTGGACAATGGCCCAGATAGCTCTGCCTATATCGTAAGTGGAACTGAAGTCAGAGGGCCCATGTTCCCTGGAGGAACTATAATCATAGAATATCAGGGTTGGAAGGGACCTCAGGAGGTCATCTAGTCTAACCCCCTGCTCAAAGCAGGACCAATCCCCAGACAGATTTTTGCCCCAGATTCCTAAATGGCCCCCTTAAGGATTGAACTCACAACCCTGGGTTTAGCGGGCCAATGCTCAAACCATTGAGCTATCCCTCCCCCCACCAGGACACCAGGAGAACTCAGGAATGTGGAGTTAGGATGGAAGCAGCTCAGCCACAAATCAATGCACAGAGTTTAGTAAAGTTTCAGTGGTTCAACTTACCCTGCATTCAGCTTCCCTCTGCTAATGAAACTCTGCCCAGTACAGAATGGAAATAGGACACACAAAGAAAATCTTAACACTGAGCTTTCTCCTTCTGGATTGGTAGGTGGATCCTCGGCCAGTGGCAGGGGGAAGTCCTGTGACTTTATGGGGCCATGGATGGGGTGTGCATAGATGAGAGATGGAGAAAAAGCATCCAGATACTCAACAGCAGTGGTGCATTGGAGGTGGCTGGAACAGTTCATGGGGCAAGAGCCTGATGTTAAACTATGGAGGCCCAGAGGATGAGGGTGGGTGGGATGCAGGATATGCTCAAGATAAGCAAGAGTGGCTGGGGCAGGCAGCCTTCACCTCCTGGAGCACACGGCAAGGGACACACAGGGTGGGCAGCCCCATGCACTGGATGAGCACCACAGGGTTCACTTAGTCCAGGTGAGAGGAAGCTCCAACCATTCCCCATCACCTGTGCTGACCATGGGAAGTTCATCCCGCAGGATCCCACCAGTGTTGGTCAGATCCAGAGACAACGTCAGATTAGAAAACCCTTGCCCTTTCTTGCATTGTTTCTCCTGCTAGCAGATATCAGGCCAGCTTGTGGCCAGGCTGGCAGACACTCCAGCAGGGCAGAACTAAGAGGGATGTTCTATTAAAGAGCTGGAGACCAGCCAGGAAAGGGCTAGAAAGCAGGGCTGGGTGCAGAGGAAGAGGTTCTAGGAAGGAGAGTCAGGGCAGATTGCCCAGTTATTTAGAGTTCCAAGCCTGGGCACCTGTAGTCACAGGTGCTGGAACAAGAGGTGTTGGGGATGCAGTGGCACACCCTGGCTTGAAGTGGTTCCAATCATATACAGGGTTTATAGTTTTATTCAATGGCTTTTAGTACCCCCACAATACAAATTGTTCCTGCCGCACTTCCTGTAGTAGAGGAGGGTGAGAGGTCCCGCATGCTGTCTCCTTATGAGGTGGTGCAGCCACCCCTCTAAAGCGAAAGGAAGGACTAGGTGGAGGCCAGGAGGGCTGAAACCTGAGCCCAGGAGAAGAAGGGTTAAAGACCGTTTAATAGGACAGACCCTGAGAGGAAAGGCTGTCCCTAGCAAGAGTCTGCGCTGGAAGACTAGGATTAGTTTCCTTCTGGTCTCCGATTAACTCCAGCAGGGGGAATCTTGTGACTTAACCAGAGGGCTAACCACTTCAGTAGCCTAAAAGTGCTGGAAGCTCCTGGTTCCCCATATATGAGGAGAATGTAAGGCAATAGATAGGCCCACAGCCATACTGGGTCACTACCTGCTACAAATGAGCTTTACCACCAGTAATAGAGATCCTACAAGCCAAATTAGCTCATCATTACTGTACATACAGGTACATGCATGGCCCTCATCACCACAGTATCTGAGTTTTGCCAATTCCAAGTATTTAAAGGTCATGAGACAGACCTCAAAAAAGTTGAGAATGGTTTAAAGACCATAAGATCCTTAAAATATAATACATTTGGGGTTCTGTTTATGTGCATGTGGGTTTTCAAGTTCTTACTGCAATCATGAGGACTAGAAATCTTCACTTTAAAAAAAAGCAGCAAAATGCTCACAATTGTGACTGCAGGAGCTGTGACTTTAAGACGACACCAAATATTGAAAAAGTTGGCAATGCTAACCCCACCCATTACTTAAAAGTGACCCTGTTCTCTATCTTGATTCTTGGCAACCAAGAAGCAGGCTTAGGTGTTGTTTTTATGAATAAATACATGAGGAGTGTTTTGGAAAAGCCTGGGCTAAGAGCTGGGTTTTGCTTTTGGCTCTGAATGCAATGGTATTACTGTTGCTCACACCTAAGCAGTTGTGTCTTCCAAATAAGCCTTTAGTGACAGCTGTGCAAATCCCAATGGGGGTTGCACACGTATAACAGATTGTAATTCAATAAACAACTCTGATTATAAATTCTCAACTAAAGAGAATCTATTTAACTCTTTGCTGTATTGGCTCTACAATGCATCTATTAATATTTGATTTCATAATTTATCTAGTAGCCTATATATCTTATTTACATAGATGTACACAGCACTGTAGAGACGAGAATGAGGTTGTTATGCAACACAGAACTAATGTACAAATACTGATTTGTACATTATAAATTTGCATTATGGTAGCACTCAGGAACCCAGTCATGGTTCCAGGGCCTATTGGGCTAGATACTGTATAAACAAAGGTGTCACTTTACAGTGTAGGTGTAAGAGGATGCGATAGGATGACAAAACAGTAGTGGAAGAAAGGAAGGATTGTTAAAGGTTCTTATCTTTGCATTAACAAAACCATAATTTACAACTTAAAACTATGTAACCACAATCTCCTGGTAGCCTGGAACTTCCTCTGCTAGACAAATGGTCTGAAGATGAAACTTCTTGGTCTTAGAGTAATGAAAACTTTGACCTTATGTCCTTAGCCTTTTGGGAAATGTAGTTCAACAACAGTATGGTCATTTAGGGTTACAGAAAATGATTAAATTAAAGAAAGTAGCTTTACTGGGGGAATTCCTGTGTTAAAGGGTAGAGATTTACCTGGTCTTTGCAGCACATAGCAGTAACTCTCTGAATGGAGTCGGGAGATCTTAATTCTAGTGGATACGTTACAGATGGAATTCCTTCCTTTAAAGGGTAAATGGCCAGCCAGGAGAGTCCACTTTTAGCTCATCTTAAAGCACTGCTATAGGAAAAATTTAAAAGCCTGTATACTTCTGTGTTTAGCAATAAACCAAGCCAAAAAACTTTAAGGCTTGTTTGTGTTGTAAACTAGCAGGTGAAGTAGAAGGGTAGTAAGTTTATATATTTAACCACTGTTGTTCAAGTTTATAAAAAGTTTTAATACTTCTCTAGCTCTTCAATGAGAGAACAGCTGTGGTATTGAACTGTATTATGATTCAAAAAATTCATGTCTAATTTAGCAACATGATGTATAAAATTGTTGTTGAAAGAAAGCAAATGAGAATCAAAAATTTTAAAAAAAATGTTAGGAAGGTGTGTGTGTGTACACACAGGATGTGAAAAAATGGGTGTTGCCATACTAACTATAACAAGAGTAATCAGTTAAGGCGGGCTATTATCAGCAGGAGGAAAAAAAAACATACACAAAAAACCACACTTTTGTAGTGATAATCAGGATGTTAGTCTAAGGTGCCACAAATACTCCTTGTTCTTTTTGCTGATACAAACTACCACAGCTACCACTCTGAAACCTATGTATTTGGTGTTTGTTAGTACTACTTCAAGCAGGGGGGAGAGGGGGGGCGGAAGAGAGAGAGAAAGGGGTGCAGCAGCACCCCCACCATCCCTAGTTCCAGCATCACTGCTTAGATAGGCCAATTACATTTGTTAAAATCTTCTAGCTTGCACGAGCCAGAAAGCAGGACCTGTATGGTCAAAGTGGCAGATATCAGTTTACATACATCTTGCAGTCATCAATTTGAGACAACAATTTTGGCTCTCAGTTGTTAATGAGCCACTTTACAAATATATGAAAACACAAAATGGTCACCTGAGAGCAGATCCAACTGTTAGGGAAGTCTGTGGGACTTTTGCTATGGAGCACAGTGGGAGCAGATCTTTGGAATTCAACAGCCCACATCGGAGTCATGTTATAGGTTATCATTGGCCCATAAGAACTACAGAAGTTACAAGAAGTGCTCTCTCCTTGCTGCAAAAGTTCAGAGATCCTGATGTGCTGGTGGCAGCGCCGTATTATTGCCTAGGCCGACAAGGCCTAAGGTGGCAAATTTGCAGGGGCGGAAGCTCCCCTCTGCGCTCCACCCCCCTGCTCCAGCTCACCTCTGCCTCTTCTGCAAGCGCGCCACCGCTTCCTGTTTCTCTCCCCTCCCAGCACTTGCGCCGCAAAACAGCTGTTTTGCGGGGCAGGGAGGGGGGAGGAGGGGGAACACTGCGCGCTGGGGGAAGAGGCGGGGCAGGGGGTGGGGATTTGGGGAAGGGATCCAATAGGGAAAGGGAGGGGGTGGAGACTTTGGGGAGGGGGTTAGAATGTGGGCGGGGAAAGGGCAGAGTCGAGGCGGGGCTAGGGCGGCAATTATTTCCCGGCCTAGGGGCGGCAAAATTATTAATCCGCCACTGGCTGGTGGAGATAGTTGTTGAAGAGGGGCATTAACTGAAATCAGAGGATCAAACTTCGGATCTCTCTTACTCTGGATTTCCACCTCTGTATCTTGATTGAAGTCGATGCAGTTACTACATCATTTACACTTATTTGTACTGCTGTAATGGCTCAAGACTCCAGCTTCATTGTGCTAGCCACCGTATAAATAAAGGTTTCAGAGTGGTAGCCATGTTAGTCTGTATCAGCAAAAACAATGAGTCCTTGTGGCACCTTAGAGACTAACAAATTTACTTCGACATAAGCTTTCGTGGGCTAGAACCCACTTCATGGGATGCATGGAATGGAAAAGACAGTAGGAAGATTTTTTTTATACATACATATATATACATACACACATACATACACACACACACACACACTACATGAAAAGATGGGGGTTGCCTTATCAATTCTAATGAGACAATCAATTAAAGTGGGCTATTATCAACAGAAGGAAAAAAGTCACTTTTGTAGTGGTAAAGAGCCTCTGCCCAAACAGTTTGCAATCCAAGTATGAGACAACAGGTGGATACAGACAAATTGGTGAGCACAAGGAAACAATATTGGGCAGCATGATAGGCAGTGGCCAGGCATCTGAAGTGCCTAACCAATGCTGAGTGTTCTGTAGGCATCATAGAAGAGACAAGTTTTAAGGAAGTGTAAGTCTCACCAAGAATGGAGAAAGATGTAAAAACTCCCAATTACCCATTTAATATGCCTGGTTAGGTCCTAGACTCTGTCTGGTCTTAAACAGCTCTTTTGCTGCCATTAGCAGGCAAAACGCAATACACTAATTAGTTGCTGTCAATATTTACACTCAAAGGGACAAAGTCAGCCCTGCTGTCAGTGAGTGCATCTTCACTGGAGCAGCATCTGACTACGCCAGGACTGAACTTGTCCTAAAAGAACAAGTTACCCTGACAAAACCCTGTTGGATAACCTTAAGTCTTCTAGATTTAGCCTTCCTAATCACTGGGTACTTACCAGGACTGGAGGTGATTTCAGGAAGGAGTTCATTTCTAAAGGCAGCCTTCTATACTGCTGGAAGCTAATTTGTGTGTATGCAAGCTGTTCTTCAGCACACCACAGTGGCAGCATATAGAGTGGCATTGTACTCCTGGTGGAATTCTGCCTTCCCAGCTGCACAATAGTTCAATACAACCAATGGGGGGGGGGGGGGGGAGAGAGAGAAAGGACCAGACAAGATAGGAATAAGATAGGAATTACAGTGTGTGTAAAAAGCCTGAAGACCCCACTTGGATCTCGCAAACCTATTCTCTACTCATTGCCTTGCAAGGAGGGAGTGAGCACAAGGGCTCTCTGCAAAAATCTGTGAAACAAAAAAAAACAAAAAACAAACAAAAAAAATCTTTACAATCCCTACAGATGACTGTTGTAGACTTTCCTGCTCAGGCTGGAGCCTGGCCTCCAAGACCCTCCTCCCCTTGCTGGGTCTCAGAAATTGGGTCCAGCCCAAGCCTGAACGTCTTCATTGCTATGTAGTTGACCTGGGTTCTGAGACTACACATCTACACTGCACACTTCTTTTGGCAGCATGTAGAGTATACATGATGGTAGCTCCCCTAGCATGGGTTTAAGGAGCAGTATAGATGGTGAGGCAACTGTTAGGTGAGTGGTACAGGTCTACACCCTTTAGGTGTGTATGTACTCTAGAGTATGGACCCTACATGGGTCCATACTCACCCAAGCCAGACCTTGCTGTCTATGACTGCTGTGCAGCGTCCTGCTGCCTCTCAGCTGCTGGAGCTCTTCCATGCCAGGGGGAAAGACTTCAGCAGTGGGGAAAGACTTGGTGGGGGGCGGGGGCGCTGTTTAAGACTTTCCCAGCTGCCTCCCCTGTGTCAGAGCCTTTCACTAAGATGTAGCTACACACTGCGGTATGGACACTGCTTGCTTTTCTCTGTGGCATGTAGTTCACATACCCCACACACTGCCAAAAGTCATTGGACATGTAGACAGCCAAAGACTTACTACTGTGGGTTTTGTTTTGTCTTTTTTTTTTTTTTTTTTTTTTGGCTGTCTAGATGTACCCTGAGAGAATATTGCTACTTAAAAATTGTAAAGTGAATATCTACAGTTATTACATCATCTCTCTGGGAACCACCTGTAGAATCTCAAAAGACTGTTTGTGCCAACTCCATGACATTATCAAATTATTTGTTGTCTCTTAAAATGTCAGCCACCTAACAGCCTGGAAAGGTTCTCGCACAGGAGGTCTGTTTTTCCAAAACTAATTAAAAATGGCAAAGGCCTACAAGCCTGTGTAAATCTTGTGAACAAGCACAGCTGTAGAGGAAGTGCTTGGACACATAAGACATCCTCCATGTTCTGTACTTCTGGTTCCTTATTGCTAAGGTCCCTTCATATTTTCTGCCTTAGCACAGCAGAATGTTCTCAGTTACGCTGTAGGTACTCATTACTGGCCAATTTCTGCAACTCCTTTGAAATCAAAGTGTTTTCATCAGTGGAACACAGAGCAGAGTTTAGCCCTTATTAATACTCTGTCCTTGTCTGTACTACTTTCCGTCTGAGGATCTCAAAGAGCTCTAGAAATAGCAATTAATTAAGCCTCATGATTTCCATAAGGTAGGGAAGAGTCACCATCACCCTAATTTTACAGATGGGGATAAACAGTCACGCACAGGGAATGAAGTAAAATGCTGAGTGGGGTTTGAATAGAGCTAACCCAACAGCCTGCTGTTTAAGGTGCTATGAGATCAGAGGGTGAGCTTTAACAGGGAACCATTTGGTAGCTCTAGGTTATTAGAAGGTTGCCTTTTCATAATATAACAAGCATGGTTATTTGAATTCACAGCTCTCCACTGTTTTCTGTTGTAGACAAGGCATAAAATTTTTTCATAAGGCTTCTATTAACAGAGTTTGATCACGTTAGCTAAGAGGTTTCCAAACCAAGATTATCTACACTACATATCCTAGAACCATCCAATGAGAAGGATGAAAGTGTGTTAGTTAGAAGCAGCCAGTTAGGGTCTGCAGCACGGTGGTAAGTTGTTTTCAAAATTACACTGTGCATCTGCAATTCATGCTACCCAGCTTCAGATTGTTTTGCTTAATAAAGGTTTAAAAAGCGGTGGTGTACTCAGGGCTATATACCCACAGCTTTCCTTTGTACTCTTCATTCTCCTATAGCTATAGCTCTTTGTCATGTTAAACAAAGAAAAGGGCCGTTTTAATTCTGTTGTATACATGGACAGCACTGAATTTAAGAGCCCCAACACTGCAGGCATTTAGCCATTCTGTTTTGCTGGGGAGAATCCAGACAAGCTTTAAATGACAGTTTAACCTGTGCCTGCAAACAACGCAGATGCTTTTAAAGTAGTCATTCAAAAAGCAGGGGGTCAGGGGGAAGAAATCAGTAAATGGACATGTTTCTTGCTATCAAAACTTGTTGGCTCACCAAAAAAAAAAAAAAAAAATCTGCTTGAGAGATGCAGCCTCCACCACTACTTGATGTCAAAGATTTCCCAAGTTGGATCTCTTGATGATTGTCTTTAACTTAAGCCTTCAGTGTCCTTTGTCTGGGATCCCTAGGTCCTTTCTGTCTCCTTATCTCAACTGAGGGGGTCTGCTTTCAGGTCCTCCAGCTCTCTCTCAGCAGTCAGGATTGTCTTTCCTTCCTTTTCAAAGCTCCTCCTGTGCAGGGGCCACCATCAAAAGGCAATGCCCACCAATACTCACCAACTGAGTTAATGGTTTAAAATCCCTCTGGATTTCCCAATGTGTCCTGCAACTTCCTTGGGGCAGGGACTCTCTATATTGCATGCTTCAGAGAACACCTGGCACTTTAGAGCAGCCTAATAAAACAGAAGTAGTTCCTACCTACAGTATCTGATACACTGTTAGTCACGGGGCACCCCATTTACCACTTCACTGGCATCTTCTCCTGGTCAGTCTGGGGATGAGCTCCTGAGACCAATACCCCCTGCTGCAAGCGATGGTGTGCATACTGGACTCTCTCTGGTCTCTTGCTTCAGGACCCTCAGTATCTCTTTCATGGCTCAGCCCTCCAGGTAGGTTCCTCAACCTTCTAGGGTGCAGTCTATCAGCAGTCCTAAGCAGTCTTCCCATGTACTGCCTCAGGCCTATGCCATGCCATGCCATGCCATGCCCTCAGTGGCTGGCAGGGGAACCTGGGCCTGCCCTCTTCTCCAGGTTCTAGTCCAGGGACCCTCAACCCAGCAGTTCTGGGCATTCCTCTCTCAGCCCTCACTGCTTCTTCCCTGGACTGCTTCTTTCACTTCAAGTTCCTCCCCACCCCTTCTCTGGGGATATCAGCTCCAAACTTTCCTCCTTCTGAGGAAGTGACTGCAGCTTGTATGCCTCCACGGTCTCCAAACACCTCTCCCTCTTACCACAGAGTATCTGTCCTCTCCCAGCAGCAGCAGCCAACCCCCTATTCCTTTCTGTTACTAGCTATATGGTATTATGGGTCCCATTTGTTCCTGCCCAGCTGAGCCTGTTTTCAATTAATTCCCTGCTCCCTGGCTTCTCCTCCAGGTGCAGCCTGTGGAGTTAATTGGCCTGTCTGGCCATCTTAACCCCCTGTCAGTCCTGTGTGAGGTGGACACTTCATCATATTGTTGTTAAAGTGTTGCACTAAATATAAGGAAATAAGTGCCATATCTCACTTCACAGGAGTTTTTCAGTGACCCTTCTCTGAACGCCCTGTAGTTCTGCTTTGCCCTTTTTTGAGACAGGGTGAGCAGTATTGCACACAGAAGTCCAGTGCCACCATTCGTTATATACAGGCATTTTCTAAATTCACTGTCCCCTTCATTAGGTACCCTAACATATTTTCTTGACTGTAGTTATGCATTAAGCAGAGGTTTTCATTAGCTGTCTATAATGACACTGAGGTCCCTTTCTTGAGTTGCTACCAGGGGCGGCTCTATGTTTTTTGCCGCCCCAAGCATGGCAGTCAGGTGGCCTTCGGTGGCATGCCTGCGGGTGGTCCGCGGTGATGCGGATTCAGCGGCGTTTCTGAGGGTGATCTGCTGGTCCTGCGGCTTCTCGGCGTACCCACCGCCGAATTGCCACCGAATCCATGGGTCCGGCGGACCTCCCGCAGGCGTGCCTCCCGCAGGCGTGCCGCCGAATCCGCGGGACCGGGGATCTCCTGCAGGCATGCCACCGAAGGCAGCCTGCCTGCTGTGCTTGGGGCAGCAAAAAAGCTAGAGCCACCCCTGCATGCACCTTCCTTTTAGTCCTCAGCAGTCCCTTCAGATAAGATGCCATTCGGGCTATACAGGTATTTGAGAATGCATGGAGGAACGGATGGAGCCCTGGCACAGATGTGTATCTTGGAACGCTTCCCTCAGCACCTGATGGATTCCTGTTAGGAAATGTGTGTGAGAGTTACTGCTTAAAGCAGCCTTAACCCACTCTCCTCCTTTCTACCAAGCGTGGAAGAGAGGGAACAAGCATTTGGGGGAAGAGGTACTGAGCCAGGGGCAAAGTGGCTCCTGAGGGGATCTGTGGAGTGGGTGACTAACAGTGCTGAGGAGCTGATTAACTGTGCTATATCCTCAGCATCCATAAATACTCAGGCTGGTCCCCCAATTTACCTCATAGCATAAGGGTTGAAGTCTCTCTTCCTGAAGAGTACAGAGGGAACTCCACTCCATTTTGTGGGAAGGGGCAACAAACTCTGGAAAATTTTGAGCTGCTCCCCGAGACTCCTGCTTGCTGTGTGGGGGGAAGGGAAGGAAGAGGGGGGCTAATGTCAGGGTGTCCCCCTCCCCACTGCTCCTGCACCCCACTTACCCCATCTTCCACGGAGCAGGGGGGACAGACCAGGATGGAGGAAGCTTACAGCAGCTGCGTCTCAGCAAGCTGATCTAATTAACAAGGCAGTGTACTTAAGGGAAATGCGCATATCTCCCTCCATTCCTGCTGCCTTGTCTAGAGAGAGAGTTAACCCTTGAGGGCTCAGCCAATTCCTAGTTCATCATTTAGCAGTAAGGGAAATATCCCACCTGCTGACTCCTCCACCACAACCAAGCTTCACAATCATCATCACTGTGTGTACCAGTATTAAATTTTTTGTTTAAAACTTATAGTGTGTGTGTGTGTGTGTGTATATATAGATATATAGATATATAGATATAAATAAAATATAGTCTTTTGTCTGGCGAAAAAAAATCCCTGGAACCTAACCCCCTCATTTACATTAATTCTTATGGGGAAATTGGATTCACTTAACATCATTTCGCTTAAAGTCGCATTTTTCAGGAACATAACTACAATGTTAAGTGAGGAGTTACTGTACTTTAAACAACAGGCAGTGGTATTGCAGACAGTCTTCTGCTGGGGCAGTAAGTGCTGCCCAATTCAATCTTATCTGTAGCTGATAAGGCAAACATTATGGATAGTTATAGTCAGATAAACACCTATTTATAACAGCCAAAATTATAGAATTTATGTTGTGGGATTTTAAGATTTTTTTTTTAAAGTCTAGAAAATGCTTCCTGCGCTTCCTTTAAAGGCAGTTAAGAGAAAGTGTTTTGAAATGTCAGATATTTACAAACTTTCAGAGGATTTATTAATAAAAATGTTACAGTGGCAGATATAGCCTCCAAATTCAATGGGTGCACCTGGATGCAGTGGGGGAGACAGCTCTGTTCACCATCTGGAGCTGGCTGTTCAGAGAAGGGAGAAGCCCCATCATGAACCCAGCGTGGCACTCCACTGCCATCTCCCTGCTGCCTGGAAACTGGGATATGTGCCCCAACAACACCCTTTCTCCACCCCCACCCCCACCCCAGCACTCCCTTAGGCAGATTTTCTCCTTTGATCTTCCACAACAGCGAACGACTCTGACATTATTGCATAGTAACGTGGCGGGGAATGGTGCCACCATGACACAGGCTCAGGCTCTGGACCCATGCATGGTTTCCTGTGCGAAGGATTGGTGAATGCGCCAGCCCCCACGGGCTGTTTTTGCACCCTTGTTTTCATGATTGCTGTGAATGCAGTTGAACCCGTGAATCCCAGCTAAAGCTGCCCGAGTTCAGAAGCCACCTCTCTTATCAGTTTTGTTGACTCACTTTTGAACACCTGACAGACCACGTTGCAAATACCTAGCAACTAGAGAAAAACATTGAGAAGAACTTCATCTTTCTAAGTTCAGACTTCAGAAATTTTGAGCTCAATTATTTTCCTTTGGACATCTATTTTACTTTAAATTTCTTGTCAGTATACTGAACAATGGGCCAAGTAGCCTCCTCCCAGAAGAGGGCAGGAAAACTCCACAAGGTTCCCCTCAGAATTTTCCAGAGTTTGTTGCCCCTTCCCACAAAATGGAGTGGAGTTCCCTTATTCTGTTCTCTTCAGGAAGAGGGACTTCAACCCTTATGCTATGAGGTAAATTGGGAGACCAGCCTGAGTATTTATGGATGCTGAGGATATAGCACAGTTAATCAGCTCCTCAGCACTGTTAATCACCCACTCCACAGATCCCCTCAGGAGCCACTTTGCCCCTGGCTCAGCACCTCTTCCCCCAAATGCTTGTTCCCTCTCCTCCAGTCTTGGTAGAAAGGAGGAGGGTGGGTTAAGGCTGCTTTAAGCAGTAACTGTCACACAAACTGCAGTGCCTTACCCAAAATGGGGCAGTCCTGGGGTCAGCTCCAGCCCCCCTGCCTACTCCACTCCCCCAGATCCCCTCAGGCCCTGCCCTTTGGCCAGGTCACAGGTGGGAAGCCAGATCCAGGCAGTGCAAGGCAGCTGCTCTTCTGGCAAGTGGTGCCATAGAGCAGGCAGCTGTGCCATTCCCCGGTCTGCTGCTGGTGCCTGGGGCTGAGGCTGCTTCTCAGTTCCTAGCCCCCTTTGACTGCTCACGCAGCTGGTAAGAGCTGCCCAGGAGGGGGGGGACCTGGCTCTGGGGCAGCAGACTCTCGGGGAGCAGCCACAGCAGGGGGAGCCCTCCTGGCATACAGCCCCTAGCTACTCCCCTGCCTGCGCACAGCCCCAGCTTCTCCCCTCCCTGTGCCCTGAGCTACTCCCCTGCCTGCGCACAGCCCCAGCTTCTCCCCTCCCTGTGCCCTGAGCTACCCCCTGCCTGCACACACAGATTTTATCAGCAATATTTTATATTTACTTCCAGATAATTGGTAAGTGTTGAAAAACTGAGCATAGTACCTATACCTATGGCACATTACTAGACACAATCCTATTTGATGATGATTCTCCACTGACGACTATTTTTTGAGACCTGTTAGCCAGTTCTTAATCCATTTAATATGCACTCATTTATATTGTACAGCATTATTTTTTAGTCACACTGTCATGCAGTACTAAGTCAAACGCCTTACAAAAGTCTTAGGCTTGGTCTACACTACAGACTTAAGTTGGTATAACTACGTTGTTCAGGGGTGTGGAAAATTCACAGCCCAAGCAATGCAGTTATAACGACTGAACTCTTGGTGTAGACAGTGATATGTTCATGGGAGGGCTTCTCCCTTCGACATAGCTACCGCCTCTTGAGGAGATGGAGTACCTACGCCAATGGGAGAAACTCTCCTGTCAGCATAGATAGCATCTTCACTAAGCACTATAATGATGCAGTGCAGCTGTGTTGCTGCAGCGCTGTACATGTAGACAAACCCTTCGTACATTACATCCATACATTTGCCTTCATCTACCAAACTTATAATCTCAAAGAATGAGATCAGGTTTGTCTGACAAGACCATTTTTCCATAAAAAACTATGTGGACTTGTATAAAAGACAGAATTATCAATTGAAACTTGTATCAGCTTTTCCATTATTTTGCCAGGAATTGATGTGAGGATAACAGGCCTATAGTTACTCAGGTCATTCTGCTTGCCCTTTTTTAATAGTGACACAACATTAGCACTCTTCCAATCCTCTGGCATGTCCCCAGTATTCCAAAATTAAAAATATCAGTGGGCCAGAGGTCTTCTGAGCCAACTCTTTTAGGACTCTTGGGTTTATAATATCAAGGCCCACTGATTTTAAAATGTTTATCTCTGGTAGATGCTGTTTAACATCCTCCTCAGTTACTAATGGACTGGAAAGTCCTTCATCCTCCTCCTATGATATGAGTACGTCATCCTGCTTTTTTCTAAATACAGAACAAAAATATGTATTTAACATTTCTGCATCATTATTAAAAAATTTACCATAATCTAATAGGCCTATTAGGCCTCTTATTAGGAATTCTTTTGTTCCTAATATACTTAAAACTAATTTTCTTAGCTCTGCCAGCCATAGATTTTTCCTGATGTCTTAGCTTCCCTTATCAATTTTCTGCATTTCACAATTTCTTGTACTTTTAAAGGTTCTTCTATGATACCATCACCATGATATAATCATATTTTAAAATTACAAAGTGATATATTCTGCGGTAACTGGACCTTATTTTGTTAATTTATTTCATTTTTGTTGATGGTATTGTAAAACTGCTAGGTCAAACAAGGGGATTTCCTGTTGTGCTCTGGAGCCACTGAGATTTCATGGTCATCTTGATCTCTTCTAGGAAAGAGCACCATTCTTGTCAGCCACTCTGAGAAAGCTTCATCTCCTGCACACAAGCATTGCTCTTTTCAGGTTAACAGTTCCCTTGTCCCAGTGTAATGCAGCTACAATAGGAGTTCACCCTCACATAAGTGAAATGATCCCATATGTAATTTTCCCAATGACATGGAAGGCTTTCAAGATGAGGTCCTAGGCCCATTTCCTCAAAGTATTTAGGTTCCTAACTACCATTAAGTATCTTTGAGAATCTTGGCCCTAGTCCTTGATTTTGACCCAGTATTCAATGGATAGTCAGTTCAGAAAGCAGAATGCTGGTGTGTTGGGGGGGTGAGAGGGTTCCTGTTGCTTTGAAAACCATTAATTTGTACTCCAGTAGTGTGTAAGGCCCCAGCCAAGATTGGGACTCTGTTGTGCTAAGTGATGTATACACACAATGTGAGTCAGGCCCTTCTCCAAAGAGCTGACAAAGGAAGGGTTAGGGACTATCTTTTGTTCTATTTGTCCAGCACCTAGCACCATAGGGTCCTGGACCATGAGCAGTGCTCTGAGGTGCTACCATCATAAAATAAAGAAATTTCCCTGTTTTGCAGATAGAGAATTGGAGAGATTAAGTCACTTGCCCAAGGTCACACAGGAAGTCTGAGGAAAAGCCAAGATTGAAGAGTTAGGGCTTCAGAGTCCCAGACCAATTCCCTAACTACAAGCCAGTACATCCTTTAAGGCCAACATTTTCATGCCTAGATGCAGAGAATTACAATAATCAAACCTGGAAGTCATGAATAGATGCTACACTGTGGTGAAGTCCAACTCCAACAAGAGCAGCTGCAGTTTCCTGCCAGCCATAGATGGAAAAGGAGATTTCTCCCAGCTGTAGCTATTGATGAATCCAGAAACAACAAGGAGTCTAAGAGAATACTGGTACATCTATCACATGCCCCTCCAGTTTATCACATGGATATCATATATAAAAGTACATAAACATGCTGAATTTTCCAGGACTTCATGGTTCACATGTTCAACCTTGTTTTGCAAGGCAGTCTGCAGAAGCGTGGTGAGCGTTGATAGCACCACACAGTAAGTGCTTACATAAGTGTAACTATGAACTTATTACTCATGCTTAGCAACAGGAAAAGTAACGGATGTCATTTTGAGTGCTCTATGTTTTTCTTCTTAACAGTATGCTTAGTTTTTAATAAGCTTAGATGTGTTGCATTCCTATGGTGACTGACAGTATCACTGCCTAAAGAAACAACTTCAAAATCTTTAATCGGCTTAGAGTGCAAATTGGCTGCTGGTCTGTGACTAAGGTTCCAGGGAGGTAGATTGAATGAAGCAGATTTCCATATAATTGCCCTAGAAGATTTGAACTGGGGCTTTGAGTCGCTCTTATGATTGAGAACACAGCAAAAAAAAATGTATAAGTTTACCATTAGAAATTGTTCTACAGAGTCCTTTGCCTAAGTATAAAAGCATCCCTTTGATTTGATTTGTGATGTCATACATTATCCGTTCTAATGTAGAGGTGATATTCTGTGTCACAGTGTTAAAGCAAGTAGATAAAGAAGTGCATTCAGCAACAACTGTGGACTACATCGCCCTTTGCCCTGGAGAAACCCAGGGGAACAGAGCAGAAGGAAACCGAATACTCCAAAGTTCATTTTATGGAATTTTCAGGAGTTAGTTCACCCTAGTGGAAGGGTCTCATGGGAGAACAATGGAGTGGGCAGTGGAGAATGCTTCCCATCCCCACAGTATCAGAGGACTCAAAAACAAGGGCACTCTCACATCTTCAAAGACAGATGCCTTCGTTGCATGGTTAGCCATACAGACTCTGCTGCACTGGTCCAAATCTCCCCCGCCGATTAGCTCTTTTTTTAAGCCGCTGCTTCAATCTGCACTCCCCCCCAACTGAGGAGAATGAAGACCCTTATTGAGCAACCAAAGAAGAGCTTTTCTAGAGTCCCAGAAAGGGGGAAATGCTGTTATAGAGTGTACCTCCTGCTTTCTGTGCAGTCATGAGAGTTCTGCCTGGCTAGACACCCCTCTGCTCATGCAAATAGAGGGGATGATCAAGCCCGTTGTTTGGAGAGAGAGAGAGAGAGAGAGCGAGCGTGTGTGTGTAAGTTCTACACCTGCCAGAAGTTCATCATCATGCAAACAGCATACTTGTGAGGAAAATAAACAGTATAAGTTCAAAAACATTTTGAGAGTAGCGATTGATTAAGCAGATTAAAAAAAAAACCCTACACACTCTGCTCACCTTACAATGATGACCTTTCACCTATTTCTCACATTGTTATACAGTATTATCTTTCTCCCAGATTACACCATCTCAACTCTAGTCATGATTTAAATGTACATGGTACCTTCCATTCAAAAATCTCAACGTGCTTTACAAACATAAGTGAGCCATTCCAACCTCCTTGTCAGGTAAGTAGGTAACTATCTTCCCCCTCTGTAAAATCTGGAATGTGGAGTCACAAGGTTAAGTGACTGGCCAAAGGCCGCCAGGAAACCTGTGGCTGACTCAGATCTAAAACCCAGATTTTCTGATACTCTGACCAGCTAATACTCTTTCTTTACACAATATGGTTCCCAAATTGTGCTTATTCCCCAAACCCTAAACTAAAGTTTTTGTGCACATATAGGAAACGAGGTAGCTTTCTCAACAGCTCCTATTAGGAAAATGTAAAGGCAGTTCTCTTTGTATTCCCAGTCATGCTAGAGTGAAAGTGTAGAAAATCTTATGGGAAAAGCCTCTTCCCATGTTTTTCCCCAGTAAGGTGCTTTGTGGCATGGTTTGATGGGTGTTGAAAAGAAATCCTACAGAAATCGTTCTAACTGCAGGCAGCTATTGCTTTCTCTTTTAGTTACCGCCATGGCTTTTATTTATAAAAGGAAAGATGAAAGGGCCTGTTGGTTTTTGAACACTGCTAAAGGTGAACATTCCTTAATACAGTGCTAACATTGAAATAAATTAGAGTTTTGATAAATACAGTAGAATTGCTAACAATAGAATGTGCATCATCCTCGTGAACAGTGTCGTTCACTCGTGGCTGACTATCAGCAAGCCCAAACAAAGGTCGACACAATGAGGAAATCAGAGACTGAGCAGAGATTTTGTTTTGTTTTGTTTTTATTTTAGATTTTTGCATTTTCAAATTCCCAGTGAACTATGCAGAGGGAAAGCTCTTTAGGGAGAAATGGCCAAATATACAACGGTAAATGCCTCAGAGGATTTTTTGTATTGACAGCCTAATGAGGCCAGATGTGTGATGATGATGATTGTGGAGTGGTTGCTACTGACAGATGTGTGAGAGAATTTTTTTTAAGTCAATTTTTAGTAACCACCAATGTAGGGAGAAGAGAAAGGTTACTTCTCTACAGCCAGTGAATCTCACTGGTAAGCACATTTCAGATGATTTGTACACACACACACACACACACACACACACACACACGCGCGCGCGCTCAGGGGCAAAATCTTAAACAGAACTGAGATAAAAGTCCCAAAATGAATCAGGTAAGAGAGAACACATTTTAATTGTCTCCTTTTCCTCCACCCTTCCTTTAATAGTTCAAAGAACAAGACAGAGAAAAAGAGAATGACACAGCCCATGATAGTCTCAGATGAGCAAAAACAAGTTGTGAATATTCATTTTTTCCCTCTTTCCTCAGACAGGAATGGCAGTGCTGCAGTGACTGTATGATCTGCATGCTGAATGCAGAAGCCTGGTTGACCTCTAATTTCAAATGAAACCACACTTTTGCATTTTTATGCTCATTAGTGTACTTATTATAATTCAATATTTGTATTGCAATAGCTCCCAGAGGATCCCAGTTGGGATCAAGGCCCCAAGCTGTTAGACTCTAAGGCCTGGTCTACACTACAGAGTTAGGTCAACATAAAGTAGCTTACATCGACCTAACTGTAAGCGTCTACACTACAATGTTCCTCCTGCCAATTTAAGTCACCTACTACACCAATCTAATAATTCCTCCTCCGCGAGAGGCATAGCGCTGAGGTTGATGTAGTTACGTCGATGCTGCGTCAGTGTAGACACTGCATTGCTTACATCGCCTGTTGCTGTCATTCACAGCCTGGGCTGGCAGCGGAGATCCGGCTGGCAGTGCCCCACAATGCCCCACATAAGTCGGTGCAAAGTGCTCCTGGTGAGAACGTGCACTGCTGACAGAAGGCATGTAGTATGGACATGAAGAGCAAATTTAATTACTCTGGTGGCTGTAGGATGCCCTAACTTAAGTCTACTTAATTTTGTAGTTGAGACATGCCCTAAGACATGTCATGTTAAGACACAAGCCCCACCCCAAAGATCTTAGCACATGTAGACCCATTGCCACATCTGGCATCAGATGCACACTTAATTTAAAGAGCATGTTAAAACTACCTCTGTCAAGAAGAGTCCAAGTAACACCAAAAATAACTAAGTCTGAACTATTTAGGGCATACTCTAACTTCAACTCACGTGAGTAGTATTGAAGTGAAGTGGAGTATTGAAGTAAGGACTACTTGCATGAGTAAGGGTTCTAGAATCTGCCCCTTGATATGAACACAGACACACTAAGTCTGATTCTACAGTCCCTCCTCAGTCAAAATTCCCCACCGGCCTTAGAAAAATAGTTTTTCCTGAGCTAGGACTGGGTTCTCGAGATACACACCAGATATGCATATACAGCCTGATCCAGCTTGATCATGATGGCTGCCCAATCTGCTGTGTGTGCATGGCTGGCTGTTTCAGGCACTGAAAGAAGTTGAAGGTAGGCAGGTGGGAGCTTCAAAAGATCTTTCAGTCTCCTTTCTTTACCCTACAGGCAAAAATCAGGAATTTCCTGAAGTGAAAGTAGTGATTTAGCCACTTTCACTCTCCCTCCCTGCTGATCCTCTGCTTCACTCAGCGTGCAGTGCCTGGTTCTTTTTAAATAGGATATGAGCCATTAAGAAAGCAAAAAGACTGTCAAATATAGTTTATAATTTCAGATTAGAAGGCATTTTAAATAAAGTCAGAAAACTTTATAAGCTGGTGAAGCAGTTCAAACCAATGTTGCTAGTTCTCATGACTATACTGGGAGTTTAACATTATTTGGTGTTTCCCTTAAAGCCTCAGCTGCTGGAATAAAGAGAATACATGAGAATCTCAGCTTTCATTTAAAATAAAATAAATTTCTAGCCCTCGGGACTGCAGAAAAAAGCCTGAAAACAAGAAGCAAGCACACCCTAAAAGCTCAGAAACCAGAAGAGAGACACAAAAAAAACCCAATACATATTATTTTTTTTAAAAATCTCATGACTTTTCAGCCAGCCAATCTAGTAATCTTGGTGGGACAGACTTGTGACCTTTGAACTTTTGAGGTTGGCAATACTTAAACACAAAAATAGTAACACAAGGCCAGCTAGTTAAGTCCCATTTTCCAGAGAGAACTTTATCTCTTGGTCACAGATAAACATAAAAATGCAATACAAAAATTTTCCCAAACTCAGGATTTCTTACCTCGCCCTACAGCACTTTGTTCAGACAACAGCCATCTTCCCAAAAGTCTCTTCCTTCCTATTCTAGGAGCAGCTGCTTATCTAGTCCATCCCCCAAATACCTGTGAGCCTGAGTGATTGTTAACATCTTATTAGCCAGATACTGGGTAGGGCCTCTGCCAGAGATAAGAGCTTCATTTATAAGTACTTTAGACTGCCTCATAAATCCCACCCTTTGAAGGACAGTGGGTGAGTAGTGTACTTAGTTAAGTGGCAATGTTTTCATTATACCAAGTGCTACCATATCAGAGTCTAAATAGCCAATAACAACAGAGGGTCCTGTGGCACCTTTAAGACTAACAGAAGTATTGGGAGCATAAGCACAAGTCACTTGCATCTGAAGAAGTGAGGTTCTTACCCACAAAAGCTTATGCTCCCAATACTTCTGTTAGTCTTAAAGGTGCCACAGGACCCCCTGTTGCTTTTTACAGATTCAGACTAACATGGCTACCCCTCTGATACTAAATAGCCAATGTCTTTCCTGTAAGTTTTTCAGTGTCACTACTGCCTGTAATTTTATTGCTAGGGTAGAGTGACCAGACAGCAAATGTGAAAAATCAGGACAGGGGGTGGGGGTAATAGAGCCTAAGAAAAAGACCCAAAAATCGGGACTGTCCCTATAAAATCAGGACATCTGGTCACCCTATGCTAGGGTCACAATATTTTTAAATTTTACATAACATGGCTCCTTGCTTTGATCTCTTGACTTTTCCCTGCATTAAAAATGGCTTTCACCTCCCATTATTTTCAATGGGACTGAAGCCAGGCTGCCCTCAGTCAAGATGGCTATCATCTCTCCACAGTCTCTACCTGAGGCTGCCTCCAACATGGTCACCACCTCCTTTTGTTTTCAAAAACAGTGACGCCAGGCTACCCTCAGAGAAGAGGGTTGCTGCTGATTAAAGGGCTACACGGGACACTGTGAAGAGATAAGGGAATGTGACGAGTAGAAGAGTCTAAAGGAACAAAGAGGGTTGGAGGTGCAAGAGGAGACACAGCTGGTAAAACAAGCATTTTTCCATCAAAAAACAAAGGGGAATGTCTGTCATTAAAACTTTCTGACCAGCTGTTGAGGCAGAGTAGAATCTGAAGGGAGCCATGAGGTACAAGAGGGGGATTGAAGACATGCAGGAGGAATAGGGGCTGTTAAAGGGAAAATGTTAGGGGTAGGATGTATAAAGGAAAGGAGGGAGGGTGTGTGAGCAGGTGACTGTAAGGACAGATTGGTAGGGAGGTGAGAGAGCGGATGTGATGAAGGATGGGCTTGAAGAGAGGGATAAAGTGGCTGCTTCCTCACTCTAGGGATCAGGAGAGGAGGAGCCTCTTCCTAGCAACCAGTGGGGAGGCCAACAATTTTTCATGTTTATTTCAAGGTGAATTGTGAACCTGAAATGCTCAGACATGCTACCATAGACTCAAAAAACAGAAGGTAAATTTTAAAAACCCAAAAGTTATTTTTAAGCCAGTCTCATGTTTTAAGAGTGGGGGTGTCTGGCTCATGAATTTGGAGATTGGCAAGATCAATTTTCTTTTTCCCCTTCAAAATCATTTTTTAAAACTTTTTTAATACCAGCATTGTTACATATGTAAGCATGCACACAGCCCTGCAACTGGATCCACATGAGGAGATCCTTACATCCGTACACAACCCAACTGAAGTTAGTGGCACTCTAACTAGGTGCAGTGGTCTGTTTGCCTGGATCCAACTGCACAATCAGGGCCTATGAATTTAACCCAAGTTAGACTATTCTATAGTTCTCTTTCAGCAATACTTTCACTTGCTTCTTTCAAGGAAGTAAATTAATTCTCTCAGAATTTAATGAAGATAGGTTGCTGAGACACAGTAATTTAGACATCTTACTAGTAGATAATAGAAATTTTACATATTCATTATGAATCATTCCAAAATTAATCAAACCGGAATTGTCTGAAATATTGATGCATCTTTCTCAACCTAGTTTTCAAAGATATATTCCTCCTATTAGGAGTAGCTAACTTTTACTCTTCATCTTGAAGAAGATATTGACGTTTGAGAGCTCGATCGCCTGGAATCCTTTCCTGGTTTTTTGAGCCACATTAATTTTTTGAGTAGATATTTCTGTGAGCTCTTGTTCATGGATCTGAGGAGCTACTCTTACCAAGGCTTGTTCTCCATCCTGAGTATATTGTGTCTGTTCCCTTCTAGCACCATGGAGTCATAATCTCCCATATCTGTAAGTAACAGGCCTCTTGTGAATAATAAGGGGCACAAACTCATCCCATCAAAGAAATAGTAACAATGTTAAGGTAATAACATGGAAGTTATTAACATGAGGTCAACCTGGTTTGTTTGTTTGATCTCCTTATCCTTACAGATCATTTATAAACTAGCCCATGTGTTTATATTTCTTTATCATATACACACATTAAATGTCATTAGGGAGAGCTCCAAGTGGGCAATTACTTGTGCCACATGGAGCCCCACTGAAATCAAAAGGGCTCCATGCTGGCATAGGGGCCTCTGCACTAGGATTCTCTTTCATTGTGGAAATGTCTGGAATGGTCTCTCAGGTGCATCCCATACCTTTACTGATATACATACTTGCATGTACTCAGAACCTATGCACCAGGCTTAATAAAGTTTGTGTTGGAATTTCCTTAGATTTTTTTTTAAATAGTAGGAATTGTTTAGTGACAAGAGTCTGAATGGAGCTTGGATCATTGCTTCTACTGACTCAGCGAATTACATTCCCACAATCACCAACAGCCCTTTTATATTACTCTATGGTATTAATCTGATTTTATATAGATCATCTCAAATGGGGACCTCTGTATTAGAGCTCACTAAGACCTTTGAAACATCTTTGGAGGTTCTTACACAAGCCAAACCATAGCCAGGCAAAAATGTTCTAGAAGAATATTGGAAATATGATTAACTGACTCTTTCTATACCCGAGATCTAAACAACAGTTTGTCTGAATAAGGTCAAATTTTGACAGAACAAATTGTGCATTGACTACAGGCCACACATTCTAAATTAGATACTGAAAGGATTATGGTTGGGGATTTTTGTGGGGGCAGGATAGGAGGTGAAGGGAGTAAGCAAAAATTAGGGCTTATAATGAAAAATGAGATGACCTTAACTATGGAACAGCTCCAGCCACTTCATAATAGACTTCTAAACAGAGATGAAGAACTAAAATCCAAACCAGCATGTTAACATAACCATAATAAATGATCTTGAATCATTACAGAAAGACTGCATTTTTAGTAACCCAAAGCAAAACAGTTTGGGGTTACTAAAGCTCTGCAATGTCATCTAATGATACTGAGGTGCCCATGAAAACCAAGCTTCTATAGTTTTCACTCTTGCAAAAGGTAGTCATATGAGACAACTAATGAGGAAAACAGGACATTTATGGAGAGCATAAAATAGTTAAAATTATAGTTTATTTTATTCGTCCCACCTTGAGTAATCTCATTGCTCAAACTCTTTAAAGTAAAGATAGCTGCTGCTAACATTTTAATTAATTAACATTTGAAAAAAGTATTCTATTTTAACAAAAAGTGCTATATTTTGTACCCAATCCATTGTGGAAAAGCTACATTTCTTTTTAAATTCCTTATCTTATTTATTTGGTTATATACTAGAAGTTGACTCTCTTTACTATGTGATATGGTCACCTATTAAACAAATGCCTTGACACATGTATATCACATTAACATGTATTTTGTACATCATAGGTTACCCTAAAAGGTGCAAGGATTACTTTTAATATTGACAGTGAATTGCTTTAGAACTCTAACTACTTTGGGGTCAAGGAAAGTTAATGTACATTAACAAGATCTGGATACCTGCAGAATTAGGAGCCTTTGTACAATTTTACAATGCTGCCCACATTAATTATTATTTGTATTATTCCCTGGAAGTCTCGAGTCCGATCAGGGCCCCATTGTGCTTTGCACTCTATAAACACATGTTAAGAGACTGTCCCTACTCTGAAGAGTTTATAATCTAAATAGGCCAGGCAGGCAAAGGGTGAGAGAAGGGAAACAGTAGATTCCTGTTTCCTGTCCTACCAGTCCTTCGCACCAAGAAGTGGACATAATTTCCTTCACAGCCAGCATCACTCCCAAGTCAATAGATAAAGCTGGTCAAGATAGCAGTGGAGTAGGGTATGAGTTAGAGCATGTCCAAGCACTTTCACTGACATGAAATGTCAGCAAAGTATGCCGTTTAGAAGCCAAAACATTTTCCAGGGACATAGCGGTTTCCACTAAACTTTTGTGGGGAAGGGTTTTGGGTGGAGAAAGAGACAGACTATATTAAGGTGACCAGATAGCAAGTGCGAAAAATTGGAACAAGGGGCTGGAGGGGGGTAATAGGTGTCTATATAAGAAAAAGCGCTAAATATCGGGACTGTCCCTATAAAATTGGGACATCTGGTCACCTTAGATTATATAGATGGGGGATTTAGCAGAATAGCCGGAGATGTGGGAGACCCAGATTCAAGTCTTGCTTTACCTGATTTGAATCTTTTTGGATGAAAGTTCCACTCTGAAAAAGGCTGAGTAGGAACTTGAACCTCAGTTTCTCACAACACCAGACCAGCACCCTAACCACCAGCCTACAGAATGTAAAATACCCAGGTCTGCTGATGGAATTCAGTTTTTGTGAAAACATTTCCAATGAGGAACAAACACAAATTTTGAAACCTCATAAGTTGCCATGAAATGGAATTGTCATCCTCCAGACACAGCTCTAGTCTGAGTGCCCTGTATACAGGTGCTGCATACGATCCAAAGGAGCCCATGTAGGTCTCTCGGAGCTCGTTTGGAATTCTCTGAAGTGTTGTCGAACACGTTACTATGGGAATGTCTTGTGGCAATAATTTTGGGGAAAGGCCAGAATTTACACAGCACGTGACTGAGTTTTGCTGGAGCAAAATGTTCAGATTACTTCTCCAGACAATCACCTCTTCCCCTAAACATCTCCCTGCCTCACCTTGCTCCACTCCATTCATTGTCCATTCTTCTACAAAATAATCACTTTAATAAAGCTTCAAATTTACATGTATGCAACACCACAATGTTCCTTTGGCAAGAATGGAATACACTGGTGACATCTAGTGGACACAAGTAACAAAACAAATCAAACCATATTTATAAAGATTGTTTGTGAAAATAATTCAGTCCTAAACTGATAATAATCTTGTGTGTCTTTCACCCATTCCTCTTTACTCCCAGGAAACCATCTTTACCTCAGTGTGCTGAAAGCTTGAGAAACATAGGAATTACCATATCAATTTATACACAAAAAGCATCTAGTCTTGACTCCTGCCTTCAGGGACCAGTACCTTATTCTTCAGAGAAGGGTGAATGCCTCTCCCCAAAAGGATTATTGGTGTAGAGAAACTTTAAACCCCAATGTAAAGGGTTATGGAAGGGAACTTAGCGGGGGGGGGGGGGGGAAGAGGCGCCACGGCGGAATGGAATGTTCCCCTTACCAGCAACTAACAGTGCCAAGGCACTGGCACCAACACATCCAGTCAATAGCCACTTTTACAACTTGTGAACTGTGCACTATGTCCCTCCTAAACAGAGGATGTACGGATGTACCTAGTGGATCTGTGCCATCGATGCCCACCCCAACTCCTTCACAATCCTCTCCCACATGGTATGGTTCTGTGGAGTAGACCACAAGGTGGTGCAGGTGAGTTTTTGTGTATGGTCTTTCAATAGCCTGCCCTCAAACCATACAATGCAATAGCAGTGGTTCAACTGCACTTCAAGCCTTCTGTGACCACAGTGGAGGAAACAGCAAGGACAGCAAGATATTACTCTTGGCCAGTGAGTCATACGCTGCTATAACATGGGAGTGAGAAAAAACCTTTACACACTCCCCCAACAGCCAATCAAATTACACTTTGAAGCAAGAGCTTTCATTATGCTTTAACATGGTCTTAGCTTGCATAATTGCCACCGTTAGTGATGACCATAAAATTATCCAGTCCCCTTCATAATCTTGTTGTACTATCTGACTCCGCACCCTGTGGCAGTGAATTCTACAATTGATGGCGCTGGGTAAAGAAACACTATTTCCTTTGTTTTAACTGTCTTTGATTTTGTCACATCTCGCCTTTGGCTACCCACTTTGCCCTTATTTGGATATTTCTCATTTTTTTTTTGTAGCTGAGGCATTCAAAATTGGACTCATCACTCAAACCAACTTCTGGCACTCTTTGGTTTTGGCTAGAAAACTGATGCACATTAATGATGTTAATGCAGCATTATTGAGTCTTTATTCTGGTTAGGCAGCTACAGCTTCCAGATTACTCCAGTTTTGGCAGCAATAGCCCAGTATTTATTGTGTGGTGCCATAGACAAGTTAGGGTGTGTTTGAGCTAACACACACAGGCCTCACCTCAGAATAACCCTCTGTCTCCATTCTTGGAGGCCCACAGAAAGCCCGAACAGTGGCTCTTGTGTGAGTATGGGAGAACCAGAAGTGGAGCAGGATACCTTCACACTGGGCTTGTGCACTCCTTGTGCAAACTTCTTTGCTGAGCAAAACATATTGACTTTGTCTACACTGGAAAAATTAGGACAATTCACCATTACAACTGCTCTGGTTCACATTAGCGGAAGTTCTGGTGTAAAAAGGACTTGGGCATGTTATCTAGGGTTACCATATTTCAACACTCAAAAAAGAGGACGGGAGGAGCCCCGCCCTAGCCCCGCTCCTGCCCCTTCCACTCCCTCCCACTTCCCACCCCCTCAGAACCCCCAACCCTCCCCCCCACTCCTTGTCCCCGTGATGGCCCCCTCCTGGGACCCCTGCCCCTAACTGCCCCCCAGGACTCCACCCCCTATTTATGTACAGGCGTGACTACCTGCCCTTTCCTGGTTACTATACGCGGCCAGTCCGCATCCACATCCAGTAGTTAAAATAAATAAATAAACTAATGATTTAAAAAGCCTTCCTGCTCCTTGTCCCCTGACTGCCCCCTCCTGAGACCTTCCCCACATCCTAACTGGCCCCCTAGGACCCTACCCTCTACCTGTCCCCTGACTGCCCCAACCCTTATCCACACCCCCACCCCCTGACAGCCCCTCCCCCCAGAACTCCTGACCCATCTAACCCCCCCTGCTCCCTGTCCCCTGACTGCCCCCTCCTGGGACCCCTGCTCCTAACTGCCCTCCAGAACCCCACCCCCTACCTAAGCCTCCCTGTGCCTTGTCCCCTAACTGCCCCCTCCTGAGACCCCCCCACCTGTACTCTGACTGCCCAAAACCTTACACCCCCAACCCCAGACAGCCCCCCCCGAACTCCTGACCCATCCAACCCTCCCCCTGCTCCCTGTCTCGACTACCCCCTCCAGAACGTCCCTGCCGCTTCTCTGACCCCCGGCCCCCTTACCGTGCTGCAGAGCAGCGTGCTCAGCAGCAGGGGGAGGGGAGCAGGGTTGAAGCTCCAGACCGCCGGAGGCCGAGGCGAACAGCCGGCCGGCGATCTACGAATACAGGGAGGGGGAGGGAGGGAGAGAGAGGAGGGGACTGGTCTCAAGTTGCAGGGGAGAGGAGGGGGGAAGTGGAGGAAGGGCTCAGGCTGCCGGAGCCCCGTGCGAGTGGCACGATCTGGCCGGCTGCCCTGTAAGCTGCGCACGCTCTGCATGGGGGGAAATCCGGACATTGACAAATTCCCCCCGGACGCTATTTTTAACTCAAAAAAGCCGGACATGTCCGGGGGAATCCGGACGAATGGTAACCTAATGTTATCTAATTCTCCTCCAACTCTACACCACACTCCCCATTGTTGCTACTGCTGGTGGAGCTACACCAGCAGAGCACTATATGTGTGTGGTATTCTCAAGAAAGCAGGGAGATTCAGGTTTCAGAAAAATGCTTCTAGTGAACAATTACAAACATCATCATGGGGCCACGATGTGTTATGCATAGAACCCCTGTCTATCTCCTTATTTCCTACTAACCTACTTCCTGTTGCCTCTGCACTTCCTGCTAGATACATACAGTATCCACAAGATGTCCCTATTCCACAATAGGTGCCAATTTTTGTAGTAAAGATGCAGCCAATGACCATTTTCCTAAGCTGACATTGCTAATTTTAGCTCCATAAGTACATATAAAAAGTGCAAATTCCCCCCCAGTAGTTACCAGTATCCAGGCAATAATAAGCCTTTTAAATATGTTGCATTTTTTCAACAGCTAGTGGGGACAAAGTATGCCAAAACATTTAAACTGAGTTTAAAGAGTGTTTTAGCCTACTAGTGAACTCTCACAAATCTCGCCCCCAACAATACTTCAAAACACTTTTCACCATTGCCTACCTATAGTACCAGAAAAATGAGCACTTTTAAATAAACAGTTTGAACAAAGGCAATGTTAATAGAAAGCCCGTTGGTATTTTTTTTTAATTACTTTTAAATATAGGGACATACAGTATTTTTTTAAAATAACAGGACTATAAACAGTTCTTATGTGCTCTTTTAAGTTGTTCCTGAAAATATACTGCTGGATTGATCTGGAGACCTGGGCCTTAGCCCCTATTCTAATAGGGACTCATCATGTGTCATTGGACAAGTCACATCCTATCTGACTTTCCATTTCCTCGCCTATCATAGTGGGTCTCCCTACTTTGTGAAGCACTTTGAGACAGAGTGACCAGACAGCAAGTGTAAAAAATAAGGACGGGGGTTGGGGAGTAATAGGTGCCTATATAAGAAAAAGCCCCCAAAATTGGGACTGTTCTTGTAAAATTGGGACATCTGGTCACCCTACTTTGAGATCTCCCAAACCTGCTCTCATACCTAGCTCCTTGCTCAAGTAGCTTAATTTTTGTTAGGAGGATGACTAAAAAACCCTGTCTCGTTATTAGTATGTTGCCTCTTTTCCGTCTACCTTGGTTTGTATTTTGTACAGGCCTTCATATTAAAATGGTGTATTTCCTTTGCCAGTGATAAAGACAATAAGTGAATGTAATATATATGATATACTAAAGCAGAACGTTGTAAATGTTGACACTGACATTAATGCCTCTTATAAGTCATGGCTTGATTCTGGACTTGATTATGCCCATCACAACATATTTCTTCCTTCCAGCTACTGCAATTGTCACAATTTGTACAGTCACCAAACTTCACTGGCTAAAAAGAGTAGATTAATTGAATTCATATTTCATTCTCTGGGAAGATAATCTACTGCCCAAAGAGCCTTTGGGCAAACCTCATCTACTATCCTCTGCTACTTACATTTACAAAAGCTTTTTAACACTGTTTCAACGTAGCAGCACACACAATAGTAACTATATTAATCCATTCCCACTGCTTCCTTCTTGTGTGCTTAGGAAGTGACTTATTTTTCATGTAATATTTCTCTATTCACATTTTATTACACACTGATTTATTCAGGTTAGAGTTTTGATTTGCGTAGTGCTGTTTTGATAAGAATGGGTAATACAAAACCAAGTATCTAATGAATGTCCTGTCCATTAATAGGAGTCTAACTGGTAAGAAAGTCTTGGGCAGCTGAAACTTGACTGAGTCAAAGAAAAATTTATGCTTCTATAACTACCATAAAAAAAATTTCAAAGCACTTTATAAATATTAAGCAAAACTCACATGTTCTCACTGTGAGATAGGTTAAGGACATACAGGGACCACTTTGGTCATCGCTGAAATGCAGGCACCTGTGGAGTGCAATGTAGCAGTTTAATACCAGTCTATATCAACACTGTACAGCAAGTTAGGATCAGAGCAGCTGCAGCTTCATTTGTATCTATTAGAGAATTTAGGGAGGCAGAACTTAATTCTTGAACACAAGCTGGAATCTGGCCAGGATATGGGTGCTACTCCTGGGAAAAATGGAACAGAATCTTGAAAACCACAAGAGGACAAGAAGTTACTTTTTGTGTCTCACTCAAAAGAGCCAAGGCCCAAATCCTTAAAGGTATTTAGGCACCTAACTCCCATTACAGTCATACCTTTGCAGTTGATTTGAAACACCAACTTGGAGCATTGGACCATTACCCAGAGAAGTATGCCACTTACACCACTTCCTGCAGCACCAAAATGTTTTGTGGGTTCATCAGCACAACCTAACACTGGTAGGAGGTTCACTGCACAAGGTGATGATGAAAGCTGCTCCACTTAAAATGGAGGAGGGAAAGCATAGGGAGGAGCATCTAATCTGCAGGAATTCTCACTTTGAATTCTCTAGCTGTTTAACTTCAAGAAAAACAACTGCATCTTGGACTTGTTTAGAGAGATGGCCCATTTGTTATATTTCTGCAACATAGGCCATGGAAGCATCCTCTCCCCGTCCTGCTTTGCTAGGCGGCTCCTTATTAATTATTGTATGGCCTAAAAAAAACCCTAACCATAGACCAGGACCCTGTTGTGCTAGGCACTGTACAAACAGGACAGAAAGCCACTTTCTGTCCCACGTTTAAGTAGATTTAAAAATTTAAGTAGGCTCAAAGCTGAAGACAGGAGACCATGATGTTTGATTTTTCTTACTGAGATCTTGAAAAATGCTCAACTTCACCCCTGTAAGGCACTCACCTACCATGGTGATGGATGCCAGGTAAATGCCTGAAATAAAGAACATTTTCTCCCACGGCTTTCTTGTGTCTTAGCATTGTCTTCAGTGCACGCTCTGTCTCACATTACCTTAGGGAAAGGATGCAATGTATAAAAAATGCTATAGACGATTGAGAAGAAGTAATGGGGAGAGGAAAGAGACTTATTATATATAGCATCTGCTTGAGTCAAGATCACATTCAGGCTGCTGCAGCAAACTATCCACCTACTCTTCTTTCTTTTCATCTGGTTTCACCATCACAAGCAACAAGTATCAAAATGCTGCTGTGTATAAGCAGCATTAAACAGGAGCTGCTGAAATTTACCATCCTATCATTCAAATGCAGTAAAACAACTAGGATCCCCTGGGCTGGGATACATTTTAGAGGGGGAAATTTAGCAGCATATGGTGTGTGAATTGAGATTAAAAACAACAGCTGTCAGTGTTGACTGATAAATCTTTAAAAATAGATTTAATGAATATTTATGAAAGTATTTAAGTAGAAGTGGCTTGAATTCCCCTCCCCCCAAAAATCCGAAAGCTTCTACATTGGAGTTTGAAATGCAGAGCTAAATTTTACAGTTTAGGTCCATCTTTAGAATTTAGAGGAATTATACAAATGAAATCTATTATGCTATAGTAAGAAATGATTTGCAATCAGAGTTTAATACAAGAATTCCCTACCTGGATCAACATTTGACTTGCTTGGAACAGAGAGAGAGAGAGTGTATTAATAGCGTAACCAATACAGTTAAAACAAAAGTTTATTAATAAAACTACTACTTAGCACCTACAGTAACTTTCATCCCCAGATCTCAAAGTTCTTAACAGTGATGGGTGAAACAATTATTCATGTCTTACAGATAAGGGAACCAAGGCACAGAAAAGCTAAGTAACTTGCCAAAAATCAATAGCAGAACAGGGAATAAAACTCAGGTCACCTGATTGCCATTTGGCATGGTGCATAGTTAATACTTCACTTCTGAAATCATTGCATTAAACAAGGCAGAAACACAAATGATCAAGCTACTTTAGAAGTTCCTATTCACTGCCACGTTTTCACTGTATGCAATTAAACTTGTCAATGAGAGAAGCGATAGATCTGTAACTGATCAAAGGCAACATTTTCAAAAGCATCCAAGTCCCATTACGTCTCAGTGGGATATAGGAGATTCCTAAATCACTTACACACTTTGAAAATGTTACGCCCCCACCCCCCCAAAAAAAGATAACTAAAGTGACATAATTGAATCAATACAATTTCATAGCATTGTGTTTAAAACCTCTTCTGAAGGGGCACTGTTCATTATTGTTGAATATAGCCTGGAAGTGGAGCAGTGACTTTGTTTGATAGAGAACAGATTTAAGGCCTTAATTCTTTAATTAAAACTAATTGGGACATACACAGTGTAGCAGTTGGCTTATTTATGAACCTCCCTGGCTGAGTTAAGGATATAAAACATAAAAAGTAACTTGGGAACAATCTGGTAGCATATGCAGAACAGGAGGTAGCAAGTCAGCAGCAGCCTTCACCCTATGACAAATAAGGGAATGAGTCTCTTTAAGCCCATGAAGGTGAAGTGGTGCAAGACTGTGACGGACATCTTGCAAAGGAGAGAGGACAAGAGTGCCATTGATGGAGGGAGCCAGTCTCCTTTCTTGTTCCCAGCCTTGAGGTAGAAGCAGCCTTCTCTCTAGGCCTACACTCAGCTCACACATCAAACCCAGCAGGAAGATGGAAGGGTAATTTTTGCATATATACACACAATTAAACTAGTCAAGGAGCCATTTTTAATAGTAGTTGCAACACCACTGACACTTGAAAATTTAGAAGAGCCAAGCATACAGCAGCTATCTAAAATTACTTCTGGAAATAATCCCAGTTGAAATGACCTGTTGCCAAAGCAGCTTTTAAGTCCGGTTTTTCCTGTGGATTCAGCTTCTTACTTAATGGAGGGGCTCAAGAAACATATCTGTAGGCTTGGCTATGTATCCCTGAGATGACCAGGCAGACACATGTTACTTACTTGTTATTTTGGAAGATTGACGAGGGTAAAGGCCCCTTTGGCAATAGGCTGTCCGTACAAGGTAGGATCTCATTTTCATCCCCTTTGCCTTAGAATGAGCTATTAACCCTAAAGATTCTTGACCACTCTCTGACTCAGGTCACACAAGAACATCTTTACATGGAGAATCATGCTACACAAAGGCTAATAATCTTCCCACATTGAGCTTCACTTTAGTCTGTGAGATGTCAGTGAAGAGCTCTCAGGTCACATGGTGCTAGTTCAATATATTTCCAGCAGCTTCTGCAAGTCCATTTTCTTCATTCTAAAGAGCTTTGAGGCCTGTTTCCAGCTGCTTTTACAAGGAGGAGCTACCAACCTAGCTGTTTTTATTGATGACTGCTGAAGAGGAAACAGAAGCCACCATCCCTGACTGGAGCCACCAATCAAAGTGGAGCTGTGGGCCACCAAGAGGAGTGTGTAAGGGATCAGGGTAAGCAACACAGAATGTATGAAAGAGGGGAACAAATAGGATTGGAAGATGAAACAAAAAACAAAGAACATGATTTAATAAAAGAACCCGCCCCCATATGATAAAGCTAGTTATAACTCATTTTTGCTGTAGTTGCTACAAGGACCATAGATGGTCCACACATCATGAATAGTAGTGGAAGTAGTCTGCAGGCCGGGCTCTTACATGGTCTGTGCTATGAAACAATACTCATAAGAAACAATGTAAATTGAGGCTTGTAATGAATATATTTTATTATGTTTCTAAACTAAGAAAGATGGTTAAATGTCCTTATTACATGTACTGTTCAGATTCCTACTCATGATAATGTAGTATGTGCTAGCATTCCGCCCATGTCCTCATACTCTTATAGCTAAGCAGGTATCCAAGTTGGTTTTCTTTGCAACATCTGTATAATGACAAATTAATATACATGCTACTGTGTCATGAATGGCTCACTGCTTTCTATACCCAGTTGCATGAAATTGCTGACCCAACATGTACAGCATGCTTTATTTGTTTTGCACTTGGCCTTTTCTGACAATGGTGAGCTGGACTGAAATCTGATTAGAGGCAGAGAGCAGAGATGAAGTGAGGAGAGTATAGTTGGTTGAACTGGAGGGAAGATAAGACAATTCTTGTTTAGCATAATTTAATTCACCCCTCTCCATTTGTTACCTTAGTCCAATACAGTTCCTCTCCAACTGTAACCTAGTTACGTCCCCTCCTCTATCCCCAATTCTTATTAGGGCATCACTTGTACTAAACACACACAGCTACCATTTTCAAGACAGAAATGCTGCAATCATTGCCTAAAACAGTTAATGATTTGGCATAGGACTGGCAAGTTGCAGCAGGTTGGTTGTTCAGGTAAATTTCAAATATGATTATGGGGAACCTTTCCCAAGTATATACAAAATAACATCACTGCTTGAGAGTTTTGATGCCCCTTTTTAGTGATAGTAAGGGCTTGTCTACACAATTTGTTTGTAGCAAGCTGGGGTGTAAATTTACCCCACATTACCCTGCTGCGAATTAAGTGTGGGTGTGGACCCGGATGCTGTGTACTAAAAGATCCCTAGTGTGCTTTAATCTACTCTTGTTTCAAAGTGTGGTAGATAAGAGCACACTATGGAACTTTCAGTTCCAGCAGTGTCCACAGATGCTAGTGCACAGTAGATTTACACCCCAGACTGCTGCGAATTAACTGTTCGCGTAGACAAGCCCTTAAATGTTAAAAGGGAATTTAACTTTGCAAATATTTTTAAATTAACATGAATCATTACATTGGGAAATGCTGGACTCATGCCACATATCAACTGCTGGAGAAGTTGAACCAATAAAAGATATCACCTCACCCACCTTGTCTCTCTAGTATCCTGGGACCAATTCACAGCTACAACAACTCTGTAAACAAATATATTAATTAAATGGAAGAGTAATTCCATGCTAGGTATAGATTTCTGGATCTCTTTCCTCCAGCCAGGCAGAATGGAAACACCTCTTTCATTTGAAACAAACTGCACCACTATGATTATATCTACAAGTCACTACAACTATAAATACAAGTATAGGACATTGAATTTCTAATGCTATTGGCATTATTGAGATTGAGTCCAATTTGGGAGCTAGTCTGTGTTTAACTTTTGTTTAATTATCAACTGAATATATTTGTCAGACACTAGTAAAAACTATGCCCCTTGCCAAAACTAGAATTGAAGTGAAACAAATCTGGTAACAAACGTAGGGACACCAATCTGAACAAACATCAGAAAATGCAAATGTTAAGGTACTTGCAGTCACATTAGCCCTCCACACTACACACACTATGGTAATCTGACTAGTAATTAACTGATTAATTGACAGCCCTAACATGTTATTTAATCGGGATTAATTTTTTTGAGTTATCACAGTTTTAATCACACTGTTAAACAATAAAATATCAATTGAAATTTATTAAATATTTTGGATGTTTTCTACAGTTTTATATATATTGTATTGTGTTGTGATGGAAATCAAAGTGTATATTATTTTATTACAAATATTTGCACTGTAAAAATGATAAAAGAAGTATTTTTCAATTCACCTCATACAAGTAATGTAGTGCAATCTCTGTCATGAAAGTGCAACTTACAAATGTAGATTTAGTTTTGTTACATAACTGCACTCAAACCAAAACAATGTAAAACTTCAGAGGCTACAAGTCCACTCAGTCCTACTTCTTGTTCAGCCAATCGCTAAGAAAAACTAGTTTGTTTACATTTACAGGAGCTATTGCTGCCTTCATCTTATTTACAATGTCACCAGAAAGTGAGAACAGACATTTGCATAGCACTTTTGTAGCCAGCATTGCAAGGTATTTACGTGCCAGATATGCTAGACATTCATATGCCCCTTCATGCTTCACCCATCATTCCAGAGGACATGCGTCCATGCTGATGGCACTTGTTAAAAAAAAATAGTGCATTAATTACATTTGTGACTGAACTCCTTGGGGGAGAATTGTATGTCTCCTGCTCTGTTTTACCTGCATTCTGCCATATATTTCATGTTATAGCAGGCTCAGATGATGACCCAGCACATGTTGTTCATTTTAAGAACATTTTCACTGCAGATTTGACAAAATGCAAAGAAGGTACCAATGTGAGATTTCTAAAGATAGCTAAGACAAGGTTTAAGAATCTGAAGTGCCTTCCAAAATCTGAAAGGAACAGGGTATGGAGCATGCTTTCAGAAGTCTTAAAAGACCAACACTGTGATGCAGAAACTACAGAACCCAACCACCAAAAAAGAAAATCAACCTTCTGTTTGTGGCATCTGACTCAGTGTAACAGGGTCCCTGCAGGGCCTTCCTAGCGCCCGCCCCCTGGGCTGAGAAAGTCACATAGACCTTTAGGTGCAGTGCCTACCTGGTGCTTTTATTTACAGGCTGTGCTCCCACCACCTTTCCACCATACAAGTAGTCCCCTTCTTGCAGTCCCCCAGCAGGAGAGAGGGGGCAAGCTCTCTCTCTCTGCTTCCCCTCACTGCCTTTCCTCTACTGCAGCTTTCCTCTTTCCAGCTCCCCCTGGCTTCCTTCCCCTCAGGCTCTTATCCAGCCCCAGCCTGATGAGGCAGCAGCTGTTCAAGCTTCCCCAATCAGGGCCAGGTGGTCTACTCAGCTCCAATTCACCTCCCTTAATTGGAGCTGGAGTGACAGAGGATTTGCTAAGCAGTTTTCTGCTTAGCACACTGTCACATGCCTCCCCCCTTTTTCTGAACCACCCTGTTCACCCATACAGGTCCCCTCCTTCCTCTAACAGGTGGGGTCCTACTGGGGAGTCTTTCCTCTTTTGGGTGACCTACTAGGGCTTCCTTGCAGGCCATCCCCCATCCACAGAAACCACATTGTGTGGGGGATGGGCCACCGCATAGCTCTGCCTCTGCCCGAAGGTCATCACACCAGTCACCCCTGAGTGCACTCTCCTTTCTTTCCCCACTTCACCTCTGACAGGGATTCAGGATTGGCCCTAGCTTCCTCCTGGGCACCCAGGACCTCCGATTCCCCAGAAAACTCAAGCAGGCTTTGGGCCTCATCTTCCAGGGGTCTGCCTACAGAGTTCTGTTGGGCCCACCGGCTCTGCTGAGAGCCCTGGGGCAGATACTCCCTCCTCATCTTCTTTCTCCTTTTCCTTCTCCCATCCTTCCTAACTCAGGCTCTGTTGTCTATGGTTTCCTATCTCCGAGACCTCTTCCCCGTTCCTCAACAGGTCTCTCCCTTCTCTTACCGTGGGCCTCCTCACCTAATCTCCTTTCCCTCTTAGGCAGGGGTCCCAGTCGGTACCCACCACTACTGGGTACAGCAGGCCCTCTACCACCCCAACCCGTTTCCAACGGAACCGGCCCCGAACCTTGAGGTGTACCTGGGCCATTGGGAAGTGCCTCTCATCCCCATGGATGCATTCCTGATTTATTTTGGCCCCAGGGATTATCCACTGTGGCTTCACCAGACCCCTCCTTACAAGAGAGCAGGCCGAGGCTGAGTCCACCAGACCCCACTAGGGTGGTCTCCTCACCCTCACAGGAATGGTGGACAGTTTCTGCCCCTTCCCCTGCCTTCCAGAATTGGTCCACCCACAAAATTCTGCAAAGCCGCAGTCCATATCCGGGCAGTCCTGCTTTTTATGTCCCACTCACCCGCACTGCCAGCAGATGAGTTGCTTGGTCCCAGTGGGAGCTCCCTGTTTGTCTCCCGCTTTTTCTCTGGACCCTTCCCGGTTGGGGTTTCCCTGGATTTTCTCTCAGGGTCCTTGTCTTTATAGGGGTGCCCCTCCTTCCTGGGGGAGTCTGCCTCCACATACTCCTCTGTCAGCTTTACCGTGGCCTCCACCGTGCCCAGTGGTACTGTCTCACCCATACCCTTGTCCTCTCGGGGAGGCTTTGTAAAAACTGTTCCAGGATGAGCACATCCATGATCTCCTCTACGGTCTGGGCACCAGCTCTCAACCATCAGGTGGCCCAGTCCATTAATTTCTGGATGAAGGCCTGGGGCCTCAAACCCCATCCACTTCACCGCTCGGAAGTGCTGGCGATATTTTTCGGCCAACAGCCCTACCTGATCTAGGACGGCCACTTTTACCGTGTCATAGCTCCTGGTCTGTTCCCCACTGAGGGCCATATAGGCCGCTTGGGCTTTGCCAGCCAGGTAGGGAGCTACCCGCAGGGCCCAGGTTGTCCTATCTCATCCTGCCCCCATAGCTACCTGCTCAGAAGTGCCTAGAAAGGCATCAGGGTCATCTGCCGGGCCCATTTTACATAGTCCCAAGCCTGGTACCCACATGCCATCCCCCACCGGGGAACTCACCACCTTCTGGAGGAGCTGCTGTTGAACAGTGGTCTGCTCCCAAATAAAATCTTGCAGGCTCCTCTTCTGTTCAGCTTGCCAGCTGAGCTGGGCCTGCTTCTACAGCTGCTGGGATTGCTGAAAGGTTTGCACTGCCTTCTGCAGCTCTGCCTGCTGCTTGATCAGCCACTGCAAGGTCTCTGCCATCTCGGGCTGCCAAACTCTTGCTCTGGCACAACCCTGGACGAGCCCCCTGGTGTAACAGGGCCCCTGCAGGGCCCTCCTAGCTCCTGCCTCTGCTGGGCTGAGAAAGTCACACAGAGACCTTTAGGTGCATTGCCCACCTGATACTTTTATTTACAGGCTGTGCTCCCACCACCTTTCCACCATACAAGTAGTCCCCTTCTTGCAGTCCACCAGCAGGAGAGAGGGGGGCAAACTATCTCTCTGTTTCCCCTCACTGCCTTTCCTCTACTGCCACTTTCCTCTTTCCAGCTCCCCCTGGCTTCCTTCCCCTGGGGCTCCTATCCAGCCCCAGCCTGATGAGGCAGCAGCTGTTAAAGCTTCCCCAATCAGGGTCAGGTGGTCTACTCAGCTCCAATTCACCTCCCTTAATTGGAGCTGGAGTGACAGAGGGTTGGCTAAGCAGTTTTCTGCTTAGCACCCTCTCACACTCAGATAACGAAAATGCATCAGTCCACACTGCTTTGGATTGTTATCGAGCAGAACCAGTCATCAGCACGGACGCATGTCCCCTGGAATGGTGGTTGAAGATGAAGGGACATATGAATATTTAGCGCATCTGGCACGTAAATATCTTGTGATGCCATCTTCAACAGTGCCATGAGAATGCCTGTTCTCACTTTCACGTGACATTGTAAACAAGCAGCAGGCAGCATTATCTCCTGCAAATGTAAACAAAATTGTTTGTCTGAACGATTGGCTGAACAAGAAGTAGAACTGAATGGACTTGCAGGCTTTAAAATTTTATATGGTTTTATTTTTAAATGCAGTTTTTTTTTTAAACCAGACAATTCTACATTTGTAAGTTCAACTTTCGTGATAAAGAGATTATACTGCAGTACTTGTATTAGGTGAATTGAAAAATATTATTTCTTTTGTTTTTTTACAGTGCAAATACGTGTAAACAAAAATAAATATGAAGTGAGCACTGTAGACTTTGTATTCTGTGTTGTCATTGAAATCAATTTGAAAACGTAGAAAACATCCAAAAATATTTAAATAAATGGTATTCTATTATTGTTCAATTGCACAATTAATTTTTTCAATCGCTTGAGAGCCCTGCCAGTAATTACAATATACAAAATGGCTCAGTTACTGTGAGAATCTCAATCTTTTGCAGTTCCTGACACATGCTTAAATACATAATCTTATGATAGTAGTTTTTTAAAATGTATCCTTTTTTAAAGGAAGACAGGAAGGGACTGCCAATGCCTGTTAACATATAAATGATCCCAACTTGGGACTGAATCTTTCCATTCATTACCCACATAAATACATCACTTGAATGGCTTCATTGAATTATTACTCACCTGAGGAAAGATTTTCAGGACTGGGTGCACTGCTTTGAAGTTCACACCATCATCAGAGTTGAATGTGATGGGAGAGGTAATATTACACTTTTCCTGCTACTACTGTGAACATGGAGATACTTTCTTTTGCAAGGATGGGTTAACAAGGCAGAAGCACATCTCAGAAAAATTGAAAGGAACCTACAAAAATGATGAATACAAAAATATAAGGAGCAAAGTCCTGGCCCGTTTGAAGTCACTGAGAATTTTTCTACTGACTTCAATGGGGAGAGGATTTCACCCAAGGCTTATATTCTTGTTCCAAAGAAAGTCAATTCTGCCATTGATTCATTATGTGAATCTTCCAGTGCCCGAACTCTCTTTACAGAAACAAGATACTTATTCATCATTGTAGTGCACTGGGTTCTACGGATGAGAAGTGTTATGTTTACATGGATGAAAAAAAGTGTAGGCTGCTACTATTAATATTTTAATCTGCATTTCAAGATTGCAAAAACCTACAGGACTTCTCAGATTAACATTAATCACTTACATTTAGTTCAATGACAATAACTACATGTTCCCACATTCTGAAGGACGAAGAACAGGCTGTTCATAGTTCCTGGTTACTCCCTGAAATTTGTACAAGGGAGTTTAAGATATAAAAACGCTCTAAAACCTGCCCTAATTTCAAGAAGGCCAAGGCCAATATGCAATACACTAGCTACAAAAGTTTATTTTAAAATAAAAATATTTCAGTCATAAGGCTTTGTAAAACAGCATGTCAAGTAGTTACCTTAATCTCTGCAGTGTAAGCACCTTGAAATTGTATGCCAACATGATCAGTATAAATGTATCACTTATATGGTGAGACTATTCACATACATGACAATAAATACATCAGCTATACCCAATACAGAAGTAAAATCATTATAAATATATACCAGATTCCCTTACTTGTACAAAGGTATCTCTGGTAACATGTGAAACAGAAAGTGTGAAACTATGGATTTAATCATCTTTATTTATTTTTAATCTTTGCATTTTAGTGAAAACTGGCCTATAATTTTAAACTACAGAAAAGAAGAAGTGAAAAAATAATTCTAAAAAACATTATATACTATAGCTAAAAGACTGCATCAATAAAACAAGTTTGTTGGAGATGGCTTACATACCTTCTTTTTCTTGGGGTGCAAACTCTGAGTATATAGCTCTTAACATTGTTACCATGCAGTAATTGGGCCATACCATACCATTCATTTTTAAGATGAATCCCCCATTAAAATCAATGGGGAATTTTGCTTAAAAACAGATCACGATAAGGATGACTGGTAAGAGAAAACAATACAGCCCAGAGTGGGGCATTTTTATGCTGGCTGTTGACTACAAAATCTATGGTGCATAATTCAACATTCATAATGAAGTAAAACCAAGTAGAATGAACAAAAGTTTACAAGACAATATGACTACAGCACCTGAGATTTTCCTTTAGAAAGCCTAGTAGAGGTACTTTCCCCAGGAGGATAGTTGTATAATATAATCAATTAAATGTCTCTCAATATTATAAAGGCATGATCCCTCCTGAAACAGTTTAAGTAGACATGTTTCACAACTGTAACTTTCATCTTCAAAATTAAATACACTACCAAACTATATTTAAGATTTGATCCATGTTTTCCACAGAGCACTACGTGTAATTAATTGTGTACAACATGAGATCCAATCATTACATTTTAAATTAAAAACTAAACTTCATCTACTGAAGTGTACCTGATAAAATTAAGTACAAGTTTAAAGAATACAAGTTAAAGAACATTGTATGGTATTTGAAATTTGTGGTACCTAAGTTTTGAAGTATGCAGTACTTACAACAAACTTAATAGCAATTATACAGGTTACTGAAAATAAACAGGATAGAACAAAAATGCAATAATTTAATAATAACCTGTTATACAGTCACTCAGTTTACAGCCAACCATTGGTTAGTGTGTCAACATTTTTTGTAGAAATAATACTTTAAGAAAATGTTCTTTCATTTCCACTCTTAATATTGTGAGCTTGTTCTCAGGGAAGTTCTGTCCATCTATCCACTTCTCTGCAAGGTTAAAACTGCAGGACTGATATTCTCCAATTCTTCTCTCCCACTTGCAATATAACCAATGTAGTGCGCTATAGAATAAAAAACGGATTTTTAATTCCTTTGCTTTGATGCTAGGTGCTCATGAATTCTGCTCAACAATGGACAATCTGAACTCCCAGACTTACAGGTAAAGGAGACAAAGCATTTAAACAAAGGCCTTAAAACAAGAAAATGTCCTGATGGGAAATGAAATTTTTTTTTTTACTTAAGTATGTAATTTTATTTCTGCAGCATATCTAAATCTAAAAATGATACAGAGAATTTCTAGTTGTCAAAATTCAAGAAATACTCCTTAATTCTAATGCTGCTCCTCCTTCAGCACTTCCAACAATTACTGGTAAAACAGTGTTTAAATTAGTCACCACTAATTTAGTGATTTGGGAAAACGAAGTTGCTACATGGTCAAGTTTAAGTACACTTCCCCCCACAACTCTATAGTTATGAATTTGTTGGACATTTACTGACTAAGTAAGAAATCAAGTGTATCAGATTTTTGCCGTTTCATACCACACCGTGGCACGAAAAGCAGGGCTCCCATTGACAATATAAGGAAGAAAAGGCAGGGTTGACTTTGAAATAGACTCTGTAACAGTTTGCAGTTGTGCTAGAAACAAACTTGGTTAACTGCACTGTTCTCATTTTAAGAAAATCCTCTTTCCCAAACAGAAGGTACAGTAACCCAGAGAACTCAGTTTTAATTAAAAATCATCAAGAAGAATACTCTTCTCAGTGCAAATATACTGATGTGTTCAAAAAAAGTCAGAGCACGACTATAAAAGTTCCAGTTTATCTTTACCTAATGGAATGTTGCTTCACACACACAAAAAAACAAAGAACATTAAATACCTTGAACCAAATTCCAGTCACTCAAATTTAAATTTAGTTTTAATTTAAATTACAACTTTTTAGGTAAGTTAATTCTACGATTGACAATCTACTGTATTTCAAAATAGTCAGGGGCAAAACTATGCAAATTCATTTGGTGGTGGTAAGTTACTCACATAATGTAGTCAATGCCAAAGGAAAACCAACTATTTGGGGCAGAGTGGGTAGAGCACTTCTATTCAGGCATCTTAACAAAAACAAAAACAAAAAAACCAACCAACCAAAAAAAAATATCCTTAACTCCACCGTTCAAAAGGGGCTGTTCCAGAAAAATGTATGTGCACAGAACTCCCCATGACTTGAATGCAAATCCTCTTTAGTCCTTCAATGTGTGAGAGAAAACAAACAAACAAAAAAAAAAACACACCAAAAAGCAAGAGCTCTAGCAGAGAAAAGGTGAGATTTTGTGGGAGGTAATTGGACAAGTTAATTTAGCAATTCAAACTGTGCTTAGAGATGTATGTCCAGAATACTGTTGTCCAGCATTGTGCTTTTAAGGTTACTAGATGGGATTCCAGTAAAAATTCGAGATAGGCCCCTTGTTATACATTGTACAAAATTAGCTGCCCATTACAAAAATTTTGGTAGTATTGGCCACAGTATTTTAGAAAACAGTAGCATGAAATATTAGATGTACAAAAGAATTAAATTTTTTTTCTTCTCCTTAAAAAAGGAAATACTTTAAAAATGCTAGGCACTTAAGACAAAAATTCTCTCTCCAGTTCATATATTGATGGCCGACAAGTTTTGTTCTTCATCCTACACAAAGGCACTGTGCAGTCTCTGTTTTGACCTTCCACATCAATATCAAGTAATGAAGGAATGTGGGATTTAGTTCTCTCCTCAGTATCTGGTACAAAGTTAACATTGGGACCTACATAACTTTCTAAATAGTCCACTTCTGTAGAGTCTGGCTTTATACTTTGTGGAAGAACCTGCCATGGATCTATTCTGCTTCTTAGAGAAGAAGGTCGAGGCCTTGATATAATATTGACAGCTCTTTGCTTTTCAGGTGATGGGTCATGGTGGATGCTTCTTTGCTGAACAGATGTAGACTGCAGAATCGCAGAAACTGGAAGAACTGGCAACATAGAGACTCCATTCGGTGAAGTGATTCCATTAGCTAGATGGAGGAGAAGACAAGACAATATTAGATGATCATTTCTACTTTTGACATTTGGAAAAGCACATACACCTCTACCCCGATATAACACGAATTTGGATATAATGCAGTAAAGCAGCGCTCGGGGGGTGGGGAGGAGAGGCTCCGCACTCCGGCGGATCAAAGCAAGTTCGATATAACGCGGTTTCACCTATAACGCGGTAAGATTTTTTGGCTCCCGAGGACAGCATTATATCGGGGTAGAGGTGTATCACTGACAGCAACTTTAGTGGTACTACCTGAACTACTACTACTACAAAAAAGTCACACAGGCTGGTGGGAATTAGTGATGCCCCATAAATGAATGGCAGCATCAGATAATGGTCTGACACAGTCACTCAACACACACAGAATTTCTCTGAACCGTATTGTTCCTGTGTTGGAGGCTAAGAGAGCCTATTTCTCATCAGTCAGCAGAATTCAATCAGCTCAATAGAAGGATGACATAAAACTGAGAAGTTTGTCAAGTTTTGCCAAATCATTTAAAGACACACTCAAATTGGAAACCCTCAATTATTAAGGGGAAAAACAAATTAATTTAAGGAATTTAAACCCAAAATCATATTGAAGAGCAATATTGTGTTGCAAAAGATGCTCTTCAAATTACACAGGACAATGCTAGTATTAATAGTGAAAAACTCAACATTTCTACTGGATCCCAGTAGATTAGAGGACAAGTGTTTTCAGTTTGGATGTGTCTTAACAATAGCTCACTAAATGTTCATTGTGTGGTAGGACTCCTGTGCCAGTCAGGGAAGTAAAACTTATTAAACCAGTTTTGCTATGAGTTAATAAATGGACATCACTAAATGACACTAATGAATTAGTCTCAGTTGAACAATTGCCAAGCTACAATTTCAGCATTTCTTTCAGCCTCTTGAAGCTCTGATGCTACAACCTTTATAGAAATACCAACATTTCCCATTATACTTGGCAATGCAGTTTTGCTTTAAGAACTACAATATGGTAAAACCACCTGAATGGAATCCTCAGCACCAATTTTGGTAATTCCACTGGCAACACTGATTTTGGTGCATCCTACCAGGCAGCAGGTCCCCACAGACTTCCACTAAATCCTTAGGTGAAGCTATTTTGCTGTCATTAGTGGAATTTATATTGTACTTCAAATGAAACACCTGTCCTTCCCACACACTGTAGTATGATACTATTCTTGATAATTACTTATTGAAAATATATTCAGTAAGTTATAATTCCATGAGATTTTTCAATTTTGTTTATGCACTATAGACCCGCTATAGCTCTCTGATATTCTAGGTTACCCACATGTAGTCTGGAAAGTATTTCCATCTGACATGGTTCGTCTGTGACCCAATTGTCTCAATTTTGATGAAGAGTCATTTGGCACTTTTTCAGATTCTTGTTTCAGAGGAAGAATAGGAGACTGATTCTTTAACATCGCAGGATCAGTGTCAAGCACCGGCTTTACCCTTTGTTCCCCCGTCTTAGTTGCCGAAGTTTCAGATGAAAAGGCCTCAATGGGAATGCCTGTGTCACAATCGCTGGGAGTGATGCTTACAAACGCATCTTCACTGTCAGACTGAAGCAAGCATTTGGTGGAAAGAGAAGGCATAGAGAGAAGATTCACGGTATTTGCAGATGGACTTAGAGATGGAATATGGGTTTCCTCTTTTTTGGACTGCAATCTTGTAGGACTTGCACTCCTGCGAAACTTTGAAGCACGCTGAAATATTCCCTCTCGCTTCTTCTTCTCCTCCTTTGGCAACAGTTCGTCTGGAACCTGTGATTTGTTTAACTCTCTAATATCCAAGCCCAAAGCTACAGATGCAAGGAGAACAGCACATCCATACAATATAGAGTCAGTTTTCTTTTTCTGCAGTGTTCTATTGAGACTGTTTGTAGGAGTCATTTGTGGAGTACTATTTGCAGAACTAGCAGAGGTTCCTTCTTCAAAGCTTTCATGTTCTATAGTGTTTTCTCCCTGATCATCCTTCCAAAGAGGTAGATCAATATAAGCCTGATTTGGCAACTTCATTTGCTTTGGTCTTTTTGCATCCAAGCTTTCAGGGAAAAGTCTCTGCTCTGTACAAACATCTATAATGTAAAAATATTGGAAGGTACTTAAATACTGCAAAATAAGACACTTTTTTCTGGCAAACTGGTACATGTACCTTAGGATTCCTCATTATTAAATATATACATACACTGAGATGTTCTGTGTTCCCATATACACCCTTTTTGGAGACTCAGAGGAACACACAGGGATAACTGTTAAGTCAGATTCAAAATTTCCTCAAATCAAAATCTTTCCATATTCTTTGTGATAAATATCAAAGAAATCTCTAGTAGTCAAAACAATAAAAGCAATTTTCCAACAAATATACTATTTTCAAAATGTAAATTCAAATAGCAGCATTTTCCCATGATAATTCTAAAACTAGCTACATATTGTTAGTTAAATTTGAAAAAAAAATCTAAAAAACTGACCCTTACTTGTAAAAGTCTAAACACCAAACTGCCTCTGTATCTCTACTCATCACACAGCTAATACTGGGTGGACTATAAATACTTTTTCCCAAGACTATAAATACATATATTTTGCTACTTCCATTTTCCTTTTGTGCTGAAGAACTTAAATTGCAGCATATTTCTGTGAATAGATTATTGTGAGTAGTATACATGATTTTTACACACAATCTGTGTGCAGTGTCTGAAGACTGTGGTGTATGACCGGTTCAGTTGGCTCTAAATCAAAAATGTATGAAGTCAATGGGATTATTTCCATTGAATTCAATGGGCTATTAGGTCCACTATGAATAAGTTTGATATTTCCAGTCTGTATGATGAAAATGAACATGGAAGTTTTAGTTCTTTGGCTCACAGTGGAATAACAAATGAAGGCAAGTGATGGCTGCAGAACGTGTACTGGACTCTTTAGAAGGCAAGTGTATAAAATAAGCGACTGGGTCTTTTCTCTATGTGGTGTAGGGTGACCAGACAGCAAGTGTGAAAAATCGGGACAGGTGGTGTGTGTGTGTGTGGGGGGGTAATAGAAACCTATATAAGAAAAAGACCCAAAAATCGGGACTGTCCCTATAAAATCGGGACATCTGGTCACCCTAATGTGGTGGTAACTGTATGGGAGGAGTCACAATTCAAGTACATGAACGGTTATTCTGTACAGTAGGGTAGAATGAGAGACAGTCGACAGTAAACACTGACCGTTCAAATTACTATTTCAGTCTCAACTACTGAATGTCCTGTCTTAGATAGTCAAGCTTAATTATAATGTTTTGCAGCTGGGTTCCATCCCCTCCCTTCCCTACTCTGCTCCCAACAACTTTGATGTTTTGCCCGAATGGCCTACATTTTCCTAAAAATTTCAAAATAAATTAAAAGAAAGGGATTTTTTGTTTGTTTTTAAGGGGAGCCTTGGAAGTATCTCAGTCCTCAATTTTATCTTATTTAAAAAAAAATCTGAAAAGATGATGATAATAATAAATATGGTTATTGGGCTTTTTAAAATTCCAAGAAAATTGTTTTGTTTGATATAAATATTTCTTTGCAAAGTTAACTAACTACATTCCAACATTATGCCAGTGCATGAGAAACAGAAAATGAAGCTGTTTTCATTGTTCAAATGGAGTGCAAATTCTAAAAATAGAAACAAGACACATAAATCTAACTTCCCTTTTATTAAATGATCAAATTTACTAGATTTCATAAAATATTTTCAAGCTTCCTTCTGTGTTGCTGATATTTTTAACCTGAGGTATCTTAGTTAGTAAAAACAAAAACCTTCAAATTAAAACTGGAAGTTGGCCAAAAAGTCTAGATGCTCATGGCCATAATAGATCATGAACTGTGCGTGTGGAACAGATACAGATCAGGCTGTGCCGGCAAAACTTGGGCATTCTCTATGCAGCGCCTGTAGACAATGCAAGCTTCTAATCAATAAATCAGGAAAAACAAGGATTGTAGCACCTAAAGTTTTCTGTGTTTTTATGCACTTGAGAGATCTGTAGCTGAAGCATACTTCAAAGCTCTGCAAAATATTGAACAGAGATTATATTATTATTGTGGAGAAATAATAGCAAGTAGCAAGAGGTACTCACGAAAGAAATCTAGGCTTATACAATAGTTTTATTAAGGATCAGTGAGTAAAATATGTATTTTCAATAAATTTTTTGAGATGTGAGTGAAGAATGGCCAGAGATTTCTCCAAAAAAGTAGAAAAAAATTGTATATTTGTAACCTGGCCTAATTACAAGCTTTCTAAAAATACATTTCTTCTGGTCTAAGACTAGGCATACAAATTTCAAAATGAAAGGGAGATTTATTGCTGATATTGGATGGAAGATTTTCAAAACTGGTCCAAGGATGGAATTGGTGTTACAACCTTAACTAAGGAGCTTTTACTAAAACTCAATTCTATAGCTCTATGCAACTAAAACAACAGGACTGGTAAATGAAAAACAATTGGTGGTTCTAGAAATGGTGATACTATGGAACTTTATGGATTTCTCAACACAAACCAAGAACTACACTTCCAGGGCAAGTGGTCAAGACAGACAATGATTACTGATAAAAAAAAAATAAGATTTTGCAGAATTGGCATCTAAATATGTGCCTTACATTTATATACAGGAATAGTTCAATGGACTATTTATGTGCTTAAAGTATAGCATGTGCATAGGAAGTGGTGCCTTAATTCATATAATTTTATGGCAATTTCCATAAATTGATAAACAACTCTTACCTTGGTCCACAAACAGGGAGGCTAATGGAACACCTTTCTGACTTTTCATTAAAATAGTTGACCAAGGATTGTTGCCATCTGAGAGAGGTCTTATTCTGAAATCAGAATGATTCTTCAGACACTGTACAGAACAGCATGTTTCTATGACTTTTTTAATGAGAACTAATATAGGTTTAAAAAGAGAAAGAATGAATAACTAGAAGCTATCTATTCTATAGAATTTCTTTTCTTGTGCATGTTTAAACATGTAACATACAAAGTGCTACAACAATAAAAGCGACAGTGGCTAGGAAGTTTGCGTATAGTACAAGGTCTAAAACTTGTTTGATGGGGGTTTATAAAATTCTTTAAAACACAAACTTTTGTAAAAGAGAACTGGGCAAGATCAAAGAGCAAGCACAAAAGAGGAAGCTGCATTCAGAGCTGAAAGTAAGCCGGTACGGTACGGTGTACCGGCAAGAACTGGTACACAGCCGACCGTACTGGCAGGGGGCAGCTTCTCCAGGCCGACAATTTAAAAGGGCCCTGGGCTCCAGGCAGCAGCCAGAGTCCCAGGCCTTTTAAATTGCCGCCAGAGCCCTGGAGTCCCAGCCTCAGCTACCGCTACCATGGGGTGATTTAAAGGGCCTGTGGCTCCCAGCTGCTGCTACCGCAGCTAGAGCCCTGGGCCCTTTAAATCGAGATTTAAAGGGCCCGGGGGATTTAATGGCCCAGCCCTGCATACTGGTAAGCCCTTTAAGTTACTTTCACCCCTGGCTGCATTTAACATAGACATATTATTTTATATTGATATTGTATGTTTAACAATCATGGAAGTGCCCATTCCAGTTGATGGACACTTAATAGACAAAGAAATATACCCTGGAAAGGCAGTAAGAAGAAGGATCTTGAGTGATTTATAAAAAAATAATGAAGAGTACTAGTGAAAATTCAGACAGCTGATTTCAACACTTTACAACAAAAGGACACAAAATTCTAAAAATGTATTGCCTTTCAAAGTAGTAAAAAGGAAATATTTCCTTTACCCAGCATCTAGACAGCCTGGAATTCACTGCTGCAACAGGTACAGGCATAGTGCCCTCGACTGCCTCTTCGTTTCCTCACTATTTCAGAATCCCAGTAGAGCCTGACTCCGAAGGTGTGGGGTTGGAGGGTGGGTCATTGAAGCCACATCAAAGAATCAACAAAACATCTCAAAGAATCATAGACTGTAAGGTAAGTAACTGTTCTAGCATCTTTGAGTCTTTGTCTGCATGAATCCCATTTATGACCACCAGAAAATTCCCAGATTAATAAAATGAGGGTCTGAGGAATTCTAGCTAAAAACTACCTAGCTAAATAAGGGTTGCAGAACTGTGCTCCCAAATTTGGCTTCCAATCTAGTCATCAAAATATCTGTCCTCATGTTAAGTGAATATAAAATACAGCTGTCATACCTCTCCTTACAATCTGCACGTTCCTTTGTTTGAACTGAGCTTGGTCCCCATGTGCAACCTTTCTTTTTAAAGCTTTTCTTCACGTCTTCAAATTCTTCTTGGTGACAAGCTGTGCTTCTTCCCCAGGTTCTGTTGCTTTCATCTGAGGTTACTAGAGACAGGTACAGTAGTTTACTGTTCATTAGAAGGACTATTATAGCCACTGAAAGAATTTGGATTTTAGCAAAGCAGCCTTCTCCACTAAAACTGCATCACAATAGCAAAATCAAAAAGGTGCAACTTAAAAATTGAGAAGATTTTCCCCCCCCACTGATGGCAAAATACAAACTGCATTGATCAAAACGATAAGCAAGCAAGGAACAATTTGCAAACTGACAAGAAAGGTGAAAATTAAAGATAAAGCAGCAAGAAAGATCTTATTTTTCATGCTTCTTAAAACTCAGTACCTTACATTTAGGTAATTCATGTACGTGAGGCAAACTGAGCATTTACCAGTTAATATTTTGTTCAGTAGAACTTTTTTTGATGCAATGATATCAAATTAATTAGAATATCTCAGTTATGACCAATTACTGTGATTGTTTTTCATTAACCCAAAACAAATATTTTATAATAGATATTTTCTGTTTAAGTGCTCAGTCTGTCACTTAATACAAGTTCAGCTACAGAGTTAATACAACCAACACCCTTTACAATTTATTTGGATCTTGCCTTTTTTCATAACCCCACTGGAAAGTTCATATTCACTTGTGATATCTACATCTTGCTGGTACACATATACACTGTTTCTTCGGCCATTGGCTGTATTTGTGTCTGCTTTGGAAATCACTGAGGAAAAATTAAGAGAATGCAGTAGAGATCTTAGTAATTTTACTTTATTTGCAAAAGAGGGACCGATTCTTCCTTATACTTTTAGCTCTAGAACCAGAAACCCAGATCCAAAAGGTGTAAAATGCCTCCTGGGAAGCACTAAGCAGTCACAGAAGGAGTAGACAGTAATTGGCCCCAAAGTCTGTGAATATGAATCAGTTAAATAAATTCTTGTGTCAGATCAGCCTCAGGTTGACAACTAGAAAAGTAAATTGTCAACATGCTCACAACCAAGATGATAGTATTGACATAGCACAACAACTTTTGCCATGACAGACTGTCTTTAACAAGGTAAAAGTTTAGAAGGTTTATAATTCACCTATTTCTCACTCCTCCCCCATCTCTTAAATCAATTTAACTTGCTCTGCAGCACAGATGCTTGTCTTTGCTAAGATATTACAACTGAGTTTTCAGGGTTCTCTGGAGACTACTTACAACCTACTGTTTTTTTTAAATTAGTGTTCAGAAATAGCTGAATTCAAATGTATGACTAAATTTTCTTTACAATTAGCTAGGATTTTTTTTTCATTTTTAAGAAATTTAGATTTGGAAGCTTGAAATATTTATGAACAAAAGAGGTGTGATCAAATAAGCAATTGTTAGATACTCTTGCTCAAAGCACACACACTTGAATAAATCTTCTCTAAACAAGGGAGCTCTGAAGTTTAATCAAGATTAAATAGCACTGGAGGAAGGTATTTTACATAGTTAGAAAGGGAATTACACAGAAATGCGGAAATTAAGTTGCTTCAGCCAGATATATTCAAAAGATCTGAGAGCTTTGGCTAGAAGCTTGGGAATCCAAACTCAAAATTAGAAAGTATTCCATTTGAGGGAGACTCTTTGTTTAATACAGTAATTTTTATGGTCCTACAAACAGGAAACATTTGCTCAGTTAGACCCACCAATTGAACTCCACACAGGCATATGGGTCTGTACTGGTGGATCTCCTTGAAGGACAGGGGCCTATGACTGTGGGAGTTAGAATGGGTACAAATGCAAATTATTTTCTGCCTTTTAAAAAAAAAATCCTCAAGATTCTAGAGCTGGGCTCATACCTGAAATTTTTATTTCATTTCTATGTTGAGTGCCATAGACATCAAAAATTAAACAGCAATCTTATTTCAAGATTTTGGTTTTATGAGACATACCATTAGAAAAAAAATGTTTTGCCCTACCAAAAATATTAAAAAGATTAGCAGAATATATAAAAGATGGTATGCAATAAGTGTGATTGGGACAGGTAATTGTGATTTCACCCACAATTACACGGAGTATGAATTCCAAAAACATCTTATGGAATCTGTTTTGTTTCATTTTAGCTGTCAAGTGATAGAAGTCCTTTATAACTTGGGAAGGTCAACTTAAATTCATGATACAGTTTGCCAGAGTGGGTATTAAGCTGAAAGTGTTGTTGTGAAGTTGAGAATAGATTAAACCTAAACAGACATGGCAGCACTTCAAATTTCACATGCAAACAAGGTAGATTTAATAAAAACTAATTTCTCCTCAGGCTGTAGTAAAAAAGGGAACATCAACCACACTTTTTATACCAATTTTGAGAAGACAAACCCCACAATTTTCTCTTGCTGCTTTTTTCAAGCAATCTTGAGACTAAGATAAAGAGACAGATTATACCTAACCCCTTCCTGTCCCAACCAGGTATGAGGTAACAGAGTGCTCCGAGTCTATGGAAGTAGATCAGCTACACCCAAAAAATGCTTAGCTGGTCATTCTAGTAAAGACAGCCCTCCAGCTATAACTAGTGACTATGATGAAGCAGGGGTGGCTCTAGCTTTTTTGTCGCCCCAAGCACGGCAGTCAGGCTGCCTTCGGCGGCACACCTGCTTAGGTCCGCCGGTCCTGCGGATTCGGCGTACCCGCCGCCAAATTGCCGCCAAATCCGTGGGACCGGAGGACCTCCCGCAGGCAAGCCGCCGAAAGCTGCCTGACTGCCACCCTCGCAGGGACCGGCAGGGCGCCCCCCGTGGCTTCCCACCCCAGGCACGTGCTTGGAGCGCTGGTGCCTGGAGCCGCCCCTGTGAAGAAGAGATAATGATGAGGGCAGGCTTAAGACGGTGATGCTCACCCAGAGGGAAAGAGCCTATTTCTACCCAAGATTAGAGGGAGCCCAGGCAGCTAGGTCCCAAGATCCAAAGGCAACCAGAGAAGACCTGATCCCCGGAAGGGAACAGTCAGGAAAGCGACCCATATACTTCTGATTAAGCACCAGAGAAAAGACTGGGATCTTTCTCCTCAGAGGATCTCGTGGGGGTTAAGAGAGAAAACTGTACCATTCGGAAGCAAAAGATGACCTAGATTCTAGACTACTTCGTGACTAAAAATTGGCACTGGGTTCATTGCTGATCTGTTGGGATGGATGCTACATGACATGTTTATCTCTTGGGAAATGACCCTGATTAAACAAACAGATTTTGCTTTACTGTTCATCCCATGTGGTGTTCCATTATGGCCATGGGCAGTTGGTCAGCCTGCTTTGTACGCAAGGCCAGACAATATTAAAATCAAGCCATGACTTATATATATATTAAAAGATCTTTTCTATCTCTAGATATTGTGTTCTCAAAAATCGATAGTGAGCATAACATCTTGAGTGTCTCGTGGACCAGTTCCCCTCCCATTCATAATTTCTATCTCATACTGCCATTTATACAGACAACTTTCCTACAGGAACCCCAGGAGTTGCTTACAAAAAACAGCATTTAGGTATTTAATAAGTGGGTGATTTTCAAAAAAGAAAAAGGCACTTATCTCCTCCCCCATCTGTTCTCTTCCTCCCTCCCTTACTTCCCATGTGCTTGGTTCCCCTTCTTCCCTGCTCCCCGCCAATTGGTGTTTTTGTCCTTCTGGACATATTATGGCTGCATTATTCCCGGTGTCTTTGGACATTATGCTCCTGTGCTTGGTTGGCAGCTCTGGTCCAAGGACAGCTGATTTCCTATTATTCTATTTGGCAGCAGGCTCCTTTCACATGATACTTTGCCATTTATCATTAGCCCTTTGTTTATGATCCTTCAGTACTTCATCCAAACCAGATTATATTTTTTCAAGTACAATGTCCTGAAACAATTCAACATTTTACTAAAATCCAGATAAGTTACAATTTGCTGAATTCCCTTCTGCTACTAATTTTGAAATACTCACTAAAAACAACAAGGAGTCTGGTGGCACTTTAAAGACTAACAGATTTATTTGGGCATAAGCTTTTGTGGGTTTTTACCCACGAAAGCTTATGCCCAAATAAATCTGTTAGTCTTTAAGGTGCCACCAGACTCTTTGTTATTTTTGTAGATACAGAGTAACACGGCTACCCCCTGATACTTCACTAAAAACAGTCATTCTAGCAAGATTTTCTCTTTACCAATTCATGCAGCTTATTGTTCACAGAACATCTCGGGGCCCAATCACATTCATTTTCTTTACATCCACATGTAACGTATTCCTTCCACTGTGTTGCAGTGTACCCATATAAAATGAGTGGGTTCATAATGGTTAACAGAATAAATTGAAATGGTGATGAAAACTTACGCTGTATAGCTCGAAGACGAGGAATTATTGTGGGGCTATTTGGTGGACTAGAGCTGTTACTGTTTAAGCTTCTTCGTTTATCCAAATTAGGGGAAGCTTGCACTGTTATTTTGTGCTGGAAATCTGTTGTGAAGAAAGCAACACTAGGTAAATTTCACTGTCTAAATAAAGGAAGATTACATTGTTGTATTTTTTCAGCATTAACCATAATGAAGTATATATTTATGTAAGTGAATTTCATTAGATAAGATTTCTATTGTAACATAGAAAAATTCTAAGCCTACTGGTACAATTATTGGTTTGAACTTCGAGTCATGTCAGTAGAATTTTACAGCTTCACTCTAACCATTTAAAGGGCTTTTGACAGTCATGTGAAATTAGTTTGGTGGTTCAATGGGAGCTGAACTAAGAAATGTCAACATTACAAGCCAATCTGCAACCTTGCTGGTGCTTAGTAGATTCAAAAAGCTAAACAGCTATTTTGTTTGGTTTCAGAATGCTCTTTATAGGTCACAGTTGAGACATATTGGCAGGGCATTGTGGTGAAGGCTGTATTGGTGCTGGATGTGCTGTATCTATTATGGGAATAGTCTTAGGACTCCAGTCTCTGGGACTGTCCATCTGGCACCCTTACAAATACTTAATTCACACACATGAAAAAATGCAGCAATCAATGGCAGGATTCTACTATCATGAACAATGTCTTTCCACAGTCCTGTGAAGTCTACAGTGCCACCTAGTGACACCATTAGTGAATAGATATTTTGCCATTGACTCCTGTAGAAACAATAACTTGATAAGCCAGCAAGATGATATATCCACTGGGGGTTTAGATGCCATGATAGTCACCTTTTGCTACATGCCCATGAAGCCTGAAAACAGACCCTGAAGTGACATCATCTTTAGCTATTACCACATTTTTACACACAGCATGTGCACACACACCCCACACCAACTCTGCTCTGTCTTTTCTGCTCACTGTGCTTACAAGCCAAACACTCTAAGATAAGTGTGGTCAACAAGGCAGCAGGTTAAGAAAATTAGTTATCTACAATACTGCATTCAACCTAGTTGTCCCTTTTTCTTTTGCCTTCTACAAAACCTTACATCAACTGCATAGTTCCAATACCTTTAAATACTGAAATAAGTTTAAAGTATTTAAACTTTTTTAGTATTAAAGAAACTGACCTTTCTGGAAGGGGGACTGATTCAAATTTGTTTCTCACAATTTGGGAAAGATGACCATTGCTATGTTCACAAATTTTGGCAACATTCAAATAATTAATTGAATAGGGTAAAAAAAAAAGTTTTATCCACACCTCTCAACTGCAAACTTGGCCTATGTGTGCACCATATCTTTTAGCTACAAAACTTGCTTTAAAGGATGTTTCCTCACTGAATTAAATAACGTGTTTTGTTTTTTAAATTGGTGGGGGAGAATCTATCAAGTGGAAAACATGAAGCCCTCCTACATGGGTCATTTGTGGGGTTTGAATTGTGGCCCTTCTCATCCCCACCACAGACCTCTGTTATTTACATGGACCAGCCATGAGGGGGACATGACGCTTTGTTAATAGGTTACACAACAACTGTATGCTAGACAAAGCAGACTCCTGGGTTCTATTCCTGGCTCTCGGAGGAGAGTGTTGTCTAACTGTTAGAAACTGCATAGCTAAAGCAAGTACAACTGGCCCATTCATTCTGAGAGACAATTTGGCAGAGTGAATGAGACATGGGCTCTACTCCCAGCCTGGTATGGGGGACCTTCTTTTAACTCATCTGTAAAATCCAGGGTGTGTGGTCCTAAAACTTGACTGCTACGTAGGATGGAGGTAGGCGTTGGTGGCAGCAAAGGGACAGAAGTGCACAGAAATATAAACACTAGTTACTGGAGGTTAGGCCAGATCTCATGATCCGCTGGCTCCAATTCAGTGCAGCTTCCTCTAGGATACAAGATGTTTTTGGAGGGTAAGAGTCTCTCCCTAAACTTTATTCAACTGAAATGAGAAACATTTTGCAAACTCTGGTACACTTGAGAGTTCTCATTTTATCCCTTAAAGGCCATTTAAAAGAAGAAAAAAAAAAATCTATCAATAGCCATTGCATACGCTTTTTGCCTAAAAGATCAGAGACCATGCTGTTGGAATTAGGCATCTTCAGGGTAACATACAATATCTAAATGTTTCAGACAGGGAACTTTAACCTGAATATTTAATTGTGAAAGGAAGATTTTGTACAGGAGGAGAAAAATTTCAAACCTGAAGGCAAACTAATTCTATGTCCATCTTTAAGTTTTAACCGGCTCCTTTTAAACTTTCCCTTCCTCTTCTTCACATTGGGCTTCTCTTGATTTAACTGGAATATCAAAATATTCAGCTCACGCTCCAGTACATCAATCTCGCGTTCCGCTAATTGCTGCTCACGTCGCTTTAGTAATTCTTCCTGAGATTTCTGCTGAAGAGCAGCCCTTGTCAGCTCTTCTTCCCGTGATCGCAGCTCCTGAGAATGAGATTTACATAGATATAGGTAAATCACAATACAATTCTTTCTGCTATTAGTCTATTTAAAACATAGCACTAAATTATATATCCTTAATGAATTTTCTTGATACACTGTGTACACATAATACAAGTATGCATTATATTCACAGCTATTCAGGTCTTCAGAAGATAGCTCTTTCTGTAGGCAAGCAAGTACACCTCTATCTCGATATAACGCGGTCCTCGGGAGCCAAAAAATCTTACCGCGTTATAGGTGAAACCGCTTTATATCAAACTTAGGGTTACCATATTTCAGCAAGCAAAAAAGAGGACGGGAGGAGCCCCGCCCTAGCCCCGCCCCTGCCCCTCCCACTTCCCGCCCCCCCAGAACCCCCAACCCTCCCCCCGTTCCTTGTCCCCTGACTGCCCCCTCCTGGGACCCCTGCCCCTAACTGCCCCCCAGGACTCCACTCCCTATCTAAGCCTCCCTGCCTCTTGTCCCCTGACTGCCCCAACCCTTATCCACACCCCCACCCCCAGACAGACCCCTGGGACTCCCATGCCCCATCCAACCACTCCCCACCCCCTGACAGCCCCCCCCAGAACTCCCAACCCATCTAAACCCCTCTGCTCCCTGTCCCCTGACTGCTCCGATCCCTCTCCGCACTCCTGCCCCCTGACAGCCCCCCCCAGAACTCGCAACCCATCTAAACCCCTCTGCTCCCTGTCCCCTGACTGCTCCGATCCCTCTCCCCACTCCTGCCCCCTGACAGCTCCCCCCCAGAACTCCCAGCCCCCCACCCCCCCCGCTCCTTGTCCCCTGACTGCCCCCTCCTGGGACCCCTGATCCTAACTGCCCTCCAGAACCCCACCCCCTACCTAAGACTCCCTGTTCCTTGTCCCCTAACTGCCCCCTCCTAAGACCCCCCCCCAACTGCCCCCCAGGACCCTACCCCCTACCTGTACCCTGACTGCCCAAAACTTTCTCCACTCCCCCCAAAAAGCCCCCCCCGTTTCTTGACTGCCCCCTCCAGAACCTCCCTGCCCCTTCTCCTGCCCCCTGGCCCCCTTACCCTGCTGCTCAGAACAGGGTGTTGGGCTCTGTGCGAGCCGAGCCGGACACGTGGCTGTGCTCCCCAGCACAACAAAACCCGGTCCCTGGCCCTGCACAGTGCTGTTGATCCGGGCTGCAGGGGAGAGCTGCCGGCTCAGAATGCAGGGCGGATCCGGCTCCTCTACAGCTGCTCCGGAGTCCAGCCCGGGACTTTCCTGCAGCCCTCCCAGCTGCTCGCTCTGCTCTGCCGGGGGAGGGGGGAAATCCCAGACATTTTGAGTACTTTACAAATTCCCCCCGGACGCTATTTTTAGAATAAAAAGGAGGACATGTCCGGGTAAATCCGGACGAATGGTAACCCTAATCAAACTTGCTTTGATCCTCCGGAGCGCGCAGCCCTCCCCACCCCCTGGAGCACTGCTTTACCGCGTTACATCCGAATTCGTGTTATATCGGGTCACATTATATTGAGGTAGCAGTGTATACAGAAATTTATTTCAGGCATCTATTTGCAATCACAGTTTATTTAAGCTGGGGTAGCATTAGCACTATCAGCAATACCACCATACACTGGAACCCCAGCATTTACAATCATGCTGTTGGTGATCATGAAAAAAATGCTTGGACCAGAATATATCTTCCATTTAGGGCTTGTCTACACTGGCACTTCACAGTGCTGCAACTTTCTCGCTCGGGGGTGTGAAAAAACACCCCCCTGAGCGATGCAAGTTTCAGCGCTGTAAAATGCCAGTGTAGACAGTGCACCAGCACTGGTAGCTATTCCCCTTGTGGAGGTGTTTTTTTAGAGCACTGGGAGAGCTCTCTCCCAGCGCTACGTCGCGACTACACAAGCCACGTTAAAGCGCTGCCGTTGCAGTGCTTTAACGTTGCCAGCGAAGACGTGCCCTAGATTGTAAGCTCTTTGGGGAAGTGAGTGTCTCTTATTCTGTGATTGTATGGTGCAGGGGCAGGCAAAGTTTTTGGCCTGTGGGCTACATCGGGTTTCTGAAATTGTATGGAGAGCCGGTTATGGGAGGCTGTGCCTCCCCAAACAGCCAGGTATGGCCCGGTCCCCACCCACTATCCGACCCCCCCTGCTTCTCTCCCCCTGACGGCCCCCCCGGGACCCCTGCCCCATCCGCCCCTCCCTGTCCCCTGACGGCCCGTGGACCTCCCACCCCGACTGCCCCATCCAACCCCTCCTCTCATTCCTGACTGCCTCCCAGGACCCCTGTCCCCATTCAACCCCCCCTTCTCCCTGACTGCCCCCTGGCGCCCCATCCAACTCCCCCTCTCCTTCCTGACTGCTCCCTGGGGACCCCTACCCCCATTCAACCCCCCCCTGTTCCCTGCCCTCTGACTGCCCCAACCCCTATCCATACCCCCGGCCCTGACCACCACCCCGAACTCCCCTGCCCTCTATCCAACACCCCTGCTCCCTGCCCCCTTACTGCACTGCCTGGAGCGCCGGTGGCTGGCGGCGCTACAGCCATGCCACCCAGATCACCAGGACAGGCAGCCACGCTGCCCCGGCTGGAGCCAGCCATACCACCATGCAGCACAGAGCACCAGGTCAGGCCGCAGCTTTGCAAGAACCCCGCCACCCAGAGCATTGTGCCACGGCGCAGTGAGCTGAGGCTGCAGGGGAGGGGGGAACAGCAGGGGAGGGGCCAGGAGCTCAGGGGCCGGGCAGGAGGGTCCCGTGGGCCATAGTTTGCCCACCTCTGGTATAGTGCCTAGCACCCTGTTCTCAGTTCACAACTAGGTGCTACCACAACATACATAATAAATAAAACAAACTGAATACATTGTTTGCAGCAGGCCCTTAAGGAATCCCCTTTGGCTAGGGAAGGGCTTTTTTTTGTCCTGTGAAATTCCCTTGAGCTTTTTCTGGGATGTAAACGGTTAGAAGCCAATCACTTCCTTTCTCCCACTTCCATTTCTCAGCAAAAACATTGGCAGCATGCCAAAATTAACGAAACATTAACATTCAACAGCCTTGGCCACATAAGAAATTTGCATTGAGTTAGTTTTTGAATCAATTTCGTTAAACCAGTGCAAACCCCTGCGGGAGCACTCTTATTTCAATTTAAGCTCATCTGGTTCCTAATTATCTTAAGTTAAACTGAAATAAGCCACTCCTGAACCTAAACAGAACATCCACACAGGGGTTTGCACCAGTTTAACAAAATTTGTTCAAATTCCCACCTTCGGTTAGATTGGTGCAATTTGCTTATGTAGACAAGCCCTAAGCCTTGACTGATGACACCAAAACAGCAGCACATACTGCATTGGTAATACCTGCAGGCTGCTGGAGTGGAGGTGGCAAGGCAGGAAGGGGAGAAGAAAACTAGGCAGAGCTCCTTCTCCCACCCCCCCAACCAGGCACATGGCCTCAGTGACCCATGCCCCTCTATGGAAGCACTTGGCATCGTAAATGCCTGTCCCTCCTGTGGGTAGAGTGGGAAGGAGAGCTGGCATCAGCCCACAATAACCCCAATTCCAGACCCAGATACTTGCATCCCCTCTACTGCCATTCCAGGGGCACTACATTGGGCCAGAGCTCCCACAACTCCCAGGGATGCCTGGGCTGGGTTCTTTCACCCTCGGAGTTAACAGTCTTCTCCTTCTGCTCTATATTTAGTCTGTAGCACAAGTGGAAAAGTCTGCACTGCAGTGCTGAAGGTTCAGGGTTCAAACCTTACTGGTGATGCATGTGGGGGTTGTTACAGAAACACAGATTTCTTTTAAAGAAAAATGGTAAAATCAAATTCTAGGAAGTTACATTTTAAGAAAAACTAAGTTAAAACAAGTTGTAAAGTCAAGAACTTGAAAGGTAGATTTACAGTTGCCTGTCCAACCTCAATTTGGCCCCTTTATGCAGGTGCATTATTACATACACTTCATTCCTCAAGACCCCTGCCTCATTCAGTGCACAGAATGGATGGACAAGGGGGCAGAATTAAGAATGCATGAGAAACCATAAAATTGGCATCTCCTAACTTTCAAGTACTTTGGTTTTTGTTTTTTTTTGTTTCAGAGTAGCAGCCGTGTTAGTCTGTATCCGCAAAAAGAAGAACAGGAGTACTTGTGGCACCTTAGAGACTAACAAATTTATTAGAGCATAAGCTTTCGTGGACTACAGCCCACTTCTTCGGATGCATATATATGTATGTATATGTATATATATGTAGTCCACGAAAGCTTATGCTCTAATAAATTTGTTAGTCTCTAAGGTGCCACAAGTACTCCTGTTCTTCTGTTTTTTTTGTATGTGCTACATGTGGTTCAGCCATGCAACGGAAGACCCCAGCACCTACAATTTATGAATTATGATGAGGAGGATGGTCTTCTGGTTAAGGCATCTGACAGGGATTTAGGAGATCGGGATTCAGTTTCTGGCTCTGCTAAAAGACTTCCTGCATAACCTTGCATACGGCACTAATGGCTTGTCCACACTACCACTTTTGTTGGTATAACTTCTGTTGCTCACAGGTGTGAAAAAATACACCCAAGTGACATAAAAGTTACACCAACAGAAGTGCCGATGTGGACAGTGCTATGTCAGTGGGAGATCTTCTCCTGCCAATATAGCTACCGCTGCTCAAGGTGGTTTTATTATGTAGACAGGTGAGCGGCTACACAAGCAATAGTACAGTGGTGCAGCTGCATGAGTACATCTGTGCCGCTGTAAGCTCACTAGTGTAGACATGGCCTTAGCCCCTTTGCCTCCTTTTTCCATCTGTAAAATGATGGAACTTCTCCCCCTCATTTTTGTCTGCTTTGTCTATTAACACTATGCAAGGTCAACAAAGTACAAATTAAATGGGTTAAAAGCTGGCTAATAACTGGATCACATAAAATTATTTTAAATGGGGAACAGTCATCCAGTGGGGGCATTTCGCTGTGAAAAGCGATACTTGTATGTTTGTTAATATCACTTTTCATAACAGACTTACTAGCTAGCAATAAATAAATTGCAATGATCTGGATGTGCATACATACATATTTATTTGTTTTTCCTAAAGTTAATTAAGTTTTTTGGGAAAAATTGTCAGAGCTGCCACCAGCAGGAGTTGGTGGTCGCAGTCTGAGGCCACCAAAAATGTTGTCCTGAGAACCCCAGATCTTTTGGTAAGCTGTGTTCACTTTAACACAGCTAAATGCAAAGTCACACACATCTAGGGACCAAGAATAGAGGTCACACAGAGAATGGGGGTGTAGGGGGGCTGATATTTTGGGAAGTGGTGACTTAGAAAAGAACTTGGGGGTCATGGGGGCTAATTCTCTGAACATTAGCTCTCAGTGTGACGTGGTAGTTAAAAGAAAAAATTGTGATCCTTGGATGTACAAGGGAACAAACCATAGAAGTAGGAAGGTGTTATTGCCATTGTATACAGCATAACTGAGGCCATCACTGGGGCCATTAATGGAATATGGCCCAGTCCTGGCACCCACACTTAAAAAAAAAATGGAAACAGAAGCGGCAAACGGGAGTTTCAGAGGGCATACTTGCGGACCCTGTGCTTGGAGGTAAAGGGACTTGGTGAGTAGTGTGTTTACTTTGTCTGTCTGCTTTCCATGAAAGTTGTTTAGCTGGGCTATGGACTCCTGAGCAGGTCAATTGAAATAGGACTGTTTTCTTTGTGTCTCAGAGTGCGATAGGTGGCTAGGACCCACCGGCCTCTGATCAGCCCCAGTGTTTGAAGTCTTTTAGTAGATAATGTCTTCCTGCTAGTGAAGGGGTGAAGCTGAGTAGTAAGTGTGAGTATATAAGCCAGTTGTTAGGTGAACTCCTGAGTAGGCAAACTGGGCAGTTCTGAAGGGTGTATGAGAGGCTGTCTTTATAGATGCAGTTTTACACTCAATACTGTGACAGGCAGAAATGGCTCAGTGGTTGCAACCTGCAATGAATGTGCCAGGTTTCCTTTCCTGCCTGAAACCAGAAGGGACTTCCTGTGTATGAGGTACAAGTTGATGGCTGTGCTACATGAAAAGACTGTTGGACTGGAAGAACAATTAAAGATACTGCTCAGAGTGTGAGCAGTTCTTGGACAACCATATTCCGAAAGCATCATCACTAGCACAGATTCAGGAAAGTCCTATGGCCTGAACTGGAACATCCCTAATATTACAGAGCAGCAGTTCTCAGCCAGGGGTCTAAGAAAATAAACCAGAGCCCAAGGCTATTAGACTTGCTGGGGCCCAGGGCAGAAAGCTGGATCCTGAGCCCCTCCTCGCGGGGCTGAAGCTGGAGCCTGAGCAACTTAGGTTCATGGGGCCCCCTGTGGCTTGGGGCTCCAGGCAATTGCCCTGCTTGCTACCCCTAACACCGGCCCTGGCTTTTAATCTACTAGATATGCAGAAAAACAGTAGTTGTGGCACAGGTGGGCCGTGGAGTTTTAATAGCATGAGGGGGTGGAAGGAGGACCTCAGAAAGAAAAAGGTTGAGAACCCCTGTGTTAGACTACAAACACTGCCATGTTTTGTTGTACCATGTAGTAGTTCTGTAACGAAGAATATCATCCACCCAGGACTAAGATTCTTTTTTTTTTTTTTTTACACTTGCAACCCCCAATCAGGATTTTAATCCTTAACTACTTTCCCATCCCTCCGATTGTTGTTCCGAAGTGCTGGAAGGTACCATGTTCCCTTATGGGTACCAGCCACTACGCTCTTTGCATGCCTTACAGATTTCCCTTCCAGATAGACCACAATTGTTTTTGAACATTTGATTTTTTTTTAATTTAACATTTAAATGTATTCTTTTTAAAAAAAACTTACTCCTTCAGGGCCTGTGCATTCCAGAAACTGATCTACTTTTTAGTACCAATGAAAGCATAATCATTATCATTTTCACATGTCTGGGTCTGTCTTTCAAAAGTACAGAAAAATAACTGCATATAAACTGGAGTATTTTTGTTTGATTTGGTTTTGGCGGGGAGTAGAGGGCTTGTACCTCTCTAAAGGCCCATCGCAGTCCTGCTGTATGGGATAAAATCACTATGACTAACACCAGCAAGAAGTCATGTCATACTTAAATTTTCAGAGATCTCTCTTTGACCATGCTGCATGCAGACTTCAAAAGAAAAGAACATTCATCAATACATAATTATGCCAGTGTTATTCCCTCTCCAGAATTACATTCTTATGCAGTTACTTTATTTTTGAAATTAAGGAAAGTAGGAGTATTTGAAACTTGAGATGAATTGGGTGATAGTTAACAGGTCTTCAAACCTCTTCCAGAAGATTTACATATTTCAGTAATTATAATTTCAAATATGCGTGAGAAAAATGTATGAAATTTAAGAAGGCCACACCTTCCACCAAGGACAATTAAAACTCAAAATTAATTTTGAGTTTACGTATGAAAAAAAACTTAAGCCTGTCCCTACAATAAATTCACACTTCTAATATTTTGGAATACTACCAGGAATTCCAAACCCACCTACTGCTTTAAAAAATAGTTGCTCCTCAATTGCCCTATTTTCTTGTTAAAATTACTGCATTTGCAGATAGAAAAATTCACTCACTTTTTCCTTGGTCCGTAGTTCACTGAATATCTGCTGAATTTCCAATTTCCAGTCATCTTGCATGGAGTGGAAAGATTCTTGAGGCATCTCAGTCATAACTGCCCCCTCAATGGCAGTAAGCTGTTCAAGAATTAAGGCAAACGATGGTCGGATATGAGGATCCTGCTCCCAGCATTCTAAAATTCATCAAAATCCCATCAGTTCCACTATTGATAGAATCTTAGGGGAATTACTTACACAATGCATGAATTTCAAAATATTTGTTATTTATACTTCAAAGTTCTAATGCTTACTCCCCTCCCTGAGAATTGCCTAGTTTTATTATTGCTGGTATAGGGCATGCTTACCTATAGTACATCAAGGTTTTTAAAAGGTTATGAGAAGTCAGGTTTTTCCAGCATAACCTCTATTTTCAGGATGTGAAGCAGCAGAACTGCCAGCACCGAAGTAGTTAAGCTTATTGAATCAAACAAAAAACTCAAAGAACTCCATTTGGACACTGTAGCATTAATGCACAGTTGTCAGGGTCCCTCATCTCTCTCTGGAGAAGGAGGGAGAAACCCAACAGAATCTTTGGAAATCAAAAAGACTACGAGGTAACAGCTAGCGATATCCCCTTCCCGCAAGAATTCAGTCATCTTGATTTTGTATTTTACTTCTTGTGCATTCTATATTTGGCGGACATTATAGCTAAGTATAAAAGAAAAGAAAACAAACCACAAGAATACAAAGAATACAGAAGAAATAATTCAACCACTGCTTAAGGCAATGCATCTTTAAAAACGATATGGTATATTGTAGTATTGCATGGCTTACTCTGAAATGGGTTAAAATGTCTTAGTACTGGATTGCCAAGAAAGGGAAAACCACTACTTTATACAGAGTTAGCACAGTACCAAATGAAGTGTTTGAGTTGTGTAATTATTATAAATCATAAGAAAAGCATAGATATTAAAAACACATTTACTTCCAGGATAAGTAGAGAGAAGCAGCACAGGTACCTTTCATTAGTTTAGCAAATGGTTCAGGACAGGTGGATGGAATGGGCAAGGTAAGCTTATTGACAGCTACTCCGTAAGCCACAGCAAGACCATCAATGCCACGGTAAGGAACTTCTCCTGTAAGCAGTTCCCACAGCAACACTCCGTAACTATAAAACAAATTTTTAAATAGTTAAGTTTATCTTCTGAATACTGACACATGGTTTACTCAGGGACAAACAAGTTAGTACTCTGTCCAGTATGTAGTCCCAGAGAGAGGGGACTGTCTCTGCTATCATTTGTCAAAATCTTCAGGGGACTATTCCCCCTCACTTGTTATCTTCTCTCTGATAGCAATTAGAGAAACTGGATATGCTAGTCAAATAGATTGGCTATTGTAACCATATCCTACCTAAATCACTGTCACTTTGCTGCCAGAAAAACAACAGCAAAACAAACAAAACTCCTATTAAAAAAAGACTTTGGTTCCAGTCAATTTTTTAATCAGATGCCACCACCATGTAAACCTTGATGGAAAAAGGATGGAAAAGGATGAGATTAAGCACAAAACAGATGAAAACTAAAAAGTTCTATTTCAAAACAATGAAGTATCAAACTGATCCCTGGACAATTTATCCCAATGGACACACCATTTTGTTTTTTGAATTAAAAGCAGCTTCATTTGAGAACTGAAGTTTCTGCATCCCTACGTCATACTGCAGAATGAGCCCTAACATTTTCCCCTTTCATAACATGTACAACAGGATTGAGCCTTGACAATTTCATTTTTACCAGGCTGGGCAAGGGAAAATATTGCCTACTGTCAAAAGTAAGGGAGGAAACATTTCCTAAATTTTAGGGAAAAGTTCGCTCTCTTGATTGTGTGTCAGGTACCAATATACCTGTCACTGCTAATTAGATTAGCCAAAAAAAATTCTGATACAAACTCCACCCTAAAATTAAAATGATTTCACTCTCTTTACTTCTCTGACCTCCAGTAAATCTATCTTGTATTAAGCATGTTTAATACTGGCTGGCCCATAGGCACTACCAGAGTAGAGTCCCATTGCATTAGGCACTGTACAGAGAAGTATATGGTCGCTGCCCTGAAGAGCAAACAATCTAAACAGATAAGACAGACACAAGTTGGGGCAAGAGCTATCACACACAAGCAGAGTGAACAATATGACAACCGTAAATGTCATGTTCGTTCCACAACATTTTTTGGGGTGGCTTTACTTAGGAGAGGATAAGGTAATGAGGCTGAAGTTGGTTCCTTATTTGTAGTTCCCAGCTCCTTATTCAAAGGCCAAAATTATTTAAAAATACATCAATGTAGGATTAAATTTTTAGAAATTTCATCAAATTCATGTGACTGAACGCAATAAAAGTTTAAATTACTACCTAATTATTAAATAAATCAAATAAGGAGTTGGGTTTTGAATGGCTGGTACATGACAATATACAAGGTCACCCCAAGTGATACACCCCTGTGACTGTCAGACTGTTCTGAAGTAGCAGGGGCATGCTACCCTGACCTGAAGCTTCATTCTTGTGCAACATATCACACACCTCAATTCCCCCCCCACCCATGGCCCTCGAATAAAGAATTGTGATTTGACTAGCTGTATGAGAAATGTGTCTCAGATCATCCCCAAGAGACATGTCCTCACAAACATCAGATTGTTCTGAAGGAGCTGGGACATGACACTTGCCAACCCAAATCTTTGTTCCTGCGCAATATGCTGATGAATTCCAGACCTCCACCTCTCTTCCATATTATATATGGAATATGGATAAGGAACGGAGTTTTGACTGGCCGTGTGTGACAAAACAGGTTCTGGGTCAACTCAAGGGACACATCTTGGCAACTGTCAGACTGTTCTACAAGGAGCTGGAATATGCCATCTCTGACCCAAAGCTTCGTCTCCCCACCTACGTTTTGAATATGGAATTTATATAAGGAGCCAGGTTTTGTAGGGCAATATGATAAAAAAAAAAGTCTCACCTCAAGGTGGGTGAGCTAATGTCTTTTAGTAGACCAACTTCTGTTGGCAAGAGAGACAAGCTTTTGAGCTACACAGAGCTCTTCCTTGGGTCTGGAAGAGCTCTATGTAAGTTCAAAAGCTTGTCTCTCTTGCCAACAGAAGTTGGTCTACTAAAAGACATTATCTTACCCACCTTGTCTCTTTAATACCCTGGGACCAACATGGCTAGAACACCACTGTATCTCTCACCTCAAGTGACATTTCCCCACCACTGTTAAACTGTTCTAATGTAGCTGAGGCATGGAACTCCCTGAATTGAAACTTTTTCTTTGTGAAAAATTGTAGCCCATGTCACCACTCCTCCCCCCAACCCACATATACCCTTTAGCAGGGCAACAACAGCAGCTAATGGGAATTTCAGAGGGTGAAGCTGTGGATTTGTTCATTCTCTGTGAGTGTTGTGTGACTCGGCTGCGGACCCCTGACTTGACCAGGTGAGACAGGTCTCTGTGTTTCAGTAAGGGCCTTGTTGCTGGGACACTTGAGACTTTGAACAGAACCAGCATTTGAAGTTTCTGTGTAGCTATTCCCTCTCTGTTTGCGAGGGAGGGAGCTGAGCAGTAAGGCTTAGTATACAAGACAACTACCAGGTGAACAGGAGTGGCAAACTGGACCAATTTTATGGGGTACAGAACTAGCGGCCTGAGTCCAATTTTAGGTCTGGCTATACACATAAGAAGGTCCATCTAGCCCAGTGTGCTGTCTTCCAACAGTGGCCAATGCCAGGTGCTTCAGAGGGAATGAACAGAACAGATAATCATCAAGTGATCCATCCCGTCACCCATTCCCAGCTTCTGGCAAATAGAGGCTAGGGACACCTTCCCGGCCCATCCGGGCTAATAGGTCCATCAATGGCTATCCTCCTCCATGAATGTATCTAGTTATTTTTTGAACCCTGTTATAGTTCTGGCCTTTACAACGTCCTCTGGCAAAGAGTTCCACAGACTGACTGTGCATTGTGTGAAGAAATACTTCCCTTTGTTTGTTTTAAACCTGTGGCCTATTCATTTCATTTGGTGACCCCTAATTTTTGTGTTATGAGACGGAATAAACAACACTTCCTTTCTCAACATGAGTCATGATTTTATAGACCTCTATCATATCCCCCCTTAATCATCTCTTTTCCAAGCTGAAAAGTCCCTGTCTTATTACTCTCTGCTCAGATGGAAGCTGTTTCATACCCCTAATCATTTCTGTTACCCTTTTCTGTACTTTCTAATTCCATATTTTTTGAGATACATGCAGATCTGCATGCAGTATTCAAGATGTGGACCTATCATGGATTTATATAGAGGTACCTATTTATGTAGAAGCACCTCTCAGGCTGGACTATAGCAGTGCAGTTTCCTGGCCACAAAGCCTTCAGCATTTAGGAAACTCCAACTAGTACAGAACACTGCACAACCTCTCCTCAGCAACACATTCATCCGATAATACACCACATCTGTCCTCCACACTCTACGCTGGTTTCCCATAGAATTCAGAATCAAGTTCAAGGTCTCAGTCCCTATCTTCAAGGTGCTCAATGGACTGGTCCCAGGATATCTAAAAGATTTCCTAAATTCCAGAATAAAGACCATAGTCAACAATTCTGCTCCTCAGGAACATTGAAACTCTCTAGAATAAGGGTAAAGTTTGTTTGTGCAGTAGAAGGAACTTTCTTGTGTGCCAGTCCCAGACTGTGGCATGAACTCTCCCAGGAACTAAAATGCATCATAAACCTTGCCACCTTCTGCTCTAAGTGCAAGACTAATTTCTTTGACCTTGCCTTCCTTAGCACATATATAGCAACTTGTATAGTTAAATAATTAAAAAACAAACCTAAATCCCTGCAAAAATAAGAAACTCAATTGCACGTGCTTCTTTTCCTGGGAAGAGGATGAAAGGACAAACACCATATGATAGATGTGTAGTCATACTGCTTGATGAACTACTAGAAGGTGCTCAGATACCTGATGATGAGCACGGTATAAGAACATCTGTAGAGTAAATATACTTTGATTTAGTACTGCATGACAGAGTGATGCTGTATAGTGCTTTAAAAAAATATATCAATAAAAGCACGTTATATGGATTAAGAAATAGCTAATGGGGAAGTCTCAACCAGAAGCTGTCGATAGGGAGTCATCACTGAACGTGGGCGTTTCTAATGGGCTTCTGCAGGGAGCAACAGTAGTCCAACACTATTGAATATTTTCACCAATGAATGGGAAGTAAATATAAAATCATTACTGATAAAATTTTGGATGACGAAAGATTGGTGGAGTGGTAAATAATTATGAGGACAGAGCAGTCCTCCAGAGAGATCTGGATTCAAGCAAAATGTTTTAATATCTCTAGGAACAATGAATGGAGGTGATACCTACCAAATGGAGGACTGTGTCCTGGAAAGCAGTGACTCTGAAAAGTATTTAGGTGTCAGAGAAATGTAGGGCTGAAGAAACTTCGAGAAGTTATCCAGAATATCCCCCCATGCTGAGGCAGAACCAAGTATACCCCTAGATTATCCCTCACAAGTGTTTGTCCAACTTATTCTTAAAAACCTCAAACAATGCAGATTTCACTGCCTCCCTTGGAACTTAACTATCCATATAGTTAAAGGAAAACTTTCTAATATCTAATTGAAATCTCCCTTGCTGCAAATTAAGCCCATTACTTCTTGTTTTACCTTCAGTGGACTTGGAGCACAATTAATCACAGTCCTCTTTATTACTGCGCTTAACATATATTTGAAGACGTATCAAGTCCCCCCTCAGTCCTCTTTTTTCAAGACTAAACACACCAAGTTGTTTTTTTAAACCTTTCTTCATAGGTCAGCTATTCTAAACCTTTTATTTTGTTTTCTCTTCTGGACTCTCTCTAATTTGTCCACGTCTTTCCCAATGTGTGGTGCCCAGAACAGGACAAAGTACTCCAGCTGGGGTACCAGTGCTGAGCAGAACGAGACTTTTACCTCCCATGTCTTATATACGCCTCGTAATACCCCAGAACTGTTAGCTTTTTTGGCCACTGCATCACATTGTTGACATATATTCAAACTGTGATCCACAATAAACCTGAGATTCTTTTTCTCGAGTACCACTGCATAGCCAGTTATTCCCCATTTTGTATTTCTGCATTTGATTTTTCCTTCCTAAATGTAGTACTTTGGACTTGTCTTTATTAAATTTCATCTTGTTGATTTTACACAAAATCTCTAATTTGTCAAGATCATTTTGAATTCTAACCTTGTCCTCCAAACTGCTTGCAACCCCTCACAGCTTGGTGCCAATCTGTAAATTTTATAAGCATACTCTCTACTCCATTATCCAAGTCATTAGTGAAGGCGACAAAAAACTGAACATGAGCTCCAACTGTGATGCTATGGCAAATAGGGCTATTGTGATCCTTGGATGTACAAACGTGATTTATGAGAAGGTGTAGGGAGGGATTTTACCTCTGCTTATGACACTGGTGAGACCAATACTAGAATACTGCATCCAGTTCTGGTGTCCACATTTTAAAAAGGAAGTTGAAAAATTGGAGCGGGCACAGAAAAGAGCCACAAAAATGGTTGAAGGGCTGGAGAAAATGTTTTATGGTGAGAGAATTAAAGAGGTCAATCTATTATTTCATCAAAGAAAACTGAGATGTGACTTGATTACGATGTATAAATACCTTCAGTTGGACAAAACACTGGGTACTACTCAAGGGCTCTTTAAATTAGTGGGGAAAGAACGAACAAGAACAAACATCTGGAAGCTGAAGACCGACAAAATCAAGTGAGAAATTATGTTTATTTTATTTATTTAAACAGCGAGCGTGTTTACTGCCAGAACAAACTACCAAAGGAAGCGATGGATTCTTCATCTCTTACTGTCTTCAAATCAAGAGTGGATGCTATTCTAGAAGATATATTTTAGTTAAACAGAAGTTGTTACTGAGCTCAATACAGGGGTCACTGGATGGCATTGTATGGTGATATACAGGAGGTCAGACTAGATGTCTAATGGTCCCCTTCGGCCTGTAAATCTTTGAATCTATGAAACCACGTTCTTGGCCTTTCTCCACACACACCTTTATCAAAAGTTTCCCCCTCCATGTGGGGGGTTTGGTGCAGTGGTTGGTTGCGTCAGGATTACAGACCATAAGAACCTCTTTATGCAGAGACACAGCACCAAATTATGCAGCAATACTATGAGGAAATTCATGAAGAAGCTTCCCTTCTGTGCAAAACAAAGTCTTATACAAATCCTTGTGAATGCTTAAATAAAGATGTCACCGGTGATCAGCACCAACATCAACAATTGCACAATTTTTTATTCTTATAAATAGCGACTTCTTTACTGATTTTACAGTTTCAAAGCCAAAGCAAACAAATTCAGTCAAGTACATGTCATTTCATTAATGGTGAACCATTATTCACTACACTTGCAATTAAGTCTGATCACAAAAGGATTAAAAAATGTGACGCTTGGCTATTTCCAGAAATTTCTGTGCATGATAGCAAATAATTTGAAAGAAACCAAGATGCATTTTGGTGGAAGGATCTCAACGTGGTGACCTGCCTCTTTCAGATTCCATTCACTGACTAGTCAGACAAAAATAATATGTCCTATCCTAGAAAAATCCTGCATCTACCTTCTCTGTAGCTCTTTTCTACGTAACTGGAATAAAGCATTAATATTTAAAATAAAGTTTCAAATATTGCTTAGTTCAACAGAATCATCAACATTATTTACATAAATAGTAGATTTCATTATAGCAAAAGTGTTGTCATTATAGGTGCAAAGTTGCTGAGATAACATACAACGCCGGGAACCATTTTGGGATAACATACAACATTAGATGCCACTTTACATGTTTCCACAAAGTGGCCAAATTCATGAATGGCATTTCTAGGATGTAATTTTGGGATGAAAAAGGAAAGGAGGTGGAGATATTCTAGCCGCAAATAGAGTTCTCCAAATTCCACTGAAGTGTCCAAGTCACATTCCTGCTGTATGAATCTCGCAGCAACAATAAAGACACTAACTGGTTCAACTAATTGTAATACAGGTCTGTCACATCTTACGCGCATTTAACATGCGCGAATTCAACTTTACGCGGTCGGCAAAAACAAAACAAAACAAAAAAGAGAAAAACAACAATTTAAATACTGTTCCTGTAATGCGGGCGATTCCACTCACCATTACACCCAATGTAATTTTGACTATACGCGGTTTTTGCTTTACGTGCTGACCGCGGAACGTAACCCCAGCGTAAGATGAGGCAGACCTGTATACAGGAATAGGGTAGCAGTCATTTAAGTAGTTTGTGAGCACTGTATTGGTGCTCAATGTTTTCTCTGGTTTAAGAAACCACTCCAAACAGCAATATTCATTAAACTAAGACCTTTAATGTTTGCATATAGTTAACAAACATGATTTTGTGGCAGTCAACTGTGTCCAGATAGTGTCTTCTTGTTATTTTTGTTGTGTAATGAGAAAAGGACATCACTAATCACAACAAATGTTTTCTATATCTAACACAATTTTTGATAAATGTAGCCATTTGGGAGGGGGCTCAGAGCTGGGGGTGGGCGGTTGGGTGAGGGAGGGGATTTGGGGTGCAGGCTCTGGGCAGCACTTACCTAAGGCAGCTCCTGGAAGCAGCCAGCATGTCCCTGTTGCCCCTTGGCACAGGGGGCTCTGCGCACTGCCCCCGTCCGCAGGCACCACCCCCAATTGGCAGTTTCCGGACAATGAAAGCTGTGAAGCCAGCGCTAGGTGAAGCACGCGGAGCCCCCTGGTCACACCTGCGCCTACAAGCCAGAGGTACATGATGGCTGCTGTGGCCAATCAGACTTTTAGCTGTCTGGTCACCTGTGTTGACTGGACCCTGTGTTGACTTTTTGACTGGGCGTTCTGGTCCAAAACCCGACACCTGGCAACCCTAGGCGAATGGCATGTCTCTGCTCCTTCAGAGGACAGTTGTGGGGATGTGTCAGCTGGGGTGACAGACACATGTTGCCACATACTGCTAGTCAAAACCTACCTCCTTATTCAAACTCCATATATAGTATGTGACACCATGGGCCTGGATGGGCCACGCTGAGAATGCCAACTCAGGGCAGACTACAAGAATTAGGGTAGCTCAGACCCACCCCCTGTCCGCCCAATCGGACCCCCCATACCCAGACACCTTGCTGAGCTTCACCCCCACTCCCAGCCCTCCCCAGCCCCCTCCCTGCCGGTGGCCCCTACCCTGCGCCAGGCTCAACTGCTAGTCCTGGCTGGGCGTGCACTTCCTCCGCACAAAGTGGGCCAGGTGTGGGTCAGACTCACCGCCAGAAACCTCCCCCGACTCCACACCTCCACCCCCAGTTTCTTGCCCCCATCGCTCCTCAGCTGAGGAGGAAGGAGTCACTGTGCGGGGGAGCTCCTCCCGCATCTGCCCAATCCCCGGTCATCTGGACCCTCCCATATCCAGGCCTCCCCACCACTGAGCCCCACCCCATACCCAGACCACCCCCTGCCAAGCCCCACCCTCCTGCATCTGAACCCCCACCCCTAGACCATCCCCCCAGAGCACCCTGCACTCACACCTTCACCCTGATGAGCCCCACCCCGTATGCACCTGGACCCGTACCCCACTGAGCCCCAACCAGTTGCACCCAGGCCCCCATCCCACCAAGCCCCACTCCCCCAGCACCCAGACTCTCCCCCCTCCCCGCCCGGGAGCCCCATCTGCTAACACCCAACACCCCCCCGCTGAGCCTCCACCACCGTCACCTGCACTCCCCTGCAGTGTCTCATTACCCCTGCACCCAGAACCTTCTCAATGAGCCCCTGTGCATCCAGATCCCCCACACTGAGCCACCTGCACCCAGAATGCCCCACATGGAACCCTCTCACCCCATACCTGGATCACACACACACTAAGCCCCTCCACACTTGGATCCCGAGCCTGCCTGCCCACAGGTGGTGTGCCTGGTGCAGGGCTGCTAACCCTGGTGAGTTGCTTCACCTGCTACTCCTGAGGGAATTCTGCACCAGTAAAATAAAATAAAATAAAATTCTGTGCACAATATTTTAAAATCTGCACATTTTATTATTCAATAAAAAAAATGTGGAAGCTCCAGCATGGCAGTGGGGAGCACAGGCCACTTGCTGCATGGAGGTGGGAGATCACCTTACAACCCCTCCTCCCCAAGTCCTTGGGACACTGACCTCTAGAGCAAGCCTGGACCTTGCGTTGTGTCGGTTGGGTGCAACCTCACTGCCGAATTCATGTCCGGGGGCAGGGAGATGGAGGGTGTTGCAGGGTGATCTCCTACCCCCATGCAGCCAGTGCCCTGCGCTCCCCATTGCCATTCTGGAGCCTCCCCATTTATTTATTGAAAAATAAAATTTACAGAGTTTTAAAATATTGTGTACAGAATTCCCTCATGAGTGCTGAACTTGGAACACAAATAGGAACTCTACTGAACCACTGAATCTCTTGCTTTTAAGTCCAACTCTAGGCAAACAGAGAAGTCTCATGTTCTTCTGGCAAGGTCATAGACTGTTTTTTTAAACATTATTTCAATTAATTTCCCACTCAGGCTATATCAAAAATATAATTATTTCTTCTGAGAACTTTAACCAAAATTCAGGAGAACAGTGATGAACTTGGCTAAAAAGACAAGAAACCATTCCTAAATAAGTTCTTCATTGTACTGATCAGGTTCAATTATCTTCAGAATTCAAAGCCCCTAATTACTACTTAGTTTTCCATCTTGCCAAAACAGATGTAGAACTTCAGCAAACCAAAATACTACCAAGATGAGAATGCCCCCATCCTTAAAAAAAAAATAAAAAAAGGAAAAAGGGTTGGATGTTTAGCCCAAGTACTGTACCAGGAGCAAGCAAAAAAACCCCAAACAAGAAACCTCATACACACATAGTAAAGCCATGCTTGGGTTTCGGAGAGGCACTGTTCTATAAATTGTTCTTACAGACAGTGATAAGATTTCTCCTCTCTTGCCTACATAAGTAGCTCCTTGTGCAGTGTAAAACACAAATACATTCAGCCTAAGCATCTAGAGTCTCGGCACTTACAAGGGACAGTTAAAGAAAACACTCAGGAACCATCTCCCATTACATGTCCTTTCGGCCAAGAAGATAAGAGGATACAGTTCAGAGATGTAATGCCTAACAGTTCAATCTGATCATTGTTAGCTTACTTTCCTTCAGGTGACCTAAGATTTTCACACTGTAAATTCAGGATACTGTATTAAGACACAAGGCAGCCATTGCATACTCAGTTCAGTTATTATTCCTAGCATAGCTTCTTCCTATTGATACACATTCTGAATGGTAGTTGCTTGAACTTAGATAATAAATATTCTTTAAAAATGTATTTTATTCTCTGCTTCATCTCCTAAAGCAAAACCACACACTTGATTTCATCCAGCAGAGCTTCCTAGTGTTGCTAGATTTTGGAACACTAGGCACAAGAAGGAAATTCATCAATGCCTACTGCGGATACTTTTTATGAAAGTCTTGCTGAGGATTTTTGGACTTGAGGTACATATATGTATGGCAGAATTCCTAAAGGTATTGTAGTTTAAGGTGATAACATTCTAAAGGGAAATCAGTCACAATTTAGATATTCTGTACAGAAGTCTATCAAACATGCTGTATGGAAATCCTTGCCAAGCTTTGCACCCAAAACGTTTTTTTAAGAAGCAATACCCCGTCACAGCATATGACTATATTTTACAATCCATCTTATCCATCTTCCTATTATTTAAAGCAAGAGTAAAGAGCAACAAAAGACAATATTTGGAAACCAAGAAAGCCTAAACCAAACTGCACAACGTAAGACTTACTAATTAAAAACCTCTCCTGTTAAAACTCATCATTGAACTAAATACTTACATTTTTACAAGAGAGGCGTGCAGAAGAGAAGGTGAAGAAGAGAAATACTGTAGATTCCAAAAATGTAAACTAATGTTGCAGTAGAATACAATTATTGCACCAAAGCATACCCCCTTTCAGATACCTAAAAATCACAGCAACAAGACTGGACAGGACCTGTAATTAAGCATGGAACACAGCTGGTTAGGGAAATACCTACATCCATCCGCCACCCTACCCAAACAAAAAATAATGCCTCTTCTCTAATGGACACCACCTGAGACTCATAAAACACTCAACATACTAAGGAATTAGTTTCAAACTTAAGATGGGTAAAAGGTGCATCACAAAGAAGTGGTGAAGTCTACAGAACTAACCTGAACATACCAAAAGCATTACTTCATAATGCAGAATAGCAGTGAGATACACTTAAAAAAACCCCAGGACTCTATTTTAGTTAAACTCCCATAATCTTGTGCATGTTTTCTGTTGTATCAGATAATAGATTGTGGAGCTAAAGCCTCCTTCCTCCCCAAATTGCCATTTACACAGCACCATATGTTTTGGTTTCTCCTAATAAATACATATTTGGAAGACAGACAGACAGACAACAGGAGCTTTGCAGGTAGAGCACAGGAACTCTGAAAGCCCATTTCAAAATGATTGCTTTTCACAATATAAAACTTACTTTTCCACACAAATGATTTAAAATGATTTTATCCTCTGATCCTAAAGAGACTTAACTGTCTCATTCAAAAACCTCATTGATACGCAAAGTCCTGTGGTTTACATGAAGTATCTGAATGTCCTTATTGAATAAGAAGTATCCATGAATTTAAAATAAAGAGACCCACCGCAGAAGATAAAGTAGAAATACAGTTTTAATTTATACTGACTGCACCTCCAACGCCATCCTGATTAATGGAAATACATTCAGTACACATTTGTGGGATTAAAACATGTTGATTTGCAATTAAATGCAGCCTTTATACTAAATTTTGTATTTTTTGCTAATTAGGAAGATGCACTCTAACCACACACATTTACTTAAGCAAATATATAGCTTAACTTACATTTAGTCAGATTTTTAATTTTTACATTTTTATGATCCATTTCTTATTTACTAAAGGATTTTTTTTACTTGTGATTTGTCTCAGGCTCTACTTGGATGGATATTCAAACTCAATTAAAATGCACCAAAAATGTATTTAAAAAAATAAATAAAAACCACATTAAATGTGCTGGAAACATAAGAAAAAAAAACAAAAAAGTTTAAACATTTTGCACTTTAAAATTAACTGGCTTATTAAACAAAGGAAATATTATCTGTAGTTCGTGAATTGAACTGGATTGTTTCTGGTCACTATATCCTTCAAGATTTCAGAACTCGTACACCTCATCCTCAGACCTAATTTTCATTCCTAACTTGGAAGAGGAAAAACAAGCTTTCTTGCTTTTTTAACTCCCAATTGCTTTCTGAACTTTGAAAGATTTATTTATTGAAGTAGTTCAATAAACAGAAATGAAGAATATATTCTTCTGTACCTGCAGAAGAGGATACTGCTGTTAAAATCTGGTTTAGCATGGCAACAAACTATGATTCCAGGTACTTAGCCAGTGACTTCCACCAGTTCAGCAGAAACTCTGACAGCAAATATATTGCTTAACATTATTTTTGTGTTTTATTTTAATGATTAATAGATTGTAGTAAGCTTAGTACTTAAAGACAGGTTGTCAATTCAAATTTAATTTTAAATCAGGTTATTTAAAAAAAAATAACCTATATTTAAATAATTTAAATAAAAAAATCCATTTTTTAGAAGTCACTGATTTTTTTATCCATCCTGTTTACTATACATAAAATAATCATGAATTAGTCTCATTTGTTATATTCATTATGAGGCTTTTTGGAGAGTAAAAAATAAATACTCTATTAACAGACAGTGCATCCATTAATGTAACAAGAATAAGAGCTCTTTGTCTCCCAAGTAAAACATCTAGGATTTTCAACAGAAAACAAACTGAAGGGCTGCTCCTATTGAAATGTTGTTTTCTTTTAAAAGACCACTTATCTCCCTGATTGTAAGAATGATTCAGTCAGTCAATCTTCTCTTGGGACAGAATGTCAATCTGTGGGGACACCTACTGTGGGTATTAAGATATGGGCATTCATAGGTAGACAAATCAGTGTATATTTTGAAATATTAGAATTTTACTTGGCAAGTGGTAAATTTCTTCCACACTCTCAGACCAACATCATCAGTAAACCATTAAAACAGACAGAATTTCCTCAAATATCCATTTTTCTTTCAAGATTCTCAGGATGAGGAACTTAGCTATCAAGCAGTCTCAAGTGGGACAAAGCACTCACCTCCAGATATCACTTCCTTTAGAAAACACGGAAGACTTGATAACTTCAGGTGCCATCCATGCATAGGTACCTGCTGCACTCATTTTGGTTGTTCTATGCCATTCCCTAGCCAGGCCAAAGTCTGTAATCTTCAAAGTTTTATTACAAATGTCATCATGTTCTATCTTCTGAAGTAACAAAACTGCAGAAAAACAAAGTTTGAATTTGAGAATGTTCTCATGTAGCAAAATACAGGTTTACATTTTAAATACAAATGTTTTATTAATGCAATGTTGTAGTTAATATTTTAAGTGGCCAGAAGTGAGTAATTTTGAGTTTTGATTCCGATAGCCACTGTAACCTCGCACCATGCACCTATGAATTTCCAGGTTAATCTACAGCATACTGAGCATGTTTCACTTAGCATTTCTTGACTTGTATTTAAAATCTTAGCCAGAGTGTTGTATTAACATAGATTTGAATATAGCTTCCTTTATTAAAAAGAGGCAGAGAGAAGTGTGATTGATCATGTGTTCTAACTCACAATGGGAGATCCAGATTACTACCACAATGAATCATATCCTCTTCTGAGCTTGCTCATCACAAAATTTTTATTCATTGTCCAGTTCCCACAATCCCTGCCCACAACAGCAACTGTTATTTTAGCATTTATGGCATACCAGATCAAAGGTTAAAGTTACAGATAAGAATAATTAGCACACAAGTGTTTTTTAGCAATATAAGCTGCAAAGCACGAAATAACAAGGTAACCAAGTAAACTGTAAATGAAGAATTATCTTGCTTTATGAGAAATTTGTTTCAGCAAGAATCTGAACTGATGACCTTGCATTTGTATTAACTGATCACTGTTTTAGTTTGAGGCAGTAAAATAAAAAGTTGTTACTGATATTTCAGAATTCTATCTTAAAACTTAGAGGTAAAATACTGAAGCAAATAGGTCACGTCCAATAAGTTTCTCACCTATACTCTAAAGGAGATACTAAGGCTAACATGAATGTATAGGCTAAGATCTCAATAATTAGTATAAAGAGAACGTTAAAATAATTATGAGTGTTATGCCTTTAGATTTGAATGAAAGGCCTATTGTTTTCATTTACATTTCAAATTAGTTCAGTAGAATTCCTGAAATTCCTTGTCAGTCAGTGTGACCGAAACTAAAAACAGTGAATCTTGCACAAGTTAATAATTGGAATATGGCCAAGTTTCATTCTACAAAAGTGACAAAAGGGCTTGTAGCACTTCAAACTTCTGTTTCCTGCTGGTAGTCAGGAAGAACTACATTATTGTATATATACACATTAATCAGCTGGGAAGCAAAATGCTCAACATAACTAATAAACCCAAGCCCAGAGCTAATTCTTCTAGACTGGTAACCTAGCAATCTGTCTTAGACTATCCTTTTGTGACTTCTACAGATTTCTGACCCTCATTAGCTTCATCCAGAACTGGCCTTTACCACCTCGTTAGCCTGCTCAGTCAATCCTGAGTGAATTGTTTTTCTAATCCCTATTTAGAAAATATATTTTTATAAACCAAGAAGTTTATTTACAGCAGGTATTAAAGCAGGGTGAAACAGTTTCAATTTATCACCTATTGACTCAACATTTAGAAGTGCATAACAAGTTATATATTTTTGTTGAAAATAATATTTACATTAGTACTCTCTCGTGTCTAAAATTTAAGCATAAACCATTTCAGAGCAAACTCCAAAGACACATTTTAAAAAGTTTACACTGCCAACAATAAATCTGTCATAATTAGACAAAAAAAGCACCAATGCAGATCATAAGTAATTCGTACACTTGTCCTCTACAGATAGTAGATCCAAATTTTAAATCAGAAAAATCAAAAACGACTAATCAGGACTACTCAAAACTGAAGGATTGGAGCCCCCCAAGACAGCGCAGTCACTAAATAAAACTATTGCCCACCAGCCCAAGTAAAAGCTTGTGCATACTTCCTCCTCTTCTCCCCCTCCCCCGCACACCAAAAAGTCAAAGATTTCAGCTGTAACAAAACAGCTATGGAATGAGTTCTCTCTTTTGTAAGAGTAGCATACATTTATCAGATTGGATGCTTGAGGAAAAAATCTCTCCCCTTCCCTTCTTCGGTATCCTGTTCCCTTCTCCAGTACTGGGAAGTGATCAGCAGCCCTATGGACAAGTGTTCAGAAGCAGTTTAAAGTATTTGCTTTCTGAAAATTATGGCAACCTAACATGCTGTTTAATTCAAATGCTACATTTCTTAATTCAAAACTAAAGCCTGAAATACATGCTATTCAAATGTTGCCTGTGCTGAACAATGAAAGGGTGACTATTTGACCACATTTTATACAATTTATTTATTTTAAAAACTACTGGTTGTGTCACTTTTACTCCTTTCAACTAAGTTCCTGTCCTTTGCCCTCAAATATTTCCCAGTGTCTTTTCTAGACCACAGCCCTTCACACAGCTCTTTAATGGAAAAGAATTCTGTGCCATTTTGACAGAACCTCAAAAGGGGCAAGTCTCCCCTTCCCAACATCCTCCCTCTCTTTAGATATTGAAAGCTTTTTCCTCTTTGGGATAGGCTGTATGGAATTCCCAAACAGTCTGAGATCCAAACTGTATAATTAAAAAGAGGATTAAGATGATAGGATTTAGATGGATCGTCTAAATCAAGAGAAACAGTATATATAACAAAAACTGCTAGTTTATCTAGTCTAGGCATTACAGTAATATAAACAGTTACAAACTAACCTGACACTTGATAAACTGGGGAAGTACTATAGGTTTAGTTACAGTCTATATAGAAAATCTCTCAGTGACAGCTTTCTTCTCTCGCCCTCTTGCATCTCCCAGTCTGAGGCTTCTTTGGGCAAAGCAACATCTGATACATCCACTTTTTTCTTTCCTCTTAAGTACAGGTCTGTCGCATCTTACACGCATTTAACATGAGCGATTTCAGCTTTACGCGGTCGGCAAAAACAATACAAAAAAAGAGAAAAATAACAAATTTTAATACTGTACCTGTAGTGCGGGCGATTCCACCTGCCACTGAACTCAATGTAATTTTCACTATATGCGGTTTTCGCTTTATGCGCTAACCGCGGAACGGAACCCCCGCGTAAGATGAGACTCGCCTGTACCTAGCTTCTCCTAGGATCTTTGTGTCCTAATTAACTACCTCCTTTCAGTTACAGACTCTGATCATTTTGATCTTCAAGGAGATAAGAGTTCATTCTCTCTCTCTCTCATACGAAGGTACTTACACAGATGTCCTGGCCTATCATCATACTAGTCAAGCCTCCACCAATGTGGCACTCCCCAGCTTTAATACCAATGTGTTCTTCACTGCTTCATTTCACTCCAAATACTCTTTTCAAGGTAGTTTCCCACAATTACAAACTTCCAGGGAACAGTTACTTTCTCCCCACCTCCTTATGGTCCCTTATTGAGAAGGAATCCTTTTGGAATGCTAATTAACATATTTTCTAATGTTTACTGTCCCTGACCCAGGAGACAAGTAGTAGCTTACTAAAGAGACTGGGGGAAGGGCAGGGAATTTTAATGATTATTTACGATTTCTAATTGCAATAGCACAGTGAATAGGGACCCATTGTGCTAGGCCTTGCACTGACATAACAAACTGATGGCCCCTGTCTAAAAGAGCTTACAATGTAAATTATAGGCCATGTCTACACTTAACAGGATCTATGCTGCTGTGCGATCAATGCAGTGGGGGTCGATTTAGCAGGTCCTGTGAAGAGCCCGCCCGTGGCTCCGCTCTCCCCGGCGGCCGGAGCCGTCCCACCGCGCCGCCCCCCTCCAGGTGCCGCCCCAAGCACAAGCTTGGTGGGCTGGTGCCTGCAGCCGGCCCTGCTTCTATAATCCTATTTAATATAAATATGAAGCAATTGCTTACATCTTTTCTGTTTGACACGGTTCATGAAATCTGTGGATTGTTTGTAATGTAGTTTTGGAAGAAGTTCTATTGCATACTCTGATGATTTTAGTTGATCTGCAGTCCATAGCAGTTTAATTCAAAAAGTTGTTAGCCTCTCTCCTAATTTTGACCATGGAGAGACCACAAAGACCGTCATACATTTGAGAGTTGCTGATGACAATCATTGGCTGCACTTTGCCTGAACTTTCTTTTGATTACAAAAACTTCTCCAGGAGTAGCTAAGTCCTTTTTATCAAGTTTTTGCTATTGGTAGATGCAAACAGAGGACCAAGGCCATTCACACTTTGTTTTCTTTAGTTAATAGTGAGTTTGTTTCTGCAGCACCCTCTGCTACTGCCTTATCTAGGACTTCTCTAAATAGCTCAGTCTTGTGCATTTTGCAAATACAAGTTAGTTTGCTTAGCCATTAACCTAGCAAGATTAGAACTGAAGGTACCTATGTGCTACTACATTTGCTGCCACCGATAGTCACAGATTTTTGAGACTACAGGAGTACAAATTATATATTATGGTTATACCACATATCCCATACTTCTCACTGCTACAGGTTGACGAGAAGTTAGACCATATAATTTTTGGAGGGTGGCAACATCATCACTTCCCTCTCAAACTCAGTTTAAGTACTGCTTATCAATTGATTCAGTTCCTGTAAATTCCAAATGAACATGAAATAGAGTTGCTTATCTTGCATTTTTACTTGAACTGACAGGAATCATATACCTTTTCTTTCCCAAACCAAATTATTAGCCATCATATTAAATGTGTTCCACGCCTGCTTGTTAACAGCACACTACAGCAACATGTGCCTTGTGTATATGGAGGGATTTGCCTCAATTATACTCATTATTGCAACACAGATTATTGCTTGAAACTCGGGTAAACTCTACCAGGGCAAGTAATGGCTTTACCTGCCTACACTAGGAGTTTGCACCATTGACAATACACTTGCCACTTGTCTGCAAGTTACTACAGCTGAAATTCCCTTTAAGTATTAGGGGCAAGGACCTCACCTTTGTCCCTGTATGTTGTGCATGTAATGACTTTCAAGCTGTGGATCAAACTTTCGTACAGCTCACCATTCATATTAGAGGATTTTTTTTATCTTAGAAAATAAATGGTATGGGGAGACAGACTAGAAATTTGTCTACCCTCCAAGTCAGGGCTAGAGATACATTTTGCACAGCTTGTTATAGACCCTTTAATAGCTTTTTACCCACCATTTAAACAGTAACTGTGGAAGACTTCAACCCACTCCATTTTGCTCTTAAACTCACTACTGTTTAAATTTGACAAAGGTAGACATTTTTAGACTCAACCGCAATCGCATTCTAAAATTAAGTCTGAACAGAGGTGCTCCCAACTGCAGAGACAGAACTTGATGACAACTGTCATGAAAAGTCCTTGATTGAAAAAGCTGACATAGACACTACTAATCCCATAAGAGAAAGGCAACATTATAGAAAAGGAACATGTGGCAGGCAAAATCTATCAATGCACTCAAACTGCAAAATTAAATCATCTGATTTTTCTCTTGGAGAGGGGAAGAGAAATTAAAAGATAAATTACAACAAAATGAAAAGATTCATGAAGTATAAACTGTAGGTTGAATGCAACTTGCATCATCAACTCTCCCTCCACTTCCACTGTTATAAATATTGTAACAGCAATTTTGGGCAAATGGAAATTGTGGAGAGAATGAAATTGTCTAAACTATTTGCTAAGGAGACAATGTTGTAGTTAAAGAAGTTATGAGTTACTTTACAGGTGTACTATTTGACGCTTAGGCTGTGCTAGAATGCTTGATAGAAATTTCAATCCTGCTCTAGGAGAATGAACTTGAGTGGTAAGCCACTACAATTGGACACAAAACCCCTGCTATTTTAAATACTCAATTTAAATGCAGGAGTTAAAGCTCTCATTAGACAAGTTATTATTATAAGACCCTTAAATAGTAAGCATTCTGTAATTCTTAAATGAATGGATTATTCAAGATTAGTTTTTCTATTTAAATTCCATGTTTAAAGAAGTGTTACAGTACTAACCTGACTCTTCTGTAATTTTTGCATCATACAGACAGCAGTCACCATTAGAGACTGTCAACTTGAAAAATGTTGAGCAAATTGACTCAGAATTATTTCAGGTATTATACACTTACCCATGAGCTCCCATTCCATTTTTTTTTTAAATAAAGCCAGTCACTTTTGCTATTTTGTTTTTAAACATGGCTTTCCTCTAGCCTCTGCCTTTGATCCAGCAACTGAGGAAAAATTCTGAATACAATGCAGGGAGATTCAAATATAAAATGCTCATAAATGTTACTTGTAACAGTAGTAATCACTTTTGCCTAAGATTTTAATATTTGTTTAAATTTGTACAAAATCTAAGAAAGAGCACCTGACCATTCATTCTAGACACCCTTATCATTTGAACACAATCAAGAATTTCCTTGGCAACTCTATCCAACCCTTAAAAAGAGCAAAGCCAGGCAAATTAAGGTTTGGTGTACCCAAACCCGACCTAATGGAACCAATAAGCCCAAAAGATCAGGAGTGATCCGTACGAACTTCCACAATTCTCATTTGAGTCCTGGGCATTCCACTCCAAAACAAATCAATGTATGCTGCCCAATATACAGTCCTCTCCCAGTAGGGGTTTCTTGTCCCCTAAACCAAGCCTAATGGCAGGGGGAGGTAGGTGGTTTCCTCCTCTCTGGACTGGATCCCAATCCACACACAACCAAGGAGCAGCCCATTGAGTACAGCTGAGTGAAGCTTTTTAAATCATGTGTCAAAATTTTGACTCTACCTGAAAAAGGACACATTTTTCATTAAGTGCCCCTGTTTTTTTGACCAACTGTAATGAGGAGCAGGGAGGCCACAGCCAACCTGAAGACCAATGGTAGAGGGCCCCTTCCTACTACCCTTGCAGTGTCTCCTGCTCATAACAGCAATAGCCAGCCCCCAACTCCCCTAACAGTGACAGCAGCATTGGAGTTGCCTCTCTGTAGACTTAAGAAAACAAGACTGCATTGATTTATGCTTTGTTCACACCTGGAAATTTTCTCTCACAACAATAAGAACTAAAACACTTTTTAAAAAATGAAATCTTAAAGATTCTGCAGAATTTAATGACAGTCCCACAGAAAAATTCCTGCTTGCTCTGGGCAACTGGCTTTTCTGAATCTTGGCCCAAAGTACTGTATGGACATACTTTAGTGCAAAGTTAAGGGAGCTACAAAGATCCCATACTTTGATAATTTAAAAAGACACCAAACTTTTCTTCTCATTCTAAGCTGACCTAGGCTTTCCTAATTTAGAACAAATGCTTGACTAATCACTGTGATGACTCTAGAGAACAGTGTTTCAGTTTGGTTTTAATGACAAATCAAGAACACAAAAATAAATGTGACGCTTCTTTTTGAATTTCCAATATTGGGGAGGGGGGTGAGGGGGAAATGGAACAATGAACTACAGAGGTGAAATAGTATCAGAGGGGTAGCCGTGTTAGTCTGAATCTGTAAAAAGCAACAGAGGGTCCTGTGGCACCTTTGAGACTAACAGAAGTACTGGGAGCATAAGCTTTCGTGGGTAAGAACCTCACTTCTTCAGATGCAAGAAGAAGTGAGGTTCTTACCCACGAAAGCTTATGCTCCCAGTACTTCTGTTAGTCTCAAAGGTGCCACAGGACCCTCTGTTGCTTTTTAGAGGTGAAATAGTTACCACTGCAGTTTTAGAAGGAACAAAAGGGGAGGGGCTGACTTATCAGGCCTGAGTTGAAAGCACACCTGTCAAAACACAGATTTCAGTCGCCAGGAAGAGAATAAAGCACGATTATGCTGCCAACATTGGGGCTGATTTAACTGGAGCTATGACCCTAAACACAGAAGCATCAACTTGGCAAGAGACTTTCAGAGGGAGGGGGAAAGACTTTATTTATGATTTTACTCAAATACTTTAATTGTTCATATTAGTGTATATTACCCAGGGTTTTAATACACAAGCGCTAGATGTCACAAAAAGATTTTAAAACAGCTGTAAAATGTAATTTTGGTATCTACTTCAAGTTACAGGTGCAGGAATAAGGTTTCAAGTATAGGAAAGTTTGGAGCAAGAAAGCAAACGTGATGGAATTTAAGTGAAATCCCAAGAGTCACAACTTCTAACATTCAAGAAGTCAGAAATTTAACTTAAAGTCATGAAGTTTGTTACTATCCTTATACAGCACAAGTTAATTTGTATTTAACAAACATGTTAAAATATTGGTCTCATCTTATGATTCACAATAAGTAATTATAGCTCATCCATCAAATTCGATGGGAGACTCCATCATCAAAGTATTTGTACTGTTAAAGCCAAATGTGCACCTAATTTTATGCTGCTATGTGTGCTAATTCTACCTTCAGAAAATGAAAAATGAAGCTTTTTTTTTTTTTTTTTTTTTTAAAAAGCACATACTTTTTGAAGCTATTGTTAACTTAGGGCAGCGTTTCCCAAACTGTGTTCCGCAGAACGCTGGTGTTCCACACGATGTGAATAGGTGTTCCATGAAAGACTCTTGCATTTAATTTTTGTACTACTTTATATGCGATTTCCAGTTAGAAACTGTTAGTTCAAGTTATTTTAAATTTGTATTTTTGCTTTGTTTTATAAAATAAAATATATTTGAGCATAAATAAAGCAGTTTTTTACTTGAAAACCAAACAATTACAAAATAATATTATAAGTGTTCCGTAATAGGCTAAAAAGTGTTCAGTGGCCAAACAAGTTTGGGAAACGCTGACTTAGGGCATTAGAATTAGTTTTGGAAAGAAGGAAAGACTAGAGGCTTTTAACTTTGCCCCAGTACCCTAATAGTTCAAAGTGCCCATCTACACATTTTAAATAACACTTATTTTACACAGCCATTTTCAGTTCAAATCCTGCTATACGGGGGCTGAAAATATTTTGAGAGATAAGAAACTGACAGTCTGCAAACAAAAAAATCCAATAGCTAAGTTTAACCTTTAGATTCTTCAGGAATCTATAAATTGGTATTAAAGCTCCAAAGTTAATATTAATGTTACTTCTCTACTTTTTACAAGTCATTGTAAAAATTTTAATGGCATTTCTATGTTGTAGCTAACAGTGCTCAAACACAAACACATTCATGCCGAACAGTAAAACTTAAAACTGAAAATCAAGCTGGATCTTCTCAAGTTTACCAGCACTACACAAAGCGTCTTGTTCCCACATGATATATACGCCTAAATAGCATGCAACATAATTTTCCTTCTATTTAGGCATATATCACTTCAAAAGTGTGAGGCCCAAGGTTTTAAAAGCTTTTTTGTTATGTCTATTTCTGTTAATTTCAATGGAAGTTAGACACATAGGCACTTCTGAAAATTCCACTAGGCATCTATCTGCATCATTGGGTGCATAACTACTTTTAAAAATCTGGCCCAGTATTTCTAAAGACCTTGTATAAAAGTAGGAAATTATGAAGTTGTGTTTTTTATTTTTACGTGTACACAAGCAAATACTGATGTCATAGCCAAAATTACTGCTATCCTAGTTATCACCAATCAAAAGCTCCAAAACATATTTTCCTTTGAGAAAAAGGTTACAGTCAGAAAATTAATGGGATGTTTGGGCTAGAACTAAACCCTGTTTTAGCCCCCCCAAAAAAGTCACAGAACCTACCCTCTCCAAGATTTCCAGTGGAGAAACTTGACTGGAGGGAATCCAAGATGGAATTTGGAGGAAAGGAACTCAAAAGAACAGCTGTAAAACAGCTCACTTAAGGAAGATTGAAGATATATTTAATTATTATTTTATAACAAGGAAGATGGGGAAGTTGTTGGCAAGTAGGGTCAAGGGAAAGACTAGATCATGACTACATTTTTGAAAGAGCCAACAGCTGTTCAGGGATGGAGTCAAAGATGCAAAACACAATCTTAACTACAAACAAAATAAATGAATAGGTCAGAGTTAAAGCTGTGTATTTAAGTGTGATTTTCAGCTGTTTGTTGGGCTGACTGAGGGCAGCAGTCCTGTTGAAATGAAACTGGATATGTTAGAGAAGGCATTAGTGTTGTAGAATGGTGGAGTTTTGTGACTGTAATGGACTAATGCTTGAAAAATCAGTTTGTTCTAGGTGTTGCCTTTAATGTATGAGTTCCTGGCTTTTGGTATTTGCATTGTAAGGAAACATATCTGATCAACCTTAACTCTAGTTTAAAGAAGTTTATGTATGGCATTTTTAATTTTGTTCACTTGTTAGAGTCTAGGATAGAGTTAACACATTCAGAGGGGGCAAATCAAAGTTAACTGCTTCGGCTCGATAGATTAGGTTTTCGACCCACATATGAGATAACTAGAATATTATTCACTCTTTGGCAGGTTAAGGACTTTATACACAAACGCTGTATTGCATAGAACTAATAAAATAGGTATATTGCCAAGAGATAGCCATTGTATGAAAAAAAACATTAAACAAGCGCTGTGATTTTTACTTTAAAAACATGTTGCAACAAGTCATCCAACTGCAGATTAGAATTATTAGTTTCTATAAACTACTTTATCCACTGCAATCAAGACATATAAGTTGCTACATGTAACGGGCAAGTTTATCTCCAAACACTAAATTAACTTTAACACCACTTTCTGGACAAACTCAAAAAATGCACAAAAAATACAATGCCCATCCTACTTAGACACAGCTGGTAAAGTGTAATATGTTTATGCTGTAATGTGGTGTTTGGTGTCTGGAAAAGCCAATGGGTCTAATTTTTAGTGGTGCTGAGCATGTGGGGCTCCCACACAAGACCATGGGAATGTCAGGTGCTCAGAACCTTGGGGCAGGTGTGTGTGTGTGGAGAATCAAGACCTTGATGTGAGAGTACACTAAACCATGAAAAAAGATTGTTGAGAACAGTACAAAAGAAAGAAAAAGAAATACAAGGTAAGAAATTCAAAGAAGTGACCTAATTTTACAAAAGATACATAGATAAAAAAAGGTGGCACATCTATGCCAGTGAATTAAAACAGACCCTATTCCCTTAGGAAAGGCTTACTTTGGAAGTCATTAGGGAGAGATGACACAAACTAAAATTTGCAAGTATTGTTCTATGCTAGCACAGCATTTTAAAAAGTTTGGTGCAAGATGGACAGCAATACTACTACTTTCCACTTACATATCTTCTTTTTTCCATAGATCTCAAAGCACTTCAAGATGGGCAAGCATTACCCCCATGTTATAGATGGGCAAACTGAGGGACAGAGAATGTAACGCTGCAGGTCTCTCTCCCCCCTTCCAACTCTCACAAAGCCAAGGGAGATCACATGAAAACATAGACCCACATGGCCCAGTGACTCCAGGATGGAACTGCCCCCAACATTTTCTGAATGAAGTTATGGGTTTGTCTCCATCATACTAAGGAGAGCTCACTGTTTTGAAAAGTATAGCTCATATAGATTAATCTCAGACCTATCATAGCCTATCAAAAGCCAAGAATTTTTCTCCATAAGGAGAAGACAGAGAAAGAAAAGCTGAAGAGAAACAATCCTGAGTTCAGAGGATTGAAGAAAAACTCGAGGGGAACAGAGGTATTTTTGCAAGTTTTCAGTATCATCTTCTGACTGGAATAACCTCTTTTTCTCTCTCAGTTATTTTAATAGTACACTCCACCATAATTTGAGTGGTCTTGCTGGGAAGGACCTCAGAGAAACTCTAGGAAAGAGTTTGATTTTTGCCTTCCTTATAAGCAGCAGGGACCTTACTTCAGCCAGGAGCAAGGTAACAAGAGTGATTTGGTTAACAGCTGACTGCAGTTTAATCAGAGCAGGCTCTGCAGCCTCACCAGTACCCACCCTGGTTCCTGAGGCATCTCTGTCCTACTGTCTTGGACACCTTCTCACTATCCCTTTTTGGTGCCTCTTAGCCATGGCAACAAGCCTTTCAATATCTCTAACACAGCCAACCTCTGTGCATTTGGGGGGTGGGGAGGGAGATCCTCAGCATATTCTAAATAACAGCATTCAATGAGTGTGCGAGAATGCTATTTGTATGGATATTATAGTGTTAATCTACTTACATCACAGTTGTTTATTCAGCTTTTAAAAACAGTTTCCTATTTTCAGTTTTGCTATTCCCTTCTAAATTTAAATAAAGCCACATCAGGTAGACTGTCCACTTTCTGCGGTTTCACTGTTCACTTTTTGTGTGCGATTCCTTTAAATTATAAGCTACTCTGAGTTTCCATGGAAAGTTTCCTGCAGGTACTAACACCTGCATTCAGGATGTGGAACTTGTTTTTCCCAGCTGGAGGCACTGAATGTTCTAAAATCAGGTACTGGAATTAAAGTAGCATTTGCAAAGTGCAGGCTAATACGTGTTCACTAACATGCAGTATAGAATCCTAATCTAGACAAGGCCCTGAAAAGTTTGCCAAAGGCTCAAGTAAACCCAAATCTCCCTAGCCCTCTCATTTAATTTGGTGCCCCTGTTCAGAAGTAAATGCTTGACTTTATTTAAAGAGAGAGTTAAATATTTAAATAAACAAACAATTATGGTCACCTAAACACCCCTAACTCTTTCTTCAGTATTATAACTGTTAACCAGAAACTCTTAGATAAACATTCAACCATCAGTTTCATTAAGTCAAACAGCAACGATAAGACAATACATTACTTTAATATTAACAAACCCATATGATAGTTAAAGAAGACTTGAGTGTCTGATTTCAGATTGTACCCCAAGGATACAATTAAGGATGTACAGGTAAGTAATTGCACAGTTTTTAACATTTTCTTTTTCTTCAAGTGGAACTTGAATTTATAATTTCTCAACTTATTTATGTTTTGAGAAACTACAATGATTTCCTCGGGATTTTTTAAGCAGATATATCAGATAAAGACAGGTAAAATCCTTCTTTCAATCTTGATTCTATTTTTTTTTTTTTGGCCTTGGAATTTCTTTAGATTAATACCAAAGTTTGGAATTGCTTAGTGACAAGAGACCCTGCAAGCCACCCAGAGGTGGACCATGTTCCTTTCCAAACAACCTCTTCCTTCATTACTGCCATCCATGTAGGTCATGAAGACTGCAAAACATACATGTTTCAGAGTAGCAGCCGTGTTACAGGTACATTGATAAGTGTTACATCTATATTTAAAAGGTAAAAATTGTGTTATTCAAAAGTGGACATAACTATGTATTTTTGTGATGACACCTTTAAGTGTGAAAGATGGGACATGGGGGAGCACAGCTGTGCATGCCTCTCCCACCTCCTCTCCCCAGCTAAAAGCAGAGTGTACCCCTTCACTCATGCTTCTGGGAGCTCAGCTTCCTGTGAACATCATCTCCTTCTGTTTCATGCAACTTGTGAAGAAACAAGAACACATCAAATAGAAGAGATGGATCCTATGTAGAAAGCTTACGGTGCTCGGAACCTTCCTGCATGAAGTGATATCCTGTACTGATATCTGCCAGCTAAATCCATCCAGTAAGTCCTAACTACCTTTTCCTCAGAGAGCAAGGGGAACAAGTGAAACTGACAGGCACCACATTCAAAACAGGTAAGAGGAAACAAAGGTCCCCCCCCGCCCCCCCTCAAAAAATCAATCTACATTTGCCTCCTTTATTCCCCCCCACAGGAAGAGTTTTCTCCCTGCTAGTTTTCTCTCTCCATGGGGATGGAAAATGACAGATCCTGGCACCTCCCAACTTTCCTTTTCATCTGGGGATAAAGAAAGTACATGCCACTGGCTTCCCTCCCATGGACACTGGTTCGGGGAAATTTACACAAAGCTAGCCTGTCTTTATACCCATCATTCTGCAAAAAAATCTCATTGCTCTCACCAGGGCTGTCCCTAGCTATTCTGGGGCCCTACGCAGCCCCCCCGTGGACGCTGGTTCGGGGAAATTTACACAAAGCTCCAGGCCCGGCCCTGCTGCAGTCTTCAGGGGAGTGGGAATGGGGGTGGGGCATGGGCAGGAAGAGCTGGGGAAGAGGCGGAGCAGGGGCGTGGGCCATGGAGAAGAGGCAGAGCAGGGGCTGAAGCAGCACACAGCTGTGCAGGGCACCAGAAAATTTGGGGCACCAAATTTCCTGGTGCCCTACACAGCTGCACATTTTGCGTAAAGGTAAGGATGGCCCTGGTCCTCACTGTTGCTGCCCTGGTCAGACAGGATTTTCTTCTCTTCTCCTAGATTGGCAGCTGTGAGATAGTACTATTATAAGGTCCTGGACTGTCCAGAAGACCCAAACTACATTAGCTGACTTAGGAGGGGACAACATGCTTGTTTGGGCATATTCCATGTGTGTACTGTGGTTGTTGATGCTAAGTTATTAATATCCTGCACCAGGTAGGGAATAGGCCAGTGATTCTTGAGCCAGATTCTGCTCTGAGGAAAATAGTACAAAATCAAATCAATAAATAACCTCCCCCCAAAAAACCTTTTATCTGAATAGGGTAGAATCCAACCTTTAAGTCTGATGGACCAATTATTGGACAAGAGGATGCTATCCAAGTGGCAGACAAATTTCAGATTCAGGTAATCCATTTCATGAATATATTTCAAAACAATGAATACACCAGCTCACTCTCACCTAATCTTAATCTCAGTGAGACACTGGTTGAGACTCAGAACCATGTCATCATCTGAGTTGGATGTGAGCAGCATAGTGAAAACACCCCCGCCCCATGCCCAGTACTCTCCTAATGGCATCATATACATCTTTAATGTGGCAGGTGGGGGGTAGAATAGCACACTGCAGCTCCATTCACTTGAGTCCTTTGGGAAAAGGATGAGTTGCCCACAACTACCTGTTGAGATCTTGCCAAAAAAATAAAAAACTGCTGAAGGGCAGCTCATCACCCCTGCCAATGTTTGCAGGCTACTCAACAGCATTTTGTGATCAATGGTATCAAAAGAAGGTGATCTAATATAACCAGCACGGACATTCAGTCTACCAGAAAGAGATGGTCAATCACTGCATTCTGTCTGCCAGTGCTAGGTCTATACACAGATTGAGAAGGATGAAGATTATGAACAGCATTTAAATACTTTGAGTTGTCTCATAGTTTGGGGAAAAAAATAATGTAACACAGCCTGGGAGTGCAATTACTGCAAAAGTCTTGGTTCAGTGGGTCTTTTAGAGAAAGATGAGGGTATGTTCCTGGGTATGACTTGGGTACAAAGATTTTTCTGATGCTTTTTTCCATTTTTAATGTTTGTTAGTGGAAGTAAATTGTTACTTCTGTATGATTATTTAAAACTGTTGACTGATGAACTATTTTTACATTGGTATTAATGCTGATGGGTGGTTATTTTAAGTATTTTTGTCAGGGTGCTCAGAGTTTTTATATGGGTGTTTTTATAATGTTAAATCTAAATGAAATAAAGTTAGAATTTATCACCACTGGTTGCAACATGAGCAGTGTGGATAAGGTGCCAACAGCCACTAACATTTTAATCACTCCGTTCAGAGCAAGTCTAAACAGTGTAAAAAATATCAGTAGCTGCCAACCTCTTGTCTGCAAGAAAACCTCCATCACTATCCCCCTCTGGTGAAACTACCAGTGTGAAATATTAGAGGGAAAAAAGGCTAGCATAGACAGAGCCCCCAAAACTTAAAATGACATTAACCACAAGAACATAGTGATCTAATGGTGAAAAGCTAATTCAAACATGTCCTATGATAGTAACAACCAAGTGTTGTTGGTCCAAAATCCAGTTTCTAGGGTACCAGCACTCACAAAACAAAAGGATCTAAAATATTCGCAATTTTAGCAACTCCTGCAGAGAGACCAAGGATTCACTAGGCATAAAAACTGAGCTCCCTCTCACTCCTTCAGGTGATTTTTCATAACAAGAGCAGAGGAACTTCTACTACCACCATCTCACTGTCTTTTTTTAAATGAAAGAACTAGAAGCTCCATGTCCATTAATCAGACACCATTCATCAGCACTAAATCATGTTAACGAAAAAAGTATGATAGAAGTCAAATATGTGATAGTCACCATCATTAAATCTTTTATTAATAAAAAAATAAGGTAGGAGGAAGAAAGAAGATACTATGAAAAACATTTTCTTGTGAAGTGTTTTATAACCACAGAACACACAAGGAAGAAAGTATATTATGAGTCTGCTATTTTACTCAGTTTTCTTTTTTTTTTTTTTTAAGTTTCTGTCTAGGAAGATAGGACTTTGCTCTCTGTGTTACAATTAGGTATATAAACTCTGTGCTAATTTTTAACAGAGTTTTTACCTAATTAGTGATATGGTTGGCTTACATATCACATGATTGATCAGTAACCAAGACAACTAACCAACCATGTCACTCTTGCCAGAAGCTCCCACTGCCACAAGACTGTCTTCCAGCAAGCAAATAAACACTTATTTCAATATAGCTCTTCCTAATGGTGTCAGTTTATGGTTTTAACCATTCCTCCTCCTTTTTAACTCTGTACAGAAGGATATCCCCAATGCATTACCACAGGACCTACTTGGAGAGGGGAGGGCATGTTATGCCTCGCTGAGGTACCACAGGATAGCTGCCCAGATTTCCCCAGAAAACAATATAATGTAACTTATGCAGTGTGGTGGGTGCAGATACATCAACACCATCTCAATAAGTTGGTTTGTGGACACCAACTGAACTTGTAGCCAGGTAAGATTGGTTTGAGCATTGGCCTGCTAAACCCAGGGTTGAGGGGTCACTTAAGAATCTGGGGCAAAAATCTGTCCAGGAATTGGTCCTGTTTTGAGCAAGGGGTTGGACTAGATGACCTCCTGAGGGCCCTTCCAACCCTGAGAGTCTATCTGGTTACAAAAAGTCACAATTACAGGTGTAACGTGTAAGTCAAAGTCTCATGTGTTAGCGCCTTCATTCCAACTGTCCACATCCAGCAGCTTGTGACAAATGTATAGCTCTAACAGGCCATGTCCCTCTCACTCCATAAATCTGATTTATTCAGCAGCCTCCTTTCTTTTGCTGATCATAAAAAAACATGGTTAAAACACTAAAGAGATAGTTGAAATACCCTCTTAAAACAAAAGTCATTTAGAAGACTTACTATTGCTCGATTTGAGGTCTCGGTGTAGGATGGGGACGATGGCTTCCTCGTGCAGGTAGAGCATCCCGCGGGCTATCTGTACTGCCCAATTCACCAGGATGTGCGGAGGTACGCGGCGGCCCCAACGGCTTCCCCCGCCGGTGGTGGCTGCCCCTGCTAGGGCTCTATTGAGGGAGCCTCCCCTCGCAAACTCCATCACCAGGCAGAGGTTGGGCTCCCGCAGGCAGACTCCGTGCAGCTCGATGATGTTGGGATGCTTCAACATGGAGAACAGCTTGGCTTCCTGCCGCACGCTCTCCGCTGTGGCCATGATGTCTTCATCGGGGTCCTGCCGGGCCGCTTTCACCGCCACTTCCTGGCCCCTCCAGGTGGCCCGATACACTTTGCCGAAGCCCCCCACGCCAATGATCTCCTGCAGCTCCAGATGCTGGAAGTCAATCTGGGCTGGGGAGCCTGGCTGGTCTCCCCCGCCTCCGGCCCGCCAGTCCTGCGGAGCCGGGCTCGGGGCCGGGCGCCCGCCCTTCTCCTGCTGGCGGTGCTGGGGCGGGTACCGGCCCGGCTGGTAAGTCACATAGTTGGCCGGGAAGATGCCGAGGCGGTGGCGGATTTTGCCCGCCCACCAGCCATCGTCCCCCGAGACGGCCGCATCCTTGGACAGCACCTCGACCACGTCGCCCCGCCGCAGGCTCAGCTCGTCCTCCCCGTTCGCCTCGTAATCGTACAGCGCGGTCCAGAGCGGGCAGGACGGGCCGCCGCCGCCCGCCGAGGAGCCCTCGGCCGCCGCCCCGGAGCCCAGCAGAGCCATGGCAGGGGCCGGGGCACGGGCCGCAGCAGCCTCAGCCGCGGCATCCGGGAGAGCCGGAGGCGCCGCCGGGGAAGCTCATCCTCACCTGCCGGCCGCGCTAACCGCACCTGCGCGCGGGGTGGGGCGGGCCCCGCTGAGCGGCCGGCGGCGACCCACGGGTAAAGCGGCCAAGCCCGCGAGGGGCAGCGGGGCAGGCCCAGGCCGGTCTCTGCTCCGCCTGTGCCCGCAGCTTCATGGGGCCAGCACCGGCCGCGCCGCCCCGGCCCGAGCTGCTCCAGACTCCCAGCCCAACGGGGCCTACCTCCGCCCTCGACCGCGCCGGATTGGCCAGCCCGGGACACGTGATCCACGGGGACAGGCGGGGGAGGGTCAAAGGCAGGTGCAGGTGCCCTGCCTGCTTCGCGCACTGACAGGCCGGCGGGCCCCACTGCGGGTGGGTCGGGCCAATAGCGCCGGGAGAGCGGGAAGGCGTTAGTGTAACACACGGCAAACTCCGTTCTCCAGCTCTGGGGGAGAGACTTGGCAAACACCTTCAATTTAAACTAAGCTGACGAGGTATTCTCTCTACCTGCGAGAGAGACTAGGCAAGCCTGGGCACAGCGGTGCCAAGGCGTGAGTAAGGGGGCAGAGGGGAGTGCCAGTCTGTAAGCATGTGAGTTAGGCTCTGGCTGCATTGCTTTCTTCCCTCCCACCCCTTACAACTTCCCCTCATGGCTCCCCCTTGTTGCAGATCATTAGTGTAGACAATTTGCATTTTAAGTTTTAACTATGGTGCCATCTACATCTATTTGGACCAGCTCTAGCCAACATGGTGGTTAAAATGCTGGCACCTGTCAGTTCATGGTCTACACTAGCACTCCCACCACTGTTACCTATGGTAAGAAAGTGTAGTAGACAAAAAGAAGAACAGGAGTACTTGTGGCACCTTAGAGACTAACAAATTTATTAGAGCATAAGCTTTCGTGGACTACAGCCCACTTCTTCGGATGCATCGTGCTGTAGTCCACGAAAGCTTATGCTCTAATGAATTTGTTAGTCTCTAAGGTGCCACAAGTACTCCTGTTCTTCTTTTTGCGGATACAGACTAACACGGCTGCTACTCTGAAACCTGTAGTAGACAAGGTTATCAGGGAAGAGATTAAGGAAAAAAGAAGGAAACTGGAGGAAAAAAATAATGGGAAGAAAATAATGCAAATTATAATGATGCAAATCAGACAGCAAATACAGTAGAAGAAACGAAAAACTGGAGTGAAAGAATAAAGGGGAAAGGTGGAGAAAGAAAAGCAAGACAATCTAGCATTAAAATACATTAAAAAGAACAAGACAAGTATAGTACACAATCTTGTAAAAAGAACGAGGAGTACCACAAGTACCTTAGAGACTAACAAATTTATTTGAGCTTAAGCTTTCATGGGCTAAACCCCACTTCATTAGATGCATGCAGTGGAAAATACAGTAGGAAGATATACATACACAGAGGACATGAAAAAAATGGGTGTTGCCATACTAACTATAACGAGAGTAATCAGTTAAGGTGGGCTATTATCAGCAGGAGAAAAAAAACTTTTATAGTGATAATCAGGATGGCTCATTTCCAACAGTTGACAAGATGGTGTGCTTAACGGCGGGGGGGGGGGGGGGGGGAAATGCATGGGAAAATAGTTTTTAGTTTGTGTAATGACCCATTCACTCCCAGTCTTTATTCAAGCCTAATTTAATGGTATCAAGTTTGCAAATTAATTCCAATTCTGCAGTTTCTTGTTGGAGTCTGTTTTTGAAGTTTTTTTGTTGGAGTATTGCGACTTTGAGGTCTGTAATCGAGTGACCAGAGAGGTTGAAGTGTTCTCCGACTGGTTTTTGAATGTTATAATTTTTGACATCTGATTGGTGTCCATTTATTCTTTTGGGTAGAGACTGTCCGGTTTGGCCAATGTACATGGCAGAGGAGCATTGCTGGCACATATCACATTGGTAGATGTGCAGGTGAAAGAGCCTCTGATAGTGTGGCTGCTGTGATTAGGTCCTATGACAGTGTCCCCTGAATAGATATGTGGACAGAGTTGGCAACAGGCTTTGTTGCAAGGATAGGTTTCTGGGTTAGTGTTTTTGTTGTGTGGTGTGTGGTTGCTGGTGAATATTTGCTTCAGGTTGGGGGGCTGTCTGTAAGCGAGGACTGGCCTATCTCCCAAGATCTGTGAGAGTGAGGGATCGTCCTTCAGGATAGGTTGTAGATCCTTGATGATGCACTGGAGAGGTTTTAGTTGGGGGCTGAAGATGACAGCTAGTGGCGTTCTGTTACTTTCTTTGTTGGGCCTGTCCTGTAGTAGGTGACTTCTGGGTACTCTTCTGGCTCTGTCAATCTGTTTCTTCACTTCAGCAGGTGGGTATTGTAGTTGTAAGAATGCTTGATAGAGATCTTGTAGGTGTTTGTCTCTGTCTGAGGGGTTGGAGCAAATGCGGTTGTATCTTAGAGCTTGGCTGTAGACAATGGATCATGTAAGTAACGCTTAACATTCTTCTGTAACTGTGCTGAATTTAACAGAGCAATTGCAGTACCTCAGAGACCAGTACCCCTCTTCCAAATTAAAAAGAATCTTTCCAGACCTATTATTAGGCTCCAACTGGAGAATGTCAATAAGAGTTCACTCTCCCCAGATAGCGGGACTACTGGAGTGCTGTGTACATCATACCTTTTAAAAAGAGTTGATAACATGTCATGTGTACACTTGAGAAGTTAAGTACTGAAGTCCCTATAGGTTGTAGCACCTGGTGGATTCCAATAAGCACTCAGACACCCAGCTCAGACAAAGACTATTTACTCACGGAAAAAAATGTAAATATATCAGCAGTTTTAAAAGATACAATTAATAACAGAATAGTTCCTCATTTGGCTAGTTGAGGGCAGCCCCCAAGAGGATAGGGTCCCTCAGGACTACTGTCTGGGGTGCACCCTCTGGTCCTTTAATCTATTAGGCAATAAGGTATCCTTGTTGGTCCTACCTTCCAGGTTTCAATTCCACAGGGAGGGGGCTCCACATTGTCCTCCTACACCAGTGTAGCAGTTCTCACTAGCAAGCTGCTCCACATGTGGACAACAGCCTAAGCCACACCTCAGAGGTCCTCTTTATATGTATGTCCTATAGCTGCCTTTCCTAAGAACAAAGACTCTTCCCTCTGGGCCCAACTGCCAGTCAGATCCACTGACTTCTTCCCGATAAAGAGGATTTACTTATCTGCCACCATTTATTGAAAGTCACCATCTCTTTTAGTACCTGATGGGCAACCCCAGTGCTCCTGGATAGTTCTGCAGAAAGACAAAATAAAGTTGTAGATAATGTTTTATCAAAATAATTTATTTTTAAAAGTCAAATGATCAAAACTCAGTGTGTCTTTATCAGCCCTCTTCCCCTTTCCTTTAATATAAAAGAAAGTCTTGCAGCCATTCATGGGGTGTTATGAATATAGCCTTTATCTGTATATTTGCTTGACACTATAAAAGCTATAAAATGTAATAGAAACATTCAGCCATATGAACAAATTCCATACTGTATTTTATCTAGTATTTATCAGAAGCCACAATGACTGATAAACTGTGGAATGTTTTTCTCAGGTCAAACAAGGTACTGGTAGCCATACAATGAAAGGGTTTACGTGTTATTTAGTTACAGTTATTATTCCAAACACTTCCTCACTGTGGCACAAATATAAATATTATTAACTAGTAATTGTTCTATAAATATTTTTTGTTCTGTGTTTATACAGCACCTAGCACAATGGAGTCCTGATTCATGTGTAGGGCTTGGAGGTGCTATGGTAATATACATAAGTTATATTTAAAAAAATAAAATACATGCATATAAATTCTCTAATGGCTCCCTCTAGTGGATTTTTCTTTAAGCAGATATAACAGAGTATTCAAGAATTGGAACTTCTTGCTCTCTTCACCTAGCTTTCTCTGTAAGAATAGGAATGCCCAGGTGTTTTATCAGCAGCGCTAAATTGATTTTGGAATATAATATTGTATATCTGCATTGCATCCTCAGCAAACATCTTTATGAAATCTCTCCACTGGTAATTAGAAAACCCCTTTTCCAGTGTAAATATATTACATCCAAAACAACGCCCCCTCCAAAACAAACAAACAAACCCTAAACCTACATTAAAAGAACAATATAGTTGCAAAGTCAAGTGCCCAAAGGTTAGGAGAAACCAAGATTCCTGTGCAACCTTAATTCAGCTCTTGGTGCATATGCATGATGATGCAGTTATTAATTTCAATGACCACATACTATTTTTTCCACAGGAACTGCTCCTTCTTCAGTGGATGAGTAGCTATTCAACACTTGTTTTATCCTCTTAGTTCAATGTGTGACTTCAGGCCTTATTTAATGCACACCATCCACACCCTGGCATGTAATACAGAATTATTATTTTCCTCATGTCATTTCTATGGTGCTCTCCCCATGGTATCCAAGTGCTTCACAAATTAATGAATTTATCTTCACAATACCCCATTTGAGATTAGGTGGTATTATTATTTCCATCTTACAATTGAGGAATTGAGGCACAGGAAGATTAAAGCCAACATTTTCAAAAGTATCCACTAATTTGGGGTGCCCAACTTGAGACACCTAAGGTTTGATTTTTCAGAATAGTTAGTTAGCATTTTAATAGCACTTTATATCTTCAAAGCAGAGCTCTAATCGACCTCTGTTACAGTTGTGAGCACTAGGCATTTCTACAAACCTGGTTCCAAGTGTATCATAAAAATGGCATCCAGAAAATGAGGAACACATAGTAACCAACTATGAAATGTTGGTTTAAGTAACTTGCCTACCATCAGGTAGGAACTCTGTGCCAATGGAAGGGATGGAGTTCAGTTCTCCAGGATAGCATTCGATTTCCTTAACCATGAGACCATCCTTTCTCTTCCAGCAATTATGCCATATTCACTATCCACCTCCTGCAACAAATGAGGTAGGGGCTCTGCAGACATAATCACTACCCAGCCATGATTCATTCCCACGGCATAGTCCATCCTGTGCAGTGAACGAGGCAAGGGTTATGTGGGAAAAAAATAGCATGTCATCATATAACTATAGGTTCATGTTATTAAAGACTGTTTCATATAGTGCATACACAAGAGGGCTGAATCAAGTTTTACCAGCCAACCTTAATTTTAGCACTTCCTACTTTTGAGTACTTAAATTTTCAACCTTGATGTTATTTTAATGTAGTTTTTATCAACTAAATGAAAAAAAAACAGAAATTCCATCATATAGAACCATAATGGCCCCCTACTTGGGTCACAGCAGGGTTCAGACCGTTACATCCATAGTATCACAGACCTCTGCCACTTGAGCTAAGTATAGTAGCAATATACTGTTATCCTCTATGTGAGCAAGTCACTAGATGGGGCCTGGGACACACTTTACCATTGAGTTTCACATCTATTTGTTAGCAGCAATCTAGAAACTGAGGACTCCTGGGTTTAGTACTAGGTTCTGTATGGGAGTATGCCCATTTATAGATCCTTCTGCCCCATCCCTAAACCTGTCTCTGTCCTCCTCTGTTTTTATCTGCCCCACATCACCCCAGGTGCTGCACTCCTTCCTTCTAGCCTGGCTCCTGTCCTCCTCCCCCTCTGCTCATTTCCAATCCCCACATCCGTTCCTGTCCCCTTCCCCTCTCCTCCTATCTAGCCTCCTACCTCTCTCTGCCTCTGCTCCCATCCCCCTCCCCCTCTTCACTTATATATTGCAAACCAAATCTGCTCCTGCCTACCCATGTCAATTCTTGTCCCCATTCTCCCCCAGTCTCTAGCTCCTACAATCTGCTTCCCCACCATCCCCCAGATCCTTCTATCATTTCATATCTGTCTTCATCCAGTGTGGCTATTTCTTCATTCTCTTCTGCGCTGCCTGGGGCCAGAAGGGAGAGCATTGAGAGCACAGGAGGGACAGTTTCTAGGGGTGGGGGCAGTGTTTACCGGGGGGGGGGAAGAAAATGAGTACTAGGGTGGTCGGAAATGTACAAAAGGATGAGGAACAGGGGAGAGGGCAGTGGGTGCTAGGGGTGGGGTGACAGGCAGGAGGAAGGACAGGCAATGGGTACTGGTGGGGAGTTCTTCAGCAGGGGAAGGGCAATGGGAACTAGGGGTCGGGTGGGGGCAAGGGAGAGGGCAACTGATTTTAGGGATGAGGTGGGGGCAGGAGGACGGGCAATGGGTTCTAGGGGTGGGGTGAGGGCAGGGAAGAGAGCTAGGGTGGGAGGTAGGAGAAAGAGCAATGTGTGCTGGGGTGCAGGTGGAATTCACCAGGCTGAGGGCAATGGGTGCTAGGGGGGAGGGGGAGCAGGAGGAAGGACGGTGGGTGCTGGGGGTGAGGGGCAGATGGAAGGGTGGTGAGGGAGCAGGAGGAAGGGCGGTGGGTGCTGGGGGGAGGTGGGGGCAGGAAGAAGTGCGGTGGGGGGCGGGAGTTGGGGGTGAGGGGGGGCAGGAGGAAGGGCAATGGGTGCTGGGGGGGGGAGGTGGGGGCTGGAGGAATGGCAATGGGTGCTAGGGGTGAGGTGGGGAAGCTGGAGGAAGGGCGGGGGCTGGGGGTGAGGAGGGGGCAGGAAGGGCGGTGGGGGCTGGGGGGGAGGGTGACAGGGGGTGCAAGGAAGGCCGGTGGGTGCGTGAGAAGAAGCAGGTGCTGAGGGCTGTGGCGGGGCTCCCGGAGGAGGAGGAGGGAGGCTACTGGGTCCTTCCCTCCGGCCGCTGGGGGGCGGGGTAGGAGGTTCTCAGCCACGGCGGCGGCGCGGAGCATGATGGGAGAATCCCCCGAGCATCCAGCATGGCGGCCCCAGCGCCCGGCGCCGGGAGGAGCCGCAGCGGCTGCGGCCGGTGCAGGGGCGGGTGAGGCGGCGGCGGAGGCGGCGATGGTGTCCCAGGCGGTGCAGCTGCTGCGGCAGGGCGTGTGGGCGGCGCTGACCGGCGGCTGGTACCACGACCCGGAGCAGAGCAAATTCACCAACAGCTGCCACCTCTATCTGTGGCTCTTCCTGCTGGCGCTGCCGCTCGCGCTGCACCTGGTGAGGGGCGAGCCCGGCCCGGGCGGCGCGGGGCCGGGGAGACCTGGGCACAGGATGGGGGTGAGGGTAGGGGAGAGCAGGGCCCTGCCTATGGGGAGGGGGCACAGGCCACGGTGAAGATGGATGGAGGAGGCAGGGCTGAGAGGCGGTCATAGGGACACAGGCCATGGGGTAGGGATGGAGGTGGGGGCAAGGAACGGAGGGTTGGAATTAGAGAGGGGAGGCAGAGAGAGGGAATCGGGGAGGGAAGTAGCTTGATATAGTTGGATGAATATTTTTTCTTGATGCTGTTTTTAAACCCCCCCCCCCCACACTTTGCTATGTTTTATCCATTTTGATTGTATTGTGGGACAGTGTCTCCTGGTCAGTACCAGTTAAGTGCTGCCCTGTTGTTGTCAGACATAGTCAATTTCATGGTCTTCTGTACTGATACCATTTTGCTCTACTGAGATTTTTGAATGAATTTGCTGTCCTAGTGAAAGATGGATAAATAGTAATAAACATACTTTGTGTATATTTTAGTGGCTAATCCAGCTGCTCTTGAGAGGTGCATGCCAATTTTAATCCCACCCTTCCCCAGGGTACTATAATTTTGCCAGCAATACTTTCTGTGTTCATCCTGAAATATGGGTGAGCCTTTTAGGCCCAATAATCAAGTTGTTATGCAGGAAAGTACCGTACATGAGCAGTTAAGCTGGCACTCAATAACCAATGTGGCCAAATTATACTCTCACTTTCTCCCCCTCTGTTTAGAGACACAGATGCAACATAAATAGTGTGTGAAAACACACCACTTTTCATTACATCCACTCCTCTACCTCTTTCTATTAAAGTGTGAGAAATGCAACTACATTTTAATTTAATGGATTGCTGTAACTAGGAGCTTCATTCTGTTTGCTAAATATGAATAGTTTCCTTGAAAAAAAAAAAGAATCTTTTAGTGTATTCTTCGTGTGCTATCAATATGGGATGTAGGCAGAAAGAGCAAGAGCATATTGTTAGGTAGAGTAGTGCATGATTTTAGTATTAGGTTCCCCAATATCTAGCTTCTAATGTTTGCCATTCTTTATGTCCTCATGGCTGTAGACTCAACTCATTTCTGCAGATTTTTCTTTAATGAAGAAAAAACCTTTTCTGCCATATTAAACATTCCTCATCAGTCTCCTTACGCCCCATTATTACAAAGCCTATTGCCCTGATTTTCAGGACTTCCCTCTGAAGTCCATAGGAGATGCAGATGCTCATCTTTGAAAATCAGTCTGTATAGCTTATTTCCTGGCAAAGATGCCATTTGCTTCCACTGAGCATGCTCATGGACTCCATTCAGGTAACAATGTGAGGGTGGCTTCTTCCCAGGATGCCAGGTCAATTTCTGGTGTGAGACAGTAAGAGCTATAGATCCTATCTCTGTTATTTAGATTGCAATGGTAAATGAGAACTTGTTCACAGACTCTGATTTGTGGTGAAATAAAAGGTTGTTTCTTTCCCTGGGTGTACATAGAAATGGATCTGCAGGAAAATATGACTTTTCCTGGAGGATGTCGGAAACTAATCACATATGAAATAGAAAATAGAGGTGTTTAAAGAACATTGGGCCTAAAAACTGTGGAGTGAAACAAAGATGAAATAACGAAAATATTTAAAGTTGGGGGGAGGGTGTCGGTGGGAGAAGATCTAATTTATGTGCATGAACTAACTTCCCAATTCCCCGGCTTCTTCCTCATCTCTCCGGGTAGACTTGCCTTTTCCAGGTTGGCTAATTTTGTGATGAATCATCTGATCAGCTGCAGAAACTGTTCTTGAGCAAATGTACCATGATTAGGTTTCTTTATCCTCGATAAGAATATTATATTTATTACAGAGACTGTCTAGGAGTAATGATGTCCTTGACTATCACTTTTCTTGTTTTTGAGTGCTTGCATTTTGTAAACTTTATGACAGGTAGCTACATTCTTGTCATTTAGCAATCTTAACGCATTCTGAATTGATTTTTTTTGTTTTGTTTTGGGAATCTTATGCAATGTTCAGGGTTAAAAATTACCTGTTACCTGCCAGTTTGGTATTTGTAGTTTCAGTGTGCGACAACCGTACTTTAAAATGAAATTGATCCTAAGAGCAGACAAAACAACTGGACTAACAGGAAAAAGCAGATGTTTTGTGATATGACAAATGGAAGACTTTTGTAGCACGCATATTTTAGTAGAACCCTGTTTATCCAATTTAATTGGGACTGGGGCCAGATCGGATAATCAAAAATTCGGATAATGAGGAGAATGCGTGGGCCTCAGGCTGTCAGCCCCGTGGGCAGTGGGGTTGACAGCCTGAGCCCTGCCACCCAATTCAGTTAATACGAAGAGCCAGATAATGGAGGCTCAGATAAATGGGGTTCTATTGTATTTCTATTCCTCACCCACATCCCCCCACAGATAAGTTTATTTTCACTCACATGTGGCACCTTGTCTTAAAATAAGATTGTGGGTGGAGATTTTCAAAAGTACAAATGGGAATTAGACACCCATCTCGCATTGATTTTTGGTGAGGGTTGGGTTCTTAACTTCCCTTTTGCTTTTGAAAATCTCCCTCATTAGCTGTTTAGGGGAGGGACTAGCTTTTACAGCACATTAGGCCCCCCTACCTAGTTCTAGGTTCTAGGGCTTAAGGAGGTCAGAGGCGGGACTGTGCGTTCCTGCCTTGCAGCTTCCCCTGGGGGCTGCAGCCAGGTCCACGTGCCCCAGCCCCGCGGGTTCCATCAAGGACTGCAGCTGGGGCTGCCCGCCCTAGCCCCTTGGTGGCCTGGGCTTGGCGGGGGCTACAGCCTGGGCTGCATGCCACAGCCCCGCAGCGTCCTGGGCTTGGCTGGGGCTGCAGCCATGGCTGTGTGCTCCAGCCCTGTGGCTTTCACTGGGGCCTGCAGCTGGGGCTACGCGCCCCTGTTTGGCGGCTGCACTGGGGGCCATTCACCCCCCTCATGGCTTCCTAGGGCTATGCATTCCCCCCACCCCAGCTGCAACTGGGGCTTGGCGGGAGCTGCAGCCGGGGCCGCGCACCTCTGTCACGCAGCTGCAGCCAACTCTGGAGCTGGGGATGTATGCCCCCCATGGCTGTGCCCCCCGCTGCGGCCACTGGCAGGGGGTTTGGTCTCTCAGTCCCCCCCTCCATGGTACTCCATTCTTTCCCCCCTCCCCAGACCTGTCCCTAGGTTATTTTTAGTAAAGTCATGGACAGGTCATGAGCTCGGTGAATTTTTGTTTATTGCCTGTGACCTGTCCGTGACTTTTACTAAAAATAACCGTGATAAAATCTTAGCCTTAATTATCACTACCAGAAAGAACAGATGGGTAAAGGTAGTAGTTCAGCCACCTTGAAGGTCTCAGCTGAGTTTAAGATTACCTTTTTGGAAATATCCTTTGCATGTTTAATTCTGTTTTTGCCAGTATATCTGTGAAATAAAAATCTGGCTCAGTCTTCCAAAGCACTCTCCAGTTCCAATTTAGAGATGGCCATGGCAAAATCTGGGGAAAATTGTCTTGCTTTTAACCAGATTAAAAGATATTTCTGTATGAAGATCTGAGGAGTTTAGGGATTTTGTAATATATGCCTACATGGATTAGCCACTTAATCTGATATCGGTTACTTTCATTCCCCTGCTTCGTGGTGTCTCTTGTATCTTCATTCATCTGTTTAGTGCAACATTTTTGATTGTAAATTCATCAGAATAGGGACTAGTCTTTATCTATGATGTGTCTAGTATGCCTGTGGGCTCTATAGAACAATAAATAATGGGAGAGGCAACCTTTCAATTCTAGGTGGCTGGCTTTAATCTGGCCCAGGTTAGTAAGGATCAAAAGTCACTAACATCTTAAGCCTTTTTGAAATTAGTTTGGTGATGCTTTCAGTTCATTTCCAAAGGGACACATGTCAGCATCACACAAAGTGTCACTAAACTGGTTTGAATTAATGCCATTGTGTTATGGAGTCACAGGTCCGATGCTCTGGAACTGCTTGGTATGAAGCCAGCCAGGACTCTGGGTAGCGTGACTCTCCTGAGGGCACGCTGTCCAGGGCAAAAAGTCTCCTCGCCTTCGGCCTTCCTGGTCTGACCTCGGAGTATTCAACATCCCTGTTCACACCTCACACTTCCCCTTGGTGAGGGAAGCCAGAGGGTCCTGCACCCCAACTCCGCAGTCATCAGTGCCTCTCAACCAGCATTGTAAAGCAGAAGGGTTTATTGGTCAACAGGAATACACACAAAGCTTGTTAGCACAGAAGTCTGTGACTTTCAACAAAGTCCATCTTGGGGGAACCCCAGGCCAGATGGCCTGGACTCCCCCCATCTCCAATCCCTCACAGCCGACTGCCCTGGATCCCCCTGCCTGGTCTCCGACACGCCCATCGTTCCTCGTCGTTTGTCCTGCTTCCCAGGCAAAAGGTGTCACCTGGTCGCATACCTCTCCTGGATCTCAGGTTACAAAGGTCATTGGCCATCTCCTACATGCAGATCTCTGAACAGCCTCCCCTGCCCTGAAGGCCTCAGCAAAAGTCACGTACCCAATTCCTACTGCCTAGGTTTTGGTGCAATACAGAGGGAAACTGAGGTACACAAACCGTATTAGTATAGAACAACAGTAAGACTCACATGCAACATAACAAGGTGAATAAAACCCCACTTCGTCACACTTTGTTGGAAGTTTCAGCACTTAGGGTAGGTATTGAATAGGCACCTTCTCTAGAGGTGGTTTCTTCCAGAAGAAGGTTGAGAAACATTGAGAGCGTAGTACCACCCATACTGAACCTGTTGCATGAACTGAGGATTTCAGTCCATAACCCTGTCAGGACAGTACCTTTTGCTATCAATAGTTTTACTATCAAGAAAAACAAACCTGTACCTCAGTATCATGAGCAGCCTCCTAATTGTCCCTTTGTAATGGTTGGCTTGCGTTTAAACAATGAGCATTGAATAATTATTTGCAACATAACTAATATTGTAATCACCCTCCAAAATTATCATATTTCTTATAACTTCTGTTTTATCAGGTCTAATAAGACATTCTGACTTAGATCTTTTATTCTACCTAATTACACAGGGCTCTAATATGTTCTGTGTGAGAGAATACAATTACAAAGTCATTGGGCTGAATTCATCCCTACTAGTGTAATTCCATTAAAATCAAGGGATGAATTTGTGTATGCTTGAACTGCAGCATATTTTACAAGGTACAAGACAGCACACATCCAGATATTTATGAGTCATTGGTTGTGGTTTTAGTGACTGTTTCTTCTGCCTTTTATTGGACAGAATACTTCCCTAAACTTGCTATTGTAAAGGGTTATTGGTTCTTTCACATTGCATTTCAAAATTGTATAATGATGCAATAAATCTAAATATGACATTTGAGATTATTTGTTTCCCAAGGAGTTTTCTTTTCCTTTGCTTTCCCAGGTGATTGAACTGCATATCGGGTTGTCTGTTGGTCATCTCTGCGATGAGGTGTACCGGGCATTCACTGCCCACTGCCAGAGACTGTGGTGGCTTGGTCCAGCCCACTTGAGGAAGTGGCCCTTTATGAAGAGCAGAAGGGCAGAGAGTTTGGGACTTCTAGGGTAGTCTAGAAAGGCCTTCTAGGTTTAGCCACAGGTAGAGCCAGTGAGACTTGGAGCTCCAGTGGCTAGAAGGGCTGGGAGTAGCTGGCAATCAGTCAGGGCCCAGCAGGCCAAAAAAAAGGGCTCACTGCATCTTTCATATAGCTGCCATTCCTGGGTGAAGCCAGAACCAGGAGGAAGGATCTTCCCTGTACCATATCCCAAGAAGCCAGGCTAGGGTTACCATACGTCCGGATTTTCCCGGACATGTCCGGCTTTTTGGGCCTCAAATCCCCGTCCGGGAGGAAATCCCAAAAAGCCGGACGTGTCCGGGAAAATAGGGAGGGAGGGGTCGTGGGGCTTGGGTCCGGCCTGGAGCCGCTGGGGCCGGCAGTGCTCGGCCGGAACCGGGGCTTGGGGTGCCCAAGTCGCTGGGGCCGGCGGTGCTTGGCTGGAGCCGCTCGGCCGCAACCGGAACCGAGGCCGGCGGTGCTCGGGCTGCTGGGGCCAGCGGTGCTCGGTCGGCGGTGCTCGGCCAGGGCCGGTGTTGGTGTCGGGCCGGAGCTGCTCGATCGGAACCGGGGCCTGAGCCGAGCTGGGCCGGAGCCGCTGGGACTGGGGCCAGGGGTGGCCAAGCCGCTGGGGCCGGCAGTGCTCGGCCGGAACCGGGGCTTGGGGTGCCCAAGTTGCTGAGGCCGGCGGTGCTTGGCTGGAGCCGCTCAGCCGCAACCGGAACCGAGGCCGGCGGTGCTCGGGCTGCTGGGGCTGGTGCCGGGTCGGAGCCGCCGGTGCTCGGCTGCCGGCCAGCGGTACTCGGCCAGGGCCGGCCGCAACCGGGGCCCGAGCCAAGCTGGGCTGGAGCTGCCGGGGCCAGGGCGGGCCGGAGCTGCTCGGTCGGAACCAGGGCCCGAGCCAAGCCGGGTGGAAGACGCCGGGGCCAGAGCCTCTTGGCCGGGGCCGGCCGGCTGCCGAGGGGGCGGACTGGGCCGTGCCTCCTCGCGCCCCGCCACCGCCCCAGCCCCAACCTACCTGCTGCCTCCCTGTTTCAGGCTTCCCGTGAACAATTGATTCGCAGGAAGCCGGGGAGGGGGAGGAGCAGGGGGCGGAGCGTTCAGGGGCGGAGGCGGAGTTGGGGCGGGGACATTGGGGAAGGGGGCAGGGGTGGGGGCGGGGCCCCTGGAGTGTCCTCCTTTTTTCAAATTAAAATATGGTAACCCTAAGCCAGGCTAGGTGGCCCATTGCTGACCAAACTTTGTGTGTAAGTCACTGAGAGACTTCTTGATCCACTCTGTGTGAGTGTAAGGCCCAGGTGGGCCTACCTGAGTTAGATTTTGGTTGGGCTATTGAAAACTAGGTGAGCTCACTTTGCAAGACACCCATGGGCTCAGGCAAGTTGGTGACAATCACTCAAGCTGTATTAATATCAAAACCAGAATACTTATCTTCTCCCCCAGCTTCACAGTATCTCCGGCTCTCTCGTTATATGCCTGGCCATGTCAGCTGATTGCATATTTGTTTATTCAGTAATTTGGCTGTTTTTACTCTGTAATACATCAAGACATACCAACCAACCTTAATTTCTCTGTCAAATTTCCAACGTGCCATGTTTTGTTAAAAGGGTAAATGTCTCTATATTAAGGAATATACATCTAGTATTAATAAAAAACACACTATGGTAAAGGCTTGAAACTTAATGACATTACATTTTCTATATTGTGGTGCTTTGGAAGCACGCTTAAAGGATAGAAATGACGTGGGAGTTCAGTGCCTTCCATTAGCATGTTAATTACTTGCTTGTCAGAAACCCACACGCAATCCAAGGAGTACAATAAAATTATGCATATTCACGTCTATCTAATTACTGACGCAGTGCTTAGCAGGCATATAGCTTATATATTACATAGAAAAGAGAAACTACAGTACTTTAGCATTATGGTTGAGAGTTTAACTGGAAAAGAACAAGGAAAGCCAACATTATGGCTTTCACAGCAACTCTATCTTGGCCAAATTTCCCATCATGATTCCTGCCCCTTGTTTTTGAGGAAAATCAGGAATAATAACTGACCTATAGTGCATAACAAGCAAGCCTTTTTCAGTCCGAAGTTTTAGAGTCTGGTTTCTTCAAAGATGGTTATTACCTTTATGACTATGTTTCTCCACTTGTTTTGGTGAGGTGCTGAGTTTTCTTTGAATACCGGAGTCTTTAAAATGGAGATTCTGGTCCCACTGTGACATGAATTTTCATTGTTAGTTGTAGACTTTCTTTGGATATTTTGGGGAAATTCCCCCCAAATGTACCCAGTCTAGTGCAGATGAATTTTCTTACAAATATCTGCAATACCTAGTAGCTTTGACTCATCACATCTTTTTCATTTGAGACTTAGAATCAGTTGATATGTTTGAAAAAAAAAATGCTTAGTGGATGCATAGAGATTATATGCTTGTAAAGAGTACCTGTCTGAGAACTATAAAACATACTGGTTAGCATGAGTATGCAATGTATTACAGGCTGCAAAGAGTTTGCTCTTACAAAAAGTTTAAACAAAATGTGAAGCTAAAATTGCAAGTTGGAAAAGGAGATGATGCATCGCAGCACAGTCGTTCTCATTCAAGCACTTGTATTGTCCATCTTGTATCTAGTTTCCACATTAGTGGAAGCTGAGGTGGTGAGAGGACTCTGGGGGACATTGTCCTGGTAAAATCCCACCCTCAAGAGATGAAGGGAAAATAGTTATCAAACAAAATACATGGTAAAATTTATAATTATAGCACATCAAATGTAAATCTATAATTTAATTCCTATGTGATCTACCTCCTCCTTATCTTAAAGCCACATTTTGTAGCCTTCATCTAACCACACCTAAGAGCATCTTGTCTAGAAGTCTGGTAGTTCCCCAAAAATCCTTTCATCCTATGATAGCATCAGGTACCTTGTGGAGAGAGCTTACTGTGTGCCTATAGATGCATGTGATGAGTTAGATGAGGCCTGCTACTTTGTTTATTTTGTGATAGCTTATTGATAATAGTCATACTCAGTATCCAATGAAATTTAATGAATGTCACCTACAAAACATTCCTATTACAGCGGCTGGTTCTCCACAGGTCTATTGAAGAGCTGGATTATGGGGTTCTGTGAGGAGTTGTCTAACAACCACAGGTCTCCCAATACGGCCTAGAGTATGGAGGGAGTCCGTGGAGAGAAATGTGAAGCAGTTTCTCTTGAACAAATTCCTATTTGATTTTTTTGCTACCTCCATTGTGATCTGAGTCCTGTAATGTTCAAAAATTTCTGTTTAGAACAGGCACTAGGAATGGTCTTAAATTATATTTTATCCACCGTTAATGACCAGAAATTTTACTTCTCTGAGGGCTCAATCCTGCAAGCTGCTGAGCTCTTTGGCCTTCATCCAGTAAAGTACTGAAGTACATGCTTAACTTAAGCATGTGAATAGTCCTTTTGACTTCAGCGGAATCACTTGTGTGCTTAAAGTTAACCATGCACTTCAGTACTTTGGACTGAGCCTCAACTTATAGAAATTAACATCTTTAGTTATTTATAACACGCTTGTCACAGTAACACCTAGTTGTTAATAGCTACTCCACTCCTATGCAATAGACTCCTTACTTAAGAATCAGATTGGATCTTAAAAAAAAGATTTGCCTGAACATTTTCCCAGAAACATCTTGGAAATTTTAGTGCTACACTAAGCTGACATCAGAACAGAAGTAACGCTGCACTCTCTTATAGCAGCAACACAGAAGAGATCAAGCATGTACAATTTGAAGAGAACCATTGAGATTTTTTTGAGGTGAAGGGGGAAAATTACTTTTTTGAAATAAAATGTGGTGTGTGTGATCCATTTGGACTCCAATGAAAAACTAAAAATTCATACCTACGTGTACAGAGAGATTCCTGGCTGTGTCATCTAGCAATGTCTGAATTCCCTACTTGAAAAACCAATGTGAAATAAATCAAGATTTCTATTGGAATATTTTTTGTCCAAATGACCCTTGAGTTGATACTACATCTAGGGCCCAATCTAAAGCCCATTGAAGTCCACAGACTTTAGCAGGCTTTGGATGCTTGTGCCTCCCTACCACTCCAAATTATGCAGTGATACATTGAAGCACTTCTAAAAAGTTCCCAATAAAAGATTGCAATCTGCTATGAGACTACAAATTACTAAAGGGAATACAAGGGGAAAGCCCTGTTCCTGTAAAGAGGACTGCAGTGGTCCATCTGCATGATTTTCTTTGCTTGATACAGGGGCTTTAATCATTAAAATGTGCATATATCATGTCTTTGATCTGAAAGGACTTTGCAAACTAGGGTTGAAACTCTACTAATTCACTTTAATGATTGAGAGAGCCATTGCTAATAATTAACATTTGCAAAGATTTTCAAAGAAAAAAAGCTGCATCACAAAATATACTTTGTTCCTTTATTTTGACTAGATAAGACTAAGTATGTATAATAGTTCATGGCATACCAGTAAAGGTACTTTGTATAAAAGCAATGAAGTCTGAATAATAGAAGATCAAATTACAGCATTTTACTCTTAAAACCCTTGGCTGAGGAGTGTGGTGAGACTGACAGTTTTTGTGGGAGAATTAGCCAGTTTGTAGATTAATGATATTATACTGTGTGTCTGTATACATACAGTATCCACACAGTATATGTAATGCTTGCTATTGTTGCGAGCCCAGGGAGTGAGAGGGAAATGTTTTAAGAGCTCTCATAGCAACTGTCTATTATAAATAATTTTTTATTGCTTTTTAGGATATTTGATATACCATAGCTAGCCAAAGGAAATGGTTTGAAATTTGAAATTTACAGCCTTCATATGAGTTGAAATAGTAAAATTCTTTGGAGATGCAACAATTCTGAAGTGTTAGGAAAATTAGTGGTGTTAGCCGTATCAGACTATAAGAAATAAATGGGTAAAAAGATGTTACTACATTGTGAATAAATAGCCGTATCTTCTTGTGATAGATTGCTGACTGTTTCATTAACTCTTTATTATTCTCTTCTCTAGGCTTTCCCTCCAAATGCAGTGACAGTTTTCATCTACTGTAGTTCTGTGACTGTGTTCTTCACAATAATAAAGGTAGTCAGTTATCGTCTGCACCTTATGTTTGATAAAGGAGAAGTAATTCAACAAAGGATCTCGCGAAAGAATGGAAGGCAAAGCAAAGATAAAGAGACCAAAAGAGAAAATGCAGTTTACTGCTCAAATCTTAGGTAAGTTTTTCATCATGCAGAACCATTCCATAGTTTCATCACAAGTACAAGCTTGCAACCCTATCCTGCATTTCCAGCCCAGCAGACACTCCTGCTGACTGTAATGAGGGTTTTGTTTTTGCAAGCAATGCACAAGTGGGCTGTTACTCTTTTTTTAATTTAATTTTTGTTTATGTTCAGTATTTTAAGTCTGACATAGGGATATACCTAAATCTAACCCTGAGGGTTTCCAGACTTCTTTTATTGGTGCCCCATCATCATTGCAAAGGATCCTCTCCCCGGCCCTTGTGTTTTCTTGCATCGTATCTTGGCCCAATTGTCAGACTCTTCATTTTTCCTGTCTGTTTTCTTTCTTGGTTGTCCTTTTCTAGTTTTTTTCCTTCCACTTTCTAATTCCCTCCCTCCACATTCTTTTTTATTCTCTTCTGCTTGGTTTCCTTTCCTCCGTTTACCCCAGCCTTGCCCAGATGTTGTTCTGGAGAACATCTACTGGTGACTCTGCACCTGGCTGCATGTACTCTTGTGGCAGTACTCAGAGTCAAATGCAGGAGCAGAGAAAATAAAGGCTACCGGGCTGTTGCTCATTAAATGTGAGCTGCAAGGGGAGTTGCAGGAGCAAGGAAGGAAGGAATGTGACCATCGTTTTACTCATGGGAGCATGTCTGCTGTGGTTTCAGGTTTATGCAGCTATTGTCTCTTAATTCTATCTCTCCAACCTTGTGTCTCTAGTGGACTAGTTTGACTTCAAGTAAATCTCTGTGTAATATAACTTCATCTCAGCAGGAAAAAACTCTTTGCTACAAAATGCAATGTAGAATCACAGCAAATTTAATTACAGCCTTTAAAACTAAACGCAAATGAATAAAAAAATATCTGAAAGGTGAGGAAAATAATAGTAATTATATAAGGAGCTTGGGTTGGTAAAAAGCATTGTAAAACAAATTTTATTTAAACAGTAATGTTGAAGACTACTTTCTAGAAATTCAAATAAAACCAATAGAGGTTGTCAAAGTATATGTTTGCGTTTAAGACTCCCAGTCCTTTTAAATCCTGTCCGTTCTACAAAATTATAATTTTCCTTTTACTCATATGAGATACACTGACATAGTGACATAAGAGGCTCATCCACTGTTTTAGACTTGCTGAAATGTAAACCAAATATCCCTTAATAAATATGATCAATGGAAGACGCATACGTTTCCACTCTTTTGCCTTTTGTATTGCTAATGATTCCAAGTAGTACCTCTTATAAAACTTTCATTTTATGTCAAGCAAGCATCTTCTGCTTAGTTCAATTACATAATTCTTGTCCACAGACTAACACACACTTCCACCATAAATAATAAATACAAATATCAAATTAAACTGAAATCAAACATTGTGACAAGTAAGCAAACCCATCTGCCTCATCTAGATGAATAGGTTTTCACTATACTGTTCTGGTTAAACATTCATTATTTAGCCATGTTACAGTAGAATTCTTAACTTGATAAAGGAAAATTCCTTCTCCATATAAGGGATATATTAATGGCATTTGATTACCATAACAGCTAAAGATAATCCGTATTCATGATTTTTAAGTGGTATTTTTCTAGGAATTCTTCATTTTATATTAGAAAATGAACACTCTGTGTACTGTTTTCAAATATTACTGTTATAAGACAGGTGGCAAAAATTTTCAGTGGAGCCTGGTCATAGACATGTGATATTTGAATCATATTTAAATAGCATATTTGAAGCCAAATAACTAAATTAATATAGTGTTGTGATGAAGATGTTTGTGACTCCCAGGTAATACAGTTTATAGCTGACATGGAGTTACAGGTGTTTGTGTTTTAAAACTATAAATGGGAAAAAATCTTTTGGTGTTACACCATTGGTAATAGCAGTGAAACTTTAAGTGGAATATCTTTATATACGTTGTACTTTGCCAACAAAACAGGGTCTGTGCTCAGCTGCTTGCAAGAAAAACATCTCCACAGAATGGCTAAGTATACCTTACTGTAACTGACAGACATATCATATGTTAAACTGATTCTACACTTGACCTTAGCCAAAAGGCAGAGAAGAAACTATTTTGTTCAGTGTCTAATGGCTATAATACAACACAGATCTCCCACAACCCCGTGACTATTTATTTGTTTCAAATGGATAATTACTAGGAGGTACATAAATGACTAAGCTATTAGGCACACAGAGTATACCCAAGATGATAAAGTTGAATGATGTAAATGGAAAGTAACATAGAAATACTAACAGTTCGTTATTATACTGCTAGTAGGAAGGGCAAGCCAGTATTTGGTGCAATAAATCAATTTGTAAACCAGTATCGGGCAGACACAGGTGAGCCAGTCTATATACTGAGCTTGGAGTGGCGGCATTGTGTGTTTAGCTTGGCTGTGTCCTATTTCTCTGGAATGTCAGAATTATTTTGTGTTGATATTTTTTGGGTCTAAGATTGTGTCTTTTTATTCCTCATAAAACTTCTACAAGTATTATTTGTTCTATTGTTGATCTTTCAGTGTTTGAATTTGGGGGGAGTAGAAACTTTTGTCATGTACACAGTTTTCACAGCTGCTCATTTACGGGTGTGAGAGAGGAAAACCTTGGAGCATACTGTCACTTGGGGAGTGCCCTACCATCATTCCTCACTCTGACCCCCCGTTCAAGTACTGTGATCTTGATAATATTTTTGTGCCATAAATATGGGTCAGCGGCTGTGCAGGAAAACACAGTCATAGTTATCTTAAGAGATGTCACCACTGACATTTTACTTTCTTCTTTTGGGTCAGCAATAACATAGGAGAGAATGGTACAATTGAAGAGGTCAAGCAAAATGACTCGACCCCAACAATCCATGGCAGTTCAAGAGTACAGGCTATAAACTTGCACCACTCTTCTGGAGTCATGGTTAGTAGGCTGTTTTCTGTATCTATATCTTCTTTTTGTGAAGAGCTATACAATGTATCAAACAGTGTCTCATATCTTATGGGAGTACATACAACTGCATGTAAATTATGGAACTGATCCTGCACAGACATACATAGGGCTATTTCCTGTGTTTGACGTTTAGCAGTCTGCTTTTAGTACACAAGCAGGCCAGAGCAGCCATCTTGCTTGCTGCACTGGATTGGTCAGTCTTTGCCTAGTTTCAAATAGCCAAATTTACAAAGGCATTTGTAACCCGCTTAGGCACTTTTGTAAATTCCAGTAGGAATCTGTCTGCATCTTCAGGCCACAGAACAACTAGGACCTGCTGCTGCTTTCAAACCAAGAAAAGGGAGCTTCCTGGAGGTAAAGAGAGCACTTTTATTGCAGGCTGCTAAAGCATGCAGAGCAACCATTTTGTGTGCCTAGAATGACTTTTCTCCCGGACCATCAATAACAGCCCTTGCACAGCTATTCCTCATTACTGTATTTATTTTTAGATTTATAAAATGACCCCTATCTCATATCTCGGGGCATGTCTCGTAACATACATATTTGACTTAACTCCCGCGATGGGGTTTACAACATGAATAGAACTCTAAACGATTGCAACATTCATGGATCAGTTACATTCTAAAGCCAATGGGGCAGTTGAAGTTGCGTGACAATGTACATACATATTACATACCAAAAACTATAGAAAGAACATAAAGGTTTAGGGTGACCAGACAGCAAGGTTGAAAAATCGTGACGGGTGGGGGGTAATAGGCGCCTATAGAAGAAAAAGGCCCAAATATCGGGACTGTCCCTATAAAATAGGGACATCTGGCCACCCTATAAAGGTTGCAAAGTCAAGCAATCAAGAAATGACAAATTAAGGTTGCCTGTGAGCCTTAATTCAGCCCCTTTGTGCACTATGATAAATCTTTAATTACATGATCACATACTATTTTTCCATAGAACCCTTGCCTCATTCAGTGCACAGGTTGTATGGTGCTCACTTAATGAGTAGCTATTCAATATTTCATTTTATCCTCATTGCTCAATGTGTCTCCCGAGCCCCTATTTACTGGACATGCGCACTATTCAAATCTTGCACTGCATACAGAACTATTAATTTCCTTGTAGGTCTATGCAGGGTGTTTACCACTATAGTATTTCAGTGCTTCAGAAACCTTAATGGAGTTATCTTCACAACACTCCTGTAAAGTAATACTATAACTCCCATTTTATAGATGAGAAACTGAGGCATAGCGACATTAATGTCAAAAGTGCCAATGAATTTTGGTGTGCAATTTGAGATCATTTTTGAGAAATTTAGCATTTGGTAGTGCTTTATTTGTTCAGAGATGAGCTGTCATTAATTTCAGTTGCATTTGTTAGTGCTCAGACCTTCTGCATATTAGAATACAGATATATCAAATTGCGCACACAGAAAATGAATTCATCTGTGAAAAGTTTGGTTTAAGTGACTTGCCCATCTTCACACAGGAACTCTGGCAGAGGCAGGGATAGAATCCAAACTTCAAGGGCATCATTCAACTGCCTAAACAATAAAATCATCCTTTATTTGCCTGCTATCCCATGCCTCATTCACTACACACCTTCCAACTTTGGCAACAAATGTGGGCAGGGGTCTTACAGAAAACAGCCTCTTTCACTACACAATCCTGATTCAGTCGCACAGCACAGTTATTCCTCTGCACTGAATGAGGCAGGGTCTTGTAGAAAAAAAATAATACATGACCATGTAATTAAAGACTGTGTCATAATGCATACACACAAGGGGGACGAATTAAGATTGCATGGACAATTTGAATTCTGGCATTTTCTGACTTTTGAGTGCTTGACTTTGCAACTTTAATGTTCTTTTAATGTAGTTTTTTAATGTACTTTCCTAGGCTTTTAAAAATGTAACTAACAAAACAAATTCCATCATATAGAACCATATAGAGTCCAACATGGCTCATAAGCAGGGTTAGAACCTTTAGATCCACAGCACAGACCTCTGCCACTTGAGTAATAATAGTGTAACTGATAGAAGTAGTAGGTTGTCACCCTCTATGTTGGACAACCCCTAGAAGGAGATGACGCACACATTTTGCCAGTGGGTTTCACAGCTATTTGCTGATAACAGAGGAATATTGACACTCAGGAATACTGGATTCTACTTCAGGATCTGAGGGAAATGTGTCTAGGTATTACAGCCCTTTCTGCCCCTAGCCTCCCCCACCTGTCATTGTCTCTGTCCCAATCTCCCTCCTCAGCTCCTTGTCCCAGTTCCACTCTTCCCTACTCTCACCTCCCCTTGTCCCAGTCTATTCCCTTGCCAGTCCAGGCTCCTTCCCCTGATTGCCTGGGCATCAGCAGCAGGAGCATTGAGAGGACAGTAGAAATGGTCTTCCTGCTCTCAGTGCTGGTGCCCAGTGCCAAAGGGGCTTCTGGCTACTAGGAGGGGCAACACCACATTGATTTTCTCCATAGTACTCTTTTTCAGGTTATCAACCTAGTCTTCTAAATTAGATGTCTTTCTTTTCCAGCATTGTGTAAGAGATTCTTTTCAAATATTGGAAAGGAAACCTGATAATCTCACAGATAAAAAAATCCATAAAATGAAAAAGGGAAACCAATATATGTGCTCTCTGTTCCCTTCTGACTAAAACCCCACCTCTGGGGCTGCTGACTGGCAAAAAATCCATCTCAGAATTTATCCTGAATGTCACAAATGTGATTTGAACTATTAGGTAGACCATGACTGATACTATAGCATCACCTTCTTCTCACCTTTCACCATCTGCAGCTCCCACTGGTGCATTCGCAAGTTACTGAATGTTATGTACTAACAATTGATGAGATGATTGTTGAGTTTAAATTCTAAATTTTTAAAAACAGTATTTAATTTGAACACAATGAATTTAATATATTTCATTTTTTTAGGAGCTGCCAACACAAGAAACTGTTGAAGATCTCAAAGGTATCTTGAAAGCTTTTTTTTAACCTTTATTAACTGTTTTCTATAAACATTGCTTGCCAAAAGTATTTCAGTACATGCACAGCCTGTACCAGAGGCTTACCAGTTCCAGGGCCAAGTGCGGCTGCTGCATCACTTTCCCCTCCTTGGGGATAACTAATTGTATAGTTTCCTTGAGTTCTGTAGCTAAATTAGAAAAACCCCATCTCTGCCAGGGTAAACAAAAGTCAAAGGAAAGTCCCAAAACTAGTTTCCCATCCCCTGCCTTTCACCTGCTCTGGGCCACAGCCCTTCCTTAAGGGTCTATGCACCTTGTGCACTTTGATTAAGGGGAGTGAAGGGGACTTTCTCCCACTCTCTCTTGGAAGCCCTCTGCCATGGACCCCAAAGCAGAAAGCTAGTGGTCAGCTCACACCCCAAACCCTCTACACTTCCTTTGATCATGGCCTCTTCTTGCCCTTGGCTACTTCTGGCTCGTTAGCCTACCACCACCTTTCCCCTGCTACTTCAGAACCCTCTGTTACTAGCTCCCCAGCTTTATCCAACCCATGTCTCAGTAACAAAGTCCATAGAACTCTCTTTTCCATGGAGTTCCTGGTCCTTCTCTCCACCTGCCCCTCTGGCTTCTTCCCAGGTCTTCCATCTCCTGGTTGCTCCTCCATAGCCTGGCCCCTTTCAGCTCAACTCAGCCTGCAGAATCACTACCAGTTTTGCTTCTTCCCTTGTCTCCACCAAAGACTCTCCTGAGCTGTTTGCCTGGAGAGACTCAGCAACGCATCCTGCTCCCTTAAAGTCTCTGGTTCTTCTCATTCACTCTGACAGCATTCCCAGCATGCCTTAGTGTGCCTTCAGTTCCAATGGTCCATGAACGACAAGTTCCAGAATTCCATTCTGCATAGGTTCTTACACCACCCTCATCACTGTAGTATCTGTGACGATTCCTGCAGTGCATGAGGTGACATGACTAATATCTGTTACACTGGTTCCTTCTTTCTATCATCGTGTCCCCAGGGAGAGAATTGTGTGTGCAGTGTAATGTTTGGGTTTGGTAGATTGTTTTTGTTTGTTTGGGTTCTTGTGATTTTTATTTTATTTTATTTTGTTTTTTAAAATGTATACGCTGCTGCTGCTACTATCTCTTGATTTTTGAGGGAACCTGACCTAGAGTAGAACTGCAACACTAACATATTGTAAAGGCCCCTTTCACCCTGAGATTGGGCCTGAGCCTGCAAACCCTTATCTTATTGCTCACATGAGTAAGAACCATATTTCCAGGTAATTAAAATAAAAATCTCTTTTTCATACAATTCCTAAACAAGAAAATTATCTTCCTAATTTCTTAGCTAGATGCAAAAAATTGTGAAAGTCAGTTAGCAGAGAACAATTGTTACATTCCATAGTAAATTTCTGTCTAAAGTTATCAACTATTTTGTTCTGTATTTCCATGTTTCCTTAGCTCTGCAGGCTGGTTTTGATGCATAGGAATATTGACATCTATAATGCATAATGACTTTTGTTTGTGCGACCTCACTCATATGTATGTTCTTATTAGGGGTAACAATGTTAGAAGACCAGGCTTCACCACCAGTTTTATCTACCTCACCCTATATCAAAGCGGATATGTTACCTATTTCCACAGCCCATATGTCAGATTCTACCACATCGGCAATAGTAGCAAAACCAGCAGCTATGGAGACATTTATCAGTAATGGAACAAATGAAAAAGAAGAGAAGCTGCACCCTTCCGCCTACTTTGGATCAGAAGATATTCTCATGGACAAAGATCTGGTTAAAAAGTTGTCAAATCTCTCTCTGTCACAGTATGACATTTTAAGAACTGGCATTTCTTTTGAGCAATGGGGCAGTGAAAATTCAGTTATTATTTCAGAGCATTTAAGTAATCCAAAAAGTTACAAAAGAGAGAAATTCCCAGATGGATCACCCCATGAAAGCTTTAATCATAACTGCCCACAGTGTAATACAATTGCAACCAAAGAGACCGATGGGCCTGTGGAAATTTCTTTTCATGTTGATAACACCAATGAAGATCTTGATTATTCAGATGGTGAGGTTGCTATTGCTCTTGTTGACAGTTCTCTGCCTGGAGACCAACTTAATTTACATGAACCCATTAAAATAGTTATTACAATGAGTAGTACACCAAATACAATGAGTGATTTAGAAGGTTCTCTCCATCTGAAGGTGTCAGGTACTGAGAAAACTAGCTCAAACCCAGACTCTGGTGTAGCTATAGCAGATCTCCACAGTCAAAAAAATAACGAACAGATCAAAATTCCGGTTATAACTTTTGAATTGTCTGATGATGGTGGAGGTAATGTTCATCTGGAAGCCAGTGAAAGTGAAAGAACCCCAGAACGTTTAAAGGTCGATGCATCATCCAACCAGTGTTCTGGCTATGAGTCTGGTGATCTGGACAACGCAGTAAAGGACCATAGCTATCCTGCAAATAACCATTCAGAAACTAACACTCGTTTAGGTCCAAATCTGGAGAATGCTTCAGAGAATTTGCTGGTCACCACTTCCAATTCTAAAGAAATTCAACAGAACCTTGATCCTCTGTCTTATAAAACTGCCCATGAAAAGAGACACATTCGAGTGCTGAGCGTAGACAGTGGGACAGACATCTTTTTAAGTAAGAATTCCATGGAGATAATCAGTGATAAAGAAAAGACCTTGCCAACTTCTAAATCTGACTTAGAAGCTAAAGAAGGACAAATACCCAATGAATCTAATTTCCTGGAATTTGTCTCCCTGCTGGAATCCATTAATACCGCAAAGGTGACAGCGTCAAATCAGTCCAATATCAAAACAGAGACTACAAAAGATGATGGGTTTGGTGGAGGTATGGTATGATATGATATTTTAAAACTATTCTTTTGGAATAAGAAAATCAAAGATTGCCAGACTCCTACCTACTTTGTTTATGGTGATTTAATCTCAGGTCCATAAAAAGTTAGCCAAATCCAACTTGGAGAAGTGCTAAAAAAGGGTGGGGATAAGGTCCTGTCATAAAAAATACCTGGTGCAGTTTCCTGTAGTTTTAGAAGGCTTTTGAACACTTCAAAGCAAAAGATTTGAGCTAAGTAAAGTAAGCATTCAGCTGGTATTTAGCTGGACTTCTACATTGGAATAACCTGCATGGGGCAAGCTTGGTTCTGTTAGAATACCAATACATGTTTACCAAAACCTGCAAAATTGCTGTGCCACTCCCTCTCATACTCTTTCCATCAGATGCATATGAGGACTTCTTAAATATATACACATATTTAAAAGAGCCAGAGTCACTTATGTATATTAAAAATCAAACCCAAACCCCAGATCCCTACATTTCCTGACCAGCTTTAGTTGTATTTTAATAACCTTGAAAAAAAATTCACACACGTTTTTAGGTTTACATCAAAATATTTATATCTTTTGGAAGCTGAAAACTGAAAATTTGTTGGTAGTTCAATTTCTGAAAACTAAAAATATTCATTTTTTTATAACAGAAAAGTCTTCAGTTTTCAGTGAAAGCCACCAAAATTTTGATGAAAACTGGAACTTTCGCACGAAAAATTCCATTTAGTCAAAAGCTTTTTTTGTTTAAATAATTTGAGAATTTTTCTACTGCTCTACCCATGACATAAAACCAAAGCTGTATATTCTGTTTCCCATATATAAGAATATTTGGCTCCTCACCCACAACTAGCTCTGCTATCTCTCTTCTCTATCCCAGTGCCTCCCAACGCAATGTATAGGTGTGTTGTTTCTAATTGTTTTGGCACCTTGCTTTCTATAAAATAATAACTAAATCTAGCCTTATATCTAGCTAAACAAAACTAAGGGGGGAGGGTTATGTGTTGTGGAGATGTAAGACAAAATACAGTGGAGAGGCTCCATGATCCTCTCAGAGCAAGGTCTGAACTACCAAATGCAATTTCACATATTTTAGAAGACTTTAACCAAAACAAACAAATCCTAGGAAGCCTGCCTCTTATTTGTTTGGAATCCATGGTAAATTGTATTCTATGAAGATACCCAAAAAGCATGCAACCAAAATGCACTTATGTCTTTCCCATAAAACACAAGAGATGTATTAAAATATTCTAATAAAACAGTGTTAACATTTTTTTAAAAAAAGTTATCCCCCTTCTCCATGTGTACAGTAGGAAATATGGATTCCCATGACTAACTGCAAACATTCTACATCCCACAAAAGAGGTCCAACACACATATACCTGATTGACTTTATAAAACATTTTGCCATACGATATCCACTTGACTTGCTTTCTTCTTCCTTTGTATCCTATTCCTCCTGTAATTATCTTCCACCTTTTCATTTTTCTGACTCTATCATGCTCATTAAATCCTACCCTCATTTTTCTCCATCTCTCACTGCAGTTCTAACCTTTTCTATTCCATGTTACGTTATCAGTTTTGTTTCATTCCCCTTCTTCTATTCTTATTTACTCTCCCCTTTTCTGTTCACTCCATGCTACTTTCCATTCCCTGCTCTCACTCCCTTTCCTATACTCTTCTCTTGTCCCCTCCATCTATTTCTTTACTGTTCATCTCCAGCACTATCAGTCCATTCTCGGCCCTTCCTCCCAAGCCTCTCCATTCAGTTCTCTGCTCATCTTTCATGTAGCTTCTATAGATCCCAATCCCATCAGTCTATTCTTTGTCCCTAATCAACTTTTTTACATTCCCCAACCCATTCTGCCATTGATTCTGTTCCCAATCCACACTCACCCCCTCTGCACCCCCAATCAGGTTAAAGATCCATTCCATTTTTGTCACTTCCTACCCTAGAGCATCACTCCATTCTCTGTCCACTAGCCCCTCAGTACATCCTCTCTGACCTCGCCTCCACAGCACCACGTTGTTCAATTGATTTTCTTCCCCTTTGGCTCCCATTGATTAATATGCTGCTTCTCAGGCTAGTCTAAACAACTGGTCCTTTGCCTTCCCTAGCCTGTCCCCAATTAGATTTCCTGCAAGTTATTTGTGGGCTTTATTATTTGGAGGAGGTCTTAAATGTTCATTTGGATACAGTATTTTTAGGCTGTATTTTTTATAATTTTGATGGATAACTTACAAAATTTTTTATAATTTTGATGGATAATATGGATGTTTATTTTTAAGCATTTTTTTAATCAATTTAAATTTTCACAGTTGCAGGTAATTGCGGGGTGTGTGTGGGGGGGAATTATTTAATGACCATAGGTATCAAGATTCAAAAAGTTAAAGCTTTATATGCCATTAACACACATTGTCAACATCACATGTCAAAACATACAAAATAAATATCCTTACATCAACAAATCAGACCTGATTTTATTATTCATTCACTAGCCTATTTGTAACAAGCCTAATTCAGAAGTCTAAATCACTGGATTTTGATTCTAATAAATTCTCCAGCAGTATTTTTCTTATGTTGAATAGGTAAGCAGATTGTTATTGTCTTTCCCACAGTTAGGGAAGTTCCCTGTTGTTGTGATTTATATAAAAGGTATGATTAGAAAGTGAGAGCACACCTATTTTCCAATCTCAGGCCACGGTACATAGCTCAGGCTTGGAAAATCCTTTTGTCCAGGACAAATAGAAGTGCTTTCCTGGTAAGCCTTTTGGAGCAAGGATCATCTTTTTAATCTGTGTATGTGTGGTGCCTACCACAATGGAGTCCTGGTCCATGACTAGGGCTCCTAGGTAAAACAGTTAATAATTAGTTTCAGGTTTCATGCTGGCTGGACAAGAACAACAGGGGAGGCAGGGTGAGAGTTTGGTGATCTCCAACACGGCAGAATCAAGTTGTCTGACAGAAGAGAGCGTGGCCAGAGGGGGTGAGTGGAAGTGGAGTAAAAAGACCTCAGCTGCCTCAAAAGTTGGCTAATGGCTAAGCAGAGCAATAGAATTTAGGTAAGTCAGAGGGGAGGAGACCGAATGGGGAAGAGAGGCTGAGCTGATAGTCAAAAAGGAGGTGGATGGGCCTAGTTGATGTCATCCACACAAGTAATGCCTTGGAAGAAGTAGGAGTGGGACCAGGGAAAAATACATTATTGAGTAAGCCTGATATAAGCCTCAGTTAGAGTCTGGTGTCTGTTAGTGCTCTGATCAGATTTATGGAGTTCTTGGAGAAGGTAGAGAATGAGTCTGAGGTTTTCAATTATAGTCAGGTAGTTCAAAGGAAGGTAGTTCAAAGCAAATTTAATTTTCCAGCCAAGCAAGAGTATGCTGTGTACTAAAATAAACTAAACTATACATTATAATCTGATTATTTGCTTCTTCTGCAAAACACAATTTGATTTTAGGAATGAGATGGCCTCTTTCTAATTTGTTAGTCTTGCAATTACTAGTTATACTTCCTGGGCCAAGCAGGAAGAGCTAATTTGCAATGTATACAATATATTTTAAAACATATTTGAATAAAAATTATACACACAGAGAAGTGGTTGGTTTTTTGTATATGAGAAAAATGTCTGGAACAAGTCAAGCCACTTGATTGGCGTTTTTTTAGGTTTAAATAAAAAACAACAAAACTCACCCTAATTGGCAAAGAATAATACTGAAGCCCCTGGCTCAATGAACATGAAGAACATGGCACAGAGGAATAGGTTAAGGAATGTGATTAACTTGGACATATACGAATGTATATGCGGTTTCCAGAAATCCTGGAAAGCTAAATATTCAGGAATTTCTTGAAAGAAAGATTATGTGTTTTGTGTAATTTGCAGAAAGCATGAGAAGTTTTTTATTGGGAAAGTCCTCTTGTAAGTGGGTGTAAGAGCTCTAGATCTGATTCCTTATATGTGCATGCCCACACTTCTCCTCATGTTAAATGCGTTGGAGCAGAAAATGTATCTGTTTGTCCACAAGAAGCTCTTAGCACTAGACTGCTCAGTAAAATGCAACATGAGGAGCTATAAACCTTGTTTAACGCCACTTACACCATTGCTAAACATGATTTGGGGTTTTAGAGATCTTGAAATGCTCTACATTGCAGGCCAATAGTGGCTTTAATCTTGGATCAAACTCTTGATACCTCTACAGGGAAAGGCTTTATAGAGGCAACTGAAAAGTGTCCTAGGAACGCATCTCAGAAATGCATATAGAAAATTAGGTTTATTACTGTACTTGCTGATGGCTCCTCTGACAAGTCTGTAGCTGAGTAAGAGTTGGTGAACTTGGTGTACGTCAAATTTTTGCAGGCCGGAAGCATTTGTATTCCGTCTTCTAACACGGTTGATGGTATATCACACAGGGAACAAGAACAGCTGTAGGAATGGTGGGAATTAAGACAGAAGAACACAAAAAAGAACTGTTTTGCCTGAATTTAGATGGTGTAGAAGCAAATTAAAAAAAAAATGTTCTCATCATTAGAACAGGTTGGAAAACGTCAAAAATTTTCCAACAGTTTGGAAAAAGCTGTTTCAGTGAAACTGAAGTTTTTTGTAAAATTATATTGCTTTTCACTAAAATTCCTGTGGGGGGAAAATAGTTTGGAATAGAAATGGAAAACATTTTCATTTAGGAAAATGGTTGTGTTGGAAAAATTAAAAAAAAAAATAAGAATTATTATGTTTTATCATTTTTATATTATTATTTTACCTCTTTTCATGAAACATCAGTGAATATTATGCACTGCTACTGATGTGTCATAATAAGACATAAAATTGTAGTTGCAATGTTATATTATTTTCATTTTATTTTTAACATTAAGGGTAAATGCTATTTAGTACTGATTGCGACAGTTATTTTCTAGATCAGTGTCTCCAGTTTATGTTGTAGTGAAACAGTTTGATACTTAGTCACTAAGTTATGAAACAAAATAATAAAAATAATATAACTGCCCCATAAAATAAAATTTGAATGAAATTTTGAAATTCCAAAACAAAATTTTCCAAATCTGAAAATGTTCAGAAATTCCATCACATGGAAAATATTGAAAATATTTGCTTTCATTCCAATCAAATTTTTAAAGGTCAACATTTACCACAAAACAGAAATTTGACTAACTCTACTCGTCATGTAGTGCAGTGCACAAACCACAATGTTGACTTTGTTCTTCTGGGGCTCAAAAAATTATCCCGGTGTTAGAAAAAATTGTAATTATTTTAAAGACATTTTCAGATTTTAATATTTAAGTTCAAAATATGATGGCAACTCTTGCTGATGCCTGTGAGGAAATTGGGAGCTAACTTGGAGATACTCATCATGTGTTCTAGATTGCCGGTCAAGTCTAGTGAACAGAGCACTCGACTGGGACTCTGGAAACCTGAGTTATATTCTTAGCTCTGCCACTGGTCTGCTGGGTGATCTTGGGCAAGTCACATCTCTGTGTGCCTCAGTTTCCCCATTGGTAAAATATGGTAATGATTCTGACCTTCTTTGTAAAGCACTTGGAGATTTACTGGTTTATGAGCTATTTATGAGCAGTGCTGTTTATGAGCTAAGTGTTTTTACAAACCTATTCACCATTGTGACTGAGGGCAGGTCTACACTAGAAGTGCTACATCAGCACAGCTGCACTGATGCAGCTGCACCACTGTAGTGTGTCTGGTGAAAACACTCTATGCCAATGGGAGAGCGCTCTCCCATCAGCATAATTACTCCACACTGCGAGAGGCAGAAGCTATGTTGGCGGGAGAGCATCTCCCACCGACGTACCACTGGTGTGGACAATGTAAGTTGCTGTAACTTGTGTCGCTCATAGGGGTGTCTTTTTTCACACTCCTGAGCGACATAAATTAGATTGAATTAAGTGGTAGTGCAGACTGCCCTGAATCTCTTTTACTTTTGAAGACTCTTTTATCTGAGGTTTGCAAAAGGTACTCGCCACAAAGACAATCCTGCCTCTGTTGATTTTTAAACTTATGCTTAGGAATGGCAACTTTGAAGAGATAAGCATATTTGGGTATCTAGAGGCAAAACTAAAGAAAAATCAGATCTAAAACCTTAAAATTGCCATTATACATATGGATGTCAGGTTCACCAAGCTACCCTAATCACCAACTATATTATTTCAGTGCTTTGATCTCATACAGAAGCCTAATGATTAAAAAAATGTGGTGGACATAAGTCTCATGGACCTGGGGGGGGTCAAGCTACTGCTGAGAGAGAGAGGGCTCCTGAAAGGAGAAGAGGAGGGCCAGGCAGAATGAGCTGATCTATGCCCTGCCACTTTAAATGCCAGGGCCCCACAGCCCCTGCATACACATATATTCAATAAAACACACTACAGGGTGAAATTCTGCCCCTATTTAATGTCTTGCCATTAACTTTAGTGGAGTTTTGCCATTGACATCAGTGGAGCCAGGATTTCACCCCAGGATATGATGCAAATAAGTTGCTCCCCGCTAGCAGGAACAAAATGTGGTTTTGTACACTGTCACACTGCGCACCTTGCAGCATTACTAGAGGACCAGACTTAAGATCTCACGTACTCCTCAGAAAGTTGGACCAAAATTCTGCAGCAAGATCCCGGGATTCTGCTGTGGAGGATATTCTGCCTCAGCCTCACGTACATTTTTTAAATGTCTTTTTTTGAACCTTTCAAGGCAGTTTGGGATTGCGGGAAAAGCGTATTAGCTAGATGTTTCTGCTGAAATGATCAACAGTGAAATAATTAAGACTATTGTCAATTAAAATGTCATCTTTAGGCCTCAGAGTGTACACTCTGAACATTTCACACATATCTCAGAACTATTATTTTCTACTCTGTACAGTCGACACTGCACTGGTTTAAGATGGCCTTACATTTACAAAATTATCTTTGAAACCATATGGGCTAGAAAGGTATCATTTTTTAAATGAAAGTTTATATTCCAGAGTGCAATTCTCCTGAAAGGAATAGATTCTGCATCAGAGGAATTATAGAATATATGAGACCCAGAATAGACAAGTGCAAGTCTGTAAGATAATATACAGATTACAAATCAGATGGGCTTTAGTCTTAATATTATTTAGGTATTAGAATTGTTGCTTAAATTTAAAACATATTATTAGTGGAGCTGGGCAAATTTTTTCAGACTAAACTTTTTTTTGCCAAAAAATGCAGATTCATGAATTCATAATGACTTTGCCAAAACATTTCTGTTCAAACTGCTCCCCCTCAAAAAAACTGAAAATATTGAAATATTTATTTGATTTTTTTTATTTGAAATGATTTTTTTATTTGAATTTTACTTCCATTTTATTTTAAAAACCATCAATGAAACAAAACAAAATGAAAATGTATAGGAGCAGTGGCATTTCAGTTTGCATTCAATTGAGGACAAAACTAAACCTATAAGACTGGGCTAGGGGCAGATGGAGCATAAACAGAAGAAACCCTGGCACAACAATCTAAAATGGAAAAAGCAGAATTCAGAGAAATATTTTAGCTGATCACAGCAGCAATAGATTTCATTTAAAATTAGCCAAGACAATAAGACAACAGACAAAATATTGAGACAATCACATTGTGTCAGACAGCTGAATTGTCTATATGCAAAAATTGTACCAGTTTAACTATACTGGTGTAGTTAAAGCTGTACAAACCCTCTAGTGTGGATGCAGTTATACTAGTATAATAGTACTTACAGAGGCATAGGTTATTCCCAAAGGGAAGGGGAATAAGCTATACCAGTGTAAGGAATGTGTATATCTGCATCCACACTAGAGGGTTAAACCCCTATACGTATACAGATAAAATGTCACACTCTTAACTGAAATAGTTATATGGGCATAAAAACTGTGCAGACCAGGCCTTAGTTATCTCTGCACAAGTGATGAGAATTTTTTTCCTGAGCTTGATTTAGCAATAAATCTCAGCAGCTCCATCCTAGTGGATTTGAGTCAGAGGAAGTACATTTCCAGGTAAGCAAGTACTTACTGAAATGTAAACTCTACTAGATTGTCTGTTGCCTTTTTATGTTTTTTTTTATCAGTCATTTTTATTTTTGAATTTTGGCATCCTCTTGTTTCTCATGTGACAAATAATATTTGTTTAAAGTCTGTGTTTAGCAGTTTGCTCAATGAAAACCATGAAAAACAAAATGTAGGGTTACCATATTTTGAGTGTCCAAAAAGAGGACACTCCATGGGGCCCTGGTCCTGCCCCAGCCCCGCCCCGCCCAACTCCACCCCTTCCCCAAAGTCCCCGCCCCAACTCCGCCCCCTCCCCTGCTTCCCGCGAACATTTGATTCGCGGGAAGCCTGAAGCAGGAAGCAGGCAGCAGGTAAGCTGGGGGGGTAGGGCGAGGAGGCGCAGCCCAGTCTGGCCCCCTCCGGCGGCCGGCCCCAGTGTCTGGCTGGCTCGGCTCGGGCCCTGGGGTGCCGGCCCCGGGCCAGCACCGCCTGCCCCGGCCCAGCGCCCCCCCGGCCGCCCAGCACCGCCGGTCCCCGGCGGCCCGGCGCGCCCCCCAGCCACCCAGCACCGCCGGTCCGGCGCGCCCCCCGGCCGCCCAGCACCGCCGGCCCCCGGCCCAGCGGCGCCGGATTTTCCCGGACATGTTCGGCTTTTTGGGATTTCCCCCCGGACGGGGATTTGAGTCCCAAAAATCCGGACATGTCCGGGAAAATCTGGACATATGGTAACCCTACAAAATGTAGATTAGTTGACAAATTATATTCGAATATTGCATTATTGACTGAACTAGCTCCAGGGTGCAACATGTAAAAACAGATCATGAGAATGTTTTGCTAGAAGTCAGTTTGTAAACAGTAATGATTTTCAATCCAGACTGTAAATGCATTCGTTAGTTTTTGCAAAAATCAGTAATACTTTCTGCATTTGTAAATTACATCATTGACAAAGGGGGAGTCTTAACACGCAGAAGAGATGTGGGGAGGAAAAAAGATGAAGATTTTAATGTTAACTAGACTACCAAAATTTAGAGGATAAATTGAGCTGTCATTTGAGTCATCAGAATAATGTTTATTAATTGGCAGAGACTGAAGAACCATTTCCCCCCCATATGTTACCTCCATTCAAAAGTTGAAAGTACAAGTAACTTCTGTGGAGAGAAATCAGCAGGAATCATTGTACTAAAATCCCACTGCAGACCCTCCTGGCATATCTTTCTAGTGGTAGGAGCACTAAGAATTGCCATTCATTTTTATTTATTATTAATCTTCACCACTTCAGGGGAAAGAGAATTGAAAGACTTGAGACCTGGAATGGAAAAGAGTGAGACTTTTTTCCCCCTTCAAGCCATTAAATCATCAAACAAAAAATCTTGTTAATTGTTTCAGCCCTCGAGCAAGCATTAGGCAGTGTGGGACCAATTAGATTAATATAACCTTTTTGTTGGCTATCAGTTATTCTTAATCCTTGAACAACCATAACTCCCTAGGGAAAATGGATTTAATTAGGCTTCTGCAGCCTCTTGTCCCCTGTTGGAGTATAGTTATGAGATTATGGAACACTGTATCAGCTGCATAGTTAAACTAGGGTGAGATTTTGTGCTTAAAGTGCAATTTAAATCACTAGTTAAACAGGAAATGCACAGATTTATTTTCAAATGGGACTGTTTGACTAAGGAGTAAAAACTTTGATTTTCTAAATACTTTTGACACTTCTGCCATATTTTCAAAAAATGGGCCCTTTTAAAAAATTTCCTACACATAATGGTCTGGAAATTAAGAGATTTCCAGTTCAGGGAGGTTCAGGCTACATAGAAGCACAATACAAGGTAACTTGTGCCAAAAAACAACTCAATAATCCTCCTCTAAGCAGTTTACTCTATTCACCCTAACTAATTTGTTTTTCACCAATGGAGGCCAATTGAGCACTGTGTCTTTGGACAACTTCTCCTTAAAAATGCTCTTGTTCTGAAGTAAATGAACAGAACTCTTTACAGTGATCTGTGTAGAACGTCTCCCTTCTTTATTCACGTATCTTTCAGATAGCCATACAACAGAGAGAAAAGAAGAAATGCTGGAAACAGAAAAGCACTACAAGCATGTTTCTAAACAGGAAAGATCAGATGTACAAAGTCAAGATTGGGCTAGTGCTAGTCCAGTGCTACCAGAGCCTGCCCAATTTACAGCACAGTAAGGGCAGTTACTTTATATTTTTTGTACTTCAAACGCATGATGATGCGAGCTGTTCTGTTATATTGAGTAGAATTGACGTAAACTTTTAATTAACCTCTCTCTCTCTCTGTTTTATTGAGAACAAGAAAAAAGTTCCTCATAGTAGTTTTGAAACATTTTTGTGTCAAGTTACCAGGGCAACAGGCAAAGGCAGATAATCTACCGGGTAACTTCCCAGCAAGATAGTTCTGTCTTGCAAGTTATAAGTGGACCTGAGGCTTCAATGCAAGATGAAATATCTGTGGACGCGATGCATGTGTTCATAGATGAGCATGGTAAGTTTATGCAGCTGTAACTATTAAACCATGAGGAGAGATTTCTAAAGAAAACTCAGAAGTTATCTCTGACCTGTATTTGTCTGACATTCACTGTGGAGTTGAGTGTATTTTTCTGATGATACCTTAAAAGACATGTCTAGTGTGTTTTTTGTGGATGCTGAAGATCCCATAGAACTTCTTGTCTGAGTAGGGAATTGCGCCAATGTGCTTGGCCAAAAGGTTCCCATCCCTTGCTGTCAGATCTTTAAGCTGAGTGTGAATAGGTGATGGTTTAGATGGCAGCCATCTCCCATCATAATGGGGCTGCCTTCATTCAGAATGTTGGTCTGCTACCCGCTCCAGGATATTGAATGGACTCCTTTCCCCATCAGTACCTGACTTTGGTGTAGGGAACTCCCTGGGGACTACAGGCCACACCGAACAGTAGGGCCACTCCACAGCTACTCTAGGCTTTGGGCTGAAATAGTTCTACTGGCTGTTGTGTTCCAATGCCATCTGCCTTGTGGGTACTGGCCAAGTGCATTTCTGTAGTAGCAGATCCACAAGTCACTTAGGCTCACATCAACTCGCCCTTCCAAGAAGCACAAAAGAAGCTCCCATGTAGCTGGGTTTCATGGCTCCTGGGATCCTGTCCTTTCTCCCCTTCCACTCCTGTGTAGCACCACTGCAGCCTCTTGCATGCTGTGGACCCTTGTTCCGCATGTGCATGGGAGGGTAGCTGTGAACAGGTCAGGGGAGTAGTGTGCTTATTCACTGGAGGATCACTGCCCTGTGTGTATGATAGGTAGGCGGTGGGGATGGGACAAGCAGTAGACCATGGCTACCCACCTTTCGTCTAATTCTCCACTGCCATGTACCTGTCATCTACACTTCTGCAAACATGAACAAATCAGAATGCTTCACTCTTTTACACTTCTGGTAATGTTTTACAGTTACCTTGCACACCTATGAATGGCTACACAGTATTTAAGGTACTGTCAGATCAGGCCCCCCTATGTTTAGATTGGGGCAGGAGTCCATTTCTTCATTTGCACAGAGCTCTCTTACTCTGCTCTTACAACAGGGAACAGAATTTTGCCCTTAATATCTGTATTTTTGTGGCTTTGTCTCCGGTTTTCCAGTGTTTATTTTAACATGTGTTTGTTCTATGATGTTTTAAAACACGTCCACACTGCCAATCATAAATATAAAGAAGCAGTTAGAACATTTGGTTTACAGATACTTTTTTTTGACCGAGAAAACCAGATTGCTACTAAATTGTAGGTGTAAATAAATAATTTACATCACTTAACTGATACTTTTATGTTTTTAAAGGGGAAATTAGATCCTGCTATTTAAAGGCTGGCAGTCAGAAGGAAGGAAATACTCGATATCAGACATCAAATTATGATTGTATTTCTAATGCTCAGTAAGTAAATTCTTATTTTTAGACATTTAGACTTTTCAGTGCTGGAGGCTACAAAGCTGATTCTAGCTGTGAAAGAGACATGTGACGAGTAAGAAATGTGCTAATCTGTTTTAGAGATGTCAAGGCATGCAGTTTTTTTTTTTTAATTTTATCTAAACGGGGGAGGGGAAGCGACCATGTTGTAAGGATATCTATAAGGAAAAGGAAAATACCCGCTATGGTGTGTTTTTCTTATCAGCCAGTAATAGCTACTTTATACTTAGAGCTGTCTTTGGGGCTGTAATTAAAACATATTGGGGTAGGTCTGAACTTTCAGCTTTGTCCTATTGCTTATCTGGCCTTGCCTACCGGCCTTTTATGGATCTCACCCTCATGTATTATGTCAGCAAGTGAGCATGCTTTTGCAGGGTCTAGGATATGAACCCTCCTCATTGTCTGAAATACAGAGTGGCCATCATGCCACTTCAGAACAGCACCTAAACAATGTGTTTTTTTTCTCAAATTGGTTTTAGAATGACCCGTGTTGATTACTCCCGCTTCCCAGTGTTCTCCCATCCCTTTATCTGTTATGCGCCATGGTTTGGGATTTTTGTATAAAAGTTCACAAAGGTGGTTTTATGATAATATTCAAATGTTTTTATATATCCTGTTGAACAGCACCCGGAGAACTTCAGGACCAGGCTGGGGGAGAAGGGTCATGAGGCATAACTATTGTTCTAAAACTTGTTTTAAAAATGAATGCGATGTTGGGCATTCAGAGGAGACTTTGCAAAGATGCCTGTGTTGCCGTGCTAGGAACAGTGTTAGCTTAGTGGAATGCTGTAACAGGATGGTTTGTCCCTTTAAGGTCCTGGTACCAGCAGCCCTTTTCAGACTCAGCCGGGAGGATGTCAGGTGTTTTCTATAGAGAGATGAGAGAGCTGCAGAAGGGACATGGGTGCCTGCAGTAGGCCCTGAAGCAGGAGGGATTAAAGGGAAGGCATGTCCTCTTCTCAGCACTGACAGAGGCAAAGGGAGAAAGCCTCTGGAAACTGTAGCCCGTGCTTTGTTGTGATGTTTTGCTTAAGTTCTGTATCTGAGTTGATAAACAGTGCCCAGAGGGAAGGACCTGAAAGTTACTTGGGCATGGCATTGTTTTTCATGGGATGGTGAGGGAGCCCACTAGCCCTGCAACTGCCCTTTTACTTTCAACTGTCCCAAAGTTATTTTTTGTGGACTAATGAAAAGCTCATTGAAAATAAAGAGGGAGAATCTCAGGCCAAATAGCTGGAGCTTGAGTTGAGAGCAGACTATACGCTAGGACTTCTGTAGTCAAGGGACTTTTAACTCTTCCTTATCCCCAGTCTGCAGCATAGCAGTGTAGCCATTCTGGGACTGCTCCTACAGCTTCAGAGCTATCGTAGTCTGTGGCTATTGAAATCTGCATTAAAAGGGAGGGGCTGGGCTGTTGAGCCTGTGTAGTTGTGAATCCACTGATCCTACCTACGTCCCAAGAGACCTCCAGGTGCTGGGGTAGAGGAATCCCAGCAGAGAACTATTCTGGCATGCACAAGAGATGTGGACTCCCACATCTCCCAGAATAACTGCTCAGAGCTCCAGTATGAAACTGCAGAAAAACCTGAGAGTCTCTGGATTAAGTTTAGAAGAGTGAGCAACAAGGGTGATGCCGTGGTGGGAGTCTGCTATAGACCAGGGGGATGAGGTGGATGAGGCTTTCTTCAGGCAACTAACAGAAGTTACTAGATCACAGGCCCTGGTTCCCATGGGGGACTTCAGTCACCCCAATATCTGTTGGGAGAGCAATACAGCAGTACACAGACAATCCAGGAAGTTTTTGGAAAGTGTAGGGGACAATTTCCTGGTGCAAGTGCTGGAGGAACCAACTAGGGGCAGAGCTCTTCTTGACCTGCTGCTCAGAAACAGGGAAGAATTAGTAGGGGAAGCAAAAGTGGATGGGAACCTGGGAGGCAGTGACCATAAGATGGTCAAGTTCAGGATCCTGACACAAGGAAGACAGGAGAGCAGCAGAATACGGATCTTAGACTTCAGAAAAGCAGACTTTGATTCCCTCAGGGAACTGATGGGCAGGATCCCCTGGGAGAATAACATGAAGGGCAAAGGGGTCCAGGAGAGCTGGCTGTATTTTAAAGAATCCTTATTGGGGTTGCAGGAACGAACCATCCTGATATGTAGAAAGAATAGCAAATATGGCAGGTGACCAGCTTGGCTTAACAGTGAAATCTTTGCTGATCTTAAACACAAAAAAGAAGCTTACAAGAAGTGGAAGATTGGACAAATAACCAGGGAAAAGAATACAAATATTGCTCAGGCATGCAGGTGCGAAATCAGGAAGGCCAAATCACACTTGGAGTTGCAGCTAGCAAGGGATGTTAAGAGTAACAAGAAGGGTTTCTTCAGGTATGTTAGCAACAAGAAGAAGGTCAAGGAAAGTGTGGGCCCCTTACTGAATGAGGGAGGCAACCTAGTGACAGAGGATGTGGAAAAAGCTAATGTACTGAATGCTTTTTTTGCCTCTATCTTACAAACAAGGTCAGCTCCCAGACTACTGCACTGGGCAGCACAGTATGGGGAGGAGGTGACCAGCCCTCTGTGGAGAAAGAAGTGGTTCAGGACTATTTAGAAAAGCTGGACGAGCACAAGTCCCTGGGGCCGGATGCACGGCACTCCAAGGGTGCTAAAGGAGTTGGCTGATGTGATTGCAGAGCCATTGGCCATTATCTTTGAAAACTCATGGCGATTGGGGGAGGTCCCGGATGACTGGAAAAAGGCTAATGTAGTGCCCATCTTTTAAAAAGGGAATAAAGAAGATCTGGGGAACTACAGGCCAGTCAGCCTCACCTCAGTCCCTGGAAAAATCATGGAGCCAGGTCCTCAAGGAATCCATTTAGAAACACTTAGAGGAGAGGAAAGTGATCAGGAACAGTCAGCATGGATTCACCAAGGACAAGTCATGCCTGACTAACCTAATTGCCTTCTATGACGAGATAACTGGCTCTGTGGATGAGGGGAAAGCAGTGGACGTGTTATTCCTTGACTTTAGCAAAGCTTTTGATACCGTCTCCCACAGTATTCTTGCCAGCAAGTTGAAGTATGGGCTGGATGAATGGACTATAAGGTGGATAGAAAGCTGGCTAGAACATTGGGCTCAATGGGTAGTGATCAATGGCTCCATGTCTAGTTGGCAGCCGGTATCAAGCGGAGTGCCCCAAGGGTCGGTCCTGGGGCCGGTTTTGTTCAATATCTTCATTAATGATCTGGAGGATGGCGTGGATTGCACCCTCAGCAAGTTTGCAGATGACACTCAACTGGGAGGAGTGATAAATACAGTGGAGGGTAGGGATAGGCTACAGAGGGACCTAGACAAATTGGAGGATTGGGCCAAAAGAAATCTGATGAGGTTCAACAAGGACAAGTGCAGAGTCCTGCACTTAGGATGGAAGAATCCCATTCCCTGCTACAGACTAAGGACCGAGTGGCTAGGCAGCAGTTCTGCAGAAAAGGACCTAGGGGTTACAGTGGACGAGAAGCTGGATATGAGGCAACAGTGTGCCCTTGTTGCCAAGAAGGCTAACAGCATTTTGGGCTGTATAAGTAGGAGCATTGCCAGCAGATTGAGGGATGTGATTATTCCCCTCTATTCGGCATTGGTGAGGCCTCATCTGGAGTACTGTGTCCAGTTTTGGGCCCCACACTACAAGAAGGATGTGGATAAATTGGAGAGAATCCAGCAGAGGGCAATGAAAATGATTAGGGGGCTGGAGCACATGACTTATGAGGAGAGGCTGAGGGAACTGGGATTATTTAGTCTGCAGAAGAGAAGAATGAGGGGGGATTTTGATAGCTGCTTTCAACTACCTGAAAGGGGGTTCCAAAGAGGATGGATCTAGACTGTTCTCAGTAGTAGTAGATGATAGAACAAGGAGTAATGGTTTCAAGTTGCAGTGGGGGAGGTTTAGGTTGGATATTAGGAAAAACTTTTTCACTAGGAGGGTGGTGAAGCACTGGAATGGGTTACCTAGGGAGGTGGTGGAATCTCCTTCCTTAGAGGTTTTTAAGGTCAGGTTTGACAAAGCCCTGGCTGGTATGATTTAGTTGGGGATTGGTCCTGCTTTGAGCAGGGGGTTGGACTAGATGACCTCCTGAGGTCACTTCCAACCCTGATATTCTATTCTATGATTCCCAATAACCTGTGTTTCCTTCCACTTCCTCCTCCAGAATCACTGCACCAATTCTGCTATTTATGGCTTTGTGGTCCTGTTATAACTTGTTACCTCGATTGATTAATTACCACACTTGTGAATGCTAATCTAGACACTCCACAACCATTTATTCCAAGTCACTTCTTTACTCTAGGGCTCATCTTACAGTCATGCTGGTTAACTCAAGTTACCCCATGACCACAAATTGGATTCTAGATAAAGCCTTTAGAGTGTTTTGTACCTGCTGGTTGGTTATGAGCAGTGCTAGATTTGTTCCTTTGTGTGGTCCTTTCACAAACGGATTTATAAAGCATGCAAAAGAAGAATGTCACGTATGAGAATAGCTTTCAGTTCTATTTCATAAATTACATTCTTAAAGCCTGTTACTGTTGTCCCAGGGTAGCATCAATGATGCTGAAATCTTGATGATGTCATCGTGTCACAGAAGCAGTACTGGACTGGAAGGTTGCTTCTTCTTGATGCTGTGTTCTTTTTTGTTGTTGTTCATATCTGTCTTGCCTCTGTTGCTTACTTGCTTGTAGAGATGAGATGAGCAGGCTGAGCTGAGAGCATAAGAGTGCATTAATAATGTGTAAAGAGTATGTGAGAGCATGTCTCAGTCTGAAGGAATTTGTACTCTTTTCTCTACATACTCTCTGAAGGTGGAAAACACACCTTCAGGGGCTTGGCTGGATTCAAATATCAGACGCTGTCACCCTGCATTTGCTCAACACTTTCATGATATGGTCTGGTAGGATATTCAGCTCATGAATATGCAATCTGCTAATGCGTATGCCACAGGGTTGTCATTCTTCAATTTTATGGTTATATTGCTTTTGTCTTTGGGGCAGGAAATTTGCTGAACATTTTTAAAGCTAGAGTTTTAATTCTTTCGGTTATTCACTTTGTTTTGAGATATCTCATTAGTTCCATCAGGGTTTAATAGGAGTCAAAATTCTGTTTAAAGTTTGGTCCAAACACTCCTATTTTCTATATCAAAATCTTGCGTTTTTTTTTAAAGAGTGTTTTTTAAATTTAAATGATTCATAAAGAGAGTCTTTAAACTTAAATAATGTATTGTCTTTCCTTCTTAACAATCCTTGGACTGGTTCTTCCTGTTTTCCTGAGTTTGAAAAGGAGTTCCTTAAACATTGCCAGATAACTGATTAATTTCCCACTTAGATACATGTTTTATACTCATGGCTTCTAATGTTAGTAACCAGTTATAACAAGTTAGTAGGTTTACATATTGGTCCATAAAACATCTAACTCTTCATATCACAATGGTATCAGGCAGTTAATATAGTTAGGGCTTGCATTTAGATGCAAAATATTTGCAAATAAACATCTCAAAGGAAGCTTATCCTATCTTTACCATTTGAGGGACAACAAAAGTTTTCACTGTTAAGAGGAAACATGAGTTAGAAGTAACCAATTTCTTCTGCAAACACTTTCAAGCATAAATGTTCTGAAAATTTGAAGACTTTAGAGTGTTTATAAAAGAAATCAGTTTCAGTAAGGATATTTCTAGAATTCTTTGTGTGGGCTGAAAATGAAAAGTTTTTCTCTTTGCAAAGAGGAGAGGTAAAGAGGCCCACTCTGATAACACATCCTAAGCATCACTCATCTTTAAAATATTCTGACTGAAGAGCATCCTCACATTCTTTTACAGAAACATATTTCTTTCCAAAACATAAATATTCTAAAAGTTTTTTTTGAAATAAAGCTCATGTCTGTATCAAACTGGTGTTTTGTATGAGGGGGAGGTGTCTGGTTGTTTGAGAAGACGCTCTTTTTGGTTGTTTGCCTTTTGACCAAATGGTTCCTTGATTTACTACATACCAGTTGTAGTACATTTACAGTTGAAGACTTCTGTCAAATATTCTATACCAGGAGTAAATCAGAATAACTAACAATTACATAATGTTCAGAAACATAGTATAAAATAAAATAATATAGACTGTTAAAGCAAAATAGAAGTTCTAAAGCTGCATTCCAGATTCAGTGAAAGCACATTTATAAGGTAATAAATATGGTTTTATGGCTAAGGCGGTGGTGTTTTCCTTGACATTTTTGGTGCCTGTCAGTGGTTGACAGAAAACAGATATTCACATGGAATTGCCTTAATTATCATGAATATTTTATTTAATTAAATAACTAGTTTTAATAAGCACATCAGATATCCTGTTCTCAAGCATATGTGTATAAAAATAATTGTAAATATCTCATTAAATTCAGTAAAGGTGAAACCAAACTCATAATAACCTACAATTACAATAATAAATATAGTGATTGTATCAATAACTGTTTTTTCATCAATAGTGAGTTCTATCCCCTGCAGTAGCATGAATTGGGCCAGAAGGTTTAGCTCAATGTCAGTTACTGAAGTATACAGTAATAAACTGCTCTGTATTCTTGCAGCACCAAGCTAATATATCCCCGAAACATATTTAATTGCTTGTCTGAACTGTGCTCTATTTACACATTAGGATTCTTGTTAAGAGCTTGGCCTTCTAATGTAAAAATAAAAATGTGTCAATATTTATTACCTTCTAGTAACACGGCATTCTAGAATGTGTGTCTGAAATATTGTCTTCTAAGGATTCTGTCTTTTTAAATGACTAAGAACACAAGAGATTGATTAACTACTATGTGGACACATTATACCTCCTGGTTTCACATCAATCAAAAACTGAATTCAGTTACTGCAAACTACTGCACTTTTTTCAAGTTACAAGTGGCAATGTGACACACTGTCTGAACCTATAGTCTGGAGAAGTTGAATATTTGATTACCCTTTGTTTGTCTCTGGCCTACTGGGGAGATGTTCATTTTAGAATTAAGTGATGGACTTCAAAAGCCTATTCACATCCCCCCTCAATACTTCACCATGTTTAGAAAGACAAAAAAAGGTGAATTGAAATAAACTTGAGGTTACTAATGTAAAACCAAGTTGAGTATTTTCATAGTGTGTCTAGATTTTTCTGCTAATGCTGAAAAATGTATTGCTAATTTTAGTGCTAGTGTAAAATTACAAGTTTAATATTAAAATAATGGTATTTGGAGAAATCTTGAACATAAAATCCAATATCTAAATGTGAGCACACAGAATACTTGGCTGCAATCACAGAATAATCTCTGAAACATACATCTATCGTCAAGTTTCCCTCACAGTTTGCTTTGCCATTTAAAATTATTTTGCTGCTTTTGGTAAATCTTTAGTGAAAGTTTTAGTACTTGTCTATATTCCCAAACTACCGGATGAGCTATCCAAAGTTCCCATGGCATTTTTAAAGGGCTTGAAGCAGCTCGCAGATCTATTAGCACCACAGTTATGTTTGCACTATGAAATTTGGCTGCTTTCTACCATAGATTTTGGTGGTGATGATGAGACAGTGATTTTTTTGTATCACAACGTCTTACCCTAAATGTGTTCACATCTTCTGGCATGTCTACACTGCAGTAAAAGATCCGTGGCACGGCCAGGGCTGGCCTGCGTCAGCTGACTTGGGCTTGGGCTGCAGGGCTATAAAACAGCAGTGTAAATGTTTGGGCTTGGGCTGGAGCCCAGGTTCTGAGGCCCACCCCCCTCACAGGATCCCAGACCTCGGGCTCCCGCCCAAGCCCGAATGTCTATACTGCAATTAAACAGGCCCTGAGCCCCTTAGCTTGAGTCAGCTGGCACGGGCTGGCCACAGGTTTAATTGCAGTTTAGACATACCCTAAGTGACTGATGTATTGGCAAAAGATATGTTGCAGTTTTTCACACAGTATTTAATTAGATGTTACTTAGTGATGAAATACTATGGTATTCTGCCCCAGCCCCACATAGGGTGACCAGATTGCAAGTGTGACTATCCGGGACAGGGTGTGGCGGGTAATAGGAGCCTATATAAGAAAAAGCCCCAAATATCGGGACTGTCCCTATAAAATCGGGACATCTGGTCACCATACCCCCACAATGCCTACTGCACTTTGATCTGTGGGAATGGGTAATTTGTCAACATCCCTTGAAATGACTGCCAATGCAAGGTCATATGCCCCAAAATTACATGAGTCAGCATCATTCTCAGAGGTGCAGTTTTTGCTTGTAGTGTTTCAGGGGCTAACTTACAGATTTGAGACCCAAGTATAGGTGTGCCCAAACAATTTATATTACCTATCGGCTTTGGAACATCTTTGTTTGAAGTGGTGCGATTCCTACCAAAGTCATCTGTAGTTGCATCCATTTATATCAGGGAAGCATTTTGCAATTTTGTTTCAGGTAAGAGGTTCAGCTAGCAAATACTCTTCTTTGGGAGATGTGAGCTAACTTGTATTCTTTAGTCTGTCTCCTTTCTGAAGTATTTAAACTCTTGCAAATGGAACAGAATCCATGCAGGACAGATTCATGACACACATGCATTGATATCAATTGGTACAGAGCTGATATTTGTTTAGAATGGTTTGTTCTTCAAAAATGGTTGCTAATCATTATGCAACCTTCTTTGGTCCAAAAGTGTTTGATTCATTTGTTCAAATATAGACTTAAGTGGTGGACACTTTTTTACAGTTCATTATCATTATTTGTATTACAATTGCAGCTAGCGGCTTCAACAGTGCCCATTGTGCTAGGCATTGTACAAACTAACAGGAAGAGACAGTCCCTGCCCAGAGGAGCTTACAATCTACATCAACAAAGGGTCAGAGAAAGGGGTACAATGTACAAGCTGAAGATTGAAAATTGGAGCCTGGAGAAGGCAAGTGACTTGCCCGAAGTATGAGGCAGAGCTGTGAACTCAACTCAGCTCCCTTGAATCCATGTCCAGTGTCTTCACCCCAAGGCCATCCTTTCTCCCTAAGTGACCTTTGGGTGATCATTTTAAGACCCTTGTAGAAATAAACAGAAAAATGTGCAGGTTTATTCAATTCTTGATTTCAGATTAAGAAAGCAAGGGACTCTTTGCTCACGCTGTTAGATGAAGGCCTGCCGCTAACCCTAGGCTGCCAATAGGCCTTGTGATAGCTTCTAATGTGAAATTCATTCCAACAGAAAGAAAACGCCGCTAATCTCTGGTTTAATTTGTTTTGTCTGTTTGCTTTCACAGTCAGCTCTTTCTTCAGCAGCAGTAGGGACCCTAGGCTAAAAAGCACTAATTGCAGCAAAAATAGTGTTTGTAACAACTACTAAGAAAAAAGTTAATTTAAAATATCCTTCCAACATAGCTTTCAAAGGCTGTAAAATGCAAGTGTTTCCGGCCTGGGTCTCATTTGATTCACATTCACTTCCATAAATAAAGTAGCTGCTGAGTGCTTTGTACTGTACAAAAGCATCTATCTGAACACCTTAGCAGCGATATACATCTTCTGGATAAGTGCATTAATACTTTATAGTTTTTACCTCTGGCAAATTCCCCAAACACCTTATAAATGTACCTTTGCACTTCAAACTTGTGTTGAAATAGTAACATCCACTGTTTGCAAGTTGTTCAGCTCTGAAAGATGCCATATCACGAAAGCAGCTATGTTTTCCACTCCACAAGGTGACTCAAATGACAGGGACGGCCTCCAGCCATAGTAACAAGCTGCTGATTCTTACTATTAGTGAAAAACACATGTTGCCCTTTGACAAATGTATGCATTTGCTCCACTGCACAGATTTTGAACTCTGTGCAATAAAAATACAATGGGATCTTTGGGGATTAGAGGAGAAAACTCGGAGACCCAAACCCACCCAGTTTTGGGATTGGATGATTTCAGATAGCTTTGTTCTTCCAGGGTCCTTTTTAAATGTAATTCAATAGGAAAGTTTAAGCATTGATTTATTTTGGGGGGGTTAAAAGTTCTAATTCCATGCTGCTTTGAATTCTAGCCTTATTTGTAAGTCATCGATTTTCCTAAACCAAATGGTGAACCGCTCTTTACAAATGCAACACAATTCTGTTGCTATCTTTCTGGCATCCATTCTGTAAACAAGAGGAAAAGGATTTGTAACATATTACCATATATCCATTTACGATCTCTTCTAGATTTCCAGCTGCTGCAGCATCCATTCTTGCATTTTTAACATAGAGGGGAAATGGATCTTTTGACTGTAATATATGAGTCCGTGAGGGCACCATTGCCACATGATGGCAGTAAAATCCTGTGTAGGAACAAAAGTCTCTACAGCTATATGGTTGTTGGTGCTTAGTCTGGAAGATCATCAACAAGGTTGCTTTACCTTTTTTTTTGTCATGGAAAAACTGAAATAAAACCTTAAAATCACATGCCCTTCACACATTCCATGCATTTAGGAAGTTATTTTGCCTTAACATTGCTGAGGTCACTGTTAAGGTTTTTCCTCTTTCCTTTCATTCACTCGTTTTTTTTTTATCCTTCTGGGAAGTGACAATATTCTGGCTGTGGCACATTACAATTCAGTGGGTTCAGCTTGACACACACATTTTCCATTAAGGCTAAAAACATATAAAATGCTCTATAGAGAAACACCACCAGTGCATTACTGATATTCTAGTAATCAGGACGTGAGGAGTAGCAATGTGGCTAAATGACAGGTTGCAGATCCCAGAATGTTTTCGATTTCTTGCAAGAGGAGAACATAGAAAAGTGAGATGCTTCCCAGGAAAAATATTTTAAACCTTTCCCCCTTCCCCCCATTTTTCTGGAAAATGTATAATAAGCTGTGGAACTTTGAATCATACAACTAAAAATCTAATTATTCAAGGATTATTATCCATTTTTTATTTTATTAAAACTCAGACCAGATATTCCTCATTCTTTCCACTGTCAAATTGAAACTCTAGCATAACCTTAACTGTGTTACAGCTACCACTGCATCCATAATACATAATGTTGTTTTAAAAAAATAATATCAAATCAAATTTGGATCAAGATTTAGATTGTTGCAAAATATTTTCTCAACACTTAAGACTAATTAAAATATTTTCAGGATATTTTGTAACTTCTAATGGGAACAGTTGATTTTAAAACAAATAAATACTCCCCTTCAGTACTCTGTTTACACGGCTGCACTGAGAATCTGAAAGTGAAATTACCTATTAAAAAAGGATATCTAATTTCACTAATATTATTTCCTAATTGAGAGAAATGCAGAAAGTAAACAGAGTAGTACAGATAGCAAAATGCAAACTGGATTTTAAACTATTTTGGTTTTAATAATCTAAGTTGCTATCAGTAATATTGTTAAGGAATCTTAAAATATGGGTTTTCAGTTGACAGTGTCCCTTTTAAAATCATAATTAGTGAATTTATAGAAAAAGAGCAAAGAGCGCTTCCTAAACTTCACAGCTTTTTCCTTGTCTGTCATAATCAGTTTGATGTGCAATTATCTAATCTTCCTGGTGCTCTGATTTTATATATTTCTACTTTCATTCTATATTTCAATTTGCCTTCTAATTTTTAAGAAGAAAGCCTTGTCATCTAATGTCATAATGCATTATATGTAAACCACCCATGGCTTAAAAAGAAAAAATCCTCATAACTGATGGGTTTAATGTCATGACTTATCTTGATGTATGAGGCAGATGAGTGCTGCTGAAGAATCATTCCAGCAGCAATGGATGTAGAGGAGGGAGGCAGCAGGAGAGCCAGGCAGATGAGGAAATGCCGGTGTAGATCCATTCTATGGGGCAGGAGCAGCGAGTCTTGTGAAGTGGCAGCAGGAAGACAACAGCAGTGAGAAAAGACGTTTATTCAAGACTTCAAGTTTATTCAAGTATTCCTATACTGTCATAAATGCAAACTCCTGTATTAGTACAACAAACTGATAGAATTTGAAAGTGCACAAAAGGCAGGGAATTCAGAGTTACGCTTACCAAGTTAGCCTTAATGGGCTTTTGTTTAACTTGGTCATTTAGGCCTTAGTTCAGGAAGGTACTTAAGAATGTGCCTAACTTTAAGCATGTGAGTAATCACAGGAAGTCAAAAGGAACCAGGTAAGGAATTAGGACCTTACCCAACTTTAAATTTTTAAAATGTGTTTTTTCTATATATATCACATTTTTCTTGGCTGCATTGTTCGTCTGCTTAGTGGGATTGTGTTTTTTTCCTAGTTTTTAAAAAAGTAATATTTGGCTAAAATATTTTAGTTGGATAAATTTACATGACTTCTTGCTAAGCTCATATGACCCAGTTGCTACAGTCTGAAGCACTGACTATAGGATCTTTCCATTTAATAGTTTATTAGGCATACCCCTTTAGTCAGGTTGTTTTTATTATTTAGGCACAATCATAAAGTTAGCCACAGCATTTGCTGTCTCCTCTTCACATTCATGCTGAAAAGGAAAGATCAGCCCAGGACTCAATAAAGAATCATTTACTTAATCTAGGAGTTCTTGAGATTTTTAACTATCTGAATCACATTCTTAATAGAGTATCTTGCGGACTCTTTCTTCCCACTTGTAGAGGTGTACGCTCCCCACCGCTCCCATTCGTCATTGCACAATATCTCTGTGGTCACAACTGCACTGCTTACAATGGAAAAGTAATATTAGGAAAATATTTTATGTTCTTTCAACTGTAATTCATTACAGCAACACTAGATAAAGAGAAGAACCAGCACCATTTGGCTACCAGAAGGTGGACATTGGACCACATTTTGGGGATCTCTCACTTTAACCGACCAGAATATTGTCTCTGTCCATGCATTTATTGAACAGTGTGAACACACTTTAAGCAAGGGGTCCATCGAGGGGAGAAATAGATTGTGTATTTTCTTCTAATGCAGATTTCTGTCTTGATCTCACCTCAGATAACTTCAGTCATAAGGCTGGATAAGTAGTGGAATATGGACCAGCATGAGCTGTGTTATTGCTTAGACTGATTTTTGGCAAAAATTTTCAGTGACATAAAAAAAGTCATGAAAGACAAACAGGAAATTTATAAAACAGATTTTCAAGTGTTTTGTGGTTACAATAAAATATTTAGTGTTGTGCAATTGTTCAGCTAAATTGATGCTTGTTCCATGGTGTAGTAGAATTGAATGCTGAGTAAAAAAATATAGTGGAATGTTAATCTCTTTGTTATCAACAGAGGGAGCTCTGTACCTTTCACATTAGTCATGCATATGTCACATGTTTGTCACACATATCTTTAGTTATTAATTTACAATTCAAAATTTAGTGTAATTATACCTTTGCTTATATTAATGGTGCCGTTTACAGTAGATCTTGATAGCCTTAATTTGATTCTGCAAACTAATGTATTTTCTGTTCATCAAGGCCCCATCTTACACTATGATGTTCAGCTTTATGTTACAATTATTCAGTAATTAGGGAGTGTTTGCTCCTATTTATACATTATATATTCTAATTTTATGGAACACTGTTATAGGTTTATAAAAACACAAACAAAACTGTAGAATTTCTTGTTGGTATTCGTTGTTAGTTTGATAGTGATGTGTCATCAGAAATGGTGTATATCTTTGAGTATAAGTAGTTTAAAAATTAAACTGTTCAGCATCGGAAATGGTGTAGCACGTGAATGTGAGAATGATCAGAGCCATGTGAGAAAGACAACCAAGAACGTGGGGGCTGGGAGAGACTGGTGATAGAGACAGCGTGAGAAATAAAGAACAAGAGATAGATTAGGTGAGATTTTTTTTAACCTATACTAATGTTCTCACCAAATGTAAATCAAAGTGCACACAGAGGCAGCTTTCCAAGTGCAGCACGGCCTCTATTTTTGAGTTGCTGCTTTTCCCACCTCTGCCTTCCCAGCTGCACACACTCCGCCCCTCTGTCCGAACTGTCCTACGAGGCTTCTAGAGTTCCTGACTTTCCCACTGCTGGCCTCCTGGGTGTTGACAACCTCTAGAATTAATTGCTTCTGCCAGACACAGCTGGTGGGTGGAGCTGTGAATTCTGATGCTGAGAGGAAATAGAAAATAGTGTGTTGCCCCACTAGGCTTTCCAAGTTATCTTCTGGTCTCATGGGAGAAGAGTTGAACTCTAAGGGAAGGCTTGATTATAGGGAGAAGTGTCATGAGTCTACCGTGGACAGATTTTTGATTGGTCCAGAAGGCAAGGGCAAAGGATTGTGGTGTGTGAGTATAATATCATCATGCCAGGCCGTTCCTTATTAGATGTGGGATAAAAGAAAATAGACAAAAGTTAAGAATGAACCAGACTTCACTTGGCTTTTGCAAAGCAATGGCTAGGGGAGTGGGCAGACAGTTTTAAAGAGATGAACTATGTAGACATAGCATGCAATGTTTCATTCTCTTTTCTGTATCTTACTGGACAGCCACTAATCTGTTTACTTTCCCCTTTTGTCTGGCATATGCTTAAGGGAATTTGTATGGAAGGTCTGGCTTACTAAAGTCGAAAGCAACAAGGAGTCTGGTGGCACCTTAAAGACTAACAGATTTATTTGGGCATAAGCTTTCGTGAGTAAAAACCTCACTTCTTCGGATGCAACCAGACTCCTTGTTGTTTTTGTAGATACAGACTAACACGGCTACCCCCTGATACTTAAAGTCGAAAGGATGATCCAGTGGTTAGGGAACTAGCTTGGAACCTGGAAGCCCTGTCCTCAATTCCTTGTTCTGCTGCAGACTTCCTGTGTTACTTTGGGCAAGTCATTTAGCCTCTCTGTATGTCAGCTCATTATCTGTAACATGGGGGTAATAGCACTGCCCTACCTCACAAGGGTATTGTGTGACTAAATAAGTTAAAGCTTGTGAGGCCCACAGACACTATGTTTAATGGGGGCCACATAAATACGTAGGATTGATAAAGGCTAGGAGATACTGAGATTAGAATGGGGAGGCAGGTGTGGAAACCCCAGTTGTGACAGGAAAAGTGAATAGGTATCTAAAAAGAATCCCATCCAAGAGTAACATTTAAATGATTTATTCTCAGCAAGAATTTTATTTAAATAAAGTAATGTCACAGTAACGGGATTGTTTTTGCAATCGTGTGTATTATTATTAAACAGTGTATATTAGAATCCTTACCAAGGTTTTATTATTTAAGTGCTAAATGTACAGAATCAAGAAGAAAGGACTAGAGAAAGACCTGCCATGGGAACTTGCATTCTAAGACCTTAATTACAGATGCAGTTAAACAAGAAGGGAGTTTTCACAATATCTAAAATGATGGGCTGATGGATACCTATGCCTAGAAAGAAGGATTTAGGGCTGACTAAAAAGAAAAAGCACATTAAAGATTTCTCTTGCAGAAATTTAAAGTAAATTTTAGTGCTCCTGAAATGTGGCGGATTGACATAGTTGGAAACTGATACTTGTTATCCACATGACATGTACTAGTGGACAATGATAGCACAGTCATGCAGTGTGCCCTCAGCCCATTGTGGATGGACCACCTCTGGGGCTTAAAGAGTTAAATCTCTGCCCTTTCATCCTTGAAATCTTTGCTGAGACTACCAGAAAGGGTGCTATGAAGGAGCGTATTACCTCTTTAAGGGATAGCCAGGGGCTCACAACCAAAACAAACTGGGAGTAATTAAAGAGGCTCCATACTTTGCCCTGGGGCCGGTCTATTTAAACAGGAACAGAGAGCTAAGCAAGAGCAGAGCGCCTCCTGGATTACACCCAGGGTTTTTTGGCTGTAAGATCCTGGCTGTTCCTTAAAGAAGTAGTATACGTCTTTAGAAGTGCCTCTTCAGATAGTGGCATTTCTGAAAAGAACACTTTTCCACAGGGGACTGGACTGCGGTCAACGAACAGCCATCAAAAACAAATGACCCTTGGTCACTAGAGGCCTGGGCTAGATTTTATCTGATGAGTGGAAGGCTCCATGTCCCATTATGGATCCCATGAGCCATCCAAACCTCCTGCTGTATTGTTTTAAATGGTATTGACTTGCCTCTTTCTAAAACCATTTCATTCCTTTTTACCCCTGTGCACAGTGAAACACAGTTCAGTTCCTCTAGTACTACCACTTCGGAGAGTCAAGAACCATCTTCAGGAGATCACGCTGCAAGTGCACTCCAGCAGCAGCTCTTACTGATGGTGGCACGAAGAACCCTTTCAGAAACACCACGGGTACATTGTATTTCAGTTTCTAACATTTTAACAAATCATGTCTTGTAAACATGTTGTAGAACCGACCACCTGGTATGAAGGCAACCATTTTAACCCTTTTGTATTTATATAGTATTGCTCTACTGGGAGGGCTTGTTTGGCTGCACATTGAGTAGTATATTACTAGACAAGTAGCCCCACTGGTTTAAAAATAATAAGGGACTACTCTGAGCAAAGGTGGCAGAGCTGGGTCCTTAAGGAGCATTTTTGAGCTTTTTTTTTAATAACAGAGACAAGTTTTCCAAAGTGCCTTGTATTAGAGTATTTAGAGATTACTATGAGTCTAAGTCTGCTAAGCATTTGCGTTGGCACATGTTAGCTGTACAAAGAGACTGCCAACATGTAAATATTTCAGAGTAGCAGCCGTGTTAGTCTGTATCCGCAAAAAGAAGAACAGGAGGACTTGTGGCACCTTAGAGACTAACAAATTTAAAAAAATTTCATGAGGTTGATGGATTTCCACTCCATACGGCTAAATGCAGTGCCTTGCATAATGAAAGGTTTCAGAGTAGCAGCCGTGTTAGTCTGTATCCGCAAAAAGAAGAACAGGAGGACTTGTGGCACCTTAGAGACTAACAAAATTTGTTAGTCTCTAAGGTGCCACAAGTCCTCCTGTTCTTCTAACATGTAAATAGTCTCTTATCATAAAAATTGAAAACCAGAGGACACAGCTGTTAGGATTTTATACACATTGCCAAATTTTAATAGTTTGACACATCTACTTTGCAGAGTAGTGTGGGCACGTAGGCCTAAAATATCAAGTCTGTCACCTCTTTTCTGAACTGGGAAGTAAAACTTTTAGGGCCTGATCCTGGGTCCTGGATATCATTTGTGGGATGCCAGAGCACCCTCCACTTGTAGGAGCTGGAGTTGCTCATCACCTGTCAGAAGCAGGCCCTTAGTGCTCAGTTTGGTTTGTAATATGACAAGGACATAGTTTATTTTTATAGTTTGTGTGGGTTTGGGGTCTCTGACATTCTCCAAGCTGTCTTCCAGAATTTGGAGATACCCTCATCCCAAGCTTAACACCTTCACCCTACCCGAACATGGCCACTTCAAGTCTGATGTTAATAAACCTAAAACATCAGACAATTATTTATCTTGACTTACATTTTTTAACAGGAACTAAAAGTTGACAGGAAAGTAGCTGTTGTAAGATGATTTAAAACTCGTTTTTTACCTATGTATGTTATAAATGCATATACAATGATAATTTAGATTTGTATAGAGATTTCCGTACAAGAATCTCAAAAGACTTTACAAATATTTATTAAGCCTGCAAACCACCTGCTAACTAGAGAATTATCATCACCCTTATCTTATCTATAGGAAATCTGAAGTATTGAGAAGTGAATGTCTTGCCCAAGATCACACTGCAAGTTTGGGACTAGAATACATGTTTTTATGGCTTCGAATCTTGTGATTATAAGTGAAATCTTAACCCTATTGAAGTCATTAGGAGTTTTGTCATTGACTTGGATGGGTCTAAGTCCAAATGTCTTGGTCAAAGTATAGTCAAGGTCCAGACTCCAGAGAAAATAATAATAAAAAATAACAATGATGATGATAAAAAGATGTTGAGGTCCATTCAAAAGTGTCTGGCAGTCAGGATTTGGCCCACAGTCAACATATTGACTACCCCAGGCTAGAATTTCACTCAGAGCTTCAGACACCCATATAAATTAGCTGAGAGTTTGTCTATATGATAATTTAGTTCGTATCTAGTTGCGGTGTGAATCTACCTGCACTAGCCTGCAGCGCATTAACTCTATGTGTAGACCTTGTAGATGTGCACTAATAGTTCATGTCAAAGTGGGGTAAATCAAAGCACGCTAACAAACTGTCAGTGCATGTCAGCAGGGTCCACGTGGACAATTAGTGTGCGGCAGACTAATGCAGGGTAGAGTCACACCCCAGTTTGCTGTGAACTAAGTGTTCATGTAGACAAGCTCTAAGTAATTTAATTCATTTGGTGGATGGGTAAATGGAGGCACAAATAGATTTAGTGTGGCCTCATGCAAGTCACAGCCAGTCAGTGACAAAGCACTTACTACAACACAGAAATCCTGATCTAGGCCCAAGTCCTGCAAACCCTTGTGCACATGTTTAACTTCATGCATATGTATAATTCCAGTGAAGTCAATGGGACTGCTCATGTGCTTAAAGTTAAGCACATGCTGAAGTGTTTGGAAAATCAGGGCCATAGTGCCCTGTTTAGATTTTTAAACAATTCCTTTGCTAGCATTGTCATTTTTCTACTCTTTTTCAAGTCATAAAACTAAATTAGGAGAGTGGTAGTAATTAATTTAAGGTGAGTGTGATTAAAAATAAAAAGGAAAAAGAACAGGAACATTGATTATTGTAATAGTTCCTGTTGGAGCAGAGGTTGTAGAGTCAGGAGACCAAATATAGAAAACACTCCTAGATGGCAGATATTATCAACAAAAATTTTAAATGTTCATATTTCACTTTTGGCTTTTTAAAATCCTTCACAGTACATTAAGTAAAATGTCTAAATTGTAACTTAAATAATGTAAAAACTGTGAATTATTTGAATTTTTGCTTAAAAATTACGGTGACAGAAGGAACACAATCTGTCTCAAATATATTTTATGTCACTTGGAATTATTGATCGCTAGGATTCTCAGTTAGAGGCAAGGATCTTTTCCCATCAGGTACGGTTGTGGCTTATGCTGTGGTTGGTTTGAAGTGTGGGAGAAGCCAGAAAACCATAGACAAGATAAACCACGGGGATTAAAGAAACAATTTGTTACTAAAACTTGTTAATGTATTGTTAATAGTATTTTGCATGATTGGCATAACTTCTGACCATCTATAAGAAACTAGATTAATATATTGTGTTCCTTATGGTTGAAATACAATGGAGAGTAAAAATTTTCACCAGTATTCATTTATAAAGAAATTGGAATGAAACATTGACATATAAATTCTACCTTTCAGAGCATGTACTTTAGTGGCAACAGTATGCCAATATGAAACTGTGTGTGTGTTTTGTTTGTTTTAAAGCATCTGAGTCAGGACTTTGAGGACTCTTCATGCTCTTCAGCACAACGAAAATTTAACAGGCAGTTTTACAAATTTATTATATTTCCTGGCAAGTGGATTAAAGTCTGGTATGATCGACTTGCCTTGTTGGCATTACTGGATCGGTAAGCTTTCTTCATACTAAGTGGCATGAATTTCTCCTTACAGGTAAAAATGCAAACTATTAAAAAAGGAGTGAATGGTGGGACTCCTTTTAAATAAATACCTGTTTAGATTAAGTGTGGGAAAATGTTTCTGTGCTCCAAGCCTCAAACTTCAGAGTTTTTTGTGGCCCGTGACCCTTCTATATAAGAACTATCAGAGGGGTAACTGTGTTAGTCTGTATCCACAAAATCAACGAGGAGCCCGAAGAATTCCTCCGCATCTGAAGAAGTGGGTTTTTTACCCATGAAAGCTTATGCCCAAATAAATCTGTTAGTCTTTAAGGTGCCATCGGACTCCTCCTTCTATATGAGAAGAGACCTTGATTTATGTGAGGGTCCAATTTGTGTAATAGTCCCCAATTTGATTCTGGACTCTGGGCCTGCTGCCTCTGGCATAGGCGCCGACTCTGTGGGTGCTCCAGGGCTGGAGCACCCATGGGGAAAAATTAGTAGGTGCTCTGCACCCACCGGCAGCCAAGCTCCCTCTGCCCCTGCCTCGCCTCCTCACCCTTCCGAGCACGCCGTGTCCCCGTGCCTCCCTCTCCCTCCCAGCACTTCCTGCCCCCGCCCCACCGCCTAACAACTGTTTGGCGGTGCTTAGGACTTTCCGGGAGGGAGGGAGAGGAGCGGGGACACGGCGTGCTCAGGGGAGGAGGCAGAGAAGAGACAGGGCAAGGGCGGGGACTTGGGAGAAGGGGGTGGAATGGGGGCAGGGACTTTGGGGAAGGGGTGGAATTGGGGTGGGGCGAGGGTGGTGCAGGGGCGGGGCAAGGGGCAGGGAGGGGTCGAGCACCCACCGGGCAGAGGAGAAGTCAGCGCCTATGCGACTGATTGAAAATTAGTGTTGTGTGTGAATCAGGAAAAGCGAAGAACAGAGGGAAAGGTGCCAAATTTTTGTCATTCCAAATTTTAAGAACAAAATGCAGGAGGGAATTCCCCTGTTTCCCCCCACGCTAACTCAATTATTTGACGAGATACAATCCTATTTCTTTCTCTGGCATCTCTTCTTCTTTTCTTTCCCCCATGTCAGTTGTAATCAGCTGTTTTGGCAGTGCTCTTTGCTGCTAGATCCTCCCCCTTATAATCTGCTAGACTATTATCAACCCAAAACAACTAAGCCTACATAGCCAGTGACTGCAGGCTAGCCTGTCATGAGCTTGATCTCTGATTGTGTGGGTGTATGCCCTATACACATGTTAATATTATCTCTGCTGCAGATATTTCAGACGACAGCTTTAGTGTTCTACAGAAATCATGGTATGTAGTAAGAGAAGTTAGATCTAGCATATATGCTGCTGTATATGTGGTGCCTTGTCTAAGCACTTCAAGTGCATGGAAAAATATCCATAATACACTCTCTTTGTTATGGATTGAATATTTAAGTTGCTTTTCTCTGCACACCTGTTCTAATAAATCTTATTAAACATATGAAAGATTTAATATGTTTCAGTACTACAGATAAAACAAATTGAATATCTTTTCTAATTCTATATTGTTAGGGTTGCACTTTAAAGAATAATTTTAACATGACAACAGTATTGCTCGCCACCTTTGGCCACATAAAGAACAGGAGTACTTGTGGCACCTTAGAGACTAACAAATTTATTAGAGCATAAGCTTTCGTGGGCTACAACCCACTTCTTCGGATGCATCTAATAAATTTGTTAGTCTCTAAGGTGCCACAAGTACTCCTGTTCTTTTTGAGGATACAGACTAATACAGCTGCTACCCTGAAATTTGGCCACATACTATATTTTGTCTTTAGCATTTTTAGTACATGAATGCTTATCATTCCCTTTAAAAATTGTTTTATAGAGAGACTTACAGGGAAATGCACACTAAAGTATACAAATTACTTGGTGAAATTCTATGCAGGAAGTCAGACTAGATTATCATAATGGTCTCTGCTAGCCTTAAAATCTATTCAACTATGAAATAAAATACACAGGTTTGAATACAAGGTTTGGGTGTCATAATGAGATGTACAACTAAAGACTTAGAGTGAAGAATTATACACGGATAAGTCCACAAGCAATTGGTGTAGAGTTTTGAGGGCAGATCCTCAAGTGGTGTAGTGTTGTAGCTCAAGTCAGTGCAGCGATGGCAATTTACATCAACTGAGGATCTGTCCCTTTATCTGCTAGGTAGTTACATGGGTACTTTTCTCCTTTTGAAACCCCTTTTATTTATTTTATTCCTGTAGGACTGAAGCTATCAAGGAGAATGTGTTGGCTGTTCTTCTAGTAGTTCTTGTCTCACTTCTTGGGTTCCTAACTCTGAACCAAGGCTTTTGTAAAGACATTTGGGTCCTCCTGTTCTGTCTTGTCATGGCCGGTTGCCAATATTCCCTTCTAAAGGTAAGAAATAAATATATTTCCTAGCCACAAAATCTCCTGGAATTTTTGGGGATCCAAAAACCTGTAAATAATTTTTTTTTCTGGTTTTGTTTTTAGAGTGTTCAGCCTGACCCTGCCTCACCAATACACGTAAGTCACAGCAAGCAGAGCAAGTTTGCTTTTTATAGTATCACTTTTGTACTGAGAGGGAATCAGTTGGTACTGCTATGATGCTACCCAGGGTCATCATGAGGCACCAACTTACCGCTACCTGCTCTTAGTGTGCAGTGGTCTCATCTGTGCCTATTGTAGTCCAGCTTCCTGGAACCAACAGCCTCTGGCAACACAAACAACAAGGACAAGTGCAGAGTCCTGCACTTAGGACGGAAGAATCCCATGCACTGCTACAGACTAGGGACCGAATGGCTAGGCAGCAGTTCTGCAGAAAAGGACCTAGGGGTCATAGTGGACGAGAAGCTGGATATGAGTCAGCAGTGTGCCCTTGTTGCCAAGAAGGCTAACAGCATTTTGGGCTGTATAAGTAGGGGCATTGCCAGCAGATCAAGGGACGTGATCATTCCCCTCTATTCGACATTGGGGAGGCCTCATCTGGAGTACTGTGTCCAGATTTGGGCCCCACACTACAAGAAGGATGTGGAAAAATTGGGAAGAGTCCAGCGGAGGGCAACAAAAAGGATTAGGGGGCTGGAACACATGACTTATGAGGAAAGGCTGAGGGAACTGGGATTGTTTAGTCTACAGAAGAGAAGAATGAAGGGGGATTTGATAGCTGCTTTCAACTACCGGAAAGGGGGTTCCAAAGAGGATGGATCTAGACTGTTCTCAGTGGTACCAGATGACAGAACAAGGAGTAATGGTCTCAAGTTGCAGTGGGGGAGGTTTAGGTTGGATATTATGGGTTACCTAGGGAGGTGGTGGAATCTCCTTCCTTAGAGGTTTTTAAGGTCAGGCTTGACAAAGCCCTGGCTGGTATGATTTAGTTGGGAATTGGTCCTGCTTTGAGCAGGGGGTTGGACTAGATGACCTCCTGAGGTCCCTTCCAACCCTGATATTCTATGATTTTATGATTCTAAGCATTACCTTCCAGGCCTCTGCAGACCTCGCTCCCTCTCTGCAGGCTAGTAATAGGCACACACCAACCCCTGAGTCCTTGGAGCAATCTCTGTAACATCCAGCCCTTTGTCCACTGGCCACTCACAGGAGTTACCAGATATGCTGTCCCCAGCGGGACAGTATACACACAAGAAGGCTGTAACCAGGGTGGGATGAGCGGGGCAGCTGCCCGGGGTGGAAAAATGGGGCAAAGAAATGCTGAAAAAACCTATATTTAACAGGCCAAGCCCCTGTCTACAAAAGTTAGTCACGCAAAGCAATCTCCCAGCATCTCCAGCCAACATGACTGGGATCTCTCTTTCATGAATGCAAAAAGTTCTATCCTTTTGCTTCCTTGGTTAATGATATAAGAAGACAAAAGGACACCATTTTATCTCCCAAACATCCATTGTTTGTCCCAAGAGTTGGGATAACCCCCCCATGGTTTATTCCCTGGTGTGCTAACTTCATGTTGACTTCATATGCAAACGGAGCTTCCTCCATTGTATTGGCTTAGATGCTTAATTTATATGTGAACCAAGACAGATAGGGGAATATACATCTTTTTGTCTGGCAGAAACCAATTCTCCCTCGATTCAGACTCTTTTTAGGAACATATTTTCAGTATATATACACAACTTTTTTCATGGTATTTGTTCATACATTTCACAGTGACATTAGTGATTAGTAGGAACCCAGCTTTTATTGAAGACCTCACATAACATTCTGTATGGATAAATACTATGAAAGCAGGGGTGCGAGGTGTAGTGAGATTGTCAGGCCTGCTAGGAGTTGCTGTTACAGAGCAGTGAACCCTTTGCCTGTTGGCATTGAAGGGTTCTGTCACAACAGTGAAACATTGAAATAAGTAGCTCTTGTAAATATTGTTGGTTGTTTATCAAGAACCCTATTGCATGTGGCTTTTGTGGCTTCAGTACTATTTTTATTCATGATTGATTATTATAGTTTAGCATATAGAGTACCCAAATGTAATGATGAATTCAAATAAACATAAATCTGTCTGAATTAGATTATTCAGAAACTCAGTCATATGGCATCTGACCAACATTTCCTCTGTTTTCCATTAACCACTGCTGGCTTTTAAAACAGCAACAATCCAGACTCATCCCTCAGTCTTCAGTCAATAAGGATTTAAAATTCACCTTCAAGACAGATAATTGATTTTTAATCTGCTATTGCTGATGTTTTCCTCAAAGTCATTAAGAAAAAGTACATAATTGGCTGATCAAATAGCATGCTTCCTTATTAAATTAATCTATTCCTATAATTGTATTTCTATATAATATTCATTCTTCCTTCACAAAGTACCGTAACTGGGAGAAGTATAATTGAGGTATCAGCAATGTATTGTTGTAAATTGTCACTAGCAGGATGTGTATTAGGTTACATTGAGAAGAGAGATGTGGGAGCTGCCTTACTGTGAGTATTAGCTACCCTGGTATTCTGAATCAGATCTCCAGGGCAGTAGTACATTTGAAATACTGATTCTATGTTGGAAATGTATTGGTTTGCTGGCATCTGATTGTCCTATCTAGGGATCTCTCTTCCAGGAATAACGTGCACCAGGGAAAAAGATTCAGTGCATCTATTGCTCCCAGGGTAGTGAAAGAAATGGAAGTGATATATTGGATACAGTACATTAAACAAATAAGATATGTGTTCTAACACTTACCTAGTTCTGGTTGCCTTACATTACAGCTAGCCAACTGATAAGGGGAATGAGCAAAAATCAATACAGTTGATTTTCTTATCTAGAAGCATAATGTGATGTAAGGGGGGGGAAAAGGGAGTTTGTGAACCGTTGGAGGAGGACTGAACTTTTTCTCCAAGTCAAAATATTGTGTGTGCTCACTCAGGTTAGTTGCCTAATTCTTCAGTTTGTTGGTTTTGGACTCTCTCACCTTCTGGGAAGACTGCAGCTAGGTAAAAGAGCACCTGCTGTTTGCAAGCTGCTATTGGGAGTGGTGTGGGGAGGGTGGGAACTACAAATCAGCTCCGTCTCCTGGATCCTTTCCCTTTGATAGTGAGTTTTAGCCTCTGTCATTTTGAAGACTGGAAATATAAATTCATTTTTAAATCAAGGTTCTTTGCAGTTTATAGTTGTAAATTCTACCAAGATGAACTTGAAGGATTCTTAGTTTCCTTTCCTGCCTCAATCATTCCTAGAAATTATGGAATTGCTCAGCTATCGCACATTTGCAAGCAATTCATGCCTACCTGCAAACTGGACAGTGTTGATAAACATTAGTTTACCATTCCGTTCCTTGTAGTGTATGTTATTTCCAGGGACTTGAGAAAATTAGCTCTTTACTGAGGTCTGAATATTTTTTAAATGCCAAAAATAGACCATATTTGTCGGTTCGACTAACACATTTCTACACACGGTAATGTGAACAGTAATCAAATCGCTTGCACATGCAAACATTGATAATGTGCGCATTTGTTTAAGAGGGGTGGTAACCAGCATAATCAAAACTTCATTATAATCACATCCTAGACTAAATTATTTGTAGCATCAAAGACGAAATAACTAATGAAGCTTAATTGAGGCATATTTTCATACAATACCATGACTAGAATTTTACAGTCACAGTAAAAATGTTGTTATAACATCATCCATCATATTATATTCTACATGTCATGCAGTATTATAACAAAGTGATGATATACCTGATTCCCTCCCCAACCCTCCCACAAGCCTTGATTTATTAAGAAGTGCCTATGAAAAAATATTTTACAGTATCTTTTCACTCAACATTTTAAACATGAAAGGCATATTTAACATAAATTAAACTAGAAGATTTAATCCATATTGCATTATGCATTATCACTTAAAAGTTATTAAATTTTATAAGATGAGATGTATTAATAAAGGCTTGCTGGAATTACTTGGCATCATTAAAAATAAGACAACAAGTAGGCTTGAAAGGATACCATACTGTACTACTTCATAATTCACACAACTACATTAAAATTAAAGTAGATAAGATTGCTTGATGCTAATGCGAGGATGCAGAACAGCAGGGAGATTAAAGAATGATCAGTGTTATAAACCTGAATGACAATGCAGCTGAAATTTTCCAAACAAGGCTGGGGAGCAATGAGATAATCTGGGGGTTCTTCTGGGTCCATTCTTGTTCTTGGATTCTCTTAGGCTACAGTGGCCCCTTGTGCCTTTGATCATCTATGGCTTCTGGCAGACTCCAAACATTCTTTCCCGATCTCTTTCAGGCATACCTTGCAGTAGTCGGTCATGGCTTTGTCATCTTGAAACTATACTACTGTAACAGAGTCTAGTTAGCACTGTCCTTGAAGACAGCCCACAGTAATAAGAAATAAGGAATAAATTTTTGACAGTGAGGATAATTAACCATTGCAGCAATTTACCAAGAGTTGTGGTGGATTCTCCATCACTGACAATTTTTAAATCAAGATCAGATTTTTTTTTCTAAAAGATGTGCTCTAGATATTATTTTAGGGAAGTTCTATGGCCCGGGCTATACAGGAGGTCAGGCTAGATGTTCACAGCAATCCCTTCTGGCCTTAGAATTTATTAATCTAGTCAGGAGGCATAGAATGCTGGTGCCTAGTTTGGATTGTGTCACTATGAGCATATAAGGCTAGTGCTCAGATCTCTACAGTGGTTTCATGTTCATTTCATGATGCAATTTAAGGTGTTGCTGAATAGCCTGAAAGTCCTGTATGTCTGTCCAGGACCAAGTTTTGTGGTAGATATCACAGTAGGCCTCATAGGGCAAGAAGCAGTCTAATGAAATCATCTGGGATCCTACTTCTGTGCACAAAGCAGAGGTCTCAGCAGAGTAGTGTCAGATACCAAGGTGCTGGGTACACTTTAGATAGGTAGATATATATATATATATATGGCTTCTGCCTTTTGAAATTTTTTCCAACTAGTTGTCTGCCAGAGTCTGAGGTTAGTGAGCTTCAGAGTACAACGTAGAGCTCATTTAATGTGATTAATGTTCAGTTTCTGTGTGTGGTGTTTAATGTTATGTTTTTAATAGTTTTGTTTTGCTTTGGCATTTAATTTGGAATGTTCTCTGCTTTTAGTGCTTAGTTGCCTAATTCTTGCTGCTGCCAGTTCTAATGCTGCTTTCTGAGAGAGGTAGGGCCTGATTTTCACTCACCCTGCACTGAGTTAGCTTAGGCAAGTAACTCCCACCTAACACCTGCTTAGACACTTGGCTTTCATTCACAAGCCCCTTGATGTTTCTGCTGTGTACGTACACGTGTGTGTATACATACACACACACACACGCTTCCTCCCCTCCCCCCCCCCCTTCTTCCCCTCCTCTCCATTGTGTGTGTCTTTCAGAAATACAGCCACACAGGAGAAAAACATTAAATAGAGCTGGTTGAAATTTTCCCATCAAATTATTTTTAATTGAAAAAAGGGCTTTTCGGTTAAACAAAAATTGTTGGAAAACAAATACAAAAAACAAACCAACTATTTTTTGTTGAATATTTTCAAGTGTTGTTGAAAAAATGAAAATAATAATAATCAGGCTTGGAGTTATTTATTACACCAAAACCTAAAAATTGCAAATAAATAATTTCACAAAATTAAAAAAAGTTGTTTTAAATTTTTCACAGGGGAAAATAATTTGCTAACCAGCTGTACATATAACCAGGTAATCCCAGTAAAAAATAAAAAATAAAAAAAAATCTAAAGATGTTGCAGGAGGACTCAGGGGCAGGCCAGCTTTACCAGGATGAAGTTATCTCATTATGGTGAAATTGACCAGTACAAAGCAAGTACTATTTTGTAAATTATTCCTTACATTTATAATTCCCTTGTGTCAAGAAGCTGCAATTCCTGCATCCCTTTTCAGTGGAAGGCTGTCTGGTCTGGGAGCATGCCCATTGTAGCCAGCTGGCATGGGATGAGAATGTGCTTTTCTCTAATCCTTAAACCTCTGAAAGGCATTAATATGTCCACCCCCAGCTGTTGATACAACAGGAACTTGTTTTCTTCAGCAAGTGCTGCTCTAGGAGAATTAGCAGATATTGGATCTCTTCATGGAACTTCTACCTCCTGTCAATTATCCACTTCCCAGCCTCACGAGTAACCTCTGTGTTGAGCAAACACCCTCATGTGAGGCACAGTTGACAGGCCCTCCTTCAACACCCATATCAGCAGCAATCCCTCTTTCTCTACTGCTGCGTGTCCCCTGTGACTGGGGAGCTTGAGTGGTCTGTCATGACCTAGGCAGTATTTGCTCCATGGGACATCAGGTGGCAAATATGTCAGGATATCACCTTAACAGATGGGTGCCATGGAGTATTTCTTCCTTTTTTTGATTGTCTGGCTGCTCTCCAGGCATATGGCTGTATTTTTAGGTGCCTCCTAAAAGGAATTTAGCAGTCTGGATTACTACCAGAGCAGAGGACCATCTCCTGTTTCTCCTTTGGACATCTCCCACCATCACATCTGCATCCTTGCTGCTGCTTTCTTTTCTCTAACTTCCTTCCTGTCCTATCCCAAATCCACAAAGATTTCCAAGATGGACTCACAAATATTTCATGTAAACAAATCCTCTTCAGATGAATATCAACATAACGTGAATATTTAAGGGCTGTGAATATCACTGTGATTAGGGTTGGTGAGAATATTTGTTAATGTTTTTGTTGATGTTTTCCCAGCTCTAAAGTCAACAGTCAAGGTGTTACGTAATTGGGGTCCTTGTGGACACAATGCTGCTCCTGACTGTGTTCCAGTGACCCACTGTCTGATTTTAGATAATCTCTATGAGCCTGAGTTTCCCCCTCTGTGCCTTAGTTTCCTCATCTGTAAAATGGGAAAAATAGTATTTACCCACTTTTTGTAAACTGTTTAGAGATTCTCTGATAAAAGGATCTCCATAAATGCGAAATACTATGACTACTGCATGGGAAATCTCATTCCAACATATTCAATAGCAGGAGTAAAATTTAAAGAACTATACAGTAAACCTATTTATACATGATCATATATCTGCTTGGGATTGAGGGCTGTTTGGAACTAAACCTCTGGCCAGCTAGTCATAAGACTTAAGGTAGTTACTGTGCTAAAGTCAAAATCTGGGTACCAAAATTCAATAGAAAAAAAAAAGAAAAATGTAGCTCAAAGCTAAAATAGTCTTTAGCCATCAGTGCACATGGCACTGAAGAATTGTTCCTAAAATTCAATGCTTTTTAAGTGTTTTTCTTGGATGCAGTTTGTCTCTAAGGTAAATGAATAACACTCTAAAAACAACTAGAAAACACTCTTAATTTGACCATTATACCTTTATTTTGTTTTTCATGGACATACAACTTATTAAAGAGAAAAAGAGAGGGAAAATTGCAGCTTTTAGTGTCATATTGAGGCCAGGACTAAATGCTAACTAGGCTTCACTTTGACTTAATTCACATTTCCTGAATCCAAGATGCAATGTAAGCACACCAGTTCCTAGTAATCTGCTACCTTGCTAACTGATTGATCCCAAAAGCGATTACAGATCAGTCAATATTAATACCAAAGTATGAGCCTGGCTGAAGGCCAAAAAATTATGGTCACTTTATCCCTTCTTCCAGATTAAAAAACAGATAGAGAAGAGGTGCTCACTTAAATTACATTTTGCAAATACAAATGGGTTTACGGCAACATTTTATAAGGCAAACCTGAATCCTTGTCACTTTGATTTTGGCTTTTCACACTCAAGGCATCCTTTGAATTGCCAGTGTATAAAATGTTCTATTTACCCTTAAGCTTGCTGTCAGAAGAGCTGTTAATATTTTCTTTAAATATCTGCTGGTATTTTCTCCATCCTTCACCCCACAGAAACGTTTTTGAACCAGCTTGAATCACGTAAACGAAAGACATTTAATTTGTTCTAAATATACAGGGTTATTTACCCTTCACTGCAGCATTCCTATTGGAGATCGGCATTTAGGGCAGCACTTGATGGGGAATGCCACCTCAGGTAGCAGCACATTAGTGTATGTGCAAATGGCTCATGTTGATGAAAAAATATAATAATATTGGTGATATGGTACATTTTACGTAGTCCTTTTCATCCCAAAGAATCCCACAAACCATGAGTTTGATCCAACTATCCTTACACAGGCAAAACTACTATGATATTTCAGTACACAAACAGGAATTGCTTCACTCACTGCTGAAATCGAGCCATTCCTGTGGAGGAAAGCTGCAGCTGTTTACCAGCATATAGTGTCACTATACAATGATTAAGGACAGGAAGAAGAATATTATAGTGACTGAAACTGCACAGGGAATGAAAACAAAATATAATTACCCAAGTTGGAACTGAGATAGGAAACAAAGATTAACAGACTTACTCTTGCAAAATGTGCACTGGGAACTCTCATAACGGAGAGTAGGCAGCGCCTCACTTTTAAGCCTCCTCAGAAAACAACACCTCCAAAAGCACAGTGCCACTCAGCAGCACCATAGGGCATACGTTTAATATTGGTTTTGAGAAAAGAGGTCCCCCCTACTAAATCACCCATACCATCAGTCACTTCCTGGAGAAATCTGCGTTTTCCTTTGAGGTCTCTCATCCAAGTGCTGACATGACTTAGCTTGTGAGATATGATGAGCTTTCAACCGGAATGAGGTGGCATTAGTTCAGCTCTCAATGAAGCGCTTTTTTAAAAAACAAAAACAAAGAATGATTGATTTAAGGGGAAAAAAAAGACCAAGACCAACTGAGCTGAATGAGAACTGTAATTATAGGAGTTAGTTAAAAAAGCAGCAAAGTTAGGACATTCTGGGAAACACAACATAATGTGTTTTTTTTCCCAGACTACATTGAAGATTAATGTAAGGAAAAAGTGAAAGGAATCAGGATTTTAATTTTTCTAAGGCCTGAGGAAAGACCTTGGTATTGAAGGAGCTGGCAGGAAGCCCCTTAAGAAAATGTACAGTATTTTAGTGATGGACAAATCACATTCCGATACAAGAAAAGAATGGACTCAGCTATCTCCCAGAAGATAAACTGAATTATTTAAATGTCTGAAAATACTTTAAGAAAAAAAAAAAGAATTTTCATTTGTGTGTTCTCTGTGCAGTTCCAGATAATTCTGGGGGGAGGGGAAGTAATGGGTCCCTCTATGTCAAGTGGTTTGTTTTAATTTAAACAGTAGTGAGAAGTAAGGGGGCCATAAGATAGAGGTGGCCCATTAATAGGGGCCCCATTTCCCTACAAGCCCTCCTGTAATTTGAGCACTGATTAGGTGGATTGAAAGAGGGTTTTTAAAGGTATTTCTGGCCTGACCAAAAGCAAGGACGTTCAGAAAATGTTGGGAGTGCCTGCCCTTAGAATTTCCATCACAGTTTCTTGGCCCCACAGTGTTTAGAGCATGTGGAAATAGCTACACTTCTGTAGTGTAACTGACCACACTGCAGGATGTTACGGTGTGTGATGAACACTTGTCCCCTAGATGTCTGGTAGGGTGCTCTGTGTACTGTGAGCTCAAAGGCAAGCACTGTCAGTGCTCCAAGCACTAGGCTGCACAGGTTTCCTGCCCAGCCCTCAGCTTGCAGTCCCAATTCTCAGGCTCATGTTCCCCAGCCTTCCCTCTGCAGCCAGCTCCCCGAGTGCTGCCTCCAGCCTGCTTCTACTTGTATGCTGCTCCAATCCCCTCTGACTTAATAGACACTTCAATTTAATGTCCTCTAAGAATTATGGCGCCTCAACTGGCTGGTTGTTAAACTGGGCAAGACAGTGCCCTTTGCTGGCTAGATCCTCTCCCTCCAGCTCAGCCTTGGTGAGGGGGAAACTTCTCAGTAATGAGCCAACTAGGTTGTAACAGTATTAAGCAGAGGCAGTTTTAAAAATGTTTCCTTTTAACTTTTGATCATTAGGTAAAGTTTGGCTAGTAGAGTCTGCCTGAAACACCCAATCCTGTTAGCTGGTGTTGATCCTGCGGAGTAAGGGTTGAATGAGTTCTGCCAAGTCTATCAGATAGGTGGCCAGTTACTGCTGTCAAGGTATAAGTGACACTCTCTCTTTCTTGAGAAGATCTAGGGTCTGGGCTGAGCAATCTTGAGGTTGGACTCCCAGGACAAAACTTTAACTGAGGTGTGAATTCATTAACAAAGAAATAAGACATGAAAGCAGGCTGTGCAAGGCATCATCTCACTTGGTGATCATGGCAATGATATAGGAAATATATTTCCATTAAGGATTTGGCTAATGGTAAAAATAAATGTTGTAAGGGTGCCCATTGTAAACACTTCTGTATGTTACTTAGAATACAGGTGGCAGGAGCCTCTGATTTACAGACAGATTCCTGGTTCTCATGTATGTTTGCAAGATTAGGTAAAAATATGAAGCTGTCTTCTGAGTGGGTCATATCAGCTGATACTCTGATAACTGGACAGAGGCAGCTAGAGTTTTGCAGCTGGGTGAGCCAGACTAATGGGAGTTTGCCTACCAGCTTCACTGTAGAAGTGTCACTTTGCCTTTTTCTGATGCTTTTGAAGGTCTCTCTCTCTTCTCCCTTCCTCTCCCCCCAGTCGCCTCATCAAGTAGCAACTTGCCTGAGGAGCTAGCAGCAGGAGGAATTGAGATGAAAGTGACTCACCCCTGTGCCCACTCCAGGTGCACGCCTTCCTTTCCTCCTTCCTGCTCATAGGCTGCCCCACCCATAACTTTGAATCAAGGATTGTTTCAGCTGGAGGGGACAGAGGGCTAAATCCAAAAGGGATTTAGCTGCCTAACTGCAACTTGAGGTGCTTAAGTTGAAAATTTAAATCTTCAAAACCTAACTTCGCTAGGTGCCTATGGTTCCACTGATAAAGTCCACATGGCACCTACATTTCTGCATGTGCACAGCCATCTAAGTCCCAGGCATCTAATTCATGCTTAAGCTATAGTGGAATCCTCAAACTAGGCATTGCTCTGCTTATCTCACCGGTGGGGCCTGATTTGGTAGGCATTTGTAGGGGTCTCTTTCCAGATCAGACCTGGCACAAAACCATATAGCTGGTGATGCTCCTGCTCCCTCTGTAATCTTTAGCCCAGTGGTTACAGCAGCATCAGGCTGAGGGGGAATTTGAACCTTGATAACCCACATGCTGGGTGAGTACTGTAACCATTGGGCTAAAGGTTATCGGGGTACCACCACCAACTTCTCCTCCTCCATTGTTTTGTGCCAGAAACGACTTAGATGCCTAACTCCAGGAGAGGGTTCATGGCTGTGTAAGCATGTGGGACTCACCCCTGTGGCGCCTCCTGCTGGTCATCCAGGGAATTAGCTCTTCCAGCCTCTGGAGCGTCCTCTGTGGGCCAGTGTCCTGCTGCCGCTGTCCCCTGTGTCCCTCCCAGGACCCAGTGCCCCTTGTCTTTGGGGTGCTGCTCCCTGGCAATACCCCCTCAGTCTCAGGGTCTCCCCACCCAGGAGAACCCCCAACCCTCTATCTCTACCTTGCCTCAGTCATAGGCTACTGCCAGTCACCATCTAGCCCCCGCTCACTGGGGCAGACTGCAGTGTAAAAGCCACTCATCATAGGCAAGGGGGGTTTGGACCTGCTGCCTCCACCTATAACAGAGCCGTCCCTCTGCAGCCCTAGTACCCTCTAGTGAGCCCTTCCTTCGGCCTGCAGCCTGGGGCTCTGCTAGGCTGGAGCTCCCCAGCTCCGTGGCCCTTCCCAGCACTGCTCCGCCCTCGGTACCTTCTCTTCAGACAGCCAGGCCCTACTCCCTCCGAGACTGGAGAGAGCCTTTTAGAGCGCCTGGCTCCCAGCCTTTTTATACAGGTGAGCTGTGGCCTGATTGGGGTGTGGCCGCAGCTGTGGCTGTTTCCCCAATCAGCCGAGGCTTGCTGCTTTCGTAACAGCAGCCCTCTCGCAGTCTCTGTCCTCTCCCAGGGCTGATTTCAAGCCCTGCAGGGCAGGAGCGGGTAACCACCCTGCTACAGCTGTAAATCCTGAGCAGAGGGAGGTGCCTAACTCCATTTGAGGAGTGGGACCCAGAACCTCCCATGGGTACAGCGAATCGGGGAGACCGGCAGGCCCCTGTACTTCCATCAAATTGTGAGGAAGCGGGCGGGGAGGTGAGGCAGGAGACAGGTGGGCAAGCAGGGTGAAGAGATGAACGGGGAGGCGAGTGGCAGGTGGGAGGGGAGTGAGGAGGCGGGCGGGCAGACTGCAAGGAGGAGAACAGGGGGTGGTGGTGAGGAGGCGAGCAGTGGCCACCGCCAGCCCCCCTACCAGAAACTCCCCCTCCCCCAGCACCTCCTGCCCGCCGGCGGGTCCTGCTGATCAGCTCCACCCCCTCACTCTCAGTGCCTACCGCTTTCGTGGCATCAGGGGGTGCTGGGGGGGAAGTGGAGAGGAGTGATGGCTCATTCCTTTCAGTGGCATCTCCCATTGGTTAGCTTAGTCAGTTCCCCGCTCACTGTGTCAGCTTTTGTTGGTCCCATTCTTAGACACCTAACTCTCCCCATGCATTGTATAGGGAATTTGGGAACCTAAATTGGTGCTGTAGACTTTATTAGGTAGCAGGGTGAGTAAAAGAAAGGCATTGTAATGTTGAATCTAAGTCTCTTTTCTGGGTCTACCCCAGAAAGTCTGGAAGTGTCTGGAATCCCTTCCTGTCTTCTCCAATGTAGAAATATGGCCCAGCAGGGGCAGCAGTACTAGGATTCCTGGTGCAGAGCCAAAACAATATTACAGTAGGGAACCAGCTGTAGTTGTGGCAATAGAAAGCAAAACAGAGGCAGAGGAGAAGTAGAAACTACTCCATCAGGGGTGAAAGAGAACCGAATTTGAACTCAAGGGTTAATCTTCCCTTGTACCATCCCTACCCTTTCTGAATTGGAGAGGGTGGGCTGGAAGGTGTTCTCTGAGCTAGAACTGCTTGTTCTGACAAACTGTGTATACATTTTGTGTAATGACCAGGCATCTACCAATGGCATTTAAATCAAGACCTTTAAACTCATTTCACTTGTAATCTACACACACGATTTTCTAAAGGAGAAAGGTTAAAGCTTTATACCTGTTAAAGCTTTATACCTGTGAGATCCACAAAGCTCCTTTTCTATGTTTAATAACAATAACTACCTTGTCTTAATATAATGCACATTATAATATAAATTAAAAACTGTAATTTTATCATTCATTTAATAAATGCTGGCCATAAAGGTCAAGATCCATGAAGCAGACATTGATTAAAATTAGCTTTACATTTGAAAGGAAAAATGTAAATGTAAAGTTTGCTATTAAAGAGCAAGATTCAGCTAGATCTAGATTTTTTCAGAGTATGGTAATGACTTCTGTACAATTCTGTATTATTTTTAAAAGGTCTGAAAGAGCAGATTTTCAAAGGCACAAGTGGCAGATAGGCATCTTGCTCTGTAAGGGCCATTTGTGCCTTTGAAAATCTACTCAGAAGTGGATAAAATCACTTGTAGCATTATATTAGTAGAACAAACAATTTAGGGGAAGTGTGAAGGTGGTATCAATTACAGAAACGCTGAGGGAATCCAGGCTTAGATGGTTTAGGCATGTGAAAAGAAGATTGGAAAAATATATAGGAAACAGGATGTTAAAATTAGAAGTGGAGGGTAAGAGTAGAGTTGGAAGTCCCAAAACTAGATGAATGGATGTCAAACAAAAGGAATAGACTAGTTGTGGAGTTTCTGAGGAACTGCTTCAAGACAGAGTGGAATGGAGAAGAAGGACTCGAAGAATTGACCCCATATGAATGAAACTAGAAGAAGAAAAAGAAGAAAAGCAGGAATATGGTATAGAAAATACTTACTGCCTGGTCTCTGCCCCCTATCAGTTTTATGCGGTGCTTAGACACTGTCATGAATATAAATAGGAAGATGAAGTGCAACATTAAGAAATATTTTATTTGCTTGTCTTTTCCAGGGACACAATCAAATCATAATGTACAGCAGACCAGTATATTTTTGTATCTTGTGTGGCCTTATTTTGCTGCTAGATGCTGGATCTAAAGACAAAAATCCTTCGATTTACACAGTATATGGCTTGAAGCTCTTTTCTCCTGGATCTCTCCAATCAGCCAGAGACCATATAATAGGTGAGTTGATACTTTGCTTGTGAATGTAAAAATGAGCTAACCATTAGCTGGAGAGCCTGCATTTTCCCATGTTGACAATCAAATGAATGTTATGGGGAAGTGTCTTTGTCCCCTTCATTCATCTAAAGGTTAAACCTGTAGAAAAACTTTGAAGAAGTCAGCATACAGATATGGTGGCACTGGGCATCCATCCCTCACCCCAAAAACAGTTCTTAAAAAGAAAGATTATATTTGTATTCTCTGTAGAAAACTAACAGTCACTGATGATATTAGAAAAAGACATTGTGAAATTCAGTTATGCTTTGTACGGTGGTCATATACAGAAAGACATCACATCACAGATCAGCAACCTTCCCCACTCTCTGCTGCTCTGGGGAAGTCACACCTGCTATACTGCATTGTGTCTGCGCAGCTCGTTACTGGTAAAATATTTGCAACCTGATGATGGTTAAGACAAGAGCAACAAATATAGATTTAAATTTTCATCATGAGTCAAAGAGCTGTGTGTGTGTAAACAATGATGAAGGGGAAAACATTATAACAATTACCAGTATAATGAAGGATATAAACAATGAGGGTGGCGTAATTTAAGGTAGTGAGGAGAAATGGGATGAAACTGAAAAAAACCCCTTAGGCTTAATATTGGGAAAACTTCCTGACAGTGAGATTGGTTGGCTGTAGAACAGTCTCCCAAAGGAAGTGGTGGAAGCCCAGTTGTTTAAGACATTTAAAACAAGAGAAAACAAAGTATTGGAGGAAGCAAGCTTGTGGCATGGCCTAGATAACCTAATAAGACTTTTCCATCTGTGATCGCTATGCCTGTGTGTAGCTGCAGCTAAAGTTTGCTTATGCTATTTTTAGGATGGACTTATGGCACTGTACGTGTACTTGTTGGCTCCCATTTCCCCTTACCACAGACTGGGGGAAAACGAAGACCTGCATCACTTATTTTCTTCTTACATCTTATTTTATCTGCCTGTCAAAAGTGAACAGTAAAAATGCTGATAAATAATTCATCAAGAATCCTAAATGACTCCAGGGATAAGATAAATGGAAAAACTATAGCAACGACTATAGAATGAGCGAGCTTATAAATGGGCTAATTTTGGCTGGCCTTAGAGACATCATGGAGCAGAGTCTTGAAGCAGACTGGAAAAGAGGGAGGGAGGTGGAGAGAGATTACAAACTCATATTCGCATTTGGAACCTATAAAAAATAGAAGCCAGCTGCCTTAAGCATCTCACCCTCTTCTTGTTTTCTAGCTGTGAAAGCAGGTAATTCTTAGTATTACAGTGTCCCATTCATTGTCATCATTCCACCATGTTTCTGGGATGCCTATTATATCAATAATCTCATTTAATACCAGGCACTCAAGTTCGCCCATCTCAATATTTAAACTTCTAGCATTTGTATATAAACACTTTTAAAATTTGTCACTTTTTAGTTGTCTGCCTTCATGTGATGTGATTGAATGGGACACTTTTTTTCATTTGACTGTTTCTCTTCAGTTCCTACCTGTACTTTATCAAATTCTATCCTCTCTTTACTAGGATATTGAGAATCCTCATTAATAGATCCCCTCTCTGTGGGATCTCTCTGTCTGAATTATGTGCTCCTTTGCACCTTTTGGCTTTCCACTAGCCTTTAGTTTAAAAACTCCTTTCTGACCTTTTTAATTTTACATGCCAGCAATCTGGTTCTATTCTGGTTTAGGTGGAGCCCATCCTTCCTATATAGGCTCCTCTTTCCCCAAAAGATTCCCCAATTCCTAATAAACCTATCACAAATTCCTAGGCCAAAAGTAGTACTGTTTGTTTCCAGTATGCTTTAACAGATAACACCGGGTAAGTGGATGGTGACCATTTATTTTTGTATTTTGCCATTTCCTTTTTCACTTCTAAAACAAGAAGTTTTTATAGAATCTTTTCCTGGTTCTTCAATACAACATTCAAATGTGTCTCACCCACACTGAGAAGATACCCTGGGGGGAGGGATAGCTCAGTGGTTTGAGCATTGGCTTGCTAAACCCAGGGTTGTGAGTTCAATCTTTGAGGGGGCCACTTAGGGATCTGGGGCAAAATCAGTACATGGTCCTGCTAGTGAAGGAAGGGGCCTGGACTCGATGACCTTTCAAGGTCCCTTCCAGTTCTAGGAGATGGGATATCTCCATTAATTTATTTAAAGCAGCAGCAGCAGTACTGGCCCACAGGTATATCTGGTACTGGGGAAAATCAAGGGCCAGATTTTCTATCAGTAATGCTCAGCACCCGCAACCTGGGTCAGATTTCAGAAGTACTCAACTCCCATTTAGGTACCTAAGTGAAGTGGCTGGATTTTCTCAAGTGCTCAGCACCTAATAGCTTCCATGGTTCTCAATTCAGATTGATTAGGTTCAATACTGAATGGCAAATAAATCTTTACTGGAGTGACTGGTAGTTCAGGGGCTTGCTGATGAGACATGGATCCTATGTCACTGGTTCAAATCCAGCACAGGGCAGTAGTCACCAAAGTTTGCCATCATCTGATTTCTGCTGTTCAATGATGTGGCAAGTGATTTGCTGATCTCACTCATAAGAACTATCACATATTAAGTACATAACCACTTACATTAACAAACATGCTTTTAGCATTTATTGGCTGAAATGGGCTCAGTTCTTCACTTCTTACTTAGTTAATCTCCCAATGAGGTCAACTGAAATAAGGAATTCAAGATTGACTCCAATGAAGAAACTGATTAAAGGCGTGATCCTACAGCCATTTAAGTAGATAGCAAAACTGGCATTGATTTATTCTTGATCATCTCCTAAATGGATTGCCTGCTAAGGCATAGACCAGTTTAAAACACATTTTATATGTAATGATGTTATACATCTAACAAGTTTCTACTGAATTGAGTTTGGTGGCACCTTAAAGACTAACAGATTTATTTGGGCATAAGCTTTCGTGAGTAAAAACCTCACTTCTTCGGATGCATAGAGTGAAAGTTACAGATGCAGGCATTATGTGTCAGTATATAATGCCTGCATCTGTAACTTTCACTCTATGCATCCGAAGAAGTGAGGTTTTTACTCACGAAAGCTTATGCCCAAATAAATCTGTTAGTCTTTAAGGTGCCACCAGACTCCTTGTTATTTTTGTAGATACAGACTAACACGGCTACCCCCTGATACTTGAATTGAGTTTGTTTCACAATCTAGTAATAAACCTTTTACAGTAATTCACTCTGCAGCTTCAGAATCACCAGTTTCTTAGTCAGACTTCCAAGTGCAAAAATTTTGGTTGATTTTATATATATATAAAATCCACACTTCTACCCCGATATAACGCTGTACCTCGGGAGCCAAAAAATCTTACCGCGTTATAGGTGAAACTGTATTATATTGAACTTGCTTTGATCCACCAGAGTGTGCAGTCCCCCCCTCCCCCCGAGTGCTGCTTTACTGTGTTATATCTGAATTCATGTTATATAGGGTCACGTTATATCGGGGTAGAGGTGTGTGTGTGTGTGTGTGTGTGTGTGTGTATGTATGTGTATAGATATATAGATATATATAGTTTCATAGTTATCAGAAATAACACAGTACTTCTGGAAAACTTTAGTTGTATATTCTATGGCCCTTCAGACAAAAGTTCATTGATTTCTCAATATACAACTCCGGAACACTTAAATATAATATACTTTGCTTGTAATTTATTATACTATGCCTTATTTTTCACTTTATGCTGTACCTATAAAGACATCTCTACACCATGAGTGAAATTCTAGCTCCATTAAAGTTAATGGCAAAACTTCCATTGTCTTCAGTATGGCTAGGATTTCACCCCGTATTATTAGCACAATCTAGAATACTGAAAACAGAAATACTTGAATATCTTCACCATTTAAAGGAACTGTTTAAGTCCAGACAGCTCCAGCAGTCTGGCAGCACAATGTGTAACCACACACAAGATCTACATTTGAATCTACATTCAGAATTCTTCATGTGGTGAAAGAATGGATTTGCTACCTCTTGAGAAGGATACAAAGTTTACCGACTTGAAGAATCCAGAAGCTTGTTATGATAACGTTATGTTTTGTGAACAGCAAGAGGTTGTCCAACTCTTTGGCCATGAGGAAATGTTGCAACATAGCTGTTGCTGTACGGAGGGAGGACTGCATTATAAAGGAAGAAAATGGTGGACGGGACTGCAGGGGTTAAGTCAATGCCCTGCATTCTCACTCAGGCAAGCCTTAGCCCTTAAACCATGATATAAAAGAAATGAGAAATTTTGGTCAGACTATGGGTGAGGAAGAGCCAGAAATGATGCTTTAGGTGCCACTAAAATAAGTAAACTTACAACAATTACCTGCTATCACAGCTAGAAAACAAGAAGAGGGTGAGATGCTTAAGGCAGCTGGCTTCTATTTTTTTATAGGTTCCAAATGCCAATATGAGTTTGTAATCCCTCTCCACCTCCCTCTTACATACAAAATATTAGGAGTGACAGAGTAGCTTGTGCTGGCGAAGGAGTGGCACTATATGTGAAAGAAAGCATAGAGTCAAATATAGTAAAAATCTTAAATGAATCAAACTGTACTATAGAATCTGTATGGATAGAAATTCCATGCTTGAATAATAAGAGCATAGCAGTAGGAATATGCTACCGACAACCTGACCAGGATGGAGACTATGAAATGCTCTGGGAGATGAGATGCTATACAAATAGACAACTCAATAATAATGGTGGATTTCTGCTATTCTCATATTGACTGGGTATATGTCACTTCAAGACAGGTTACAGAAATAAAGTTTCTGGACACCATTAATGACTGCTTCTTGGAGCAGCTAATTCTGGAACCCACAAGCGGAAAGCCAATTCCTGATTTAGTCCTAAGTGGAGCACAGGATATGTACAAGAAGTGAATATAACTGAACCACGCAGTAGTAGCAACCATAATATAATTAAATTTAACATCCTTAGAGGGGGGGAACCCACCACAGTAGCATTTAACTTCATAAAGGGGAATTACACAAAAATGAAGAAACTAGTTAAACAGAAATTAAAAGGAACAGCCACAAGAATGAAATGCCTGCAAGTTGCAGGGAAACTTTTTAAAAACACCACAATAGAGGCTCACATTAAATACCCCAAATTATAAAGAATAGTAAGGACCAAAAAAAGTCACCATGGCTAAACAGAGTAAAACAAGTGACTAGAGGCATAAAGGCATCCTTTAAAAATTGGAAGTCAAATCCTACTGAGGAAAATAGAAAAGAGCATAAACTCTGGCAAGTCAAGTGTAATTAGGCAGGCCGAGGGAGGGATAGCTCAGTGGTTCGAGCATTGGCCTGCTAAACGCAGGGTTGTGAGTTCAATCCTTGAGGGGGCCACTTAGGGATCTGGGGCAAAAATCAGTACTTGGTCCTGCTAGTGAAGGCAGGGGGCTGGACTCGATGACCTTTCAAGGTCCCTTCCAGTTCTATGAGATAGGTATATCTCCATATATTAAAAGAATTTGAAGAGCAATAAGCAAAAACTAACAGCTTTTTTTTAAAGTACATCAGAAGCAGGAAACAGTCAGTGGGGCCACTGGATGATCCAGGAGATAAAGGAGCACTCAAGGAAGACAAGGCCATTGCAGAGAAACTAAATGAATTCTTTGCATCTGTCGTCACTGCAGAAGATGTGAGGGAGATTCCTACACCTGAGCCATTCTTTTTAGGTGACCAGTCCTGAGGAACTGTACCAAATTGAGTTTTCAATAGAAGAGATTTTGGAACAAACTGATAAATAAAATAGTAGTAAATCACCAGAAACAGATGGTATTTACCTAAGAGTTCTGAAGGAACTCAAATGTGAAATTGCAGAACTACTAACTGCAATGTAACCTATCACTTAAATCAGTTTCTGTACCAGATGACTGGAGGATAGCTAATGTGATGCCAATTTTTTTAAAAGGTGATCCTGGCAATTACAGACCAGGAAGCCTAACTTCAGTACCAGGAAAATTGGTTGAAACTATAGTGAATAACAGAAATATCAGACCTAGATGAACATGATTTGTTTTGGAAGAGTCAACAAGGCTCTGTAAAGGGGAAATCATGTCTCACCAATCTATTAGAATTCTTTGAGGGGGTCACAAACATGTGGACATGGATGATCCAGTGGATATAGTGTACTTGGACTTTCAGAAAGCCTTTGACAAGGTCTCCCACCAAAGGCTCTTAAGCAAACTAAGCAATGATGGGATAAGAGGGAATGACATTTCATGGATCTGAAATTGATTACAAGACAGGAAACAAAGGGCAGGAATAAAAAGTCAGTTTTCAGAATAGAGAAAGGTAGATAGCAGTGTCACCCAGGGATCTGCATTGGGATCAAAGCTGTTCAACATATACATAAATGGTCTGGAAAAAGGGTTAAACAGTGAGGTGGCAAAGTTTGCAGATGATACAAAGTTACTCAAGATAGTAAAGTCCAAAGCAGACTGCGAAGAGTTACAAAGGGATCTCACAGCACTATGTGACTGGGCAACAAAATGGCAGATGAAATTCACCATTGATAAATACAAAATTATGCATATTGGAAAATAATCTCAACTATACATACAAAGTGATGGGGAGTTAATTAGCTATTAGCACTCAAGAAAGGGATCTTGGAGTGATTATGGAGAGTTCTCTAAAAACATCCGCTCAATGTGCAGCAGCAGTCAAAAAAGCTAACAATGTTAGGAACCATTAGGAAAGGGATAGTTGAGAAGATAGTAAATATCATAATGCCTCTATATAAATCCATGGTATGCCCACACATGGAATACTGTATGCAAGTCTGGTCACCCCATCTCAAAAAAGATATATTAGAAATGGAAAAGATACAGAGAAAGCCAACAAAAAATGATAAGGGGTATGGAACAGCTTCCGTATGAGGAGAGAGTAAAAAAACTGGGATTGTTCAGCTTGGAAAAGAGACGACTATGGGGTGATATGATAGAGGTCTTTAAATTCATGACTGGTGTGGAGAAAGTGAATAATCGGAAGTGTTATTTACTTCTTTTCATGACACAAGAACCAGGGGGGTCACCCAATGAAATTATCAGGCAACAAGTTTAAAACACACAAAAGGAAGTACTTCTCCACACTACGTACAGTCAACCTATGGAACTTGTTGCTAGGGGACGTTGTGAAGGCCAAAACTATAACTGGATTTAAAAAAGAATTAGATAAATTCATGGAGGATAGGTCCATCAATGGCTATTAGCCAAGATGGTCAAGGATGCAACCCTATGGTCTGGGTGTCCCTAGGCCTCAGACTGCCAGATGCTGGGAGTGGATGACAGGGGATGGATCACTTGATGATTGCCCTGTTCTGTTCATTACTTTTGAAGCACCTGGCATTGGCCACTGCCAGAAGACAGGATGCTGGGCTAGATGGACTGTTGGTCTGACCCAGTATGGCCATTCTGATGTTCTTATAGCAGATCATCTTTTATCTATGTCTGTTACCTCTAGCAATAACTGAGCTTCTGTGGGAGGTAGGGGGACGCCTTTCTGAATGTTCTCTTCAGCTCCCTTTGTAAGAAAAGATTATTCCTCATCCAAAGGAATCCCCCCTCCTACCCTCTATTCTAGAATAAAGCTAATTAGCTCTCAGTTCCTGCAAACAGGCCAGGTATTTGGATTACTAGCCTTTAAATACTAGCTCTTGATAAAACCACATGCTTTATTTTAACCAATTACAAACAAAAATACTTGCACCAAAATTGCCACTGGTTACCATGGTATTTTAAATCAAAATGCATATGAAAACCCCACCTTCTATTACTGTATTGGAGGGAGCCTCCAAACTTCATGTGAAAATAGCAGTGTTCCAGCTCTCGGAGCTGGAGGTGTTGCATGTGCAAACACGCATTACTACTTAAACAAGAAGGTGCTAGGTACTTTTAAGAATGCATTGTATTCCAGCCCCCTCTGGGATTCATAATTCAACTTTAATTGTGTAACTAGCCTTTCTTAATGGTCTGCTCTTCCTAGGAGAAACCAGAAAATTCCTATATCCAGTCCTCTTAAAGGCAAGGGCCTTTGAAACATCCCTTTCCCAGGCTACTCTCTGACACAGGATAAGATTAACATGTTTTAGGATTACTCCAGGGAGCATCAAAGAGGGAGTGAGATGGCAAGATTGCTCTTGACAGCCAGCCTCCCTCACCCCCTCTCTCATACTCACACCCCTTCATTCACACACTCGCCTCTGACACATTGGCAGTGAGTTCTATTTCCTGTCCTATTAATTACTCCCCCGCCCCCATCCAGGCTGTTCTTGGGTCACAATAGTTAGAGAAATCATTTAGCCTTCAAACTAGTAATATCAAGCTAGCTATAAAGTGGTCCCCTTGCCTCACAGCGAGGATCTCTTTCTCTTATCAGTGCTGGGCTTCTGCAAAACCCTCCTTGTAATCACTGAATTTCAAGTGATCTTGAAATGTTTGGTCTGGGGGACCAAAAATCTCTGTGATCAAATGGAGGGATCCAGATAACTCTAGGTAGTTTGACATCTTTACCATTGCTTTTCCTCAATACCAATCCAAGAATAGCTTGGCATGACTAGAAAAAGGAGAGAGGAGAGAAGTAAAGGTAGCAAATGTTGTAAGCTGGCGGGGGCAAACTTTTTGGCCCGAGGCCCACATCGGGGTTGCACAACTGTATGGAGGGCCGGGTAGGGAAGGCTGTGCCTCCCCAAACAGCCTGCCCCCTGCCCCCTATCACTTTCCACCCCCTGACAGCCCCCCTCAGAACTTCCAACCCATCCAACCCCCCCTGTTCCCTGACTGCCCTCCCAACCTCTATCCACATCCCCACCCCCTGACAGGCTCCCCGGGACTCCCACTCCCAACCCTCCCTGTTCCCCATCCTTTGATCGCCCCCACAGAACCTCCACCCCATCCAACCGCCCCCTCCTTCCTGACTGCCCCCCAGAACCCTCCACTCCCTTACCCAACCCCACCGCTCCCCACCCCTTACCAGCAGCAGGAGCTCGCAGCCGCCTGGCCAGAGCCAGCTGCACTCCCCACGCTGACCAGCAGGAGCAGCGGGCCAGAGTGCGGCTTGCGCGGCAGAATGGCTGCAGGGGAAGGGGAACAGCGGGGGAGGGGCTGGGTACTAGGCTCCCTGGCTGGGAGCTCAGGGGCCGGGCAGGAGGGTCTCGCGGGCCGGATGTGGCCCACGAGCCGTAGTTTGCACACGTCTGTTATAAGCCCTCTCAATGGCATTTACAAGCAAGAGATGGAGAACATGATATTTCTGCATGCTTTTATGTATATGCAATTTTTGTTAGTGCTAGGATACCACGGTGATGGGCACATTATAAATACCAGCATAGGTGTTCAGTTCATTGAGCTGTGTCACACCAACCCTAAAGCACTTATACTTTTTCTCAGAGGGGTAGCCATGTTAGTCTGTATGGTTAGTCTTTAAGGTGCCACCAGACTCCTCGTTGTTTTTATACTTTTTTTGCGTCTGACCCCTGAGCTTGTCCTATCTCTTCTGTGTTTGAATTCTTCAGCAGGAGTTATGAAACTAGATACTTGTAGGATAATATGATAGGTGAAGAAGCATTAATATATGCAGTCAGCTCTAACAGAGCATATTGCTACATTATTTTAACCCAGCAAGATATATTATCAAGAAGGACTGTAAGTAAAATGGGATAATTGGAATATAGCAAAGAAAACAAATATCATTGGTAATGTTTGGTTTTGTTTTAAAAGTCAGTATGGAAATAAGAGAAACGTCAGCAGTTTGTTGGATTTAAGTATTATCAGGACAAATGAGAAAAAAATGCAGACAGCCCAGCATGTATAACTAATAAATATATGCTTGTTCACAGGGAAAATTGCCAGGAACAGCAGAACATTTTTCTGTAAGAAATGGGGCAAACAATCCATGCAATTTGCAACACAATTTTTCACAGTCTCCCAATGGCCTTGTTAACATAACTATCAGATTGGTTTTTCTTTGACTAAAACTGTAATCTGCCGTGCGTTGCCCCTCTCCTTTTTAACATGGACTACAGATCATATTTTCCTTAGTTCCTTATGATGCAGTTTCAATTTGACTCGTGTTGGCAGCAATTCATGCGCTGCTCTTTTGCCATACCCTCTCCTTTTATTTCCCCAGGTCTTACCAAGAAAATCTCTTCTTCAGAATCTGCTTATCTCATTTTTTTTAACATACTGTTATTTCTATCTTGTTTCTTTCCCCCTCATTTTGTTTGTTCTGCAGCACTCTGAATATTTCATTTCTTGCTTCTCTAAATTTACTATGCCACCTGAATATGTCTGGCTTCAGCTTCCCGCATCACTGATTATCTTCACCCATCCCAGTGGTGTTGCTTACACAGGGCTTGATCGCGCAAGGTGCTGAGAATTCAGGCTAGGATCCAGCACAGTGTTTAAGCATGTGATTAAATTTAACCATATGAATAGTCCCGTTGAAGTTAGTGAGACTGTTCATCTGCTTAAAGTTAAGCATGTGCTTAAATGCTTTGCTAGATCATGGCCAGCATGCGCTGTACCTTGCAGGATTGAGCCCACAGAGACAGCAGTGATGTGATCAGAACACAAGACAGGAAGCACAGACCCTGAGTACTAATCCTGCTTCCTTTGACCATGGGAAAGTCACTTAAAGTGAGGGACCGCTCTGAAAAGTGGCTATGTATAAATGGCACCTTCTTACTCAATAGATCAGCTTGCCTTTGAATATTTTTTTTTACTATTTAAATAAGTTTCTGGTTTTTAATTCTGGCCATTCTGCAGAGTCAAGGCAGCTATGAGAGAGTGAGCTGGATTCTATTCTGGCTCACACATCATCAGCAGAACTGGTAACTAACTTCCAGTTACAGAATCTTTATTGATGATGATGCATGTATTATCCAGAGCTCAGTAATTCCAGGTTGAGTTTGCAGAGCCCTCAAGTTAAGGAAAAAAATATTTTTTACTTTTAAATTGAACAGAATTGATCTTAAAAGTGGTTGAGAAATGGTAAATGGAGACTACATTATGCCATTTTCCCCCGGTCACTTTTCAAAGTAGAACTGAACTTTAACTCTTTGTGTATTAGTTTATATATCTGTAAAACAGGAAATAATATTTACCTCAGGCGGTTGTGAGAAATAATGTTGATAAAATGCTTTGGAGGATAAATAGGTTTGTATGAATTCTTCATAGCTAGCGCTACCTATTATTGCTTTTAGAGAAACATTAAATATAAATAAATTTAAATAATTAAATGCCAGCAAAATGTAACCATTGTTCCTAACATCAAAATCTATGCAGAAAGCATTAAAATATAATGGAAAAGTAACTTATCTCAGTTTGAGGCAACTTCTCTCTGTTTTTCATACAAATATGTTCAGTTATTGTGACATTCAAATATGTGCTAACATACATCTTGTTTTAATTTCAGTGTTTTTGTATTGCTTCCCTGCAATTTCTCTTCTTGGCCTTTTCCCTCAAATCAACACCTTTTGTATATATCTCTTGGAACAAATAGACATGTTGCTTTTTGGTGGTTCTGGTAAGTAGTTTATTGTAGCCTGAGCTCATCTGTTCATGCCCACAGCCATAAATTAAGCTGGGTTGTACTGCACATTTTGAGGCCTCATTCACACTACAATTGAAACAGTGCTAGTGACAGCCATGCAGGGCCGGGGCCGGTGCAAGGAAGTTTCGTGCCCTAGGCGAAATTTCCACCTTGCGCCCCCCCCCCAGCCCTGCAGCAGCTCCCCAACCCCCCCGCCCTGATGCGCCCACCCCCACCCCCCCCGTGTGGCAGCTCCCCACCCTAGCTCACCTCTGCTCCGCCTCATCCCCGAGCACGCCGCCCCCGCTCTAATTCTCCTCCCCTCCCAGGCTTGCGGCGCCAAACAGCTGATTGGTGCCGCAAGCCTGGGAGGCGGGAGAAGTGGAGCAGCGATGGCATGCTCGGGGAGGGGGCGTAGCGGAGATGAGCTGGGGTAGGGAGCCCTGCGGCAGCTCCACCCCACCCCACCCTGAGGCACCCCCCCACCCCGTGGCAGCTCCCCACCCCCCCAGCCCGGGGAGCCGTGTGACAGCTCCCCACCCCAGCTCACCTCTGCTCCACCTCCTCCCCGAGCATGCCACCCCTGCTCTAATTCTGCTCCCCTCCCAGGCTTGCGGTGCCAAACAGCTGATTGGCGCCGCAAGCCTGGGAGGTGGGAGAAGTAGAGTGGCCACTGCGCTGGGGGAGGGAGTCTGAGCCACACGTGTCAGCGCGCCGCCGGCAGCCCAGCCCAGGAATGCTGTAAAAAAAAATTGGGGGCACCGCTTTTTGGTGCCCCCAAATCTTGGCGCCCTAGGCAACCGCCTAGTTTGCCTTAATGCAGTCACGCAGTTACACATGATTTCTTGCATATGGACGAGGATTTTTTCTGAGAACAGCAGTACTTAAACTGTGTGTTAGACTATGAACCACTCCCATAGAAATGTTTTTAGCTTGTGTAACATGATCCTTGGTAAAACTTAAATCCTTTTCCATATGAGGGAAAACATGTTAGAAGCATGGTGATTTCTGTCATCATTTCAAGTACAGTATGGATAAGCCCAAAAAGAGAAAGGGACTATTTCGTAATTCCCCCTTTCCCCCAGCTCAAATAAGAAAAAAAAATCATATGGCTAAAACTACCATATGCATCTGGGGTAGCTTTTCTTTAACTTCTTGACTCTTGAATAATGTAGCAGATCTGAGGGCAAAACATGTTGGGTAAAACCCCGACCCCATCAAAGTCAAGGGAAGTTTTGCTCCGACTTCCATGGAGCCAGAATTTCACCTGGTGAGAGTGCTACCAAATATGCTGACTTTTTTTTTTTCCCCCCCCATTTTGTTTTTTGTTTCGGAGGAATGCTGCAATGGAATTCAGCAGTATAAGGGTTAACGCATTTTAAAGCAGCATCCTTCCTTTCCTCCTCTTCAAAAATGAAAAAAGGATAGGCGGCAACATTTTGGCAGGGCATATAAATATAAAATATAAAAAATAATAGACCTTTAGGGTGAAATCCTGGTCCCGCTAACGTCAATGGCAAAACTCCCATTGATTTAGTGAGGCCAGAATTTCACCCTTAATCTCTTGAGGAACTTGTTTAACTGATCAAAATATTGAAGGCTTTCTTTATACAAAGAAAGAGAATAACACTATGATACAAGATTTCTATTAATTAAATTCTGGTTGAGCGAATCCTTTTTTGTTTTTCTTTTGGTTGCAGCTTGTTTCATCTAGAAAGTAACAAACTTTTGATGTCTGTATTTCAGCTGCTACTGGATTGATATCTGCCCTCTACAGTATTTCTCGAAGCTTTGTAGTTGTGATTGTACTGTATGCTTTCTGCTTCAATGCAGTGAAGGTAAGTGGGAATAACTGCGGTGGCAAAATGGACTATCCATGCTTCAGGAGATACTCTAGTTTAGTGAGTGGCTTTAGCTCTAATTTGTCGTGCGTCCATTTTATCAATTCTTATTTCCCAAAATAACTTAAAACATGTCTCACAAATGTACTTTGTATAAGCTGCTCTGTAATATTTAGAAATCTAAGTGAAATACTGGTGTAAATGTTAACCTAACACCCATTACTTCATGGAACATTGGAGTCTGGCCATCCTACCTGAAATTGTTGCATTGTGTTTTCAATACAAAGGGCCAAAAGCAGCCATGGTATAAATAGGCATGGCTCCCACCAACTTCAGTGCAAGTTACTCCTGATCATGCCCATGCTGAATTTGGTCCAAATTCTTAACAAAGACTCTGCTTTCTTTAAAAACAAAATAAAATGGCACATGCACTCCCTGCTAGGGTTACCATTCGTCCGGATTCCCCCAGACATGTCCGGCTTTTTGAGCTAAAAATAGCATCCGGGGGGAATTTGTAAATGTCCGGACTTTCCCCCACCCCCCATGCAGAGCGCGCGCGCCTAACAGGGCAGCCGGCCGGATGGTGCCATTTACATGGGGCTCCGACAGCCAGAGAGAGCCCCTCCTCCGCTTCCCCTGCAGCAGAGATCACTCCCTCCCTGCATTCGCAGATCGTGTGGAGGATGGTGTGGACTGCACTCTCAGCAAGTTTGCAGATGACACTAAACTAGGAGGCGTGGTAGATACACTAGAGGGTAGGGATCGGATACTGAGGGACCTAGACAAATTAGAGGATTGGGCCAAAAAAAACCTGATGAGGTTCAACAAGGACAAGTGCAGAGTCCTGCACTTAGGACGGAAGAATCCCATGCACTGCTACAGACTAGGGACCGAATGGCTAGGTAGCAGTTCTGCAGAAAAGGACCTAGGGGTCACAGTGGACGAGAAGCTGGATATGAGTCAACAGTGTGCTCTTGTTGCCAAGAAGTCTAACGGCATTTTGGGCTGTATAAGTAGGGGCATTGCCAGCAGATCGAGGAACGTGATCGTTCCCCTTTATTCGACATTGGTGAGGCCTCATCTGGAGTACTGTGTCCAGTTTTGGGCCCCACACTACAAGAAGGATGTGGAAAAATTGGAAAGAGTCCAGCGGAGGGCAACAAAAATGATTAGGGGTCTGGAGCACATGACTTATGAGGAGAGGCTGAGGGAACTGGGATTGTTTAGTCTCCAGAAGAGAAGAATGAGGGGGGATTTGATAGCAGCCTTCAACTACCTGAAGGGGGGTTCCAAAGAGGATGGAGCTCGGCTGTTCTCAGTGGTGGCAGATGACAGAACAAGGAGCAATGGTCTCAAGTTGCAGTGGGAGAGGTCCAGTTTGGGTATTAGGAAACACTATTTCACTAGGAGGGTGGTGAAGCACTGGAATGGGTTAACTAGGGAGGTGGTGGAGTCTCCTTCCTTGGAGGTTTTTAAGGCCCGGCTTGACAAAGCCCTGGCTGGGATGATTTAGTTGGGAATTGGTCCTGCTTTGAGTAGGGGGTTGGACTAGATGACCTCTTGAGGTCCCTTCCAACCCTGATATTCTATGATTCTATGATCGCCTCCGGCAGTCTGGAGCCCCTCTCCCGCTCCTACTCCCCTGCTGCCCAGCGTGCCGGGACGAGCGGCAGGGTAAGGGGGTCAGGGGATTGGAGAAGGGGCAGGGAGGTGCTGGAGGGGGCAGTCAAGAGACGGGGGGGGGGTCGGGAGTTCGGGGGGGGCTTTCTGGGACGGGGTGTGGATAAGGTTTTGGGCAGTCAGGGTACAGGTAGGGGGTAGGGTCCTGGGGGGCAGTTAGGGTGGGGGGGGTCTTAGGAGGGGGCAGTTAGGGGACAAGGAACAAGGAGGCTTAGATAGGGGGTGGGGTTCTGGAGGGCAGTTAGGAGCAGGGGTCCCAGGAGGGGGCAGTCAGGGGACAAGGAGTGGTGAGGGGGTTGGGAGTTCTGGGGGTGGGGCTGGCAGGGGTGGGGAGAGGGATCGGAGCAGTCAGAGGACAGGGCGCAGAGGGGTTTAGATGGGTCGGGAGTTCTGGGGGGGCTGTCAGGGGATGGGGAGTGGTTGGATGGGGCGTGGGAGTCCCAGGGGTCTGTGTGGGGGTGGGGGTGTGCATAAGGGTTGGGGCAGTCAGGGTACAGGTAGGGGGTAGGGTCCTAGAGGGTCAGTTACGATGGGGTCTCAGGAGGGGGCAGTCAGGGGACAAGAGGCAGGGAGGCTTAGGTAGGGGGTGGAGTCCTGGGGGGCAGTTAGGGGCAGGGGTCCCAGGAGGGGGCAGTCAGGGGACAAGGAGCGGGGGGAGGGTTGGGGGTTCTGAGGGTGGCGGGAAGTGGGAGGGAGTGGAAGGGGCAGGGACGGGGCTAGGATAGGACAGGGGCGGGACTAGGGCAGGGCTCCTCTCATCCTCTTTTTTGCTTGCTGAAATATGGTAACCCTACTCCCCGCCCCCAAGCAACTTCCCTCCCCCTTTTTTAAATTACAACAGCATGCAGTACAGTTGCTCTAATTTTGAGCTTGTTATATTTTCTACAGAACATTGTTAGGCTACATGTACACTGCAAAAAACACAAAACAAAACTGATGGCAGTGAGTCTCAAAGCCTGGATCATCTGACTAAGGCTCACAGGGCTCAAAAAAGCAGTGTTGATGTTTCCACTCGGGCTGGAGCCTGGGCTCTGAAACCCTCCCCTCTCAGTGAGTTTCAGAGCCTGAACTCCAGCCCAAGTGGGAATGTCTATACTGCTATTTTGAGCCCCATTGCATGAGCCCGAGTCAGTTAGCCCGAACACTGAGACTCTCTGCCATTGGTGTTTTTTTTGTGGTGTCGATGTACCCGTAATTATGGTGGCTACTAACACTATACTGTAATTAAGAATCTGTCTATATTTCCATTGTTAAACCTGTTTCGGGGGGGGGGTAGTATTGAGCCCTAAAAATATGGCCCATATTGAAATTTGGCCTACAAAGTCTAGAGTCAAAAATGAATTTATATAGGATATATATAATTTCTCTAATACCACACAGCCCCTTTCCTTCTCATTTGGCAATGCTTATGTTGCAGAAGTAGAGGAAAATAGGTGTTTTAATTTTTTTTGTAATTTTGTGCTTGGTATAATTAATTTTTTTTATGATCAGATTGTGTGTGTCCTCTGTAATTTTTGATGTGTCATTTAAACAAACAAACTTTGGAGGTGAAATCCTGGTTCCATTTAAGTCAGTGGTAAAATTCTGGTTGACCTCAGGATTTCACCCTAGATCTCGTGAGATAAAAACAAACTCTTTTTCCTTAATGTTTTTATAGTACTATATAGCAGGCTCAATACCTGATTATTGCACCTGTCAAATATCTGTGGAGTGGTGCTTTAAAGATGTAGGAAGGTGTGAGATACATCTTCAAGCAGCTCTCAGCACCCTTCTAGGCCAGAGGTTTTCAACCAGGGGGTCCGTGGCTCTCCTGGGGGCAGGGGGGGGGGGGGGCGGAGTGTGACCAGGTTTCAAGGCATTCGCCAAAATAAACTAGAGAGCAGGGCTGATGTCAGCATTAGGGGCCCATGGCAGAAAGCTGAAGCCCGAGCCCCGTCTCCTGGAGCTGAGCAACTTAGCTTCACGGGGCCCGATGTGGTGTGGGGCCCCAGGCAATTGCTCAGATTGCTACCCCCTAATGCTGGCCATGACTTTTAATCTACTGGATATGCAGAAAAACAGTTGTGGCACAGGTGGGCCACGGAGCTTTTATAACATGTGTGTGTGTGGGGGGGGGGGGGGCCTCTGAAAGCAAAAGTTTGAGAACTCCTGTGCTAGGCAATAGTGATTCTACTACTGAAAAATCTGAGGGTATGTCTACCCTACAGCGGTGCAGCAATGGTGCTGCAGGTATGCTGCTGTAGTGTAGATGCTTCCTACGTCAACAGTAGGGGTTTCCCCATCAATTTAGGTAATCCACCTCTCTGAGAAGGTGGTAGCATCTACAGTGGCGGTTAGGTCGACCTAACTACATCGCCCAAGGGGTGACATTTTTCACAGCACTGAACAATGTAGCTCGGTGGACCTATGTTTTAGGTGTAGATGGGGCTTTTGTCCCTGTCCCCCCCAAGTATGTGTAAATGAAGGGTGAAATTGTGCACGTTCCAAAACAGCAAAAGGAGAATCATGTTGACACAAAGTCTAACAGCTCATACAGAGGACTTACGGAACTTTCATAGGTGTTGTTAATCAGTGAACACATGTGCAGTTAAGGTATATTGCAGTGCCCCACTTAAAACGTTAGCCTACAGGTACTGCTGTCCCCAATCCTCTATTGTACTGATTATAGTAATATTGCTTTCACCTGGCCCACTTCCATGATGCTAGAAAACTTTCCCAATCCCTGCATCACTGTCACCAGTTCCCAACTCTATGAATGGGTCTGGAACTGGCAGTTGGGAGCAGGGCTGGCGCAACCCATTAGATGACGTAGGCGGTTGCCTAGGGCACTAACATTTGGGGGGGTGGCGACCGTGGCGGCCGGATCTTTGGCCGCCCTGGTCGTCAGCGGTATTTCGGGGGCGGGACCTTCCGCTGCCTAGGGCGGCAAAAAAGCTGGCGGCGCTCCTGGTTGGGAGGAGGGTTGGGTCAGAGCCATGTGCGGAGAGCAGATTTTGAGGCGCCAAATAGCAGGAAACCGGTCGTGTGGAGGAGCACTTTTGGGGATGGAAGTTGTTGTAGGTGTCTGGGAAACGGTCAGGTCTCTTATGAAGATGGAAAAGGAAGGATCGGTAGGGTAGGGGAGAGTCAGGGAGGTTGTGAGGTGGAAAGTTTAAAAATAGCTTTTGTAAATAGCATTAGGGAAAAGCCTTTTACAATATTTCCCCGTTTATACAACTCTTTCTTTTTCAGCATATTAGTTTAAATTACAACATGCAGGTGGCTTTGCAGATAAGCAGTCTTGCCCATGGGTTAGACTTCAAACTGCTTAGAAATACGCTTATAATGCTACCCTGAAGTTGGAGAGTGCTGTGAGAGATTTACAAGATATCTGCTGTAAATTACCCATGTTAAGTGCAGACTTTCTCTTCACACAGAAAAATTATGCCTAATTTGAATTTTTATTGTACTGTTCTCCTGAAGATATTTATAAGCAGAATAATTTAAAGCATATAGAGATAATTCCACTTGGTTTGGCTCATAACCTTAGTCCACTAGGGTTTTAAAAGTCTCATACATCTTTCCTTTATATAACATGAAAGGAGCACTGGCATAAACTTCCCTTGTTCCCAAGTCTCACCTAAATCGTTTTGTCTCTTTATGCAATTACCTAGACTATTGTAAGGGAATGATTCTTCCATTCTTATTCATGAGTAGTACCTGACATTGTGAGTAACCCCATTGACTTCAGTGAGACTATTTGTGGAGGAAGGGTACTAATTCAACTTAAGGGAGGGCAGCAGAATGTGGTCCTAAATAGTGACCATTGTGAAATGTGTGCTTATGCCTGTGTCAGAAGCAAAGTAGTATTTCTTTACAGGTAGTGGACTTGATTCTTGAGTCATACTGAAATCATTAGTATAACAGTGCACACTCACCTCTTGTGAGCGCCTCTTATGATCTGGGTGCAAACCTGCACGCTCTCTGTTCAAGGGGCTCCCTGTCAGCTGTTGCCGTCATCAAGTGGGTCTTCAGTGGCTCATCCCTCTGGCTAAGTCACACAGTCAAACACATGAATGAACAAACAGGGCCTGTCGCTGTGCCCTTGGTAATGTCTGCAGCCCTGTCTCTGGGCTCAGTTCTCAGCCCCTTCTGGGCTAGCTTTAAGCCCATCCCTGCCCTGTTATAGAGCAGTGCCCCAGGGCTTCGTCCCTGGAGACTCTTAAAGTCCTGCCCTTAACTTGGGCTTCTAAATGAAACTTGTCCCCTTCTCAGGGCTTTGGCAACTCTGCCAGTGGGCAGCAGGGGGACCCAGGCCTGCCCACTACTCTGGGTCCTTACCCAGGGACATTATAAATAGCAACCTATGCTGCTTCCTTTAATACTGTAGTTGCTGTTGCTATTCCCTGGGCCACTTTCCATATAGCCCCTTACCTTAGGGATGAAGTTCTCTGTCTGTTCCCTGCTTGAGCAGGGTCTCTCCAAGGCCTCCTCGCCTGGAGAATTTCACAGCCTTCCAAATCCTCATCACCCTTCTGGTCCCAGCCAGCAACTAATCTGCTCAGAACCAGCATCTCCTTTTAACTGGGTCTGCTGCACTCTGATGAGCTGCTTCCCTGCAGCCTTTCTAGATAGGCTGAGAAGACCCACTTTCACGTCTCCTTTTCTGGGATGTGGTGTGGTCAGACCGTGAGGCCTTCAGCAGGGGGCCTCAAAGGGCCTGGTACACTCCATCACAATTGTACACTAGAGACTGCAGCTCAGGCACCATAGAGTCTGGTTCGTTAAGCTGTAGTTCCCAATGATGGGGCGAAAGTTATATTATTAAGCATGTGGTAATCTCAAAGACAGAAATTATGAATTCCAAACTTGTCAGGCTTCAAAGCTACTATTTATTTATATTAAGGAAGTGCCTAGGAAACTGCGCCTAGGATCAGGGGCCCATTGTGCTAGGTACTGTGCATACCAATTACAAAGAAGACAGTGTGTGCCTCGGAACTTCATGTGGAACAAGATGCAACAAATGAATGACACAGATAGTTGGGGTGTATTTATCTTATATGTGCTATGGCATGTGGCTAAGGAATGATAATAATACATTTGATTTGACTAGACATATGGGGTAGTGATGATTGGGAGGGCAAGGTAAGGAACAGAGCAACTATCAGAAGCAGAAACTACAGTTCATCACTGGCTTACCCAATGTCAGAGTTCAAAATTCATTATTTGTTGGTCTCTTTTTATTTTTATTAAAATTTGTCAGAAGCAACAGAAAAAAACAAACATTGGGTATTTTTAATATATTATGGAGATAAAGAAATAAATCAACCAAAAAGATATGGGATTGGAAAATACGATAGCTTGACCCAGAAACAGAAATTATGAGAAGACAAAACATATTGCATGACTTACGAGGAGAGGCTGAGAGAACTGGGCTTATTTATTCTGCAAAACAGTAGAGTGAGGGGGGGATTTGATAGCAGCCTTCAACTACCTGAAGGGGGATTCCTAAGAGGATGGAGCTAGGCTGTTCTCAGTGGTGGCAAAGGACAGAACAAGGAGTAATGATCTCAAGTTGTAGTGGGGGAGGTCTAGGTTGAATATTAGGAAAAACTGTTTCACTAGGACGGTGGTGAAGCACTGGAATGGGTTACCTAGGGAGGTGGTGGAATCTCCATCCTTAATAGTTTTTAAGGCCCAGCTTGACAAAGCCTTGGCAGGGATGATTTAGTTGGGGTTGGTCCTGCTTTGAGCAGGGGGTTGGACTAGATGACCTCCTGTGGTCTCTTTCAAGCCTAATCTTCTATGATTTTCTGACAGTGTTTGACTTGGTACCACATAACATTTTGATTAAAAAACTAGAATAGTATAAAATTCAAATGGTGCACATTAAATGGATTAAAAACTGGCTAACTGATAACGCTTATGTCATAACTATAAAGGGAAGGGTAATAGCTGTCCTGTGTACAGTACTATAAATCCCTCCTGGCCAGAGACTCCAAAATCCTTTTCCCTGTAAAGGGTTAAGAAGCTCAGGTACCTGGCTGGCATCTGACCTAAAGGACCAATAAGGGGACAAGATACTTTCAAATCTTGGGGGGGGAAGGCTTTTGTTTGTGTTCTTTGTTTGGGAGAGTGTTCGTTCTCCGGGACTGAGAGGGACCAGACATCAATCCAGGTTCTCCACATCTTTCTAAGCAAGTCTCTCCTATTTCAAACTTGTAAGTAAATAGCCAGGCAAGGCGTGTTAGTTTTCCTTTGTTTTCTCAACTTGTAAATGTACCTTTTACTAGAGTGTTTACCTTTGTTTGCTGTACTTTGAACCTGAGACTAGAGGGGAGTCCTCTGAGCTCTTTAAGTTTGATTACCCTGTAAGGTTGATTTCCATACTGATTTTACAGAGATGATTTTTACCTTTTTCTTTAATTAAAAACCTTCTTTTTAAGAACCTGATTGATTTTTTCCTTGTTTTAGATCCAAAGGGGTTTTGGATCTTGATTCACCAGGAGTTGGTGGGAGGAAGGAGGGGAATGGTTAATTTCCCCTTGTTTTAAATCCAAGGGGTTGGATTTGTTTTCACCAGGGATTTGGTGAAGGTTTTTCAAGGTTTCCCAGGGAGGAAATCCATTGAAAATGGTGGCAGCCGAACCAGAGCTAAGCTGGTAATTAAGCTTAGAAGTTTTTATGCAGGCCCCTACATTTGTACCCTAAAGTTCAAAGTGGGGATCTCAGTCCTGACATGGTGAATAGCGGTGGGATCATTTTAAACCCAAAAGCCAGTGAGATTTTTTTTTTCCTTCTAGCTGCTTGGAAAGCCGAGCTGGAAGTAGATAGATGCATATCTTATCTCTCCTTGCCTGAAGGCAGAGGTGTTAAGTTTTTTTTACAGGTCCTTTGTTAAGAGAAGGGTTCAATTAGCAAATGACTGGTAAAAGGTATTTACAAGCTGAATTGTTTTTTTTTTCTTTTTACATCCTCGGGAGTAGCTAGTTAGAAAGTTACTGTTAACTCTGCAGCAGCCAGAGCTGAGAGCTTCCCAGTTTGTCAACTGCAAAGGGGGTGACCCAGCACAAGAAAACAGGAAAATGACTACCAAAGAAGAAAAAGCCAAAGAGGAGGCCCACAAGAGAGAGATAGAGCTGAGAGACAGAGAGGAGAAAGCCAAAGAGGAGGCCCACAGGAGAGAGATGGAGCTAAAAGAAAGAGAAGAAAAAGCCAAAAAGGAGGCCCATGAAAGAGAGATGGAGCTGGAAAAAGCCAAAGAGGAGGCTCACAAGAGAACTATGGAGCTGAAAGAAAAAGAGATGGAGGAGAGAGAAAAAGAAAGGAAGCATGAACTGGAAGTAGCAAAGGCTAAGCAGGATGCACCAGCCAATGCTAACAACCCCCCTCCAGGTACCACTTCCCATCCCAGAAAATTCCCCATCTACAAGGCAGGCGATGATACTGAGGCCTTCTTAGAAAATTTTGAAAGGGCCTGCCTTGGATACAGCATCACTGCAGACCAGTACATGGTAGAGCTGAGGCCGCAGCTCAGTGGACCCTTAGCAGAGGTGGCGGCTGAAATGCCTAAGGAACACATGAACAGTTATGAACTTTTTAAAAACAAGGCCAGACTCAGAATGGGGCTAACACCCGAGCATGCCCGTCGGCGGTTCAGAGCCCTAAAGTGGAAACCGGATGTGGCATTTACCAGTCATGCCTACCACATTGACAAAAATTGTGATGCCTGGGTATCAGGAGCAAATGTTAAATCTCTGGAAGATCTGCTTTCCCTAGTAAAAATGGAGCAGTTTTTAGAGGGTGTTCCTGAGGAAATAGAAAGGTACATCCTAGATAGGAAGCCCAAAACTGTAACTGAGGCGGGGGAGATTGGAGCCCAATGGGTGGAGGTGGCAGAAAAGAAAAAAACTAGTAGCAGTTGGAGCGAATATCAGAAGGGGCAAGCCGAAACAAAACCTTACCACCGGGGACAACCCAAGGCCCCACCCACATCCCAAGGGAAACACCAGACGCCTTCTCACCCCACCACAGCAGTATCCACCAACCAACATCGTCCCAGTGATACCTTAGCAGGGCGATGTTTTAAATGTAATGAACTGGGACATATAAAGGCTCACTGCCCCAAGAACCCCAACCGATTACAGTTCATTACACCCCAATCACACCAAAGATCCCCAAACCCAGATGCCTCTCTCATACCCTCGGAGCGAAGGGAAACCTTGAGAGTGGGCGGAAAGAAGGTTACCGCTTGGAGGGACACTGGGGCTCAAGTGTCAACTATCCACCAATCCCTAGTGGACCCCAAACTCATCAACCCAGAGGCTACAGTGACAATTCAACCCTTCGTGTCACAATCTGTAACCTTGCCTACAGCCACGTTGCATGTCCAGTACAAGGGCTGGTCAGGAATGTGGACTTTTGCAGTCTATGACAATTATCCCATTCCCATGCTGCTGGGAGAAGACTTGGCCAACCATGTGAAGGTAGCCAAGAGGGTGGGAATAGTCACCCGCAGCCAGGCTAAGCAAGCTTTCACCCCCATCCCTGTTCCTGAGCCGTCCACCAGGGCCCCGTCTGTGTTACCGGAGACCCAGACAAAGGTGGTGGAACTGGATCCCCTGCCAACGACTGCAACAGCCGTAGTGGATCCAATCCCAGAGACCCAGCCAAAGCCAGTCCCAGAACCGGAACTGGCAACGCAACCAGCACCAGAACCATTGCCAGCCCTGAGTCCAGCGCTTGCAAACCCGTCTACAACTCCAACGCCAGAGGGCACCAGCGAGCCTGAATTGGCAGAAGCAGCAGATAACCCTACCCAAGAGGCTCAGCCAGAGCCTGAGTTACCACATAGTGCTCCAGCGGACAGCGGTTCACAGTCAATGGAAACAGCCCCAGCACCTGCATCGCTTCCAGAGGGACCAAGCCCCAGTCCACAGTCCAAGGAGGAACTGATGTCTCCAGCATCAAGGGAACAGTTCCAGGCCAAGCAGGAAGCAGATGACAGCCTTCAGAAAGCTTGGGCGGCGGCGCGGAGCACCCCACCGCCTCTCAGCTCTTCTAACCGACCCCGGTTTGTTGTAGAACAAGGACTTTTATACAAGGAGACTCTTTCTGGTGGGCACCAGGAAGACTGGCATCCTCAAAGGCAGTTGGTAGTTCCCACTAAGTATCGGGTAAAGCTCTTGAGCTTAGCCCATGATCATCCCAGTGGCCATTCTGGGGTGAACAGAACCAAAGACCGGTTGGGGAAGTCCTTCCACTGGGAGGGAATGGGCAAGGACGTTGCTAATTATGTCCGGTCTTGTGAGGTGTGCCAACGAGTGGGAAAACCCCAAGACCAGGTTAAAGCCCCTCTCCAGCCACTACCCATAATTGAGGTCCCATTTCAGCGCGTAGCTGTGGATATTCTGGGTCCTTTCCCAAAGAAGACACCCAGAGGAAAGCAGTACGTACTGACTTTCATGGATTTTGCTACCCGATGGCCGGAAGCAGTACCCTTAAGCAACACCAGGGCTAAAAGTGTGTGCCAGGCATTAACAGACATTTTTGCCAGGGTAGGTTGGCCCTCCGACATCCTTACAGATTCGGGAACTAACTTCCTGGCAGGAACCATGGAAAGCCTGTGGGAAGCTCATGGGGTGAATCACTTGGTTGCCACCCCTTACCACCATGAAACCAATGGCCTGGTGGAGAGGTTTAATGGAACTTTGGGGGCCATGATACGTAAATTTGTAAATGAACACTCCAATGATTGGGACCTCGTGTTGCAGCAGTTGCTTTTTGCCTACAGGGCTGTACCACATCCCAGTTTAGGGTTTTCACCATTTGAACTTGTGTATGGCCGTGAGGTTAAGGGGCCATTACAGTTGGTGAAGCAGCAATGGGAGGGGTTTACGCCTTCTCCAGGAACAAACATTCTAGACTTTGTAAGCAACCTACAAAACACCCTCCGACATTCTTTGGCCCTTGCTAAAGAAAACCTAAAGGATGCTCAGGAAGAGCAAAAGGCCTGGTATGATAAACATTCCAGAGAACGGTCCTTCAAAGTAGGAGACCAAGTCATGGTCTTAAAGGCGCTCCAGGCCCATAAAATGGAAGCGTCGTGGGAAGGACCATTCACGGTCCAGGAGCGCCTAGGAGCTGTTAACTATCTCATAGCCTCCCCCACCTCCAACATAAAGCCTAAGGTATACCATGTTAATTCTCTTAAGCCCTTTTATTCCAGAGAATTAAACGTTTGCCAGTTTACAGCCCAGGAAACAGATGATGCGGAGTGGCCTGAAGGTGTCTACTATGAAGGAAAAAAGGATGGTGGCGTGGAAGAGGTGAACCTCTCCACGACCCTTGGACGTCTGCAGCGACAGCAGATCAAGGAGCTGTGCACAAGCTTTGCACCAATTTTCTCAGCCACTCCAGGATGGACCGAACGGGCATACCACTCCATTGACACAGGTAATGCTCACCCTATTAGAACCCCACCCTACCGGGAGTCACCTCATGCCAAAACGGCTATACAAAGGGAGATCCAGGACATGCTACAGATGGGTATAATCCGCCCCTCTAAGAGTGCATGGGCATCTCCAGTGGTTCTAGTTCCCAAACCAGATGGGGAAATACGCTTTTGCGTGGACTACCGTAAGCTAAATGCTGTAACTCGTCCTGACAACTATCCAATGCCACGCACAGATGAGCTATTGGAGAAATTGGGTCATGCCCAATTCATCTCTACTTTAGACTTAACCAAGGGGTACTGGCAAGTACCACTAGATGAACCCGCTAAGGAAAGGTCAGCCTTCGTCACCCAGGCAGGGGTGTATGAATTCAATGTACTCCCTTTCGGGTTGCGAAATGCACCCGCCACCTTCCAAAGACTTGTAGATGGTCTCCTAGCGGGATTGGGAGAATCTGCAGTTGCCTACCTCGATGATGTGGCCATTTTTTCTGATTCATGGGCAGAGCACATGGAGCACCTGGAAAAAGTTTTCGAGCGCATCCAGCAGGCAGGACTAACTGTTAAGGCTAAAAAGTGTCAAATAGGCCAAAACAGAGTGACTTACCTGGGGCACCAGGTGGGTCAAGGAACTATAAATCCCCTACAGGCCAAAGTGGATGCTATCCAAAAGTGGCCAGTTCCAAAGTCTAAGAAACAGGTCCAATCCTTCTTAGGGTTGGCTGGATATTATAGGCGATTTGTACCCCACTACAGCCAAATCGCTGCCCCGCTGACAGACCTAACCAGAAAGAAACAGCCAAATGCAGTTCAGTGGACTGATGAGTGTCAAAAGGCCTTTAACCAGCTTAAGGCAACACTCATGTCTGACCCTGTGCTAAGGGCCCCAGACTTTGACAAACCGTTCCTAGTAACCACAGATGCGTCCGAGCGAGGCGTGGGAGCAGTTTTAATGCAGGAAGGACCGGATCAAGAATTCCATCCTGTCGTGTTTCTCAGTAAGAAACTGTCTGAGAGGGAAAGCCATTGGTCAATCAGTGAAAAGGAATGCTACGCCATTGTGTACGCGCTGGAAAAGCTACGCCCATATGTTTGGGGACGGCGTTTCCAACTACAAACAGACCATGCTGCGCTACAGTGGCTTCATACCGCCAAGGGAAATAACAAAAAACTTCTTCGGTGGAGTTTAGCTCTCCAAGATTTTGATTTTGAAATACAACACATTTCGGGAGCTTCTAACAAAGTGGCTGATGCACTTTCCCGGGAAAGTTTCCCAGAGTTAACTGGTTAACAATTGTTCTTGGAATGAAACATATTGTTAGTTTTTATATAATCAGTAGTATGTCTAAAGGTACATGTGTCTTATTAACTCTGTTTTCTCCTAGAACTCCAGGAAGAAATCACAGCCAGTGTGGAACCGAACATCCAACACTATCTGTGATTTGGGGGGCGTGTCATAACTATAAAGGGAAGGGTAATAGCTGTCCTGTGTACAGTACTATAAATCCCTCCTGGCCAGAGACTCCAAAATCCTTTTCCCTGTAAAGGGTTAAGAAGCTCAGGTACCTGGCTGGCATCTGACCTAAAGGACCAATAAGGGGACAAGATACTTTCAAATCTTGGGGGGGGAAGGCTTTTGTTTGTGTTCTTTGTTTGGGAGAGTGTTCGTTCTCCGGGACTGAGAGGGACCAGACATCAATCCAGGTTCTCCACATCTTTCTAAGCAAGTCTCTCCTATTTCAAACTTGTAAGTAAATAGCCAGGCAAGGCGTGTTAGTTTTCCTTTGTTTTCTCAACTTGTAAATGTACCTTTTACTAGAGTGTTTACCTTTGTTTGCTGTACTTTGAACCTGAGACTAGAGGGGAGTCCTCTGAGCTCTTTAAGTTTGATTACCCTGTAAGGTTGATTTCCATACTGATTTTACAGAGATGATTTTTACCTTTTTCTTTAATTAAAAACCTTCTTTTTAAGAACCTGATTGATTTTTTCCTTGTTTTAGATCCAAAGGGGTTTTGGATCTTGATTCACCAGGAGTTGGTGGGAGGAAGGAGGGGAATGGTTAATTTCCCCTTGTTTTAAATCCAAGGGGTTGGATTTGTTTTCACCAGGGATTTGGTGAAGGTTTTTCAAGGTTTCCCAGGGAGGAAATCCATTGAAAATGGTGGCAGCCGAACCAGAGCTAAGCTGGTAATTAAGCTTAGAAGTTTTTATGCAGGCCCCTACATTTGTACCCTAAAGTTCAAAGTGGGGATCTCAGTCCTGACAGCTTAAAATGTAGTTGTAAGTGAGGAATAGTCATCAAGCAGGTGTATTTCCAGTGGGGTCCCAGAGGGATCGGTTCTTGGCACTGCTATTTAACGCTTTTGTCAATTACCTGGAAGAAAACATAAACTCATCACTGATAAAGTTTGTAGATGACACAAAAATTGGAGGAGAGATAAATTATGAAGAAGACAGGTTATTGATTGAGTGATCTGCTTTGGTAAAATGGACACAAATGAACAATATGTGTTTTAAAGTAACTACATGTAAATGTGTAAATTTAGGAAGAATGCAGGCCATCCTTACAGGAGGGGGACTCTGTCCTGGGAAGCAGTGACTCTGAAAAAGATGTGAGGGTCGTGGTGGATAATCAGCTGAATATGACCTGCCAAAGTGATGCTGTGGCCAAAAGAGTTAATATAATCCTGGGATTCATAAACGGGGGAATCTTGAGTAAGTGTAGAGAGGTTCTTTTTACTCTGTGTTTGGCACTGTTGCGACCACTGTTGGAATACCGTGTCCAGTTCTGGCATGCACAGTTCAAGAAGGATGTTGATAAATTGGAGAGGGTTCAGAGAAGAGCCTCTCAGAATGATTAGATAGGGATAGATAATAAGCCAGTAAATATCATAATGCCACTATACTGAATACTGTGTGCAGTTCTGGTCTCTCTCAAAAAAGATATATTAGAAATGGAAAAGTACAGAGAAGGGTAACAGAAATGACTTCTTTATGAGGAGAAATTAAAAAGAGAGGGACTGTTCCGCTTGGAGAAGAGATGACTAAGGGGGGAATATGATAGAGGTCTGTAAAATCATGTGTAGGGTGGAGAAAGTGAATAAGGAAGCATTATTTAACGCTACACATAACACAAGAACCAGGGGTCACTCAATGAAATTAATAAGCAGTAGGTTTAAAACAAACAAAAGGAAATACTTCTTCACACAACATACAGTGAACCTGTGGAACTTGTTGCCAGGGGATGTTGTGAAGGCCAAAACTATAACTGGATTCAAAAAAGAATTAGATAAGTTCATGGAGGAAAGGTCCATCAATGGCTATTAGCCAAGATTGTCAGGGATGCAACCCTATGCTCCCGGTGTCCCTAAACCTCTGACTGCCAGATGCTGGGAGTGGATGACTGGAGAAGGGTCACTGGATGATTTCCCTGTTCTGTTCATTCCCTTTGAAGCATCTGGCATTGGCCACTGTCAGAAGACAGCATACTATGCTAGATGGACCATTGGTCTCCCCATTATATCCGTTCTTCCCACAGTTCCCATTGCCTGGGAACAGTGAACCGCGGCCACTGGGAACTGCTGGCAGCCATGCCTGCAGATGGTCAATGTAAACAAACTCTTGCGGCACGTCAGCGGATTACCCTGATGGGCTGCAGGTTGCCCACTACTGCCTTATAGTGATAGACTAAAAGAGCTCAATCTGTTTAGCTTAACAAAGAGAAGGTTAAGGAGTGACTTGGTTATAGTGTATAAGTATCTACATGGGGACAAATATTTAATAATGGGCTCTTTAGTCTAGCAGAAAAAGCCATAACACGATCCAATGGCTGGAAGTTGAAACTAGATAAATTCAGACTGGAAATAAGATGTAAATTTTTGACAGTGAGGGTAATTAACTGTTGGAACAATTTACCAAGGATCATTGTGTATTTTCTATCATTATTGGATATTTTTAATAAGACATGCTCTAGCAATTGTTCTGGGGAAGTTCTATGGCCTGTGTTATACCCGGGGTCAGACTCAACGATCACAGTGTCCCTCCTGGTCTTGGAATCTATGAATCAAGGTGTTTGGGTTACAAAAGATGTCCTTGATGATGCTTTTGCAGTGCAGATTTCAACTTCTTTCCCAGTGCTGCCCATATTATTAAAAAAAAAAAAAGAGGTCGGTGAAATCACTGACTGTGTGGTCACTCACCAAGATACCAGAGCCTGCAATGTGTGTGAAATTGCTGACTGAAAGAATTTTGGTTTTACCCCAATTAATTTTCAGGCTGACTTTTACCACTGAGCTTTCCAGGGCTATAAGTGCCACGGTTAGCTCATCCATTGATTTGACAACTAGCACTATGTTGTCAGCAAAATCAATGTTGTTAACTTTCTTATCAAGGCATATGCCTAAAATCCATTTACTTAGAGTCTGGTCAAGCACATAGTCTATGACAGCATTGAAGAGTTCTGGGGTGGCAGTGCATGCTTGTTGAATGCTTGACTGAATTTGGAAGCCGGTGGTTCTTTTCCTGTTTACAAGAATGCAGCTTGAGAGTCATCGTATAGAAGATTGGTCATTCTATAGAACTTGTCAGGGAGGCCTGTGAGTTTCAGTCAAAACGCTTCCCTGTCAACAAGCTGGTGCACTGTAAACATTTATTCCATTGTAGAATGACCTGGAGTGAAGCCAACATGTTGTAGTCTTCTCTTTCTCCTTAAGATATCAGCGGCTTGGGCCAACAAGACAGAAGCAAAAACTTTCTCCAAGATAGATAGAAGAGTAATGCTGCAATAGTTATGACAGTCTCATTTGCTGCCTTTACATTTGCAAAGTGGTAAAATAAGGCCTTTTTTCCAGCCAGACAGGATCGACTCTGTTCTCCAGATGAAATCAAACAACGTCTGCAGCCACAAAAGAATAGCTGGTCCAGCACTTTTTTACAGTTCCGCAGGAATTCTACAGATTCCTGTTGCCTTAATTCCCTTATGCTTCTTTGCAGCTCTGTGGATTTCATGGATAGTGAATTTGCCAGGATCATTTTGTGCAAAATGAGTCAACTTAGTAGAAGCCTGTGATGGCCTTTGCTTGTGGAGAGCGTTTCCTAGTGGTGAGCGCTTAGGCCCTCCACATGTGTCGGGGGGGAGGGCAGTTTTGGTGGGGAAGTGTTTGCCCTCCCACTCCATCAGCCTCCAGCCCAGGGCCCTGTGAGGGCAACACCAGGAGTGCCTTCAGGCTGCCCTCCCTAGGCCACTGCCTACTACCCCACTATTGCCCAAAGTTCGCAGTCTATCATGGGAGACTATGAAGGGGGTCAGCTCACTGGGCGTAGCTGTGAAGGATGGTAGCTCTCTCCCTCTTGGAGCAGCAGCTGCCGCCTCTCATGCCTTAGCCCTCCAGCTAGGGTGACCAGACAGCAAGTGTGAAAAATCGGGACAGGTGGTGTGTGTGTGGGGGGGGGTAATAGAAACCTATATAAGAAAAAGACCCAAAAATCGGGACTGTCCCTATAAAATCGAGACATCTGGTCACCCTACCTCCAGCTAGGTCAGTGCCAAGTCTCTCTCCTTCAGGGATAGTCCATAAATAAAACAAAGGGATTCATCACAAATAAAATGAACTAGTAGGTTAAAGGGGGAAATGCCTCCCTCTCTGGATATAACAGAAGCAGGTCCTCTTTTCTCTCAGGGGGAGCACGTCAGGCAGTTGTTGAGAAAGCAGTCCTGCCATCCCTCAGCCCTTTTCTTGGGGGCTGCAAAGTAGAGGTCCTTTCTCTTCCCTGGTCTGATCACAAATGAGCCATTCTACTCCCCTTTAATGGCTCTTCCAGTCTGTGCATCTCTTGCAGGTGTGGTGGGTTGGGCCTGGCTGAGCCAGAAGCAGCTTCTAAACCCCTTGTTGCCCAGTCTGGGGTTTCAATACCTGTCACACGGCCCTAATATCAGGGTTCAAAGAAATTGGGGGTGCATTTGGCAGCTGGCTGGCATGTTCCCTCCAGTATGCCATGGACTCTTCTGCATTGATTAGCTGACCAGAACTGGAATATACCACACTGAATGAATGACCTTTACCATCAGTTAGGTAACGCAGGTGTTTATACAAGGGGGCGAGTTATTAATGGCAGACGCTTCCTCGAGTGCAATGACTTCGGCTTCCATAAAAACTTTATGGTCAGAGTGTAATGCCTTGTTATTGTTGTTGTTGTTTATTTTTTGCTACAAGCAAAAGGGGTAAAGCCAGAGAAGCAGCATCAAGAAGAAAGAGAAGGTTAGAGATGATGTACTTTAGCCAAACATACAAATTATTGGTCTCAATACAGGAGATCAGACTAGAACTAGATGACCTAATGGCCCTTTCTGGCCTTTAGATCTATGAATCAATGAAAGAATGGATGCCAAGTCTTGGTCAGGGAATAAATATTGATCTTGGCACAGTGGAAGGCATATATATACATAAGATTATTTAAACAGCAATGTTAACACCATGTTTTGTGTTGGAGGCACTTTTAAAAAAGAATACACTGCCATATAATTTTCAATTTTAGTATAAAGAGTAAGAAGTTACATTCCACATTTATGAACTTATGTTCTTGAGACAATGCAAGTGACCTTCATTTTTCCATTCTGTAATAACAGAAAACATAGATGTACCCAGAACAATAACTCTGTGGCATTCACATTTCAACATTGTTTTGGTTAGGCCGCAAGGATAATTTCACATGGATTCCTTGTGCTGTAATTGTAAAAGTTCACTTTGAGAGCACCATGGGAATTCAACAATTCTTTTTGTATTCTTCGTTTTAACCAAATACTCAATAACCTTCCTCCACTTTTCAGTTAACTTTTCTGAAAAAAATGCTTGGATAATATTTTAGCTCTTCTGTAACCTTCTGCAAATAATTTCTCTGTTGGTTCTCTCAGTGGGAGGTGGAAGTATGTGGCTCCATGTGTCAATCACTTCAGAACTTTTTTTGCATGTTATAAAGAATAGGAGTTATACTAGTTGTGTTGCAGCTAACCTGATTTTTCGTTTTTATTCCAAAATGTTCAGTAAACAGTGTGACAGACCCAGACCAGTGAGGTACAGGAGTCTGGTCCTGTTGGGATCCAGGAAGTGGGCAGGCTTTGGACTGCTAAAGGACCTCCCCCCAGCCTAAGGGGAGGATCCACAGGTCCGTGATACCAAATAATTGCGGGGGACAACTAATGAAATAACAGGGACAGGAGTGAGGTCGCAGGGCTAAACAAAGGGAACCTGATGGTGACACCGAGCAAAGAACCCCGGACAGCACCCACTGCTCCTCAAAGGCATCAAGGGAGCCAGCGGACGCTGCCCAGAGGAACTCTGCCCGATGCGTGAATGGATGGAGGAGCGGAAATAGGCCTCACAGTTGCAGGAAATCCCGTCAGCCAACCTCCTCTCCCTGGTTTTGTAGATGGCCATTTTGGCCAGAGCTAGGAGGAGGTTGGCAAGGAGGTCCCACGACTTTCTGGGGCCACGGATCAGGAGTGCGTAGATGAACAAGTGAAGGGAAAAGTGCAACCAAAAATGTAATAATATATCCAAGAGGAGCCGGAATAGGGGCTGCAACCTGGCACACTCTAGGTAAACGTGTGCCATAGTCTCCCTCACGCCGCAGAAGGGGCAGGTATCTGGGACAGGGGTAAACCGCGCCAAGTACACGCCCATGTTCACTGCTCCGTGAATACAGGAGTCTGGTCCTTTTGAGTACTGGGACGTGGGTGAGCGCTAGCTGTCCCACTACTGAAGCCCCTCCTCCAGCCTAGGGAGGGGCTACTAAACCCGGAACTCAACAGAGTTCTGGGGACAACAAAGGCAACAACAGGAACAGTTGTGTGGGTCAAAGGGCCAAAACTAAGGAGCCAAAAGGGGACACCGAGCAGAGAACCCTGGACAGCGCCCACTGCTCCTCGAAGACATCGAGAGAGCCGGTGGACGCTGCCCAGAGGAACTCTGCCCGGATATGTGAATGGATAAAAGAACAGAAAACGGCCCCACAGTCGCAGGCCAACACCCCCCCCCCCCCGCTAACCTCCTCTCCCTGGTGTTACGAATGGCCACCTTGGCCATGGCTAGGAGGAGGTTGACGAGGTGGTCCCGTGACTTTGTGAAGCCTCAGATTGGGTGTGCGTAAAGAAATAAGTGCGGGGAAAAGTGCAGCCTCAATAAGAGGTTCTGGAGGAGCTGGAAAAGGGGCTGCAGCCTGGCGCACTGAAGGTACGCGTGCGCCAGGGTCTCTCTAACGCCACAGAAGGGACAGGCTTCAGGGACGGGTAAACCGTGCCAAGTACATGCCCGTGCTCTCTGCTCTGTGAATACAGGAGTCTGGTAGAAGGCAAGTATACTGGCCACTGGATAAATAGTTTTCTGTTCCCTGAGTGACTATAGCAGGGGCTGCCCTAGAGCAATCAGGAACCTGCTAGAACCAATTAAGACAGGCAAGCTAATTAAGACACCTGGAGCTAATTAAGGACTTACTAGAATCAATTATGGCGGGCAGGCTAATCAAGACACCTGGTTTAAAAAGGACCTCCCATCAGTTAGTGGAGGGCAAGCAAGGAGCGGGGAGTGAGAAGGCGTGCTGCTGGAGGACTGAGGAGTACAAGCGTGATCAGGCTTCAGGAGGAAGATCCTGCTGTGAGGATAAAGAAGATGCTGGGGGAAGGCCATGGGGAAGTAGCCCAGGGAATTGTAGCTGTCATGCCGCAGATACAGGAGACGTAGACAGCTGTTATCCACAGGGCCCTGGGCTGGAACCTGGTGTAGAGTGCGGGTCCGGGTTCCCCCCAGGCCTCCCTAACTCTTGATCGGACACAGGAGGAGTTGACCTGGTCTGTGAGAAACGCCAGAAGGGAAGGTCTAATTTGGAAAAGGATCTGGCCTGTCCCTGACCTACTAGGTGGGACAACAGAGACTGCGGAGATTGTTCTCCGTTTTCCCCCCATGCTGGCCACTGATGAGGTTAGCTGAGTGAACGGCAGGTTTGAGCCTCTAGCAGAAGCAGCCAAACTGAGGGCAGCCGTGAACCTCTGAGGTGAGCAAAGCACAGGACCCACCAAGGCAGAGGAGGAACTTTGTCACAACAATAACAAAAAAAATTGTTCAGAGTAATTGGCTACAACTAAAGTCATAATAGCAAAAATCTCCAAAAAGGAATAACAGGAATTCAAGGCCCTAATCCTGCAAGATGTTCCACACTAGCTGACACCAGTGTGCATCCCTATTGAATAGCGGGTATTATATTATAATTGATATGTCTTGGATCAATCAGCAGAAAAGTTCATGAGGGGAGAAAGTTTTTAACGTTCTTTTTGACACAGTTTGTGTACAGAAGCCACCAAGTGTAGTGGTGGTTCTAAGTGACTTTGAAACATACAGAGTTTACTAGCTAGGCAAAATTTTATTTTGGTTATAACCTTCACCTGCTGCACAATATCTTTCCATAAATCTTATACCACATGACACTTCCACATCATATGAACAAAATGACACCAGCTGCCTATCTCAGTCTTACATTTCAGACTACTGTATATTAATTTGATTGATTTTTACAGGGTGAGAACATAAATGTCACAGTCCATAGATTGCTAATACTTGTTTTTGTTGCCTGGTTACAAGGACATTTTCTTTTATTCCTCCTCACCATCACTTAGCTATATCATCCTGCAAGGCATCATTCCAATTCTTTCTGGCTTTTATTAATTTACTTTTTTAGCTATAGCTCCTATAAAATTAAATAGCCTGGGTAGGGAGGGTTTCATTGGCTCTTTTAGTCATTCCTTCCATTAGTGTATCTAACAGCATCAATTATAGAGCTTTCTTTTTCTCTTTTGAAGTGGTTGGTAATGTGTTTAGTTTTGAAAGTATGCATGTTCCCTTCAGCCTCTCTTTATTTCTGCTCTACATGTTAGTTCTGTAAGCGTCAACAGAAATTGAGAGTCCTACTAGCCATCCTAGAACCCAGTCTATGAAGAGGTTCTCTCTCTATTTCCTGGAGGAGGTGTTTTTATTCTGAGATATTGTATTCATCAGTTTGGAGATGCAGAGCCAAATTCACCAATGTGGAATCTGATTGATTTGAATGGGACTGCATGATGTGTTGATGTTTTCTGCCCTCTTGAGCTGTTCTCTGGCTTGTCCCCAAATATTTAAGGATGCTCTTTTAAACCCTTAGGTATATCTTCCTGTTTTCCCACAATTATTCAGAGTGCTGGGTTTAGCAGTGTCACTTTTCATCTTTACCATTCTAATTGGTTACCTTGCTGCAACCAGTCCGTCAGCATTCTGTTTTGAGGAATAATAATACACCATGAAATATTTTGGAATCACCAGATTCCTCTCGTCTATGTTGTTCCCACTGTGGTGGACAGACCTCAAAATTGATGCAAAAATTATTATAACTTATTTTTTAAAATATTAGGTCCATTACAAACTTACTTGCGCTTTTACTGAATACTAAGATATAGCTACAATTATGTTATAGCCAGGGTGCTAGAAAATATAACACTATCTGTGTATATTTTAGTTAGTTATGTTATAAAATGTTCAGGCTGGCTAAAAGAAATTGCATAAGGTTTCTGCTTTCGGTCCCCAAGGACAAGCAAATGTCCAGAAGTTAACCTCTCCTTCGCCATAAAACCATGTTTATTACCCCAAAGAGTGTTTATACAAATTCAGAAAAGCTGCATTTTAAACTTGCTTTAATTTTCTCCATGAATTTCTTTTATACTATGTTTTGAGAAATGGATGTAAGCTTGGTTGTCGTGATTGGTTCTGTGTATAAAATATTTGATAGGCATTTTAATTGTAAAGACTAGTACACATAAAATGGATGTCAAAGAGAAGAGTTACTGAAGAGCCTTATCAAACCATAAAACCTAGGGGTAAAGTGGACCTATACAACGGTCCTCCAACGTTTCTTTTCAAAGAAAAACTTCTGCTTGTCTCTTTAAAAGCCTCTAGGAAAAACATATATAGTTGGAAATATTTTAAATTTTTGTTTAGTTCTTAAATATTGAAATGGGAAATAATTTTGATTGGAATATTTTCAGGTGTGTTAGTTAAGTGCAAAGTTCCTAATATAATTTTCTAATTTCATTGCTAATGGTAAAATGCTTGGAATTTAATAACCTTGCTGAGCTAGTTAATGTAATAAGCCATTTAAGTATAGAGTATTTATATTAATGGGGAATTAATTAATTACTGGCACTGTGCAAGCAACCCCCTCACCTACACAGACCTGAAGAATCATTTTTCCAAAAATTGTTATAAAAGAATCAACAACTTCTTAAATAACCATTTAAGCTACTGGCTTTCTAAGAGTTATTTAATTTAGGATGATTGTTTTGAGAACTAAAAACTTTCATATGAAGAATAGGAGTGTTTGGACTTTTTGAAAACAGAATTTCATTTCTTGTTGAACTCTAATAAAATTGAAGAAAGATTTCAAAAATGGACTGAATGAAAAGAAAAGGTTAACCTCTAACTTCAAAAGATTATCTGGGATTTTCCTGCTACATGAAGAACAAAGGTAATTAGAAATGTTGCATATTCATTAAATAGACTGCGTGTTCAGGAGCTGAAAGTGTCACCTAAGCCAACCCTGACGGTATGGAGCCAATGAAGAAATGATAGTAACCAATTTGAATCTAAACATGCTTGGAAGAGGTAATTTTTCTATAATTTCATGGAAATAGGAAGGAGAAGAGTATAAAAAAACTCTGAAGTGAGCACCTCTGCAACCATGCTTAAACAGCAAGCACTCCACAACTCATCCTGTCCATCTCTAAAAACAAGCTACTACAAAGAGCTTAGAAGAACAGAAAAGACTCAAGAAGAAACCAACCAGAGAAACCTCCCCAAGATTTCAACATGGATTGGTGAGAGAAAATTAACCAAAACACTGCCAAGGGATTAGATTTTAAATCTCTTGTAATTTTGTTAGGATATGGAAATGCTGTGATAACTTAAAATATTAACAGTTTCTCCTGTTAATCACTAAATGGTTAGACCAAGATGAGACAGGGACTAAACATTGGTAAACAGAGAAATAATGGGATTAAATTGGATTTAAGATTCTTAATATTCGTAATTGGCCTATTTTAAAACAGCTCCTTAAATGGCTTCTTCTAAGTAACTGATTTAAATATTTTCTTCAATTTCATAGGATTTAGTTAAGATTGCTTACTTTGTCCAACTGTAAGTTGTTTGGTTATTTATAATAACTAACAGGATCCACCTGCCGTTAGACAAATTCTGTTGCCCATACATAAACAGTTTTAAATGATCTAATAAGGGCTTGTCTACACAGTGGAGGAATGTACTTTAGAGGGGTGTGATTTCTAAAGAGAACTAATATGTTGCGCATTAATTGGTGTATGTAGACCCTGCTGGTACACACTAAAGGTTCCCTAGTGCACTTCAATGTAATGCTGTTTCAAATAGCACTGTGTTAAAACACACCAGCAGAGTTCACACGGACCAGTGAATGCACAACACATTAGTGTGCTTTAGAAATGACATCCTTATAGAGGGTATTATCCTTCTGTATAGATAAGCCCCAAAATAGTTAAGACAGCATTTCACAGTAGTTTTAGGAAACAAGATACTTTAGTCTTAATTTACCAAAGAAAGAACGCCCCCAGAGGCATTTCATGCTTAAGGGTGTAATCTCTGGTAAAAGCTCTCCACAGATAGACATACAGAAGAGATTGTAATGGATTTGTAATGAATGTAACCATTTTATCATTAGGTTTAATGCTTAATGTTTACTTTTCCTTTCTTTGATAATAAAATAGCCATGATTAATAATTCTGATTATTTTGCTTGATCAAGGAAGGTTTTGAAGGAGAACAATGAGGTAGCTTTGCAGAAATTTATGGGGAGCTCCTCCCTTCACTCTAATAACTTTTCTGCCATCAACAGATCATCTAAATAAATCAACATTATGATTCTTACTTCTGGATTGACATAAATGGACTAATGAGCATAATAAATGCTCCTAGGGCAACTGACAGTCCTCAGTCATTAACGTTCATTGAAAATAGAATACACTTGGTAACAAAATACTATGGTTAAATTTGTGGAGACGTTTCAGTTCAGTTCCACTTGCTCATAACTTCCAGAAAAATTATTTTTGGCTAAAGTTTGTCTTGTATGAACTCGGCCAAGAGGTAAATATTTTACAAGAATGAGGTGTGAGGGGGTTTTCCCACTTATTGTTACCATGTCTTTAAAAATAAAGGAATAAAAAACAGCTGAATTTCAAAACCTGCCTTGTAAATTGTGCTCAAAGAAGAGTACTGTGTATCTAGGATGGGGCAGGGACAAAAATGTCTGAATGATGATAAAATTATAAGTAGTTGCAAAATCACTTCTCAACATGCGTTGCTAAAATATATAGGGTTAAAACTCAGATCCTATATGTCACCTCTTACATAACTGATGCTTGTCTCAGCATCCAGCTACATTGCAGCCAGTGACTGTGCAACTCTTGCAGCCTTTATACTTTCACTCCTGATATGGTAGCAGCAGCCTGCACTAGCTATCTGTGATGAGGGGGATTTTCCGAATCAAAACGATCATGATTACTACATGTTACCACAATGATTCTACCATGTGCAGGACCTTCTGGAGCAGGATTTATTACAAAGTACCTTTGAAACGTAAAGGTGTATCAGGCTTGAGAAGTCTTTTCTTTTAAAAAAGGGGACAAATGACATGAGAGAGTGGGTTTTCTGTTTGTTTGGATACTTCTACTATGCTCAACTTTTTAAAAAAAAAATAGTTTTTTATTTCTAGGGCTACAAATTTTTAAATTCCAGAGAAGCTCTTCTCCTTTTAATTGGTTATTTTGGGAGTAGGTGAACCTCTGGTGAAACAGAACTTTTTTTTCTTTCAGCCTAAGTGTTTATTTAATTCATCACTTTCATCCTTAACCCTGCACCTGCATTTCACTTGCTTTAAAAACCACTATTTGTGTGTGTGGATCAAAGTCAAAGTTGTATATGGAATGAAAGAGCAAGACATCACCTAAACAGAATGAAGGCAACTAGGAATACAAACTCCCTCTCCGGAATGACAGATAACATCACCATCCAAGAGTGAAACCCTGTCATTCCTTTTCCCCTGGGGAGAAGAATCATTGTCCAATTATTGACTATGTTGTTCTTTCAGCTTTTTAAATTTAGAGCTCTACCAGCCATCATTAGTCAGGAAGGAAAATGACAAAACAGTTATGGTTCATTTACACTGATTCTAGAGAAATGGAACCATTTTGTGTCCACATTTTTTGTAAAACATACCGCATTGGCATAGAATGTGCTTTCCCTGATTGCTGTGTAGTTTAATTCTGGAGAGCAGTAAAGAGGTAACTAGCTGCAGAAGGGGGAGGGGGCAGGCTAAGAACAGAGAGGTGCATGACGTAATGGACTATTAAAGTAATGTAAAGAATATATATGATCATCTAGGGTTTATTTAATACTAGGAAGGGGAAGGAGTTATGTCTCATACAGTATAAAGTAGTTTTGAAATCGCAAGGCTCTTCAATGTATTTCAGTTTTGGAAAAGAAGTTACACACCCAAGGGTCAATTGTGGCTTTGGCATAAGACCCATGTATGGGGAAGTGTGTAGCTGCACTGTGTCGGATGCAGATTATGACTTAGTCATATTGTGAAGTATGTATTTGATGGAGCCATTTTTAAGATATTGGGTATCAATTGATTATCATCAAAGTTTCCATGAATATTCTGAGTTGAGAATAAACATGGAAAATTTTAGCCCAAAGAGCATTTTTTTTAGAAAGTTAGGAACAATTGAAAGAGGATGCTGGAGCTGAGCCTTAACAATGGCAATCACTGTTTTACCCCCTCTAATAATAAATAATGAGTGGTTGCTCCTTGCAAGAGTGTTGTTCATGCCTGCATTTTTTGTTTGCATGTTGCTGTTTACATTAACATTGCCTATAGAACTTGGCATATCTCTGTCCATCTGGAGGAACCAACTAGGTGCCATGCTCCTCTTGACCTGCTGCTCACAAACAGGGAAGAATTGGTAGGGGAAATAGAAGTGGGTGGCAATCTGAGCAGCAGTGACCATGAGATGGTTGAGTTCAGGATCCTGACACAAGGAAGAAAGGAAAGCAGCAGAATACAGACCCTGGACTTCAGAAGAGCAGACTTTGACTCCCTCAGGGAACTGATGGGCAGAATCCCCTGGGAGAATAACATGAAGGGGAAAGGAGTCCAGGAGAGCTAGCTGTATTTTAAAGAGTCCTTATTGAGTTTGCAGGGACAAACCATCCCGATGTGCAGAAAGAATAGCAAATATGGCAGGTGACCAGCTTGGCTTAACAGAGAACTCTTCGGGGAATTTAAACACAAAATGGAAGCTTACAAGAAATGGAAACTTGGACAAATGACTAGGGAGGAGTATAAAAATCTTGCTTGAGCATGCAGCGGGGTAATCAGAAAGGCCAAAGCACAATTGGAGTTGCAGCTAGCAAGGATGTGAAGGGTAACAAGAAGGGTTTCTACAGGTATGTTAGCAACAAGAAGAGGGTCAGGGAAAGTGTGGGACCCTTCCTGAATAGGGGAGGCAACCTAGTGACAGATGATGTGGAAAAAGCTGAAGTACTCAATGCTTATTTGCCTTGGTCTTCAGAGATAAGGTCAGCTCCCAGACTGCTGCATTGGGCAGCACAGTATTGGGAGGAGGTGAGCAGCCCTCAGTGGTGAAAGAACAGGTTAAGGACTATTTAGAAAAGCTGGACATGCACAAGTCAATGGGTCTGGATCTAATGCATCCGAGGGTGCTGAGGGAGTTGGCTGATGTGATTGCAGAGCCATTGGCTGTTATCTTTGAAAACTCGTGGCAATCGGGGGAGGTCCCAGATGATTGGAAAAATGCAAGTATAGTGCCTCTCTTTAAAAAAGGGAACAAGGAGAATCTGGGGAATTACAGCCTCACCTCAGTTCCTGGAAAAATCATGGAGCGGGTCCTCAAGGAATCCATTTTGAAGCACTTGAAGGAGAGGAAGGTAATCAGGAACAGTCAACATGGATTCTCCAAGGACAAGTCATGCCTGACCAACCTGATTGCCTTCTATGATGAGATAACTGGCTCTCTGAATATGGGGAAAGCAGTGGATGTGATATATCTTGACTTTAAGAAAGCTTTTGATATGGTCTCCCATAATATTCTTGCCAGCAAGTTAAAGGAGTATGGATTGGATGAATGGACTATAAGGTGGATAGAAAGCTGGCTAGATCGTCAGGCTCAATGAGTAGTGATCAATGCCTCGATGTCTAGTTGGCAGCCGGTATCAAGCGGAGTGCCCCAGGGGGTTGGTCCTGCGGCCGGTTTTGTTCAACATCTTCATTAATAACACTAAGCTGTGGGGAGTGGCAGATACGCTGGAGGGTAGGGATAGGGTCCAGAGTGACCTAGACAAATTGGAGGATTGGGCTAAAAGAAATCTGATGAGGTTCAACAAGGATAAGTGCAGAGTCCTGAACTTAGGAAGGAAGAATCCCATGCACTGCTACAGGCTGGGGATTGACTGGCTAAGCGGCAGTCATAGAGAAAAGAACCTGGGGATTACAGTGGACAAGAAGCTAGATATTAGTCAATAGTGAGCCTTGTTGCCAAGAAAGCTAACAGCATATTGGGCTGCATTAGTAGGAGCATTGCCAGCAGATTGAAGGAAGTGATTATTCCCCTCTATTTGGCACTGGTGAGGCCACATCTGGAGTATTGCGTCCAGTTTTGCTCCGCCCTCTCCTTCCCCCCCCCCCCCCCCCGAAAGGATGTGGACAAATTGGAGAGAGACCAACTGAGGGCAATGAAAATGATTAGGGTGCTGGGGCACATGACTTACGAGGAGAAGTCTGCAGAAGAGAAGAGTGAGGGGGGATTTGATAGCAGCCTTCAGCTACCTGAAGGGGGTTCCTAAGAGGATGGGGCTAGGCTGTTCTCAGTGATGGCAAAGGACAGAACAAGGAGTAATGGTCTCAAGTTGTAGTGGGGGAGGTCTAGGTTGGATAGTAGGAAAAACTATTTCACTAGGAGGGTGATGAAGCACTGGAATGGGTTACCTAGGGAGGTGGTGGAATCTCCATCCTTAGAGGTTTTTAAGGCCCAGCTTGACAAAGCCCTGGCTGGGATGATTTAGTTGGGGTTGGTCCTGCTCTGAGCAGGGGGTTGGACTAGATTATCTCCTGAGGTCTCATCCAACCCTAATTTTCTATGATTTTATGCAGGCTATTGAGAGTGCTTGCCAAAGGTCGAGTAAACTACCTTTGATTTTAAGGCTTAGCAAATAAAATGCAATTTATTTTACTCGCATCTCTAATTTGTTCTTTTAATGAGGATTATAAATTTTGCCTCTGGTGTTTATTTAGAGGGGGGAAATCTGCTTTTCATGTGTTTTCTAGTTTCTTTTCTAATTGCTGATTATGGAGATATTTTTGTATATAGTTTGTGTAATTCTAAAGTATGTCTGTAACATCTCAGCCATTCTCACAATAATAGATTGTGATATGATAGAACTATAACTCCTTGATATATGATGTATTGAGTACTGTAGATCTAGCACTGTATGTAGGATTTAGCTTCCTTTAAAAAGTAAGTTTTGCATTCCTAACATAAAAGTATTCTGCTTTTTGTCCTTCCCATTAGGAACCATGGGATGCTCGACACATTCCAGCACTGTTCTCTGCTTTCTGTGGCCTTTTAGTTGCACTTTCTTATCATCTTAGCAGGCAAAGCAGTGATCCATCTGTACTTATGTAAGTTGTCAGTAAACTTTTTTTTATTGTATGGCATGTAAACTATAACTTGCACAGGGTGATATTTAAGTCTGGAGATGGTGATTTCTGAATTCGGTGACTTAAGGCATCTTCTAACAAAGTTGGTTGTGTAAACTTGGGTCTCACTGGAAAGAAACATACTGAAAAAGTATGATAAAGAAGGGCTTTTATGGTTATTATACCAGTGTTTTAGAAAACACTCTTTTTTGAGCGGGACTGGATATCTCAAGGACTAGCAATAAGATACACATTTACCTCTAGATAAATGGTACAAAATAAGGTACTGATCCTGAAAACGTTTATGTATGTGCTTAAGTGTACTACCATGAGTAGTCCCATTGAAATCAATGAGATGATGTATAATAGTAAAGTGAAGCATTTGCTGGATCAGGGCCAAAGACTGCTGTCAGTGGCTGAAAGATAGTGTCATTAGTTTGGTAGCTTGTATGAAATATATTTTGGTCTTGGTCCATTCCAGTAGCCAGCTGTCTCCATTGCAAAACTACCATCAGATTTGTCACTAAATGGTGCCACTGTCAGTTGTCTCAGCAGAAAGAACAATGAATGAATAAACAGAAACCAAATGATTCAATTTCTCATCACTAGGTACCCAAAGTACTTTGATGAAATGGGAAGTGTTCACACCTGCTGCCCATGGTGTACCAGTTCGGTAAATGAATAAAGGGCTTCAACCACCTGGGCAATAAATCTAGTACCTTTCATCAGTACTAAGTTCTTTGGGTCATATTTTGCTGTCTGGGAATTATATGATTAACCCTTATGGAACTAGTTAATCCCCAATGGATGCCACCTGGGGACAGGCTAATTATCAGGGTTTGGGGAGATGCATTAGGAAGCACTTAAGAAGCAAGAGGAAGAGTTTCTGACCCTTGGGGAGCACAACCCGATCACAACTCTTTTCTAGTGTCAGTTCCATCACCTTTGCCTCTCCACTGATGTTAACTGCTCTTCAAGGTAGTAAGCATTTAAAGCTGAGTCCAGGGACAGTGAAGAACCAGTGTAGAACAAGCAACATGGTGATCTGAAGGTTGGGCTGACAGAAGCAGAGATGCAACTAGAAACATGGGACCCCATGCCATCTTGGTGTGGGCCTTTTTCGGGCATTCACAGAGAGAGCCAGGTAATTCTGAGGGAGACAATGGGGAGTTGTTATATGCAGGGGAGGAAACAGGAATGGGAAGGAAGGTGAAAAGGAGCTGTGGCATTAACTGAAATTCTTAAATTCTTCAGTGTGGTTTATGTAAATCCTGTCATCCTCATGATCCCTGCTGTATTCTGTCTGAGGTGGAAGTGCAGTAAGAAGTGCTTCCACTTACTCTCCTGGAGCCTAATCCAAAACCCATTGAATCTTTCAATTTATTTCAATGGGCTCTGGATCAGGTCCACTACGAGTGACATATAACTCATTCTACAGGATGCTATAGAATACAGAAATGGTTGTGGGGTGAAGTACTATCAGTTCTTGTGTAAAATACAAACAGAAAAATACCAAATAAGCACTCAAGAATAAGTTCTTTAGATTTTAAATGTGTATTTTCTTCAGGATATAATTCCCAGTCTATTAATGTCTTTAATTAAACAAAAACTCGTATCTTTTGTTTTAAATAAGGTATTTTGAATCCTTGAATTCATTGCTTGGCCACCTTTTAAATCTAGTTTCTAATCCCCTAACGACCTTAATCAAATTCTCAGCAGTTCAAATGGTTGTTAAATGTCTTGTTTGAGATTAAAATATGAGTTTCTGATTCTACAACAACATCAAGTATTCATTGAATAATCATGATTAAAATGTATAATCCCCAAAAAGAGGTTTAAGATATTTTTTAATGACTCTGAATTTAACTAAATGGAGTTTAGGGGATTGGAAACAGTATTTAAGGAATGGCCTACAGCATAAATTTTAAGATGAAGGAGAAGGTGTTGTGTAAAACTAAAATGAGAATGAACATGTAATTTATATTGAGGTGAGCATTTTTCCCTTTGTAATTAGGATGACCAGATAGCAAGTGTGAAAAATTGGGACAGGGTGGGGAGTAATTGGAACCTGTATAAGAAAAAGCCCCAAGTATCGGGACTGTCCCTATAAAATCGGGTCATCTGGTCACCCTATTTGTAATATCAGTGTTTGACATCAGAAGTGGCACAAAAGAACCCCCTTGCCAGCATTCTCAGTAGTGGTCAAAGATTAGAAAGGGCATGGAACTGAACTACCCTCTCCCATGGTCCCTTTCCAATTAATGCTACTGTGCTGATTCTAGACTAGACTTCCTTATCAGTGAGGAAGCTGACACTGCCCTGGCCAGATTTTCAGCTTTTCTATAGCAATCCCCTGCTATGCAGCAGTAGAATAGTTACTGTGTATGTAAGGGTAAAGTTGGGCTCTAAAATGTGTAAGGGCATATAACCCCATTAGCTGAAAAGCGGTTATTCCGAGGTATTCTAACAAATGTTTTTTATAATAGGTCCCTTATTCAATGTAAATTTTTTCCTCACTTTCTACGTCAAAATTTGAGAGATTCATCAACAGATGCATTCCCAGAGAAGATGAGAGAGTCAGTGGTAAGGCTTTTTAAAATTATTTATTTTATGTACTGGAAACCTGCAATCCACCCATGTGGAATCCCTTAACCATGCTCAATTGTCGACGCTACTGCCTCAAGTGTGGATGCGCTCTGCTGACAGAGGAAGACAGTGTGAACATGCAGCAACCATTTTCTTTTAGCGCTTTTTGACCGTTGACAAAACTTTTGGCGAAAAAACTCTGCCACTGTAGACATGGCTTTAGGAAAGTATTGGTGACTGGTCCCCAGGGGAAGGTGGATACCTCAGGAGTTCAGACTGGTCAAAGATGGGGTTCCCAGAAGGGTTAAGGTGTGGCTAATTCCTTCCAAAAGTTCTGAATTGCCCTGCTTCTAGAAACCTTTCCTTCTCCTCAGCACAGCATCCATAATGGCACCTCAAAGCACTGGGGAGCTAGATAATCCCTAAAGTGTAAGTATCTGTGGGAGTAAGTAGTGTTTAAGGAGTGCATGGAAAATACGCTACTTTATTGCTTGGTGTAGAAGTCACAACTTCTGTTAAACTTAATTATTTTACTTGGTTAAAGTGCATAGTAGAGGTCTGGCTATTAATGGAGGGAGGCTTCTAAGCAAAGATATAAAGTATTTATTATAAAGCTTGGCTACATACTCTGGCGTTTTTGGTATGTAGCTTATGGGCACAATCCACTGTCAATTGATTTCTATGAACTGGTTGACTGTATTGTAGATATAGTGGGAGGCATAATTTTCTTCTGATTTTATAACCCACACATCCCTTCCACTTATTGCTCATTGCCTGAGGCAAGTGTACAGTCTGACCTCATCTATTCTACAAGTTGAACCATGTCAGGAGACTGACCCAGTTAACAATATGGCCGTCCCTTGAACTGGTTACAATAATTTCATTTCAGAGTGCAGATGAGGATCTGGTTAAAAACACAGTTAAGGTCCTGACTATATTGCAGACTGGAACCATAGGAAAAGTGGATAACTGTGTTCCACTGTAGTGCTCTGGCATGGCTATACTGGTAATATAGACAGGGCCTTTGTGTCTTGGTCCCTTTTTTGTGGTTGAATTTGTTTCTTGGTGCTCTTTTCTGCCAGGGAATTGGTTTCACATGGTGCTTGTCAGCTGCACATTTCTGCTACACACGTTTGACATCTCACGTACTTTTCCAGAAACACAGGCTGTTTTTACTGGCTGCTACAAGGGCCTCCTAATGCTGTACCTTCCTTTCTTCCTGTGTTTGGGTTTCCTCCAGTTTATATATTAATGTAAGCAGATGTGCACAAGTCTAAATTGGTTTATGTAGTGCTAACTCTTCCATGCTGGGACACAGATAGTACTCCCTGAAGAGGAGACTGCGATTGTAGTTTAATACATGCTCTGTCTAAACCCTTTAGTGGCTGGCACCTATGTCTTAATAAATAGTTGAGCCAAGTTAAGTAAGTTCGCCACAATTTTTCTCACAGTGCAATGCCAGTATTGGTGTGTGTAGACAGCTAAAAAGATATGTGCATCAAATTTGAGGGAAACATTCAAACAACAATCCATTCTGATCTTATTCTATTATAGTTAAGGGAGTGTGCTATCGTAACCAGCTCTGGTTTTGATTAATTTTCAAAAGCAAACTAAAAATAGCTTTCAGATCCTCTGTAAGAAGAACTTTGATCAATCTGGGAATTGGGTACACTGTTACATGAGGACCAGAAGGAGAAATTTAAATAGTATTATCCTTCCCCCTTTTGTTTCCCTCAGCATGCCCCTGTGTAATGGCCCAAACAAGCTTTTTCCTCCATTGTCAACTGCATAAGATGGCAAAGTGCAACAAAATGTCCAGTGTCCACTGGGCTATTCGCCTATGTATAAAGCATGCATAATATTCAGGCTAAATTAGCACCTTTTTAATCAATAAATTTAAGATATAAATAACTGGTTCACCTCCCAAGATGAAAGCAAATAGGTTTAAATACTAAAATAAATCTGTTGTGTTGTATAATGACTTCATATTCATGTTAGTTGTAATCAATATCGCATTTGTAATGTTTAGCTATATGACCTTTACTATTTTTTCTCTGCTCGAATGGCAATGTAAGAATTGTCAGCTTTGGAAACTGGAATTACAAAGCAGCTGTCATGGATAATTGACCATTCAACTTTGAGAATGGAGCTTCCTAGCATTATAATTAATTTCTATAGGCATCCCCACAGTTGATTACTACATTAACCAGTAGCCTGAGGGTGTTAATGTGTTACATTCAAACTCAACTTCCTTCCTGGCCTTTAGTACAAACAGTCAGATAGCTAGTAAAAGGATTTATACAAAGCTCCCAATGTATAATTTAAAACAAGAAGAAAAAAATTACAGCATGTTTTCCTGTTTATTCTCACAAGCAGGGGGTATCCAGAATAGCCTTTTAAAAAATAAAGAAATATTTCTTTGATAGATTGGTGGATGGGTGATGTTGAGTCTTTGTCTGCGTGATCTGTTTTTACCCAAAACTTCAAAACAATCCCAATGGTAGTGATTATTTCACTATTGAATTTTTACTAGGGTCAGAGGTCAAGCCTTTCACACATAAGGTGTATCAAACATTACATTAAAAACATGTCAGTTAGGTTGCAAAGTCAAGGACTAGAAAGTTAGGAAATCATGGCCCGTCCAACCTTAATTCAGCCTGCTTTGGCATCCATTCTGTACACCCCCCTGTGCATGGGGTCTTGTGGAAAATGTGCAGTGTTTTATTTACTCTCACCAACTCTCATCATCTTACTGCAAATATCATGATATGTGATGTTTTTCTTAAAACCCCAGCTCTAGGAGGCATATGATTACATGAGAATATCAGCTTTCATTTTAAAAATAGTAAGTTTCTATCCTTCAGTCTAGCTTTGAAAACATGACCCGAGTACATTTATTAACGTTTAGCCAACCTCATGATTTCTTTGGGGCCTGACTCGCAATTTTTGAATGCTTGGAGTTGTCATTACTGAGAATGGTATGTGATCATGTAATTAAAGATTATATTATATTATATTATATTATATTATATTATATTATATTATATTATATTATATTATATTATATTATATTATATTATATTATACCCAGCAGGGCTAAATTAAGGTTGTACAGGCAACCATAAATCTAGCATTTCCTAGCTTTCAAGTGCTTAACTTTGCAACCTAAATAACATTATTTTAATGTCGTTTTTAGTATGTAATTTCCTAGGATTTTTAATAAGGAAAAAAAGGTAAAAATAAATTCCATTATGTGCATCATCATTAGGGTTTCAACCCTGAACTTTCAGTACTGATGCACAGCTGCTACCACTTGAGCCACAGGGCTAACTACATTAGCTGGTGGCAGGAGAAGGCTGTTATCCTGTGGGTGGGAATGGGCCACTGGGGCAGGACCAGGTGGGAGATCAGGAGTTAGTTGATGGTGAGGGGCTGGCCTGGCCTGGTTCTCTCTTTCACTCTATCCCCTTGCGTTGGGATGCTTCTGTCTGATGTGGTGTCTTCAGAGGTGGGTATGGCCACTGGAGCCATGTGCTGAGTCCAGGCAGGCAGGGTGTTTGTTGGAAGGCTGCACCAACTCTGCTTGCACTCCTCCTGGCTTCCTTACATTGCCAGAACATGTATATGGTGGTTTTGGTGCTGCTGCTTTGGCAGTGGTTTGGATCTAGTTCTTTAGAATGTTCACGGTCCATTAATACTTTGGCAGTCTGCCAAAATTTTCCTGAGGAACACAAGCCAGGAAAACGACAATTAAGACTTTATATTTCAGCTAAACCTGAGTGGAGTTTTATGGGATACAGAAAAGGCACTCCTCAAGCCTAAGGGCTTTAGTCCAGCTGAATTTCAAAGGCCTGCTATAAACAGTGTAAGTGTTCGTGTTCTTAGAAACAGGTCGCAATCATCTTTTGATAACCGAAATTGTTAAGCAACCGAAATATAGTGGTCACTGATAGCTCCCCCTATACTTTAAAATTTGTTGGTCAAGTGTTGTCTCCTACATCTCTGTTTCATTTTTATCTTCCTGTTGTTGGGTCTGTTATCCTATCATTATTTTATGTTTTCTTCCTCCTCCCCACAGAAACACTTGTTGGCTAGGTTGGCTATTGGGGCTGGGTACACAGTCAGAAACATCTTGAATCAGATGAAGTTTTCTTTTAAGTGAAATTTTGTTGTATCCCAGGTTTCTAGGAGTCTTTAAATTAAAGCACTACAAGTCAGTATTTAGATAAATATCTAGTAGTAGGCATTCAGTTTATGCCAGTCAGCACCTGCATTTGCTTCCAGTGTTAAGTACTGCTAACCCTCTGTAATATGTCTAGTCATAAGTCTAAGCCAAGTTATTGATTTGCTAACCAAAGACATTTCTGTAAGCTCTAAAATACAATGGTTCAAAAATTCACATAGCTCAAAAACTACCTTGTTAATTTGTTTATTCATGATGATATTTTAATCACAAGAAAAATGGGTTAGGAAGAACATATTTTCCTATATCTCCAAAACACAATTACTCCAGCCCAGTTATAGTTCTTTACTTGAAGGTAGATTCTTATCTTTCATTATCATTACATAATACTAGAGATAGGCCCACTTCTGAAAACAGAAATACAGAAAACCCCACAAATACCATTGCATAAACGGAGACACAAATTTAATGTAAAACCATTTTAGTTTTAGGTTAGTTTTAATTGTAACATGGGATACTTAAACAATGTTTACAAAATATGTTTTTAAATTAATTTTGATAAAATTTTAATATGATTGACAGGGTCTTTTTAACAAATGTAGCATGCGGGGAAATAATTTTGCAAAGCATATTGCAGAAAATACCTTTACATTAAAATATATTTATGTATTGTAAAACAATGACTAATGTCATCACAATGCAAACTATTAGTAATTCATAATGGAGTAATATAATTTATCCAGTTAAAATAGTATTCACTTGATAATTTTGTATTTTAAAAAAATTATATTCACAGAAGGAAATCTTGAAATCGGATCTCATTGTCTGCACAGTGGCTGCTGTTCTATCATTTGCAGTCAGCGCCAGCACTGTGTTTCTGTCATTAAGGGTATGTATTATAATCCCCTCTTTTTAAATATTTTCCCCCTAAGATATCATCTCTATTATGCAAAATCACACGGCTAAGAATAGAAAGGAGCTGTGAAGAGAAGAGTTAAGGAAAAATTATTTAATGGCAAAGATAATTTCAAGGCTTTTGATATACACTGCAAATCAGTTATAGATATTTATATTAGGCACAATTTAATGTATTTAGTAATTGTTTTCCCTAAACCTTTGCTTTATACTACTCTTTTTTTATGACATAGAAGCTGTTGGAAGAGGGATTCTTACATAAACCCGACCAATTTAGCTTTTTTATTTTCAGTTACAATACTAGTTAAATGTGTGTGTAAAGTACATTTTGAAAAAGAACAAAGGTTGTTGCATTCATTTCCTGAGCCCCACATCTGCTTCCCACCTGTAGTCTTTGATGCTTTTTATATAAGAATCAATATTTCTTGCAAATGTATAAGGAAGATTAAATTGTTGTACATTAAAAATATTGTGTGTCTATAAAATATTATTTGTAAATGTGATTCCATTATTTTCCTCCTTTGGCTCAGCCATTTCTCAGCATTGTGCTGTTTGCTTTAGCATGGACTGTGGGATTCGTAACACATTACATACTTCCTCAGCTCCGCAAGCATCATCCTTGGCTGTGGATTTCACACCCCATACTTAAAAACAAAGAATATCATCAGCGGGAAGTGAGAGGTTTGTAATAAATATTGTCAGAATGTTGATTGATGTTGCCTTTAGTTTGTCTTGTTTTTAAAGAAAAAATATTCTTGCTTATGTCCATTGTGATGTTTAAAGACGACCATTTTTTCCCAAGATGACTTTTCTTTTTTCATGTTTTACTTAGAAATATTAGGAATATCAAGTTTTGATTTCTATATTTCTTTTGGATGGCACTCTCTCAGGGACTGGAAGAACGGAAGTGAATATAGTGACATCATAATAGGTAGAAAGGCCAACTGCAACTTTTCCACTTTTCATTGTAGAGGTGGGTGGGTTTGACTCTCTCATGCAGAGCTTTCTCCTAAAACTATCCAATTTTAGCAAAAAAATTTAAGCCCAAAGAATTATAAACTGTCTGTGTGAACATCCCTTCCTGTCTTAAGTGAGGTCTAGCAAAACTGCCGCTGCAACCCCTACCTATTGGGATTTCATTATCCCATAGTTCTCCAGTCCCCAGACAGTCTTCCAGCAGGAGGGAAGTGTTATTTCTAATGTAGAAAAGGAAGCCCTGAATCCATGGAAGTGAGTAGGTAAACTCCACTTGACTTCAGGTGCAGCAGGATAGGAGTTAAACTGAAGAGTGGAACATTTTGATTCACATTTAAAATGTGTCTAAACATTTCAGCTCCCTACCCCATTACCACACTTAGATTTGTAATTTAGTTCTGCATGAAACAACTTCTTCCCTTTGTATCTTTGTTGCTCCTTCTCTCCCCTTTTATTTAATCATTTGAAGTGCTGGTGCCTACTTACACTTCACATCCTCTGTCCCTGTCGCCAACCACCAAAGTGTCCAGGAAATCCACTGGGGCCCTGAACAGATTTCCCCCTACAAAATAAGATTATTCCTTATTATGGGCCCCTTTCCCTTAAACATCAGCTTTCACGTATGTGACGGGTTGGGTCACAGAGACCCTCTTGGAATTACCACCTGATGTACTGAGACTACGTCTGAGCCTGTTTTCCCTGGCAGCTTGGGACTTCAGTACCCTGTCTTGTTGAGCCAGACACGCTAGCCTGCTACAAACACAGACCCAGGTCTGAACCACGTCCCCCAAAAGCTGCAGGCTTAACTGAAATCAGCTTAAGAAGTGCTCCTGTCTCTAGCACCCAGACACCCAGTTCCCAATGGGATCCAAATGCCAAATAAATCCATTTTACTCTGATTATACATATTATACAGGGTAAATTCATAATTGTTCGCCCTTTATAACACTGATAGAGAAATATGCACAGTTGTTTGCTCCCCCAGGAATTAATTACTTACTCTGGGTCAATTTAATAAGCAAAAAGTGATTTTATTAAGTATAAAAAGTAGGATTTAAGTGGTTCCAAGTAATCACAGACAGAACAAAGTAAATTACCAAGCAAAATAAAACAAAAACATGCAAGTCTAAGCCTAATACAGTAGGAAACTAAATGCAGGTAAATCTCACCCTCAGAGATGTTCCAATAAGCTTCTTTCATAGACTAGACTCCTTCCTACTCTGGGTCCAGCAATCACTCACACCCCACCCCCCATAGTTAATGTCCTTTGTTCCAGGTTCTTTCAGGCATCTCTTTGGGGTGGAAAGGCTATCTTTTGAGCCAGCTGAAGACAAAATGGAGGGGTTTCCAGGGCCTTTTATATTCTCTCTCTTGTGGGCAGAAACCCCTTTGTTCTCCTGTTCATGATCACAGCAACAAGATGGAGTCTGTAGCCACCTGGGCAAGTCACATATCTATGGATGATTCCGCTTTTTGCAGGCCAATACCATTGTTTACATGTTAGTTTGAACGTTCTCAGGAAAGCTCAGATGTGGATTGGCGTCTCCCAAAGTTCATTGTCAGTTAAGTGTTTCTTGATTGGGCACTTACTGAGAATAGTTCTTTCTCAAGAAGCTGACCAAATGCTTCACTGAGGCTACTTAGAATCAAACAAGTACATAGCCAATATTCATAACTTCAAATACAAATATGATACAAACATACAGACAGCATAATCATAACCAGTAAACTACAACCTTTCCATAGACACCTCACTTGGCCTCCTCTGTACAAGACCTGGTGCAGCCATAGGATGCTGGTTGCAACAAACATCTATACGGCCACAGTTTATGTCAATAACATCACAACATACCTCTGACCAGAACTTCAAAGTGCTGGAATATAATGGTGAGAAGAATCTCAGACTTTTTCTTCAGATTATTGGTGACTGGGCTGCTAGCCCATCTAATATTTATTCATGACTCTGGCTTAAATCTGAGTTACTCCTTTCCTTTTGAAAAATGTAGATAGAATAGCACATGAATGTTCAAACATTTCATCTTTGTAGGCCTGGATTCAAATCTGAATTTATTTACTGGGCAAAATAGATTTCCGTGCAACCCAAGTGGATATTTATCCCTGTTTATTAAACGTCCTAACCTCTTTTTTACACTTGGTGTAAAATGCAAGTTGTTTTACCCCTGGTGTAACTTTTAGATTGTGGAAAAGGGGAATGTTATGTATGGAAATGGAGGACATATCAAATATAATAATAATAATAATACGTAGCTCTTCTATAGTGCTTTTCATCAGTTGATCTCAAACCACTTTTCAAAGGAGGCCAGTATTATCCCAGTTTTACACAGATGATAGAAGGGAAGATGAAAGCTCAAAGACCTCCGTCACCTTGCATCACATTGAGCTACTGTGTATGAGTCAAGTGACCGATGGCCTAATCCAGGGTTATGTAAACTGAGGGACAGCCTAATATTTGTACTGAAGTTTATAGCCATTTTACATGGTATAGAGAAAATAAAAATAACCCTTCTCTTTTTTAATACCCAAGCCCTTTAGGGAATGTTCAAATTATTAATGATAAAAACTTTATATATAAACTTCTTAATGACAGACATAGTTTCCACTGTATTTCTGCAGGGCATAATATTCTGCTAGCAGAAGTAATAAGGCTAAAATAATGTCTTTCCCTGGCATCTGTGGCAATGGGGATTTACTGAAAATGTAGCAATGAAACAATGCAGGGGAAGAGTTCTTTTTAAAATGGCATTTCTCATTTTTAAAAAGTGTAACAAAATCAAGTTACAAGCGAGAACACAGAATGTTGTATCAGTGATATTTAGCCATTGTGTTCGCTCTGTCAATATAAGCCTTAGTGGTTATCCATATAGACCCCTGTAAGAGAGAATATAGCACAGAGAAGTCCCTTTACCAATAACATTTACCTCACCTACTAGCTGGGCTTTCTATTTAAAATCACCAATTGATCTGTACACCTGTATTAGCTATATTTTGAGAACACTGTACAGTAGCGTTTAACCCTGTGTTATGGTACAATTACATTACAACCTCTGTTACATATTGTGTGCAGTTTGATATGCTGTACTCTGTGTTTAAGACATCTGTGTTTAAAAGTGAATTGTATTTGCTAAATAGATTTTCCTGTTTCAGAAATTGAGGCAGAATTATATTTACTTTGACTTTTGAATGTTTAAAATTTGAGCGGCATGGTTACGGAAGTCTGTAACTTTCATTTCCTGCATAATATCTCAAGAGAATCACTAAAGCTGAATGAAACAATGTAACTTCATTGATCATTTGGTCTTGCTAATATCTACTGGCTTCAGCAGGTGCTGCCTGGTATGTAGGAATATCTGTAAATATTTTAGAATCTCAGATGCTAATTTCTAGTTCTCCTGCAGTTTTTTTATTTCAGCAAACTACTTGAATTCTTTTTTCAGCTGTCATCTTCTCTTTGCTCCCAGCTGGAAACTTGCTTGTCATAGCTTGATGGATCATTCTCAACCTATGTTCTTGAGGTGCATGAAAACAATAATGTCAGAGCACAGTCTGCTGAAGGACTTCAGTATCTTGTTCTTCAAACTAGACAACACAAGGGTTCTGCTCATCCCCTGCAAAATCATGCATTTGCCATACATTAAGGATTTAAACCTCTCTGAAAAATCATGTCTTCAAAACAAAACCTGGGTACCAAAAAGTATCCAAGAGATTTGATTTAAGGTTGCCTTTTAACTGTTACGACAAAATGCCAAGGAAAGTGTACTGGAAATGTAAATCTTATTAATGATTTGTATTCCAGCTGAAAGTCATTGTTCTTCTTCGAGTGATTGTTCACGTCCATTACACATTAGGTGTACGCGCGCCGCGTGCACGGACGTCGGAAACTTTTTCCCTTAGCGGCTCCCGTCGGGCCGGCAGGGCCCCCTCCTTCCCGCCAGAGCGGCGCCCCGCTCCAGGGTATATATATCCCTGCCGACCCGACCCCTCCAGTTCCTTCTTACCGTCCGTGGCGGCGTTGGAACAACTCTGTCTCTCGTCTGAGAGTATTCCTTAGCAATAGTCATTAGTGTTATTAGCAGTTATCAGTTAGTTTGTAGTAGTGTTGAGCCAGTAGTTAACAGCTCATTAGGGTACTTAAAGTTCCTGCCGTGGTTGTTTGTTCAACCCCGGCACCGGCCCTGGGTGGCGGGGCATGCCGCACGCCCAAGGCTTTAAGGCTTGTGCCACGTGCCGCAAGCCTATGCCGTTGAGCGACCCCCACGCCTCGTGTCTCCGCTGCCTGGGGGAGGCTCACCAAAAAGAGCGCTGCAAGATCTGCAAGGCCTTCAAGCCTAGGACTAAGAAAGAAAGAGACTTTTGCCTTAAGCAGCTGCTCATGGAGATGGCATTGCAGCCCTCCACTTCGACGGCACAGTCTGCCTCCGTGCGAAGCGCGCCGGCATCGGTGCGGGAACCGGCGCCGGTGGGTCAACCGAAGCCCACGGCACCGACCCAGCGGGGACATGTACGGCGCCGGTCGTCTTCGCCGGCAAAAGTGAAGGGCCAACCTAAGGCCCGAGGACGCTCCCCGCACAAAAGGGCGGCACCGGCGAAAACCTCGAGTGCCCCTAAGGCCTGTACGGCCCCAGCACAGACCCCGGTAGTGGCTCCAGCGCCGAAAGGGCCGTCGAGCCCCGGGATGGGCGCGTCGAGTGAGGATGAAGGGCTGGAGGAGCTCTTGGAACAGCCCTCCACTCCGGACACGTTTGAGGCAGCTAAGGACCTCATTGCATTGTCCGTCGAGGCCCCTACACGCGCTGAGGACGCTCCGCCAAAGCTGCCACACAGAGGCAAGCCGGCGATGGTGCGCCCATCACGGTCGCCGTCTCGGCACCGTTTCGGGAACCGGTCCCGGTCGAGCTCCGCCTCGGCGGACTCCCGGTTACCCTCAGCGCAGGAAGCACCGCAGCAGTCGGGCTTCAACAAGCGGTCGGCACCGACTCAGCAACCCAGCACGAGTCGGCACCGCGAAGTGTCGGCGGTACGTTACCCGAGGCCGACCAGCCGTAGCCGTTCCCGGTCCCGCGACCGCCGGTACCGTTCCAGGTCCAGGTCGGCGAGACGCTATTCCAGATCCTGGTCGCGGAGGCGCTACTCCCCAAACCCGGACCGGCACCATCCTACGGCTCCGCCGTGGCCTTCCAGGTCACCGTCCGTAGTCCCGGGGACTGACTCGGACCGGTACGGCGGATATGGCCATAGGTCGCAAGCCAGCAGGGACTATGGCCATTCTCAATGGGGCCAGCCGAGCCAATGGCCATTCTGGACACCCTGGGCCTACCACCAGCAAGGGCCCCCATCGAGGGCCTCAAGATCCGGGCCACCGGGGTACCGATCCCGCTCCCCGCGGCACCGTCCGCCATCACATAAGGAGGCAACGGTCTCTAGACCACCGGAACGGGAAGGAGTGGACTCGGCACCGAGTACGGTACTGTCCCAGTCCCACACTGCGGGTCAGGCCCCAGAGGAGCAACTGGTCGATGCCGGGTTGCAGGACACTGAGGAGGGGCAGAAGGCTCCGACATCTTCCTCCTCGCCAGATGAGGCAGTAGCGGGCACCATGGTGTCCGGCCCTCCCCCGATTGACCATCGGGCATACCAAGACCTGCTTCACAGGGTAGCCCTCAATCTGGGCTTGCAAGCGGAGGAGACCGTAGAACAGGAAGACCCCATGGTCGATATCCTGAGCCCAGAGGGCCCCTCCAGAGTCGCTCTCCCGATCATACGGATAGTACAGTCCAACTATAAGACGGTGTGGCAAACGCCGGCCTCCAGTGCACCGACTGCAAGAGGCGTGGAGAGGAAATACTTTGCCCCATCTAGAGGGTTCGACTTCCTCTTTTTACACCCGTCCCCTTGTTCGCTGGTGGTCTCGGCGGTCAACGAGAGAGAGCGTCATGGCCAGCAAGCTCCGGCCCCCAAGGGCAAGGAAGCTAAGCGACTGGACTTGTTCGGGAGGAAAGTCTATTCCTCTGGGGGCCTTCAACTGAGGATCGCCAATCAGCAGGCGATTCTGAACAGGCACAATTTTAACTCTTGGGCATCAGTCGCCAAGTTTAAGGACTCCCTCCCACCTGACGTGCATCAGGAGTTCACGGCCCTGGTGGACGAGGGGATGGCGGTGGCCAAGACCTCATTGCAGGCCTCCCTCGACTCAGCCGATGCTGCGGCTAGAACAATCGTGTCAGGAGTCGTGATGAGGCGTTCGGCGTGGTTACAGGCTTCAGGTCTTCCACCAGAGGTGCAAACCACACTGCAGGACCTCCCGTTTGAAGGTTCGGGCTTGTTCTCCGACCAAACGGACGCCAGGCTACATAGCCTTAAGGACTCGCGTGCGACCCTTAAGTCGTTGGGTATGCACACCCCGGTAACGCAGCGTAAGCCCTTTAAACCCCAGCCACCGCAGAGGCAATACCACCCTCGTCCCCGGCACGAGCCTTACCGCCGTCGAGGCAGGGATAATAGGCGGAGACGTAACAATACGCCTAACCAAGGCCAGAGTCACGGCCAGGGCAAGCCGCAGCCAGGGAATAAACCAGGCTTTTGAAGCTACGCCCGAGGACAGCGTACCACTTTCTATACCGGATCCTCCTCTGGGTTTCAAGGACCGCCTGTCCCATTTCTACCGGGCCTGGTTGCGCATAACATCGGACCGCTGGGTCCTGCGCACAGTGAAGGCGGGCTATACCCTCCAGTTTTCCTCGCCCCCTCCCTGCCATCCCCCTTCCCCGTCCCTCTTCAGGGACCCTTCTCACGAGCAACTCCTCATACAGGAGGTACAGACCCTTCTCGCTGCAGGAGCAGTAGAAGAGGTCCCACCAGACCTAAGGGGAAAAGGATTCTATTCCAGATACTTCCTGATCCCCAAGGCGAAAGGGGGCCTCCGTCCTATTTTGGACCTGCGCGACCTAAACAAGTTTCTGATCAAAGCGCGCTTCCGTATGGTCTCCCTTGGAACTATTATCCCATCCCTGGATCCGGGGGATTGGTACGCTGCCCTCGATATGAAAGATGCCTATTTTCACATTGCAATCAATCCGGCCCACAGGCGGTTCCTGCGCTTCGTTATCAACCAGCGCCATTTCCAATTTACGGTCCTGCCTTTCGGCCTGGCATCGGCACCACGAGTATTCACGAAATGCATGTCCGTGGTAGCAGCCTTCCTTGAAAAGAGAAGGATGCGTGTGTTCCCGTACTTGGACGATTGGCTTCTCGCGGGCAGGTCGGAGGCCAAGGTCCGATCTCACGTGACGCTGGCCTTGCAGACGTTCAACAGACTCGGCCTCCGGGTCAGTGTGCCCAAGTCCACGTTAGTCCCCACACAGAGACTGGACTTCATAGGTGCGACCCTGGACTCGGTGACCGCGCGGGCAAGCCTCCCAGAGGCACGGTTCCTGACAATTCAGAGGGCCGTAATCTCAGTCCAAAAATTCCCCACGACAACGGCAAGGTGTTGCATGCAGCTCCTGGGGCATATGGCAGCTTGCACACATGTGGTCAGACATGCTCGCCTAAGGCTCCGGCCTTTACAGTTGTGGTGCGCCCGCACGCATCGCCCCAACAGAGACCCATTGGATCAAGTAGTCACGATCCCAAACCAGGTGCTGAGCTCGCTCCGCTGGTGGCTCGATCACCAACAGGTATGCGAAGGGATCCCCTTCGCTGCCCCACAGCCCACTCTGACGTTGGTAACAGATGCATCGGACCTGGGTTGGGGAGCGCACCTGGGGGAACTGCGGACCCAAGGGCTGTGGTCCAGAGAAGACAAGCTGCTTCACATCAATCTGAAGGAGCTAAGAGCGGTTCGCCTCGCCTGTCAGACCTTCCGCGCCACCATAAAAGGTCACAGCGTGGCAGTCCTGACGGACAACACTACCGCCATGTTCTATATAAACAAGCAGGGCAGGTCCCGGTCTTCTCCCCTCTGTCGCGAGGCACTCCAATTATGGGACTTCTGTATAGCCCATGCGATACACCTCATCACGACGTGTCTTCCGGGGATTCAAAACGGCTTAGCGGACCGCCTCAGCCGATCCTACCGAATGCACGAATGGACGTTGAGGCGAGACGTCCTGCATTCGATCTTCCGGAGGTGGGGCTTTCCCCGGGTGGATCTATTCGCCACCAGGGACAACAGCCAATGCCCTCAGTTCTGCTCATTCCAGAACCTCAGCCGGGGATCATTAGCAGATGCCTTCATGATCCCATGGGGAGGGAGCCTGAGATATGCCTTCCCTCCGTTCCCACTCATACACAAGGTTCTCCTCAAGACCCGCAGGGACAGGGCGACGATCATACTTATCGCCCCGGCCTGGCCACACCAGCATTGGTTCACGTCCCTGCTGGAACTGTCCATAGTCGATCCAATCACCCTCCCCCTCCATCGCGACCTAGTCACACAAGACAAAGGTCGCCTACTCCACCCGAACCTGTCTTCGCTACATCTCATGGCATGGTATCTCTCTGGCTGAACGATGCAGAACACAGGTGCTCTCACCGGGTTCAACAAATCCTCCTTAATAGTAGAAAGCCCTCTACAAGAGCGACCTACCTGGCAAAATGGAAAAGGTTCTCCCACTGGTGCGAGCCTCTACGCATACGGCCTTTACAAGCCTCAGTTCCCTTAATCTTGGACTACCTACTGCACCTCAAGAATCAAGGCCTTGTGCCCGCCTCGATTAGAGTGCATTTAGCCGCTATTTCGGCTTTCCATCCAGGAGAGTTGGGAGTGTCAGTGTTCTCCAACCCCACAGTGGCCCGATTCCTCAAGGGGCTGGACAGGGTGTTTCCCTACTCGCGCCCGCCTGTCCCGGCGTGGAATCTGAACCTGGTCCTAACAAGACTCATGGGTCCCCCCTTTGAGCCCCTAGCCTCTTGCTCCCTCACGCACCTCTCGTGGAAGGTGGCGTTTCTCGTGGCCATCACGTCGGCCAGAAGGGTATCGGAATTGAGGGCCCTCACTTCGGAACCACCCTATACAGTGTTCCATACGGATAAGGTGCAACTGAGGCCGCACCCCAAATTCCTTCCAAAAGTGGTATCGCAGTTTCACATGGGGCAGGATATTCTTTCCTAAACCCCATATGGACCCTCACCACCGCAGCCTACATACCCTGGATGTTCGAAGGGCGTTGGCATTCTACCTGGAGCGGACCAGGTCGTTCCGCAGAACACCTCAGCTGTTCATTGCTATTGCGGAACGTATGAAAGGCTTGCCTATCTCGACACAGCGCTTGTCGGCATGGATTGTGCATTGTATACGCACTTGTTATGAGCTCGCCAATGTTCCGGCCCCGGAGATCCGGGCCCACTCGACTAGGGCCCAAGCATCCTCAACGGCCTTCTTGGCGCAGGTCCCTATCCAGGAGATCTGTAAGGCGGCCACCTGGTCGTCCGTACATACGTTCACAGCCCACTACGCGATCCATCATCAGGCCAGAGAGGACGCAATGGTCGGGCGGGCTGTGCTACAGTCAGTTGTACCTTGACTCCTACCCACCTCCAAGGGTAAGCTTGGGAATCACCTAATGTGTAATGGACGTGAACAATCACTCGAAGAAGAAAGAACGGTTACTTACCTTCTGTAACTGTTGTTCTTCGAGATGTGTTGTTCACGTCCATTACACTTCCCACCCTCCTTCCCCTCTGTCGGAGTCTCCGGCAAGAAGGAACTGGAGGGGTCGGGTCGGCAGGGATATATATACCCTGGAGCGGGGCGCCGCTCTGGCGGGAAGGAGGGGGCCCTGCCGGCCCGACGGGAGCCGCTAAGGGAAAAAGTTTCCGACGTCCGTGCACGCGGCGCGCGTACACCTAATGTGTAATGGACGTGAACAACACATCTCGAAGAACAACAGTTACAGAAGGTAAGTAACCGTTCTTTTTAAAAGGCTTCCTTTGCTTGATAATGAGCAACTCTTGTGAATATCCTGGCTTTGTTGTCTTTTGCATGAGTTTAATCATAGAAGACCATTATAGGATTTCTTCCCTTATCCCCATTAGGTCTGTCTTCATTCATTGGAAAAACATAATTTTCATAAAGGTAATGGCTCAGCTTTTAAAAAGGTTGAGAGTAGAGATATACCAGGCAAATCCACTTCACGCTTTGACTGATCTGCATTGATGGTTCAGCTCATACTTTGGGATCACTTGTATCACTCAGGTGAACAGCTCCCTGGTACAATCAGGAGTCAAGGCATTTTCAGATTCTTCTATATTCTCTATTTCCTATGGTGTTCATCTAGTCTGTATTGCTTTAATTATTGCAGAAGTGTACCCAGAAATATCTGTTAGAATGTACTGAATTTAGAATGTATGAAAAATGGTTGTGAAAACAGGTCTCTCACAGCATTGCCATGGTCATTTCTACCTGCTACTTCGGAGGCAAAAAAGCTTGATTTTGAAATGTGTATCATATTTTTAATTAAAGCCTGGCATCAGAGCCATAGGCAGTAATAAGAGGAAATACTTTAAGCTATAAAGAGTGAAGGATATTGAGTCTCAGAAATGCATGTACAGCTTTTTGAAAGCCTGTTACCTCAACTAAAGATATCATAGGTCCATGAATTAAGGTAATTTGGAATAATTGGTTCCTGACTTTTCTACTTGTATCTATTGAACATATGGTACAACGGAATCTTGATTCATTGTGTCCTCTTGTTTCTCACCCTCATATTGCTGAAATAGCTTATTTTATTCTTCTTGCTGTAGGAAGGGGTGTTGGTAGTTCAGCAGGTGGTTCTTACCTTTGAGTCAGTACTGAACCAATACTCCAGTATGGTGCACTCTGCTGTTGCAAATACTGTTTTTCAGATGACCTGAATTATTTGTGCTCATTAAAGAATTCCTGTCACTTTTGCAAGAATACAGGTGTTACTCAGGAAACTTCTCTCTGCCTGCCTAATTTCTCCCTGCAATTTCAACTGGATACAGTGGTCATGTCCTGTCTGATTGCTGAATAATATTGTTGTGTACTGTTAAAAGACTGTATTTACGTATATAATAGCTTCTTTGTAAAGTATTTTTGGGTCTTTTGAGATAATAATAATAATAATCCCTAGCTCTTTTATAGTGCTTTTTATCCTTAGATCTCAAAACACTTTACAAAGTTTGACAAATCATTATCCCCATTTTACAGATGGGGAAACTGAGGCACAGAGCGGGGACATGACTTAGCCAAGGTCATCGAGCAGGCCAGTGACAGAGCTGGGAATAGAAATCCAGGGTTCTGGTGTTTTCATTTAGTGCTATCTCTGTTTGGTCACACAGCTTCCCCACTAGGTCACATGAAAGGTGTTAGTTAATTATAAATATTCTTTAATAAATAAAATATTGTAAGTAAGAAAAGTAATTAAAGTGATGAACAACAAATATGTTTATTAATATCATGTCATGTTTTACTTCTAAAAACTTAGGAGGATCTATCCTTTAGTATGTACAATTTCAGCTACTATATGTGCCTATCTATATGTGCAGCAAAAAGAAGCAAAGTATGTAATGTATAAATATTGGCCCGACCCAGAGAACAACATGATTGCTATATGGCAAAAGAATTAAGAATTACATGAAGTGTCATAAATTAGTGGTATATTAACTAGTATGATATACAAACTTATGATTTGTCCTTTTGACTTTAATGCATTTATTGTCTACACAGTATTTATATGCTGAAAAAAATAATAATTTGACTGACAAAATGGTCTGTTATCTGGGTTTTTATTACAGATGCTGCTCATTTAATGTGGTTTGAAAGACTCTATGTGTGGCTTCAGTGTTTTGAGAAATACATCTTGTATCCAGCAATAATATTGAATGCCCTCACCATTGATGCTTTTTCAATTAGTAAATACAAGAGACTTGGTACACAGTAAGTTGATTATAGTTCATAGTATGTGATTCATAGATTTAAGACTGCTCACATTCCGACGAATGTTCAAAAGATGAAGCTCATGGCGTATAGGTCCATCAATGGCTATTAGCCAAGATGGTCAGGGACACAACCCCATGGTCTGTGTGTCCCTAAACCTCTGACTGCCAGAAGCTGGGGACTGAATGAGAAGGGCCTGAATCATTTGATAATTGCTCTTTTCTGTTTATTCCCTCTGAAACGTCTGGCACTGGCCACTGTCGGAAGACAGGATATTGGGCTACATGGGCCGCTGGTCTGACCCAGTATGGCCATTCTTATGTTTTTATGAAGTTTAATGTTGCGTAAATGAGTCTGGTTATTTGTCACAATTTGGTTTTGTGCTATTAATGAATAACAATAAATACAAAATGCTATCATTATTGGCTCTGTTAAAGGACAATTCAAACTGTCTTCAAATATGATAAAGGAGATGCTGTTGGTGCTGCAGCAAACATGATTGAGGCTAGAAAGATTTAAATTTATATAGAGAGATTAAAAAACTAAATATGTATAGCATGCCCAAATGACAGCTAAAACCAGGAGATATTATACCAGTCTGCAGGTGTTGAAAGGGTGTAAACACCTTGGGAGTAACCAGGATTAATGAGATGAAATGAGAAATCTAGGTTGGATATCAGGGAACTGTAAAGTTTATTAGACTGTGGAAAAAGTCTCTCAGAGGAGGTGTCACAGGCCTCATTACTAGAGTCATTGAAGGCTAGGTTGGACAAAGCCTTCAAGAATGTAGAGTGCAGAACTGTCCTGAATTAGCAGGGATATGATCAGGAAAACAATATAAGGTTTTTCCATGTCTAACCTCTGTGACTGTAATTAGAACTAAATGTTGCTGATCCACAGTATTATAATACGTTCTTCGAAGAGAGCCTTTTGTGGTGGCAATTTTTGCTTGATGACCTACAAACTGCTGTGAGATTCAGTGGTATTGTAGTGATTGCAATGCCCTCTCTGAGCAGAATTAGTACTGAAAAAGGCTGTGTACTATAGTGATTTAAATTTGTTAAAAAACTGGCCTGTGTTCAGGAACAAAGATCCATTGCAAATGGAGCGTTATTTTTCCTGTATCTAGATTGTCTGGATGTTAGTTTTTAAAATCAGATTATTTTTAACTTGGATGTAGTGAAAAACTATTTGTTATTAATTATTATTATTAATAATAATGTCTCTGACAGTAGCATATAGAGGCTCAGACCCATGATTCTACGGACTGTACAGACATATACGAAAAGAGGGTTCTGGTCCTGAAGAGCTTGCATTCTAAATTAGAGCTTATATTCTAAACAAACTATATCAACTTTTGTACAGGAGCATACAGCAACATTTTCAAAAATACCTATTTTCAGAAGTGACATAGGCACTTAAGAAGCTAAGTCTCATTGAATGTCAATGGGATTTAAGCTTCTAAGTTTCTTAGGTATGTTTTGAAAATTTTACCTGGAATGTAATACAGCTCACCCTCCTAGATGTGGTGGTTCTGTAGGTCTAGCAGAACTAAAAAGTAGCCAAATGTTAGTTTGACACTTGTCAGCAGATATATCTCTGAATCCACTGGAGGATCAGATGTGTTGACTAAGAAGATATTATTTTACATAGTAACTTTTCAGAGTAGAATTGCAATCCCAACTGTTCAAAAATCATGAGTCAGACCCCCTCCCCAATTCATGAGATTTTAAATGGTAATCATATTTGGGTCTGCCTTCTGATAGTTAAACCTTTAGGGGAATGCCACCAGTCCCCAATGTAGGCGTGATCATCTCAGATTTTAAATTCACCCTTTGAAGACACACTTAAAAATGCAGGTCCTGACTGTTGCTCAGAGAGGACTCATTTTTTCTTATCCCATTTGGTGTGGAGAGCTGCCACACTATTCCTCCCTAGCCTCTTCCCTAACTTGATAGAATACTTAGAGAGGAGGATAGTGGGGGATAGAATGGCAGCTACCCCACACATGTTCTCCTTCCACACTTGCCCATATGGCCCCTATGTTCGCTTGCCTCCCTGTATTTCTTCCCTTTCCCCTCACTGTTTTCCACCCTTCACATTCCCTGGTACCCCATTTTCCTTCTGCACTCCATGTTCCCAGGCACCCCCTCAGCCTGGCTTATTTCTCTGCACTCCTTTTCAGTCAGCCTCTTGCATTTCATAATCCCCTGCAACTCTCTCAGTCTACCTAATTTTCTCCATGCTCCTCTGACTCCTCATGATCCTACCACAGTTTCCTGCCCTGCTGCTCTACACTCTCATTCCTTGCGCCTCCCCATTCTCTTATATCCTTGCTTGCCCTCACCTAATGACTAAGGGGTCTCCCTTAGTCCCTCAAGGCAACCTGGCTCAGCCCCCATTGAAAGCAGTGGGAGATGATGACCATTTACATTTTGTGGATTTTAAGGCCAGAAGGGACTGTTATAATCATCTAGTCTGACCTCCTGCATAAAATACTACATAGAATCATGTCCAGTAATTCCTGCACCAAACCCATAACTTTTGTTTGAGCTACAGCATCTTTCAGAAGGACATCCAGTTTTACCTTCAAGTGATGGGGAATCCACTACATCACTAGGTTAGTTGTTCCAGTGGCTAAGTATCTTCAGTGTTGAGGGATAATGACAAAACTGCACACACAAATTGCATACTGAATACAGAAATTGCATCATAAGAACAAGAAAAAAAATTCCAAACATTGCACGACTTGCAATAAAATCATAAGTTGTTAAGATAGTTGGACCTTGTAATCTGAACATTGAAATCAGCTTGTATGACTCAAGAAATTGAGATGAAAAATTACCTACCTTCAGTTTTTATCTGACTTTTGCAAAACATATGTGAGGATGAAGTGCAGAAACTGCCAAATGTGGGTACCACATATATATTTTTAAATAATTATTTTTTAAGAAGTTTCTTTGGGAGGATTTAGGGCTCCCCAGAGCCTCTAGCACCAAACAAGGGTAAAGTATTCTTCCTCGTTGTGACATCTGAAATGAAGCCCCCGGGGCAACTGTGTGGAAGAATCAGGGTGGAGGCAGTAGGGCGAGTGAAGAGCAGTCCCAAAATCTTGTATTATCTGAGCGGAGTGGGACAGGCACCAATCAACTCCCAACACGTTTCCTCCAGAGATAATTAGTTGAAGGGGGGCAGGAGCCAACCCCAGCACCAAATATCTCTGTCTGGGTTTGGACGTGCTAGGTGTTAACAACACCTGCTTAACTGCACCAAAACCTGGTTGCTAGGGCAGAAGGGCTTGAAAGAGTCTCAGCAAAGCAGCCAGCAGGGCTATCATCTCCTGCTAAGGCAGGGCAGCCCTGGATTCTTTGTTTCTTTAGTCCTCTTATTACAGAGGGCTGTATTATCTCTCCATTCTTAGCTACATACTCTCCAGGAAGAAGAATGTCATGTATACAGTAGCTTAAAGAAGGGGAAGTTACTTTCCATGCCTGTAATTCTACTTTTAAGATATCATCTTGCAAGATTCTCATTCACTTGTCCACCTCCCCTCAGAATTTGCAGGGATGTTTTTTGAGGCAATGTGTTTTTGCAATTTCATCTTGTTGTTCTTATCTGGCTGGATGTATTTGACTTTTCTAATTGCATCTGTTTTTGTGATTTAAAAAATGGCATTGCTCTGTGTGTGTTTTGGGAGTGTGTGTGGGGGTCGGGGGGGCGGGAGGGATGATGAGCAGGGGTTTGAGCCCTTGCTTCCGGCACTGTCAGAAACTGACTGGAATATTCCAGAACCAAAGGGAGTGGTGGTTGGTGGTGCATATTGGACAGTCTGGGGCAGCTTACCATGTTGCCTGCTACTGCCATTGCCTCAAGAGGTTAAACAACAAAAAGAGATCACTCTGAGCTAGGGCAGTTGTACCATGTTTCCACTGGGAGGTTAAGACAACCCCCTTCACCCCCCCCCCCCCAAAAAAAAGAATCCTGTATGGCAATATCTTTAAAGAGAGAGAATTACCAGAAAGCAATGCTCCCTTATCCTCTAGCAAGAAATTATATGCTCAAAAAACTCCTTTCTGCCTGAAATTTTGTGAATATTAGGCGAGCATAAATATCGACCTGATCAGGAAAAGGGTGTTTCAGTTGCTGTTGTTACTCTGTGATTTTATGCCTCTCTCCATTAAAATCTTCCTCACTGCCCCAAGAATTTTGTTCTTCTTGATGAACATCAAATCCAACAAATGTTCTCATCTCACTGAGGGGGTGTTCTAAAACGGTCACAAATACTTTATTGTAGTCCCTAGTTTTGCACTCAGAAATCCAAATAAAATTCAAAGAATCTCTGACAAGGTAAGAAATTAGGTCTTTTGGCATTTCATTCAGACAGTGATGACTAGGCCTGAACTCAAAAAAAGTTGGATCTGCATTAAAAATGCAGTGAATGAATGCCACAAAAAAATAAAATAAAATTGGAATTGCACAAACTGTGAGCCTTAAAATGACAAAAATGCACCACTCCATTTAGAATTTTCTGAGCTGTCAATTGCCGCATGCTTTCGCAAGTATTCTGTTGTTTTGTAATTGGCATGGAGGATTATTTTCAGCATTTTACAAATACTGGGTTTGATTCATCACTGCACCAGCCTAAAGTTTGATAACATGGTGACTCAGGCTTATTGCCTGTAGTTGGCAACAGGCTGCTTTCTAATATAAAGCTGTATAAATTGTAGTGCTATAAATTAATGGTGCCAGACTTAAGTCACAAGTTGAAAATTTATTTTAGGGAGTTTATTTAATTATATCTTTATTACGTTATAAGGTACTTACTACAATAATGGATGCTACTCTTATAATACAGAATTGTTCCCGTGTTACAGCTCTGTAAGTACTCCAGAGATATGTAATGCTGGCAATATAAAACTGTGCTGTTGCAGATGGATTAAATAAACACGATTATTAAAACAAAAACTAGTATTAATATAAAAATAAATTAACGGTATGTGTGTAGATAGACATACCAATCAAGAGTAGGTCTGATATGGTTATTCATGTTCATTAGTTATAGTCTAATTGTTTTTGTTATGTTAACTTGATTAGGTTTTCTTTTCCCTCACTCCCACAGCTGTGATATTTTCCTGATAACAATTGCTGGGATGAAGCTGCTCCGATCCTCATTCTGTAATCCTGTTCATCAATTTGTTACTTTGAGCTTTACTGTAATCTTCTTCCAGTTTGACTACAGAGATATCTCAGAGAATTTCTTGCTGGATTTTTTCATGATGTCCATTGTGTTTCACAAGGCAAGTTTACAAACACCATTATTTTCTTGATATAAAATGTTTTTGTAGTTTGAATTATCTTTCCAATGTCACTGTATTGATAAATGGCTGAAATATCTTTTTAAACATAATTGTTATAATACATTTTAACAGAAGCAGGCCATTGGTATCACAGAAAAAAATCTCAGTGGAGGATAAAACCAATAGTTTTAAAGTTAAATGTATTTTCTGTTTCTGTAGGAAACTTCATATTTACTTCTTTGTTCACATGATGCTACAAAAGTTCACAATTCAGATTTTTTAAGAATAGAGTCATAAATGACTTGAAAGAGGCCTTTTGGGCCATTCGTGCAGGGTTGCCCTTTGTATTAATTGCATGAGTGTTTTTATCTAGTCTTCCTTTGAAAGCCTCTGGTGTTTGACTCAACAATTTCCTTTGGGAAATTAGTCCAATATCTAATCATCCTTATGATAAGAAATGTTTTCCTAATATCTGACTTAAATTTTTCCTACCTTAGTTTCAGGCCATTATCCTTGTGCTTAACCTTAAACTCAAGCGTCGTCTTTACTTTTACAATATTAACTCTGAAGTGTCATGGCCTCTTATCATAGTCCGCTCTCTTTTTTTCTCTGAGTTATACATACAGTCTTAAAACTCTTTTCATAATTCCAGATTGTACCCAAATTCATGACCTGTGCAGCTCCTCTCAAATCAAAAGCAGGTTAAATTGACATGGTGCTAAAAATACCAGAAATTGCTTGAATTTTGTCTACACTAGGGCTCCCAGCAGTGCTAATACTGATTATCTACTTTGTTTTATTTTGTTTTTAATGCAGTCACCTATCACCCTGGTATAAGAGTCCTCTTACAACTGGGCCTAGTAGTAGCGCTGGTGAGAATATTTTTTGTTTTTCCCTAGTGTAGACATATCCTCAGTGTGATCCAGCTAAACTCTGCCACGTGTCTGAGAGGGGAAAGGCATGATTCCATGGTTAACTTTAACAAATGTGGCACAGAGATCCAACAATATAAGTTTGGATGCCAGCCATCGCTGCCGCCAGTGCTGTCTCTATTCCATGTCCTCCCCTGAAGCCTTACTGGGAAAGGTCTAGGTTATTGACACTACCTAGATGGAGTTGGAGGGCCTTTGTTAAGCTTCTCAATTAGCATACTCAGAAGTGAGAGCTGGGTTTCTGGGTGGTAATTGGTTTACCCTTGTTTGGTGCTAGAGGCTCTGGGGAGCCCTAAATCCTCCCAAAGAGGTTGGTTGTGTTGAGTGACATTTTTAAGTACTAGCTGGATTATGGTGTGCTCTAGGGGAGGTGGTAGGTTTCTCTTCTACAAGGAGATTGTTGTTGATCTTGGTAATAGAAACCTTAAGTGCTCTCAACTTTTTCACTAGCTAAAAAGAGCAAGGCGGATCCAGAGTTGCAGATGCTTGGAAGCTGCAGTAAGTGCTGCCCGCTGAAAAGCAGGCCCCTTTAGGATATCTCAGATTGGGCACTCACAATCAGTAGTTACTTTTGAAAATCGCCATGTCACAATTTTTTGTTGAAAGCTGCATATTTGTGGCTGTGGGTGATGTGGAGGTTTTTTGCTGTTTGTTTTTAAATGTTGGCTATTTGAAGCTGTTGTGATATTTGGAGTGTTAGCCCTAGAGGAGATGGATTAGTGAGCAGAGTAAGAGTGAGATAATCAAAGGTGTTACGGTAAATTAAATGTAGCCTATCACACTGTGTGTTTTTATGGTAAAGTCTACAGTACTGGGCTAAAGTTATGTATTATAGACATGATTAGGAGTCTAGCTAAGCAGGGTCATAACCAGGGAGGGGCAAGCAGAGCAGCCGCCCAGGGCGCAAAGATGAGGGGGGTGTAAAAATGTTTTAAAATGGTAGGGGGCGCAAATATGCTTGCTCGCCCTGAGCGCTAAAATCCCTAGTTACACCACTGAGCTATAGCATAGGTCTTCTAGCGTTTCCAAATCTCAGTAAACCTGAAATTTCTCACGTCATTAGTTCAGCAGGTGAACCTGGCTTTGTGATATTTTAAAAAATTAAAATAAAATGGCTTCATTATTTATATTAGAAAACCACATGCATAGTTACACAATGGTCATTAAAACAACTCTGAAAAATACTATTAAGGATGGTATTAATTTCCGATCCTAAAGCACATGTTTTTTACTCTAATTAAACTATGAACTTTTATTAGTTCTAAAAATTGTATGGACCTTTCTTATAGACTCTCATCACTTTGAGGCTAAAGATAACAACATACAAAGATGGTATGGAATTTCTCACACAGTCAGCTTTAAACAGACTGAATCCAGGTCTATTCTTGAAAGTTTTGTGGTCTGTACAGCTTCAGCAACAAGAGAAGCTAACAGCTTCAATCAATGCACAGTTCAGTAATCTCAATGTTCACAACTATTTTTAAAAAAATAGAAAACAAGTTCTTATTACCACCACCTTTGCCGATGCAGAACTAACTCATAAAATGGCAGTTAGGATCCACTTACTCATTGTAGGTGTGAGGTTTCCACTGTCTGACAATGGAACAGTAAGTGTTCTGTCTTACATAATCATTTTGATGATAATTTTTGAGCAGAGTTACTGTACAAGAGAGCATGCATGCTCTCTAAGTGATGCTGCAGTGAGCACCTATCCATTTTCTCTTCTGCCAGACGCAGGAGGAAACTACATTTAAACTTGACAGACATTCACAATTTTGTTAGTTGATCCTTAGGCAGGTTTCTGTTGAACAAGCTCCACTAGTAATGTCAGATAGATTATCTCTGAATCTCCTAGTGATTGTGTTTCTTCCCTCTTCCCCCCATCATGATGCTACTAATGTAATCCATTCAAATCAGAGAATTCAAATCAATATGACTGCTCACTGAGCAAATCAGGGCATTGCAGCAAAAATGACTGCCCACAGATTTTATTCACATTTGCAAATAGCCATGCCATTTGCATCGAGGTGATGCAGATAAAGTGAGAATTTAGTGAACTTGACTCTTGGTTTGGGGTTTTTTGAGGGGTGTTCTTTTTAATCAACATGAATTTTTCAGTTCTTTTAAATGCTATTTGACTTATGTCACATGACTAATTTACTGCTCTTTTGAAGGCATTTACTGTCATCTAAATTTTATATAAACGTTGTAGATTTTAAAAGTTTAATATTAAAACTGGTTAGAAATACACAAAATGAGTACGCCATGTTGTGTTTCAAATTGCCATGGAAAAGGAACAAGGTAATGCTTAGAGCAGCTTGCTTATTTATTTTTAATAAATGACTGAATCTTTAATTGAACTAGGATAGGGGGTTCTCAGCTTTTTTCATACTGTGAACCTATATTAGCTGCTCACAAACTGTCCTACTCAGACATATCCAAATGCATCCATTGCAAGTCTTTAAATCAAGATAGCAGGTCTTTTAAAAAGACAACCTATCAAAGAAAAGTTATGGACTTGATGCAGAAGTTACTGGATGAGGTTCTTTGATCTGTCCTATGCAAAAGGTCAGACTAGGTGATCATGATGGTCCCTACTAGTCTTCAAATCTACAAATGTACGAAATCACTTCAAATGAGCCACCACTTCTCTCAAGGCTTCTTGGAAGGCATCCTGAGTATCCATCTGACAGCTTATGGGATGCTCGTGTTATCTGAAAAGATCTAGTTACAAAGAGCTGAGAAAATACTCTTCAATGGTAAGGCAAAGATGAAATGGGAACAAGAATTGAATATGTGTCACCTTAGACTTGTCAGCATGTGGGAGGGATCGGCATTGAGGATCTTTCTATAATCAGATGGAAACTGGAAGATTATTCATTTTCTGGGAGGGAGGTGAGAGATGAACTATTCGGGGATATTAGAAAGGAAGGTATGTTCTTCCATCTCTGTGACATCCATCAATCAGTTGCTTAACTGAGTTAAGACAGGGAAAATCACAATGTGGATAATACACATGGTTTACCCCCCACCTCTTCCCACAAACACATCACAAATGGAATACATCTAGTACAGCTCCCTTTGACAGCCATGGGAGTTGGTATAAGAGGAAGCTGCAACTTTTGGCTGAAAAAGCCAAGGAAGAAAGGAATAAATTTGGTGGTGTGATGAACCCATGAGGGTGACCTCAGAAGCAGCCAAGGCCATAAGCCAAGTACAGGCATAATGCCAACATGGATGATGGGAATGGAAATGCTTACCCAGCACCCTTGCTGTTTGTTAAAGGTGTAGTTTGTGCTTCCCCCAGCACAGCTGTGCACTTGTAAACTGCTGTATGGCAAGTGGGACCACAATCTGCGCAAGTCTCTGTGCAAACCTCTTCGGGCACCCTGAATGCTGAAGTCAGCCCTAGCACCCACCCTGGAACTAAGAGCGTGAAGACAGTTTTAGTATGGCTGCATTGGTACAGGACCACTGGGGTCCCCTCCTCTCTTCATTATGTGCACCTAGATTTGTAGATTCCAAGGCCAGAAAGGACCACTGTGATCATCTAGGACAGTGGTGGGCAACCTGCAGCCCGCGGGCCACAGGTTGCCCACCACCCATCTAGGATCACTTCCTGTATAATACAGGACGTAGAAGTTCTCCAAAATAATTCCTAGAGCATATCTTCTAGAAAAACATCCAATCTTGGTTTAAAAATTGTCAGTGAGGGGGAAATCTGCTCTGATTCTGGGTAAATTGTTCCAATGGTTAATTACTTTCACCATTAAAATGTTATGCCTTATTTCCAGTCTGAATTTGTGTAGCTTTAACTTCCAGCCATTGGATCTTCTTATATCTTTCTCTGCTAGATTGAAAAGCCCATTATTAAATATTTGTTCCCCGTGTAGATACTTTTAAACTATGATCAAGTCACCCCTTAACCTTCTCTTTGTTAAGCTAAATAGATTGAGCTCTTAAGTCTATCATTGTAAGGTGTGTTTCTAATCTTTTAATCATTTTTGTGGCTCTTCTCTGAACCCTCTCCAATTTATTAACATGCTTCCTGATTTGTGGGCACCAGAACTGAACACAATATTCCAGAACTGGTCACACCAGTGCCAAATATAGAGGTAAAATAACCTCTCTTCTCCTTCTTAAAATTCCCCTGTTTATGCATCTATGACATTCCAGGGTGCAATCCAGACCAGTAAGGGGTTGTGTCACCCTTACTCTGCAACTTGGGGTGCCTCACAATGCTTTGCTCCTGTATTTCCCACATGTGCCACCCACAAACAGCCAAACAGCATGCAGGTCACTCCATCAATGTCTGTGTATAGCCATAGCCCTGGTCCAGCAAGTCTGACCTCAGCAGCCTGTCTGCAAACACTGCTGCATTCTGCCTTCCAGTAGCCTTGGCTACTATTTGCAGGACGACCCCAACACTCCCAGTTTTGGATTCTCTCTCCCCTGCCCCAAACCTGTGCTCTGCACTGTCCATCCCTCTCCTGGAGTCCAAATATACTAGATCCATTGCCCCTTTAAGGGGATCAACATACAACAGTCTGCTACCTTAAATGAAGTTACCCAAATAGTTGGCAACACTGGTTTTGTTTTAATTAAAGAATAAAACAAACAAGTTTATTTAACTATAAAAAGAGTTTTAAGTGAGTTCAAGTATAAATAGGGCCCTCCCAAATTACGGCTGTGAAAACGCGTCACGGATCGTGAAATCTGGTCTCCCCTGTGAAATCTGATCTTTTGTATACTTTTACCTTATACTATACAGATTTCACAGGGGAAACCAGTGTTTCCTCAAACAGGAGGTCCTGTCCCAAAAGAGGATTGTGGGGGTTGCAAGGTTATTGTAAGGGAGTCATGGTATTGCCACCTCTACCTCTGCACTGCCCTCAGAGCTAGGTGGCTGGAGAGCAGTGGCTGTTGGCTAGGTGCCCAGCTATGAAGGCAGCACCCCACCACCAGCAGCACAGAAGTAAGGGTAGCAATATCATACCATGCCATCCTTACTTTTGTGCTGCTGTTGGCAGTGGTGTTCAGAGCTGGGATCCTGGCCAGCAGCTGCCGCTCTCTGACCGCCCAGCTCTGAAGGCAGCGCCACCAGCAGCAAAGGCATAGAAGTAAGGGTGGCAATATCAAGACTCCCCTTCAATAACCTGGCAACCCCCCACCTCCTACAACTCTGTTTTGGATCAGGACCCCTATAGTTACAACACCATGAAATTTCAGATTTAAATATATGAAATCATGAAATTTATGATTTTTAAAATCCTATGACTATGAAATTGACCAAAATGGACTGTGAATTTGGTAGGGCCCTAAGTATAAGGCATTGAGTCAGGAATGGTTACAAGAGAAATAAAGATAAAACCTTTCTAAACTTAACAAACTAGATTTGGTTCAAGGTGAAGTTCTTACCACATGCTTCCAGCAACAGGGCTTCCAGCAACAGTGCTGACCAAATTTCAGGTCTGGATCTGCTCCCAAAGACTGTTTAGTTTATCCTCTTAGATGAGAGATAGGGACAGAGAGAACTTGGCGTGTTTATGCCCCTCACTTTTGTAGTTCTGTTACCCTTTGAAATGTATTTTCCTGAGGGTAACAGCTAGTTAAAGTTATTCAAGCAATAAATAAGGTGACATGGTGTCTGGTGGTGACAGAGAATGCATGCTGTTTCTTTTCACCTCTATTTGCTGAAATGCAGATTGCCTTGTCTCCTGTCTTCCCCCTCTGCTGTCTGAGGACCCTGTTTACAACTTATATGTAAATTGAAGTAAACACACATTTCTTTGTTTAGGACCCGCTTGACCTGACCAGTCCTACCTAATCAGGGCTATGTGGGTTTGAACATGTGCCACCAACATCAATCAGGGGGAATTAATAACTTTACATATAATATTGCTACACACATTTTACCATGATATTATTGACAAGCAAGTTATTAGTTTTCAAATAATATCACAAGGCATATTTTGTACAAAGATTAGTACAGTGGTGCATAGGGTGTGAATACAGGAGTGCATTCAGTCACAGCATTCCAGGATTGCATTAGCTCTTTTGACCATGGTGTCACACTCGGAGCTCACGTTCAACTGATTATCCACCATGACCCCCAAATCCTTTTCACAGTCACTGCTTCCCAGGATAGAGTCCCCCATTGTGTAAGGATGATCTGCATTCTTTGTTCCTAGATGTATACATTGACATTTAGCCATATTAAAAGACGTATTGTTTGCTTACTTCCATTTTACCAATCAATCCAGATCTCTCTGAATCAGTGGCCTATCCTTTTCATTATTTACCACCTGTACCAGGAAGCCATAAATTGGCTGTTCATGTACATACTGTATGCAGTGGTTTGGTTATATGTAAAAATCATATCCGGGCAAATTAGTAGCCTGCTCTATGGGATGTGATTAGTAGAGCTCCTAGTAGGGTGACCAGATAGCACTGTGAAAAAATGGGAAGGAGCTTGGGGGGCAATAGAAGTGCCTATATAAGAAAAAGTCCCAAAAAACGGGACTGTCCCTTTTAAAAACAGGACATCTGGTCACCCTAGCTTCTAGTACGTTGCATTAACTCTTCTGAGCATTCACTGTGGGGCTGCTGGGAGGACACTGCACTTACCATTGACCTGTCTTCTCCTGCCCTTCCTTATTTGCAAATCTTGGACCCAGTAGAGATCCCTCTGTAGGGTCCTGGGAAGAGGAGAGGTAAAGGGGGCATCCCTCCCCATGTGACAGTGGGTAGAGAATTTTAAAAAATTGCTTTTTTCTAATGCTGTAGCAGAAACTTAACTAGAATAAAGAAAACAGTATTATCAAGCTTCTCTCTCTCTTTCTCTCTCGCAAACTTTCACTGTAGAGCTGCTTCTTAGAACCTTCCCAGCCCCTCTCTCCTGCCTGTCTTCCTGCTGCAGGTTTAAGCAAACTATACACACATCTGCACTGCCCCCTCCCTTTTTTCTATATAAACAATCTTTTTAAAAGAGTTAGTATTTTAAAACAAATTAAAGATTCAGGTGCTCTAATCAGCTTCACCTCTTGTACCAATTTGGCCACCTTCTGGCCTTGAGGAACATATAGTACAGTTAATTCACCTGGATTATCAAATCCCCAAAGAGAGAGACTCCTGTTGAAGAGGGTTATGGCTGTTCTCAACAGGTTTATCCCCTTTAAGGCTATAGTAATAGTACCATTGCTACTGGGATCTCATAATTCAACTGGCTTTGGAAGCTAAGGTGTTGCTTATTTCTTCTATCAAAGTACCTCGATCAGTATCTACCATAGAGGATCTTAGTGTATCTCTTGGATCATGATTGGTTAGGCTTCAGGCTGCATTCTGATAACTAAAAAGCCTGTGACCTCTTAGAATTGGTGTATCTCAGCTTCCTATACTTTTAAGCAACGCCACTTGCTATAGGATGAAGATTTGTCTCAAATCTGTTCATTTCTGATCTCTTAACCCATAAGCAGCTGAGCTGGGCTTAGTCCAGGGACTAATGTAGAAAGTTGCCCTATAAGCTCAGCAAAGCAACAGTGGATGCTTTGGTTGGAGGATACTCTTCACAACCTGCACTGCTGTCCATTCCCTTGTGAGTGGTGGAAGCTGGCAACAATGAAAGCAGCTTGAAATCGTACTGTATGCCAGAAGCTTAAAATTCAGATCTGGCAAACTGGCTCGTTGTCAGGTACTATTTCATTTGGAATGAGAAAAGATGCCTTTTAACTTTTCTTGGCCTGTTTACTTTTGGGCCTAGTTAAAAATAGAATTTTTGTAAAGCTGTCTAGCTTCCTGGTAGTCTTAAAGAAACGGTACGCACATCTTCACACACACCATCTTGCATATAGATCCTAGTGGGAAGCATCTGACCCAGTGACATTAAATCTCTAATCAATAGGGCTATATCTTAGCTTTTCCTGTCTTTAGTATACTATTGACAGGCAGTCTAATGGCCTCTTAATTTGTGTGTGTGGATGAACTAATTAGCAATACTAAAATATGAACTAATCTATTATTTTCTGATAGTCAAATTCTCTGAGGGTTCAGAATTTGTCTTTATGCATAAGACAGAGTAATCAAAGAACCAGAGCTTGTTAAATTTGCCTTCATTAACACTGCATTCATTTGCCTAAGTAGTCTTACTCCTGCTGAGCTCACTACAGATACATTTTTCCTGTTTGATATTTTTTCTGTTTCACCCTCCCATCCCCCATGAATTTTCAGAGTAACAAAAACTCCACATTTTGTCACTTTATTTTTAATAAAGGTTTGCTTTTTTAATATAGCCTCTCTTTGCTTTTGCACCATATGTCATGTATTACTGAAAGATGATCCTCATGTCACAGCAACTCCAACTAAGAGAGCCAGGCAGTAATAACCTGCCAAACTTGTTCAGATTAGGCTTAATTCTGTAAGAGTTTAACATCCTTACCATGATTCCCTCAAGGAGAGTGAAATTTTTGCATATCATCTTATTTTTCACCATTTTATGACAGAGTGTCACCCTTGACCACCTTCTTGGTTTGCTATAGCCCACTAATTAACATTTGAGATTGTCTTTGTGGATACAGACTACAGGACCCGTGGTTAACCTGCAAGCTTCTGTGATTTTAGTTACTAATGTAAGACAGAATCCTGACTCTTTTCTTCTCCCCTTCCAGTTTTCAGTCCCCTTCGGTAATTCTGATCTTTCAATTAAAAGCTTCTGGCACTAAATAATTAATTCAGATTCTAATCCATTTCTTGCCTTTCGTGCATACTAAAATCCAATGTTTTAATCAGCTGCACCCTCTTAACTCACAGCTGTTTCCTCAACTTTTGATATCTGGCATATAAGTCCCTGATAAGACACTTTCTGTTGAGCAAAAATACCCAAGGCTACATTTGATATTTGACAGGATAATCCCTGTGGTTAGCAGTTCATGTTTCCTTTTTTTTATTGGAGATGTAGTTTAACTTATTTTCATTCATCCTTCCATCACTGACCTCCACATCAGACTTTGCTCCTGACACAGTCCCTGAATTTTAAGGGTTTTTTTTAAAACAAGGAACTAAGGCAATGCATAAAAATGGGACACACACACCATTAGCAGTATAGTATGGTACAGTTTACACACACACTCTGTACTGATGAGAGTAGCAACTCTCCAGGGGAGAGAAGGTTGTTATTATGAGTGTTCTGTATCATATTTGTAAATAGCTAAAAGATTAGGTGCCAGTAGATGGCACTCAAAAATATGATGTGCACTACAGATGGCTTCTTCTATGCAGCCCTTTACATCAGGTCTTAACAAAGGTGATCATCAAGCTTTCCCCAGGCTCCTGATGGACAATACGCTTTTTAGTTCCAAGTGGTGCTCTGTAGTAACCATGCACATGGATGCACCCCAGGAGAAAGATTTTTTTAAATTAAGATGATGTTTAAAAAAAAACAACGTGAAGGGTACAGAGTTTAAGCGTGGAAGTTTCTGGTTACACTGGTATACAATTTTTGAGAAGTCGTCTGCTTCAGAGATAAAATGTGCTATTTATTATGTATTTTGATGTGCTGAATACAAATATGACACTTAAAACAACTGATTGGCTACTGTTTCTAAGATATTTAAGTTTTTACATTTTATGTCTATGTATATTGTGTAGATAGTAAAGTTTTAATCATAAATTGTAAACCTAGGTCTTTTCATGTGTTTATGGTTGCTTTACATGATATTTCACCTGTCCTGTTTATGTAACACTTTAAAAATCAGCAAAGGGGTTATATAAATAAAATTTATTATGAAACAAAAGGCAAAAAACTATTCTATACATAGTTTAGTCCTATTCAGTGTCTACTCGGCGCTTCTTGGCTTGTCTCTTGTATTCATTAAATGGAGCATCTCTTGTCACTGTCCAGCAATAGTCTGCAAGCATTGATGGGCTCCAATTGCCCTGATAGTGTTTCTCCATTGTTGCAATGTCCTGGTGAAATCGCTCGCTGTGCTCGTCACTCACTGCTCCGCAGTTTGGTGGAAAAAAATCTAGATGAAAGTGCAAAAAATGTATCTTTAGTGACATGTTGCAACCAAGGCATTTGTATGCCTTGAGGAGGTTTTCCACCAACAACCTGTAGTTGTCTGCCTTGTTGTTTCCGAGAAAATTTATTGCCCTAACTGGAAGGCTTTCCATGCCGCCTTTTCCTTGCCACGCAGTGCATGGTCAAATGCATCATCTCGAAGAAGTTCACGAATCTGAGGACCAACAAAGACACCTTCCTTTATCTTAGCTTGACTTAACCTTGGAAATTTTCCATGGAGGTACTTGAAAGCTGCTTGTGTTTTGTCGATGGCCTTGACAAAGTTCATCAGACGCAGCTTGATGTGTAAGGGTGGTAATAAAATCTTCCTTGATTCAACAAGTGGTGGATGCTGAACACTTTTCCTCCCAGGCTCCAATGACTGTCGGAGTGGCCAATCTTTCTTGATGTAGTGGGAATCTCTTGTACGACTATCCCATTTGCAGAGAAAACAGCAGTACTTTGTGTATCCAGTCTGCAGACCAAGCAAGAGAGTAACAACTTCAAATCGCCACAAAGCTGCCACTGATGTTGGTCATAGTTTATGCACCTCAAAAGTTGTTTCATGTTGTCATAGGTTTCCTTCATATGGACTGCATGACCAACTGTAATTGATGGCAAAACATTGCCATTATGCAGTAAAACAGCTTTAAGACTCGTCTTCGATGAATCAATGAACAGTCTCCACTCATCTGGATCGTAAACGATGTTGAGGGCTGCCATCACACCATCGATGTTGTTGCACTATACAAGATCGCCTTCCAGGAAGAAGAATGGGACAAGATCCTTTTGACCGTCACGGAACATGGAAACCCTACCATCACCTGCCAGGAGATTCCACTGCTGTAGTCTGGAGCCCAACAGCTCTGCCTTACTCTTGGGTAGTTCCAAATCCCTGACAAGGTCATTCAGTTCACCTTGTGTTATGAGGTGTGGTTCAGAGGAGGAGGATGGGAGAAAATGTGGGTCCTGTGACATTGATGGTTCAGGACCAGAAGTTTCATCCTCCTCCTTTTCCTCGTCTGACTCAAGTGAGAATGATTCTGGTGCGTCAGGAACCGGCAGTCCTTCTCCGTGGGGTACTGGGTGTATAGCTGATGGAATGTTTGGATAATGCACACTCCACTTTTTCTTCTTTGACACACCTTTCCCAACTGGAGGCACCATGCAGAAGTAACAATTGCTGGTATGATCTGTTGGCTCTCTCCAAATCATTGGCACTGCAAAAGGCATAGATTTCCTTTTCCTGTTCAACCACTGGCGAAGATTTGTTGCACAAGTGTTGCAGCATATGTGTGGGGCCCACCTCTTGTCCTGATCTCCAATTTTGCAGCCAAAATAAAGGTGATAGGCTTTCTTAACCATAGTGGTTATACTGCGCTTTTGTGATGCAAAAGTCACTTCACCACAAACATAGCAGAAGTTATCTGCACTGTTCACACAAGTATGAGGCATCTCTGCTCACTTTGGCTAAACAGAAATGTGTCCCTTTGCAAAATCAAACACTGACAAATAAGAGAGCACGACACTCTTGATGTCTAGAGCTGATATTGGGCAATTTGTTCAGCAGAGTGATGTAAGCTTCGTTATGATTGCATCATCCATGACTTCTAGGAATAACACGATGCAATTCATATCATGGATGACGCAATACCAGCCTCAGATTGCATCATTCATTGTTTTGCCTAAAAATCAAGTACTGTCCAAACCCAGTCATAGATTTATTCATAGATCCAGTCAAAGATGTATTTTAGTCATTTCTGATTTAAATTAAGATCCCTTCCCTTTATAACTCACTTATCCTCCGCCATTCCCAAGTCAAGGGTCGTATATACTGACCCAATAGCATATCTTGAAAACTAGAGCCAATCAACAATTGTAAGCATCATTTTCGTTCTCAGTGACCCAGAATTAGTAAAGTTTGACTACATTTATTTCAGAAGCATTTTGGCTGTAGAACAGTGTTATCAGGGAATAACGTACAGATTATCAAGGTGTGCGAAGCTTGGTTTAAGATTGGATGGTGTAAGGAATACATAATCTGCAATATCCCCAATTGGGGGTAAATGGTTGACGGGTCAAAGTACAGACATTAAGATATGAGGGTATGTTCAGGTATGGAGTATAATGAGTGGATATGATGATGAGGATGGATTGACCCTCATTTGGGTCAACGTTTAACGTTGAGATTTAACGCTCAGTGAGTTTATGGTTCCAGTTCATATGGTCCAAAGAACAAAGTCTCTTGGTGCCTTTCTCATAGTCAAAGCACGATGTCGCTCCGGCTCACGCCTCTTGATACTGTCGGTGGCCGGTGATGTGTTCGGTGTAGATGTCGCTGGACCATCGGATGGTGTCTGAGACGATGAGGCACCGCATGAGCTGTGCGTAGCATCGACCGATCCTGCTGGTCTGCATTACACGCTCGTTGCAGGGATCCCAGGCACCCAGGGCTCCGACAATCAGGGCGTCCATCTGCACCTCGTAGCCCTTTGCTCTCAGGGTATCGGCCAGGGGAGTGAACTTTTCCAGCTTACGAGTTCGGCTTCACGAAACCCCGGGGTCCTGTTCTCAAAGGAGACCATGACATCGACGAGGATGATCTTTTTCTGTGCCTCATCAGTGATGACGACGTCAGGTCGCAGCAGGCTGTCGGTACTGGGGATGGCACAGTTCATGGCAACCTCCCCCAGGTGTGGTTCGATGGCTTTCACCAGGTGGTTCTGGATGGTGTTGTGGCACAGCTGCCAGGCTCTGGAGTGGGGCTTACAGCTGCACAGGACGTGGGGCAGGGTCTCGTTGGAGTAGTCACACTTCCTGCAACTCTTGTATCGGTTCCCGCGGCTGACAGCTCTATTGAGCGGGACGCAGTTGAGCCGGGCCCGGTGGATGAACTGCCAGTCGGTGAAATGGGTGAAGAAGTGGTTGCTGTTGTCCCACTTGCTGATCAACTCGAAGGCTTTACCCTGGTCCAGTTTACGCTTCAGGGTTTCCACTTACAGCGAGTGGACGGCGGCCTTCAGGGTCCTCTCCAGCATGCCCCTGGCACTCTGGGTGACGATGGTGTTTTTGTCGAACCTGATCTGCAGCACCAGGGCTCCTGGCTCCTGGCGCTCCTTGCACCACTCCCAGCGGCAGCCAACACGCTTCCCCAGGCAACTCGTGGTGTTGCGAGCGTGGGACCACAGTGAAGCGATGTCGCCTCTGTCCCGTCCGAATTCACCATCCAGGGAGCCAATCAGGAAAGTGGTGATGTCTTGGTTGGAGGGGGTTCTGCCAATCCGCTTCTTTATCACGTCTTTCAGGGTGTTCGCCGCAATGTTTCTTACCATGGCATCAGGACACGTCAGGCGGAAGGCGGAAGGCGTGGGTGATCACCGCGATGTTGCACAGGTTGCCCATGTGGGAGATGTTGGTGCCGCCGTGCCTGTGGGCGATGTAGACCAACTCGTTGCTGGCTCTCTGGGGAAGGAACAGCCACTTCTTCACCGACTGCCGGATGATCTTGTCTGCCTTGTTGAGGGGCACCTTCGCCACGGAGGATCCCCTTAGGATGAACGAGATGCGGGAGATCAGGAAGGTGGTCAGGGTGTTTTTCTGCCATGGTGGCCAGCAGGGAGGCGTTGATCTTGGTAGCATCCTGCAAGATCTCCTGGATGGTGTCCTTGGGTGTCTGCCAGACACGGAAACCCGTCAGCGTGCCGAGGGGATGGTATGCCTGCCCCTCTGCCAGGGGGATGACGGGCTCGCCCTGGATCTGGAACCCTGTCGCCTGCACTGAGTTGCTAAATCAATGCATCTCCCACCTGGCCTATTTTGGCTAACCCTGCCCATTTTGTAGGCTGCAATGGCTAGTTCCAAATCACTGGGAAAGCTTTTTAATTTCACCCACAGGCAACAGATTTCTTTCTACAGGAATGAAAATTGCCATTTCCCCAAGATAAGACATGCATGGTTTGTCTGGTGCTTCTTATGTCATTCTCTGCCAGGTAAATTTATTATGCTCTGTGGCACTAAGATTACAGAGCTTGGAAGACTGATGTTACTGCTGTTTGTTGTTATACTGTGCCTTTCATCTGTAAATTTCAAAGGACCCTACAAACATTAAAGGCAGAAAACTTGTCTCCGATCTTTACGGTAAAAAGAAGAACAGGAGGACTTGTGGCACCTTAGAGACTAACAAATTTGTTAGTCTCTAAGGTGCCACAAGTCCTCCTGTTCTTCTTTTTGCGGATACAGACTAACACGGCTGCTACTCTGAAACTTTTCATTATGCAAGGCACTGCATTTAGCCGTATGGAGTGGAAATCCATCAACCTCATGAAATAAATTTGTTAGTCTCTAAGGTGCCACAAGTCCTCCTGTTCTTCTTTTTGCGGATACAGACTAACACGGCTGCTACTCTGAAACTTTTCATTATGCAAGGCACTGCATTTAGCCGTATGGAGTGGAAATCCATCAACCTCATGAAATAAATTTGTTAGTCTCTAAGGTGCCACAAGTCCTCCTGTTCTTCTTTTTGCGGATACAGACTAACACGGCTGCTACTCTGGATCTTTACGGTGAATCTTTACATAAATCCTCTCCCCTCCCTATAGGTGAAATACACCCATCCTGCTCCATTTAGAGCTGATAAATTTCACACTTCTCTGGTACACAAGGAATGCAGAAGCCCTGCATGCAGTCACTTTGCATCCATATCCAAGTGCTGCGGGCCTTCTAGGGTGTGGAGGACTTTTGCAGGGCCCACTGCCAAGGGGTGGAGTTCACTTTGTGCTGAACTCCTGTTGATATCAGTGGGAGATCAGCACATGTAGAGAGCAGATTATTAGCGTTATGCAGATAACTTTGCCCTGATAAACCCTCACAGCATGCTTGTGTGTTAGGTAAATGTAATTGCCACTTTACAAATGATAAACTTAGATGCAGCAAAGTTAAGTGACTTGCCTAAAATCACTCAGCAAGGCAGTGACAGAGTCACAAATAGAGCTTAGACGCCCCAACTCTCAGTACCCTGGACTGATCACCCTCCCTCCCTGTCTGATATGTTGCATTTTAAAAAAAGATGTATGAGATTAATAATGAGTATTTTTATGTATCCGTTTTTTTAATTTGCTGCTGAACCACATTATATAGCAAGAATTAACAAGGTAACCTGTGAAGAGGATAAATGTTAACTCAGTTTCCTTCTTCCATTTTTTGTTAAAATGGTGAGCATGCTATTAATGCATTAATGGTACATGTCTCATTTAGGTGAGCATCACGAAATCATACAGAATAAAGGCTTCAAGCTTTCTGAAGCAGATGCAAATAGGAGTTATACAAAACCTGTTTGCTGATTCAAATTGATTTTTCTATTAAAATTATGCCAACAGAATGTTACAATGGCTTGTGGCAGTAGCACTGAAAAGTATTACTATTTCCAGTAAATCCTGTTTTCCAAGAGTTCAGAAGAGGCATGTGTTTCAAATGATATTAGGCTATGAACTGGGGACATAATCTGCTCTGTTGCAAACGTCAGCATAACAAAAACAAACAGTGGTTTCAGCAGGTTTTAATTTAGTATTTACCACATAAAAAAACTTGACCATTTTAAAAAAAGAAATATTTTTGTTAATTTATATGGACATAAGTACATATATAAACAGGAAGATGAAGTACAAATAATTAGGCCTACAAATACAGATTTTAGTCCAAACACACAATGTGGTACCAGTCAGTCAATTAGAACCGATAGAACATGTGGAAAATTAAATGCCAAAGAAACATTTGAAAATCTGAGCCCAGAATCCTCCAAGCCTAAACTGAAATTTTAAGAAGTGGAACCCTAAGACATCCAGTTCCAGTGGGGTAAAAATTGTTTTTGTATTTAAAGACTATGGTTTTAGAGGCCATTTATGTTGCAAACGAAGCATACAAATATATTTTTATTTTTTTCTGTTTTAATCAAACATTTTTACAAGAATTAAATATGGCAGGTAAATTCCATTTTTATGCTTTTTTAGCCCCAGTCTTACAAAGGGATCTACCCACACAAAGTCTCACTGGATGCCACACAGGTAGAAAGGTCCATGCGGGCAAAAACTTTTGCAAGATAGAGGCCTTGCAAAGTATCCTTATCAACTTCAATCTCAGTTTATTAAATGAACTGATGATAGAAGCCCACCAGACCTGAGACAAGGAGATAATTAAACAAACAAAAATGTATTTCAAATGCTACAGGACAACTTTAATGCAAGTAACTGTAATTACCCAATCTTGCTATTGAATTAACCCACAGAATTTAATCTGTTATATCTGGTATGTATAACAAGGCAAGAATAGTCATACACAAAAAAGCATATTTACAGATCAGGGCCTTTAGTTCTTCTTCCTCTTTGATGTACATTTAAGTCAGAAGGTATTTCTTATGAGGAAGAATTTTGTAGCTGTTAACAGCTTTACCTTACAGAAGACTTTAAAGATGATCAGTATAATAAAGTGCATGTCTGTATAAAATAAAAAAAAATAAAATCTATTTTTTTCTGCTTTCTCATTTTACAGTGAAAGGAATGCAGTAGTTCAAAGTCACTGAATATACTAGTAATTTTTACTAATTGATGAGCAAGAAACTGGTTGCTGTGCAAAACTATCACCTGAGTAACATCTGGGAACACTAAAACTTTACATTCCCTAAATAATATTTCATTCCTCTGCTTAGTGAACTGTAAAAAATACACAAGATTTAAAGAAATGTTATAATAAGAATACGCTTTGATAACCCACCCCATATTGGGATAGAGGTAGTCTGAATTAGAACCTCCATCCTTTATGCAGCTCCGAGGGAGAGGTCATGGAGCTTCTTCTGCTTACACTGCTCTACAGTCAAAATGTTTCTGAAATAAATGTAGTCAAACTTTATTAATTCTGGGTCACTGAGAACGAAAATGATGCTTAAAATTGTTGATTGGCTCTAGTTTTCAAGATATGCTATTGGGTCAGTATATATGACCCTTGACTTGGGAATGGCAGAGGATAAGTGAGTTATAAAGGGAAGGGATCTTAATTTAAACCAGAAATGTCTAAAATACATCTTTGACTGGATCTATGAATAAATCTATGACTGGGTTTGGACAGTACTTGATTTTTAGGCAAAACAATGAATGATGCAAGCTGAAGCTGGTATTGCGTCATCCATGATATGACTTGCATCATGTTATTCCTAGAAGTCATGGATGATGCAATCATAACGAAGCTTACATCACTCTGCTGAACAAATTGCCCTATATCAGCTCTAGAAATCATACAGTGTCGTGCTCTCTTATTTGTCAGTGTTTGATTTTGCAAAGGGACACATTTCTGTTTAGCCAAAGTGAGCAGAGATGCCTCATACTTGTGTGAACAGTGCAGATAACTTCTGCTATGTTTGTGGTGAAGTGACTTTTGCATCACAAAAGCGCAGTATAACCACTATGGTTAAGAAAGCCTATCACCTTTATTTTGGCTGCAAAATTGGAGATCAGGACAAGAGGTGAGCCCCACACATATGCTGCAACACTTATGCAACAAATCTTCGCCAGTGGTTGAACAGGAAAAGGAAATCTATGCCTTTTGCAGTGCCAATGATTTGGAGAGAGCCAACAGATCATACCAGCAATTGTTACTTCTGCATGGTTCCTCCAGTTGGGAAAGGTGTGTCAAAGAAGAAAAAGTGGAGTGTGCATTATCCAAACATTCCATCAGCTATACGCCCAGTACCCCACGGAGAAGGACTGCCGGTTCCTGACGCACCAGAATCATTCTCACTTGAGTCAGATGAGGAAGAGGAAGAGGATGAAACTTCTGGTCCTGAACCATCAATGTCACAGGACCATATTTTCTCCCATCCTCCTCCTCTGAACCACACCTCATAACACAAGGTGAACTGAATGACCTTGTCAGGGATTTGGAACTACCCAAGAGTAAGGCAGAGCTGTTGGGCTCCAGACTACAGCAGTGGAATCTCCTGGCAGGTGATGGTAGGGTTTCCATGTTCCGTGACGGTCAAAAGGATCTTGTCTCCTTCTTCTTCCTGGAAGGCGATCTTGTATAGTGCAACAGCATCGATGGTGTGATGGCAACCCTCAACATCGTTCACGATCCAGATGAGTGGAGACTGTTCATTGATTCATCGAAGACGAGTCTTAAAGCTGTTTTACTGCATAATGGCAATGTTTTGCCATCAATTCCAGTTGGTCATGCAGTCCATATCAAGAAAACCTATGACAACATGAAACAACTTTTGAGGTGCATAAACTATGACCAACTGTGACGGGTTGGATCACAGAAACCCCCCTGGGAGCTGCCACCCGATGTGCAAAGACTACCCCTGCTTCTGTTTTCCCTGCCAGCTCAGGACTCCAGCACCCTGTCTTGCTGAGCCAGACACTCCTGTTTGGCTCCAGACACAGATCCAGGGTCTGAATCACTTGTCCTAAAGCTGCAAGTTTACCCGAAAACAGCTCACAGTAGCGCGCTTGTCTTTAGCACTCAGATGCCCAACTCCCAGTGGGGTCTAAACCCAGATAAATCCGTTTTACCCTGCATAAAGCTTATGCAGGGCAAACTTATAAATTGTTCGCCCTCTATAACACTGATAGAGAGATATGCACAGTTGTTTGCTCCCCCAGGTATTAATACATACTCTGAGTGAATTACTAAATAGAAAGTGATTTTATTAAATACAGACAGTAGGATTTAAGTGGTTCAAAGTAGTAACAGACAGGACAAAGTAAGTCACCAAGCGAAATAAAATAAAATGCGCAAATCTATGCCTAATCAAACTAAATACAAATAATCTCACCCTCAGAGATGTTTCAGTAAGTTTTTCTCAGACTGGACACCTTCCAGGCCTGGGCACAATTCTTTCCCCTGGTACAGCTCTTGTTGCAGCTCAGGTGGTAGCTAGGGGATTCTTCATGATGGCTTCTCTCCCTTCTCTCTTCTCTTCCCCCCCTTTATATATCTTTTGCATAAGGCGGGAACTCTTTGTCTCTCTGGGTTTCCACCCCCCCTCACTGGAAAAGCACCAGGTTAAAGATGGATTCCAGTTCAGGTGACATGATCACATGTCACTGCAAGACTTCATTACTCACTTGCCAGCACACACATATACAGGAAGACTCACAGGTAAATACAGCCATCTGCAGACAATGGGAGTCATCAAGATTCCAAACCATCATTAATGGTCCACACTTTACACAATTACAATAGGCCCTCAGAGTTACATTTTATATTTCTAGTTTTAGATACAAGAGTGGTACATTTATACAAATCAGATGATCACACTCAGTAGATTATAAGCTTTGTAAGGATACCTTACAAGAGACCTTTTGCATGAGGCATATCCCAGTTACTTACATTCACTTATTACCGTATTTTCTCTAAAACTATCTCAGTTACATTATATTGACTTATTATCAAGTTTTTATAAAACCATATAGACTGCACAACGTCACACCAACATCAGTGGCAGCTTTGTGGCGATTTGAAGGTTGTTGCTCTCTTGCTTGGTCTGCAGACTGGATACACAAAGTACTGCTGTTTTCTCTGCGAATGGGATAGTCGTGCAAGAGATTCCCACTACATCAAGAAAGATTGGCCACTCCGACAGTCATTGGAGCCTGGGAGGAAAAGTGTTCAGCATCCACAACTTGTTGAATCAAGGAAGATTTTATTACCACCCTTACACATCAAACTGGGTCTGATGAAGAACTTTGTCAAGGCCATTGACAAAACACAAGCAGCTTTCAAGTACCTCCGTGGAAAATTTCCAAGGTTAAGTGAAGCTAAGATAAAGGAAGGTGTCTTTGTTGGACCTCAGATTCGTGAACTTCTTCGAGATGATGCATTGCGTGGCAAGGAAAAGGCGGCATGGAAAGCCTTCCAGTTAGTGGCAATAAATTTTCTCGGAAACAACAAGGCAGACAACTACAGGTTGTTGGTGGAAAACCTCCTCAAGGCATACAAAAGCCTTGGTTGCAACATATCACTAAAGATACATTTTTTGCACTCTCATCTAGATTTGTTTTCCACCAAACTGCGGAGCAGTGAGCGATGAGCACGGCGAGCGATTTCACCAGGACATTGCAACAATGGAGAAACACTATCAGGGCAAATGGAGCTCATCAATGCTTGCAGACTATTGCTGGACAGTGACAAGAGATGCTCCATTTAATGAATACAAGAGACAAGCCAAGAAGCGACGAGTAGACACTGAATAGGACTAAACTATGTACAGAATAGTTTTTTGTCTTTTGTTTCATAATAAATTTTATTTATATAACCCCTTTGCTGATTTTTAAAGTGTTACATAAACAGGACAGGTGAAATATCATCATGTAAAGCAACCATGAAACACATGAAAAGACCTAGGTTTCCAATTTATGATTAAAACTCTACTATCTACACACTATACATAGACATAAAATGTAAAAACTTAAATATCTTAGAAACAGTAGCCAATCAGTTGTTTTAAGTGTCATATTTGAATTCAGCGCATCAAAATACATAATAAATAGCACATTTTATCTCTGAAGCAGACGACTTCTCAAAAATTGTAGACCAGTGTTATTGGCACAAATTCAGCATAGGATTTTTTTTTTAAAGTTTTCACAACAGATAGGAGACTTCATTCTTGTGATCTAATATTACCGTAAACATATCAAGAGCAAGTTAATTACCATCTTTCCCAGCCAAAGTAAAAGGAAAGCTTTAGTAAGTATAAGTTTATATATTTCTGGTCATTTACAAATATTTTAACCTTTTCTTTTAAATTGGCAGCACCTTATCTTTATTTAAAGATTGATATATGAGTGTTACCAGAAGAAGTCAATGATATTGTTTGTGTGGTTGAGGATTGTGTTTGGAGAGGCAAATTTTAGCTGCTTCAGTATCTTTCTGAAGCAAAAATAATATTACTGTGTAAATCCTTTTAGTTCTCAAGCTAGGCATAGAAGAATGTATTCAGTATAATTTCTGATTTAGGTGAAACAAGTGATGAATAAAACCTGTTCAGGTTGATCTAGCAAAGGAAACTCTTTAGCTCCTGATTCTTTATATTGTGGTTGCTTAATGAATGAAGGTGACAACTCCTCTGGCAAATATTGTCACATTATAAAAAGTGCTAGAGGCCACATCATCATTAAGGGGTTCTGCAGAATAAGAAAACTCACTAGAATTTCCCTTTTTACGTGTAATTTTTTTGAAATTGGTAACACACTCCACCATCCATCTCTAAGAATCATTAGTTGTGTGATGGCAAATAGCAGAAAGTTCAGGAAATGGCCAGTGGGGAGAGCAGCTCTTTTTGATTTGTCCTCCTCTTCTGGAGGAAGAGGGCATTGAGTTTATGAACTGGCTGGATGGAGAGAGCATCCTTTCTCCTTCTGTCAGAAGTAGCAGTGGAGGTTGTGGGTGACAGGCAGCAGAGAGCCAAGACCTACTGAGTCCCTTCTATTTTGGAAAACGGTGTAGATATTAGTGATTCATAAAATGAATGAAACACAAAACCAGAAAAGGCTCCCTCTAGTTTAGGTTTTATTACAACCCAAAACTTGAACTATGTTTGCTGACGTTTGAGAACCATTTGGTGAACGTTGACAGCATTTTGAGTGCATTTGGGCTGATTTGTGGGCTTGTGATTTTCAGTATGAAATAGGCAGACCTTTGTGTTTTTTACCATAGTTTCACTTTGAGTTTTTGAAGGTCTCAAATTTGAGTTGTTAGCTTTTAAGAAAAGATAGATTCCCCCCCCCCACCCCCCTCCCGAGCTGTTCAGTCAAGCATTTCAGATATATAGATGTTAAACAAACAAAAACCCCAGAGGATTAAACAGCCTGAATAAAAGTCTGCTCTACTCTCAATCAGGTTTCACTTCCATGCCATACTTAATGCCATAGTCCTCCAGTCAAAGTCATAAAATCATACAAATGTAGGACTGGAAGAGACCTTTAGCCCCCTGCAATGAGGTAGGACCAAGTAAACCTAAATGATCCCTGACAGGGTTTGTCCAATCTGTCCTCCAGAAATGGGTGATACAGTTCAGGGCTACTGCACCTGTATTTCCCCCTTGTGGTTCAGCAAGGGCATCTACTCTAGGCTTCCAGCTCCTCAGCCGTCACCTCTCTTGGGTGGAGACCCACGTCTCATTCCCTCCTGACCGGGATTTTTCCAGGCTGCACAGTTCCCTGCCTACACTGTGAGTTCCCCAACAAGCCAGGTGGCCTAACCAAGCCAGTGTCTGTGCTTTCCCTGCTCTTTGAAGGCCATGAACAACATAATTACCCATAGTTATAAGCTATCACACGGCCCTTTCTAAGCAAGCACATTTATTCTTAAGGTGAAAGTGTTATAAAGAAAACATATTAAAAACTATAAAAGAACTTATACACATGCTAATAGGCTTACCAGAGATCACCCCCAACTCCAACAAGGGCTCTGGCGGGATTCATTCCTTCAAACCCCACCAAGGAGTTTTTCTGTGGTCACAAGTTCATAACAGCTTTTGCTCAGAACAAGAACACCTATGCATGGGTTACCCTTCCTTTTGTACAGTCTGGGTCTTTGATCTGCAGATACTGTGAATAAATAATCATCCAGCCAGTGGTTCTCTCTTCAGGGTGTAGCATCAAAAGATTGGGTCCGGAGGTGGGAATTTGTATTCCCCACACCACCACCAGGTATTTCTCAAGAAACCCACTTTATTTTGTTTGTCCTGAAAGTTCCTTCTTATCTGACACATTGTTTAAAGTAGTTCTTTGAAACTCATAGTGCTTCCCAGGGTTTACACTGGCCCCACATCTCCATGCCCTGGAGAAGCTACATCTAAAAAGTAACTATAATTCATAAACTTTGCCTTTATAATACAATAGACTCCAAAGCTATTTAAACTTAATTCAACAAGATTTTCCAAAATTATTGCAGGAAATTGCTGTATTTGTCACAATGGAGAGTCCACAACCTGCCTTAGAAGCCTGTTCTAGAGATTGCTGCAGATTAAGCCCATTACTTCTTGTCCTACCTTCAGTGGACATGGAGAATAATTGGTCCCTGTCCTTTTTATATAATCTTTAATATATTTGAAGACTGTCATCAGGTCCCTCTGTCTTCTTTTCTCAAGGCTAAACATGCCAATTTTTTTAACCTTTCCTTATAGGTCAGGTTTTCTAAATCCTTTGTCACTTTTTTTGTTCTCAGTTGGACTCTCTCCGATTTTGCCACATCTTTCCTAAAGTGTGGCACCCAGAATTGGACACACTCCACCTGAGGACTCACTGATGGCAAATAGAGTGGGATGGTTACTTCCCAGGTCTTATATGTGACACTCTTGTTGTGAACTCCTAGAATGATATTAGCCTTTTTTAGCAACTGCATCATATTTTTGAGTCATATTCAATTTCTGATTCACCACAACACGCAGCTCCTTTTTGTTAATATTACCGCCTAACCCATTATTCCCCATTTTGTAGTTGTGTATTTGATTTGTCCCTCCAAAGTGTAGTAGTGTCTTACAGAGGAAACAAGGTAGACAAGACCTGAATTTCTAATGTACCAAAACAAACAAACTAACAAACCCCACAACAGAAATTTGGGGGAGGGTAATGAAGGTTTGTTTTAGAGAGACCATACAACCTGATTTTACCAGGTCTGTCCTGGTTTTTCAAACGATGTCTGGACTTGTCTTTATAGCAAAAATAGTTTGAGTGTTGCTGCTACTTTGAGTCCCATCCCCCATCACACACACACAAAAAGCATGGGGTGTTGCTTTTATCTTGAGTTGACTGGCCTGTCAGGGGGAATAGGCTATAGCTCAGTTTAGACAACTCATCAGCTGCTAACACAACCACCCTGAAGTGTGGATGCAGGGTAACTCCACTTGAGTGCCACTAGTCCTCCATTGCATTCCAACAGTTCCGCCTGTGTGCCCGCAAAGGAAAAACCAGTTCTTCCACTTCCTCATTGAAAAAGAATGCATTAGAGTGGTTCAGCTTGCTGCAGCAGCAAGAAACAATGGGATATGCCTCCACAAGTCTTAGTGCCGCACATAAATGAGTGCAGCGCCAGCGTGGACACAGCAGATGAAGTATTATTTCGCAGGGTGAATGCTCTCACTTGAGCTAGGCTAACTCAAGAGAAGTAACTCATGTGTAGATAACTTGAATTAGCTCTGTTGAAGTCATAGCCTCTGTGTCCTTCAGGCTTTTATTGGGAGGCCTAAAATGTCCTGTTTTTTCATTTCACCAGTCAAAATAAGTAGTAGGTACAAAATGCTTGTTCAGGATGTGTTGCTACAATGTTATGAAGCGTTGCGTACACTCCTGTTTCATTTTCTTGTACAGTGCATGCGAGCTTCATACCAACCCTGGTTGAAGGCCAAATCTTGTCATAATTTGTCAGGTGACAACACTGCAATAGGAGTCTGTTGATGACCCAGTCTAGTCAGCACAAACTTTCTGCTCCAGGCCTTTGCAGAAGGAGCTGGGGGTAAAAATTCACCACTTCAGGAAATAGACATGTGTTGTTCTTGAGTAGGGAGCTAGCCATGTACATTTTACAAAAGTCAAAACCAATGTTCTTTGCCATCCTGTCCTGGCCGTGTGGTGCATTGTATGAAGCGTTCCACTTTCCTCTACTGAACACCTGTTACAGATTCACTGTTATTCCCAACATAGTTATCTCTAACCTTTTCTACCATATTGTCATGCACAGTAAAAAGAACAACATAGTTTGCTCTGGCTTTATAAATGAATATGTTAGAACTTCTTAAGAAGTATTATTTAATAGAATGTGGTTTTTGTTTCTCTGACCAGAACAGCTGAAGACCTGAAAGGAAATTGATAGAGACAAATCTCAGAGAATTTACGATGATTAGGCTGCATATAGCTTAGATCCAAGAGGTCCCAATTTAATAAGGGAATCTCTGCTAGCAGAAACATGCCTATTCTTCAGCTGTCTATGTGCCTATTCTTCAATTTTCCCTGGTGGTGCTAAAAGAATATCATAGAAGTTAATGGATAATAGTACAAGTTAGCAAGATAACCAAGTTAGCACATAACGGTACAATTTTACTCCCTCTTTGAGCACAAATGCTTTTAAAAGAAAATCACTTAGGCCCCAGTTCAGCTAGGTACTTAAGCATGTATCTAAATTTAAACACTTGAGAAGTTAATGAGACTAATTATACTTAAAGTTAAATACATGCCTTAGCATCGTCCTGAACCAGGACCTTAATATGAGTGAACAAAGTAGCACAATAGAAACTGAATTTCATTCATTCCAGTACAGTTACCGGACAATGCACAGTTGTAAAGGATTTAGAATTTTAAAATTTTACTGTTGAAATTACCTTGATACCTGTAAATGTCATATTTTTTTCTTTCTCTTGTTTTCAGCTGTGGGATCTACTGCAAAAATTACAGTTTGTTATGACATACATTGCTCCCTGGCAGATTGCGTGGGGATCTTCATTTCACGTGTTCGCTCAGCTCTTCTCAATACCTCATATCCTTTACAGATTTTTTGTTTGTTTTTTGTTTTTTTTGTTTACTCCCAGTTTCACTGTTCATGTATGTACAGGGTTTGAACAAAGAGAGTAACATTTAATAATTAATTACATTTAATAAAAAACTGAAAATATTTTACACTGATTCTGGGATACCATGTTACTTCTAATTATGTCTCTTTAGACAGAGGGGACCCAGTTTTTCTCTGTTATTTGGATTCAGCTATTGACTGCATTAAGAATTGCAACTGGGGAATTGAGCAGAATTTGGACCAGGATGTTTAACGCTATTTCCTTCTTCCCCATTCATATTCAGCTAATTCTCTTTTCTTATAATTTTCTCTCTCGTCCCAGCATAAAACTTAGCGTGTCTTGTGTAGAAAAAGTATTCTCAGTACAATTCCTCCATCTTAGGTAGACTGTCTTCTTTAGAATGCTGTTCTTGTGGGGTGCTGAGCATCCTCTTAACAGCTAGCCCTGGCTAATGCCTGAATGCAGGGATTTGCTTCATCTGGTTTTTCCCTGTTGCATCCTTCTAAATTTTTCCCAGCTTAATTGTAGTCTGACTTTGATTTTCTTTTTATACTAATTTTCCATTGAGAGGGTTGGGAAGTTTCCTCCTTTTAAAATTTTCCACTTTTGGTTCTGACATGAAATGTCGTAGGATAGCTGGAAACATACTTACAATAGCCCTCAAAAGGAAAGATTCCAAAAACACATTATTAACAAAAGTTAATAGTAAAAGTAAAGCTGGCTCCAACCAATTTTGAAGCAGTAGGCGTAGCAAGAGCTATCATCAAAATCCACATTCTGTATTAATTTGAGTCCCTATTTTTATCTAGGAATTGAAATTAAATAGTTTATTTAAAGTTATTTAGCAGAACATTTCAAAACTGAAGATTATACTTTAACAAGATTTCTCTTCAAATGCAATTATTTTGTAGTGACAGTAACTTTAATGTTAATAAAATCCCTAAGTAGGATTTTTTTCAAAAGTAAGGCAGTTACTGAATAGGATTTAGTTGATTTATGTAGTTATTGTTGAAGTACATTTAGACTGGGTATCTATTATTTAAGTTAACGATATCCTTGTTAAATGCAAAACAGTATCTTAATGTAATGTTATGGTTAAGAATTCACATGAAAAAGTTACTGTTCCCACAGCAACAATAACTCTGTCCTTTTGTATATAAGCATGGAATTTTCTATTAACTTTTATGCATCATCCCCATTAAAAATAATGCAAAAATGCTACATATGCACAAAAGAGCCAAATTACAGTATGGTTGATCTGGGAACCATAACTTGGAATTGACTACATTATGTTCAGGTAAATTCCCAATGGTAATGTTACATTAACATAATATCTTTCATTTAAAAAAAAAACAGAAAAAACCCAGTGAGAGATCACACAGTAAACCAAACATAACATGCATTTATTTTAATGTTCTTGCATGTATATGTAAAGAGGCATTCAAATGAACACACTAAGGACCAATGGGATTTGTTGTATGCTTGATGTAAGCAGGATTTGGTTTTCAAAGGTATACAGGTTTGTGGTATACAGTAATCATTTTGAAACTTGCCCATTTTCTATGTCCTGACCCTTAAAACGAGAAGACCAGTAGTGACACTTATTTCCATCATCATATTAAAAGTGCTTTCTTAACATTTTTATTTGCATTGTGGAACCTTTTCCACATAACTTAATATAGTAAATACTTTTCCTCCCATGCTATGAACCATTGTAACAACATTACCTGTGAAGATAATGCAATCATCTCACTGCTTTTATTATGTATATAATTTATACAACAACTACAAGTGAACAAATTGTTTTTGGAAGTCTTAGTGAATTTGTTGGGAGTATGAGAGCTATAGAGCAGGGCCAACCCCGCAAACGGTTACTAATGAATGTAGGGTAACATTTTCAAAAGCATCTAAGTGACTTAAGAGCCTAAAATGGTTTTAGTTTCCTTTGTACATAAAACTAGAGAATATGACTGTACTCCATAAATTCCAACCTCATTATTGACATTAATATAATTAGAAGTCCATGGGAGCTTTACGTAAATAAAATGGCTGTGGGATCAAGAGCAGAATTATTAGTATTTCAGATTACAGTTTCAGATGTGCCACCACTGCTGCCTTGTGATTCCTGCACTCAGGGCCGGCTCCAGCATTTCTGCCGCCCCACGCTTTTAAAAAAAAAAAAAAAAAAAAAAAGCCACGATCGGCGGCAGCAATTGGGAAAAAAAAAAAGCCGTGATCGGCGGCGGCAGTTCAGCAACAAGTCCTTTGCTCCTAGAGGGAGTGAGGGACCTGCCGCCCCGAATTGCCGCAGGTGCTGCCCCTCTCCCTTGGCCGCCCCAAGCACCTGCTTGTTAAGCTGGTGCCTGGAGCCGGCCTTGCCTGCACTGATATCAGAGAAGGAAGCCAAAAGCACCCATCTGCCCCATCTCCTTTTTCCAATTGCTGTCACCCAGAGACCTGTGACTCCAGCGCTGATCTCAGAAGGAAGCCTTTAAGACTCAGGTTGTGTGTATGGGTTGGAAGAGATGGAATCTAACCAAAGCCCAACATATCATGGGCTGTAGTGCAACACCTCAGCAGTCTCTATTCCAGCCTTCAATATATGCATGGAGATGAAAACCTATTTATAATAACCGCTCCATGACCACTCTGTAAGATTTCACAACTACTGGTTCTGGCAAAACTCGGATCCAGTTGCCCTCTCCCTTAGCCAGTTTGAGTCTTCTCTTCCATGCTGCCCTAAAAGAAAACACGCAGGTTTTTGTGGGAATTTGTGTTGGCCTGCTAAACCCAGGGTTGTGAGTTCAGTCCTTGAGGGGGCCACTTAGGGATCTGGGGCAAAAATCAGTATTTGGTCCTGCTAGTGAAGGCAGGGGGCTGGACTCGATGACCCTTCGGGGTCCCTTCCAGTTCTATGAGATAGGTATAGGTAATTTAATCTGTTTTGTCCATCTTTGCCCCCTGTGGGCATATTATGGATGTTCTGTAGCATAGAGGGTCTTGTGTGTGCCTTCTGCCAAGGGATGAATTCTGCTCATACAGCAGTCATAAAGAAGATGGTGCACAGGGAAAATTAACTGAAACATAATATGGGAAAGTAAGCTTTTAAATTCAGGGTAATAAAAGTGCTATAATACCATAGTATCATAATAATACTTGAACATAATCAGTGCATTGCTACCAAACATAAGAGAACCTAATAAAAATACGTCAGTTGCTCTGAGTTAAAAGTATCTGATCACAGACAAAAATAATTACCCACACTACACATCAAAGTGAGGTAAGAAATATTTAGAAATGACCTTAATTAGAAAATTATTTATCATGTTCCATTAATATTCATGACACTTTACAATAGCTAAAGTATGTGCAACAAAACAAATTCCCTGTCCTGAAATTTGGAAAACGTAAAGCATGTAGGATACAAATATTATCAGAAGATCCCAAAATTTAAAGAAAGAGGGCATGGTCCTGTTACCTGCTCCTATGATCTGTTTATGTATGTGACACTCTGAATTAAAACCACTTTCCAAAAGTCAAATGAGAATTGTCTTCCAAGTGACATATAATAATCATTATGTCATTTGGCTTGAAGAGAACCCAACGGTTGCTATTGTTTGAGCTGTACATTTAATGTAAACATTTCACAGTGAAATCCCAAAAGTCCTAGATCATCATGTTGACTGTTTTTATGTTAATTACTTTGACGCAGTATTTAGAAAACTGTCATTATCTGTGCTCCTTGTTTTCCTCCCATCTTTTCAGCTCCTCTGATCACTTAGCTTATTTGACACTTGCAAATAATTCTTTCTCTTTCAGAACCAGTATGGGTTATGATTCCAGTGTAATATGACAATTGAAGTTTGCTGACAAACTTTTGCCCTTCTGTATGTTCTCTCTGATGGTTTTCGAACTTTTAGCCTCTTAGGGCAGCTCAGTTTGCAAACTCACTAATGCACTCAGACACCATTCCAGATCACTCTCTTTTAATAAGTTTAAGGATTTTCAATGATCGCTCTTGCTAAATATTTGTTCGTAAATGCTGCATATTGCTTCCAAAGCTTGGCTAATAGACTTTTAGTGGGAAAACTGCAATGTGAATATTTTTCAGTTTTAAAATAAAATATGCATTACAAATTGAGCTTTAGTTTCTCAAAGATTGTAGAATCTATATACTGGACATTATTAGAATAGGCTGAATCAAAAGACTATTGCTCTTGAGTGATTGGACCTTAATTCTGGTTTCAGAGAGGCACCATTGGTGGTATAATCCTAGTACTTTGATACTTGCCCAGCAGCTGTACGATTCTTTATAAAATACCTTTTTTTCCCAAGTAAGGGTACGTCTTCACTTACCGGAGGGTCCGGCGGCAGGCAATCAATGTTCTGAGATCGATTTATCGCATCTGGTTAAGACGCGATAAATCGATCCCGGATCGATCCCGGAAGTGCTCGCCGTCGACGCCGGTACTCCAGCTCGGCGAGAGGAGTACGCGGCATCGACGGGGGAGCCTCCCTGCCGCGTCTGGACCCGCAGTAAGTTCGGACTAAGGTACTTCGAATTCAGCTACGTTATTAACGTAGCTGAATTTGCGTACCTTAGTCCGAAATGGGGGCTTAGTGGGGACCAGGCCTAAGGTGTAAAACAGGATAATTGAATCTGTCATGCCAACAGGCTGCATGTAGTGTTCTCTCCAGAAATTCAAGGGCCTGGTGTAACTAAAATGAGAATTTGTTCCCAAGTCTTTTAAATCACGCTACTGTTACATCTTTCTTTATATATTTATCCACCTCTTCATTGTGTTTCCTAGACTCGTTTTCAACGCATCTAGAATGTATAATATAATAATCATTTTTAAAGTAGTAAACCATGAATACATGCATGCACCAGGATGTTTACCTATGTTACTTCCCCTGCACTCTTCTTCCCACTTTGTGGACAGTTCAAGGAAAATGATACACCTCTACCCCGCTATAACGCAGTCGTGGGGAGCGAAAAATCCCTACTGCGTTATAGGTGAAACCCTGTTATATTGGGGTAGCAGCGGCAGGGCTCCGGTGGTGATTTAAAGAGCTCTGGGCTCCGGCTGCTGCGGGAGCCCCAGGCCCTTTAAATCACCGGCGGAGCCCTGCTGCCGCAGCACTGGGATAGGGGCGGCAGGGCTCCAGCGGTGATTTAAAGGGCCCTGGGCTCCCCGCAGCAGCCAGAGCCCCTTTAAAGCGCCGCCGGAGCCCCGCTGCTACCGTGCTATAGGCGAACCCGTGTCAGGTCGCGTTATAGTGGGGTAGAGGTGTATGTAGAAGATTTTTACTAGGCAATCAGTATGTGATCATAAATATCTGATGAAAGCTAGGGTGAGTTCCACTTGTTGGAAAGACTCATTTCAAACCAGCAGTTTTGATGATATATCCATGCTCTTGGGGGTGGGAAAAACATGGTTAAATTCTTGACCCATTGATACCAGTTGCAAAACTCCCATTGACTTCAGTGGGCTCAGGATTTCACTCAAAGTGATTAAGGATAAGAGATCTTTGTGCCAGATCCTCTGGTTCACAAAGGCAGTTATATACATGGCATTAAAGCAGCTGGAGAAGGCTGGTAGAGAACCTCCCCACCTCCACCCCTGGAACAGGGAAACTCTGGCAGAAATCTGAGAGAGGTGGCTTTGCTGCCAGCCATTCTGCCCTGCAACTTGTTCACCTAAACATGTGGCCCTCATTATTAGAACGATTTAAGTTTGAACAGCTACTGTCCTCATCTTAATAATTAGTCCTGTTGTGTATGACTTCAGAGCTTCCCCCCCGACCTTGGAAAAAATGATAAAAATAAAATAGCTTAGGAGCTGTCTGAAGAACGATTTAAAAGTGTGATGAAATCATTCATGTTACCTTAACTTGAACTTTTCAGACTCTGCTATGCTTTTTTTTCAAACTCTGGCCACTTCGATCTTTTCTACACCACTGAGTCCATTTCTTGGTAGTGTCATTTTTATCACATCATATGCCAGACCTGTCAAGTTCTGGGAGAAAAACTACAAGTAAGACCATTAAAGTTTTGTACACCTGTTATTTGGAATGTTTTGTGCTTACTAGTTTCATTTCTGCCGTTTTTGTTTTTAAAAGATAATTCTACATGTTGCTCTAGGGTATGAGAATAACCTTTTTGTTAAGGTCTTGGTCCTACTGTATTAATATTTTGTACTTTCTCAGTTATTTATTAAAATGTACTTAAATAATTATCAGTCTCTTACATACGATATGTCATATCACATTTACTGTACAGACAGACAGCAACAAAGCTATGGAAATCATAAGTGTCCTTTATTTTTTTAGTAGCTAGTTTTAGCAAATTTTTACCAGTTTGCAGATGGTGGGGCGCTCTCAGCACTAAATGTGAATGGGCAAACTGATGAGTCTGATGCAATGATTTTTAACAGGTAATCTTTCATAGATATTGATATCATGTTTGGTTGGTTTTGACTGTAGTTTTCTGTCTTCTAGTTGGACAAGAAAATGAACTTAAGAACATAGAAATTATTTAATAATGACTCTGTACATTTTATTTTAGTGCCTTTTTGTCTAGTAGGATCTCAAAGCAGTTTACAGACTATATATAGTTTTTTCATCCACTTTTATATGCAGCCAGCTTTGGAGTAAAATATTGCAGCTGTTGAACACAGTAGTTTAGGACAGGCAGTGAAGAATGTAAGCCAAAATAGGAGTTGGCCAGACCAACAAGAAGTGAAACACACTTTGTGCGTCTGCTGCACATACATGGCCTCACATCAGTATGATATCTGAGCACCTCCCAAGCAGGGCCGCCCCAAGCAGCCAAAAAAAAAAAAAAAAAAAAAAAGCCGCGATCGCGATCTGCGGCAGCAATTCGGCGGGAGGTCCTTCATTCCCAGGCGGAGTGAGGGACCATCCGCCGAATTGCCGCCGAATACCTGGACGTGCCGCCCCTCTCCGGAGCGGCTGCCCCAAGCACCTGCTTGAGAAGCTGGTGCCTGGAGCCGGCCCTGCTCCCAAGTATTTAAATATAGAAATAACTATCTCTTTTTCTTGCTTTCCAGCCTGTAGGAGAAGTAGTGTGATTAGTCTGTAGATTTTTCTGTTAGGTTGGTTTTGGTTTGTGGGAGTGAGTGGATGGGTATGAATGCATGGGCATGAAGAAATGAATAAATGAAGAATATTATGAAGTCAAATAAACAGGGTTTGTATTTATTTCCACAAATCATTAGTTTTTTTGTTATCTTTTGTGGAGGGGAGGGGGTCCAACTCTTGTGAAAGTTCTGTCTCGTGCTCTCACAAGCATCCCTTAGTTTAATTGCTCTAGAATCTAATGGAATGTAGCTTTTATGTGAGGTGATAGAAGTGGAAGGAGAGAGAACCTCTCAGGTAGCTAGAGTGCAAGTGCATGGAGTGGAGAACTGAGGCGATCAGTTCATGGGGTCCTGTGTTGCTAAACAGAAGGACTGTTGTATTTTATGTCAGCTGGAGTTTTTTGAGGGCATGTGGCTTCTTTCCTAGAGATGAGTTACAGAATCAAACATGGAAGTCATGAATGCATGGGGCACATCGTGCCAGTCCTAACGGTCAGAGATCAAGATATCTTCAGGTTATTCCTAGGTGGAAGTGGGTGGTTTTGGTTTGGTTTAGTTTGATTTTTTTCATTAAAAGGAGTTAAGGCCAAAATGTTTAAACTTGGATGCCTGATGTTAGGCACCTAAATCCATGTTTAGGTGCCTGAATAATTAGACTGATTGTGAAAGAGACTGAGCACCTACCAGCTCCCCTTAAAATCAGTGGGAGCTGCAGCTGCTCGTCATCTCTGAAAATCAAGCCACTTATTTAGGCACCTAACATTCGGCTCCCCAATTTGAAAATCTTGGGGTAGACCTTTTAATATTTAATTCCAGTGCCCTTTCTCTCTTATTCAAAATAAATAATCAATAAATATATTCTAGTTTTGAAGATACACACAAACTTTAGGTTCTTTATGAAAACTGGGGAGAGGAGGGGGGAAGATTGGCTTTGAGCAACATTAACATCTGTCATTAAATTTTCAGTCTAACCCTTTGATAATTGGACTGAGTGCTTGCCTAGTACTTTCTTTCTCATGTATTTAAAACACTTGTTTCTGTTTGTCATTAATTTCCGTTTTCATCTTAGTTATTACTTTTGCCTCCCTAGTTCATTTTCCCCCTTACTCCTTGTGTTTGTGTTTTGCATATCCTTGTTCAGTGACATTTTATATTCCCAAGCAAATGGCTCTGTCTTCCTAAGTAATTTTCAGACCTATGCTGCCACTTTTGCTTGCATTGAGTAGTACCTTACTCCATAAGTATTCCAACTGAAATCATTGGGAGTACTCATGGACTAAAGCAATACTCTATGAAGTCATTTTTACTCATTACACAAATGGCACACATATGGCAGTACATATTTTCTTTTAAGCATCCTGCATTTTTTAGTGCCCTTCTGTAGTTCTTCCTTTGCTTACTAATTCACCCCACATGTAGCATATACTAATGCTATGTATTCAAAGGGTCAGATCCTTAGCTGGTGTATATTCTCATAGTTCCACTGAAGTCAATGGAACTGTGACAGTTTATGCCTCCTGGGATCGGTCCCTACCTTTCTCAAAGTTTGTCATTCCGAATTTTTTAAAGATTTTGTCTTTCTTCTTAAAGTTGTTCATGTTTTGAAGACCATATTCTTTTGCCAAATTTGTTACGCACTAGAAAATGTGGTATGGTTCCTTGCTTCCTTTTCACCTTTCTTTAATATGGACATGAAAAAGCAGTCTTGCAGAAGATTCTGATAGCCATCCAAGTGAAATAAACATTTGCCTGAACATGTGGTAGCCTGTAAAACTTATATATAATCACCTTACATGCATCTATATTCATTTTGTCATTAGCACTTCTGGTTCTGATTCTACTTTTCTTCACTTTCACGTCAATCTTTTATTGTTTTCATGAATAGTAGAGCTTTCTAAGCAGAGTGAGAGTTTGAATTTAGAAGTTCCTGAGGGCCTTAAAGAAACATTCTCAGATAAAAATTGGGCACAATATTATATTAAAAGTAGAGTAGTATACAGTACTGGGATGAGGATAATCAGAAAGTGTCAAACCAATACTGCTTTAGGGTCTGATCCTGCAAAACATTACTTACATGAGCAGTCCTTCCTCACAAACTGTCCTATTGAAGTCAGTGAGACTAATCTACATTCTTAAGCTCCTTGGTAGGAAAATATCTATTGTAGTAGATACTAGGGATTGCTCCATGAATGGGTCTGCCTAATGCAGAGAAAGTTAAAAAATCCAAAGGATTGCATTTTGATGCATTAAGGGATAGAAAATCTTATGAGGATATTAGAACAAAAGACGCAGGAAGTTGAATTGGACTGGAACATTGTTCTAGCACCTCCCAAATCCCTTCTTAGGGTGTGCAGAAGAATGCAAACTATCATAGAATCATAGAAGATTAGGGTTGGAAGAGACCTCAGGAGGTCATCTAGTCCAATCCCCTGCTCAAAGCAGGACCAATACCAACTAAATCATCCCAGCCAAGGCTTTGACAAGCCGGGCCCTTAAAAGACTCTAAGGACGGAGATTCCACCACCTCCCTAGGTAACCCATTCCAGTGCTTCACCACCCTCCTAGTGAAATAGTGTTTCCTAATATCCAACCTAGACCTCCCCCACTGCAACTTGAGACCATTGCTCCTTGTTCTGTCATCTGCCACCACCGAGAACAGCCTAGGACCATCCTCTTTGGAATCCCCCCAGCCCTGCAGGTAGTTGAAGGCTGCTATCAAATCCCCCCCTCACTCTTCTCTACTGCAGACTAAACAAGCCCAATTCCCTCAGCCTCTCCTCGTAAGTCATGTGCCCCAGCCCCCTAATCATTTTCGTTGCCCTCTCACTGGACTCTCTCCAATTTGTCCACATCCCTTCTGTAGTGGAGGGGACCAAAACTAGATGCAATACTCCAGGTGTGACCTCACCAGTGCCGAATAGAGGGGAATAATCACTTCCCTCGATCTGCTGGCAATGTTCCTATGAATACAGCCCAATATGCCATTGACCTTCTTGGCAATAAGGGCACACTGCTGACTCATATCCAGCTTCTCGTTCACTGTATCCCCAGGTCCTTTTCTGCAGAACTGCTGCTTAGCTAGTCAGTCCCCAGCCTGTAGCGATGCATGGGATTCTTCCTTCCTAAGTGCAAAACTCTGCACTTGTCCTTGTTGAACCTCATCAGATTTCTTTTTGGCCCAATCCTCCAATTTGTCTAGGCCAAGTTTACATACATTGATAGCTAATATTGGTTAACAGGTAAATGGGTAGATACACAGGCAGATTTTGCAGGAATTGGCATTTCATAGCTAGATATGGAGTTAGTTGAGGAAGAATCATTTTGTTCAGTAGTTTTTGTAAGGGAGAGCCATAGGTGCATATGTGTAAAGCTTTGAGTACTGTTAGTATGTTGATGATGCATTAGGATGGATGGAAGGGGGATGATGACAGAGAACTGATGACCAGAAGGAAGAGAGTCTCAAGGTAACCAGTCTGGGTAGCAAGCAACTTCTCCAACTCTTCAGTGGAGTGCAGTTTGGCTATCTCTTTACCCTGCTCCTTTGGATACATGCAGTAGCTTCTTTATACCAAGTCCTGCATTTCCACTGTGTCTTCTAATCCTTCCATTTCTGCTTAGACAGGAAAAACTTAATCCCTCAAGTCTAGACTTTGGCAACAGACCCTCCCACTTCTTTGGGCAGCAGAGTAGGGAGCTGGCAGTGCGAGACATGGAATTAGGCCAATAATTTGTTTTTTAAATTGGGATGGAGGCACGTAACTGGGTAAAGAAGTGTTAAGGGAGCTATGTCCCATTTTTTCCCATCAGCTGTACCAGTAAGCAAAACCTAAAAGTATTGGCACGTTCTTCGGGGCAGGGACTAGGTGTTGCTTTTGCGTGCCCTTATGGGTCTGCACAGCACTTAGCATATTGTGTGTAGTACAGGAACAGAATATGATAGTTGCTTGTAATAAAAATGTGTGCTCACTTATACAATATCTAATAATCACTCCAGTCCATCATAGAGATCAATTAGTTTAAAAAAAACCCTTCAAAGTAAACAAGAAAAAAATAGGAGAATGGTGGGAAAGGGCAAATTGCCACACTACTATTTTGTTTACAACTTTGCAAATGTGTAGACAGCACTGCATTTGGCGAGGGATACACAAAAGCACAAAGTTGTCTCACTACTTGATCGTTAGTTGCCCCACGGGAGTCAAACTCTGAGAAATTTTCTGCTTTCTCTCTCTCTTTTTTTTTTTTTAAAGAGGCTTGATACAAAACCCAGCTCTGTCCTGTCCCTAGCATGTGTTCCACTCCCAGTTTAAAGAATCCTGTTTTACTCTTTATTTTCACAGCTGTTCAGATGATTAGACCATAAATGTCAGAGGGAGTGAAAAGGAAATAGCAGTAAATCTCATTTAATATATAGGCACTTTAAAGTTTCAACTATCTCTTCAAAAACTACCCTTTCATTCCATTTTTTCTTGTTTTAAAACATACTTTGTCATGCTGCGGCTCTAAAGTCCCCCTTCTCTCTTCCGGGTCTCTTATTTTATATCTTGGATATAGGAATGGACCGAATAGTGCAGTAAGTTTACTTTTCTTCCCCAGTTGGTCGACCACTGCTTGACCACTTAGAGCAACCTGGTAAAGATGTTTGCTGCTAAAACTCTGATGAATTCCAGCAAGCAAACTGCCACCAGGAATATTGGGATTTCATTTACAAGCCTCTCTCTTGTCTCTCTCTCCCCTTCCTTCCTGTTTCTATTCTTTCTCAGTCATCTGTCTCAGTTTCTATTTCAGTATGGCACAGCTTGCATTTGCTTTGGGGGGGTCTCCAGTGAATTGGTGTGTGGTGTAACTAAATGAGTTAAGTGTCTCTAAAGAGGTTATGATTAAATTGCCGGTTATCTTAGAACTGTATTTCTAGCCTCCTTGCTATACTGAGAATCTTGTAACAAGTCTTCTTTTTCTCCAGCTTTTCAAGTGTATCACAGTGTTTATTTTTCCAGTCACCGTGGTCTGAAAAATAGCCACCTTGAAATGTTAATGTTCCTGGGAAAGGAGGGATAAGAAGCCCTGCACTACATATGTACTGAAGTCAACCTTTCCTTTTTCTAGTGGAGTACAGAGAAACTTCAGAGGAGAAGCATTTGCCAGTGTGGCCATATTAGAACTTACCTATATCATGCATGCGTTGGGCAGGGGGAGCTAAAAAGTAAGATGTGCCCATTCAGCTCCTTCCCTACATCTAAAATAATCATGCCTCCCCCTCCAAAAGCACATATCATGATACTTCATAGTTCCTCCTGCTTGTCAATAAGCCTGCCTACCTCTCCTCTCCCATTGTCATGGCCTCTGGACTAGGACAAACTCCCCTCCCCCCACCACCTCTAACCATAATTCTTGTTTGCAAGTTACACGTGGCAAACTATTTATATTTTTCCTTTCAGATATGTTTAAAATGCAAGATGATGTCAAAAAGGCTTCTATTGCTTTGTTCTTTAGTCCTCTGTATCTGACATTCCTCCTCTTGTTCTTAGACCCTGACAATAGTGAGGTTTACTCAGGAAATATCATAGCAGATACTGTCTAGTTCAGTAGTCTCTGACTGACATTGGTCTTGATACTTTAGAGAAAAGGCAAGAAACTCTGTGATGGACATTTATGGAATAATCTGCCCATAATCCTCATGAATTAGAGGTTGCTTTATGCCCTCAAGCATATCCCTACTAAAGTTGTGTTATATTCTGTCTAATATAACTCTGGGTGTTCTCATTACTCAGACATTTTTTTATTCCTACTAGGCTCTTGGCCTCAAAGATCAATTGTGGCAGTGAGTTCCACAGTTAATTGCATTGAGTTAAAAAAAATTCCTTTTATTGGATTTACATTTGCTGCCTTGCAGTTTCACTGAATGTCCTTGTGCTTGTATTGTGAGAGAAGATAAATTGGAGCCCTAGATCTAGCTTTTTAATACTATTCATTACAGTAGAACCTCAGAGTTATGAACACCTTGGGAATGGAAGTTGTTCGTAACCCTGAACAAAACATTATGGTTGTTCTTTCAAGAGTTTACAAGTGAACGTTGACTTAATACAGCTTTGAAATGTTACTATGAAGAAGAAAAATGCTGCTTTTAAGACCTCTTAATTTCAATGAAACAATCAGAGAAACAGTTTCCCTTTATTTCTTTAGTAGTTTACATTTAACAAAGTACAGTATTGTATTTGCTTTTATTTAGTTATTATTATTATTATTTTATTATTTATTATTATTATTTTGTCTCTGTTGCTGCCTGATTGTGTACTTCTGGTTCCAAATGAGATGTGTGGTTGACCAGTTAGTTCATATCTCTGAGGTTCTACTGTAGTTTGTATTTATTTTTCATGTACCTCCTGTTAAGCTCCACTCTAAAGTACTAATAAACAGTCCCAATTTTTTCGGTCTCTCCTCATTCTGAAGCCTCTCTGGAGCCGCTCTGTTTCTGCAGTATCTCTATGAGAGTGGGTAGCCAGAAGCTGGCACATTATTCCAGGTCAGGCAGGGAGTACCGTGGAATAATATCATGACATTATAATAGTCTCGGTATTATTTCTTTTCCCACTCTCTGTACAATTAACATTTGTTTGCTTTTTTGATTACCATGGTGCACTTATTAGAAGTTTACTTTGAGTTGGCTGCAGTAACCTTCTAATCTTTTTTTTAAATGGCTACAGTTAATTTACAACTGAACAACATGGACAAATTTTCAAAAGCCTGTGAAAGAAAAAAGACTTTTTTAAGAGGGAGGATTTATAAAATAAAACAAGGAGAGGTAAATGAACAAAGTATTTGCAATTTGAATTTTCAGCATACTGCATTTAATACAAAGTGGTCATATAGGCCTGTTCTAAAGCCTGCTGAAACCAATGGCAGTCTTTCCATTGGCTTCAAAGGGCATTGGATCATATTGCTGGGGATGTAACTATTGTACTCTGGAAACTCTAGATCTGTTCTTAGTAGCCCTCTGTGTGTGGAACTCCTGCAAACTGCACACCCAGCTGGGAACATGCACAACAAGACTGCCTGAGCCAAGGGAGCATTAGCACATTCAAATCCTGCTGGTTGCTCGCATAATAACCCAATGCCTGTTGGGAGCATCTGTAAATTTTCATGCCAGTCTAGAAATGTGCCCCTCATATCTACTAAGGCAGGGACAGCCATCACATTCCCAGTCTAGTCAGAGTGTGTGCACAACTGCTCAGCACCAGCAGGGAGCAGCCACAAATTATATTAGTGCAGCAGCGCCACAATAGCTAAGGTTGCGTCACATCGGTTTGAAGATCAACCTTTCTAAGTCCATTAAAATTGACATGATTAGTCAGATTCCTTTGAAATTTGGTGGGCCTCAAAAGGGTATAGGGTAGGGTTAATGACCCAAATTTGGAGTAATTTGAGCCAGGGGTTCCAGAGATATAAGGCACCCCCAAAACAATGGGGGGAGGGATAGCTCAGTGGTTTGGGCATTGGACTGCTAAACCCAGGGTTGTGAGTTCAATCCTTGAGGGGGCCATTTAGGGATCTGGGACAAAAATCTGTATGGGGATTGGTCCTGCTTTGAGCAGGGGGTTGACCTCCTGAGGTCCCTTCCAGCCCTGATATTCTATGATTCAATCATTTTTCAAAAAAGTTTCTAGGTGGGTGTTTTATGCACAGAGCTAAAAATCAAACTCTTGATGTGATGCTAGTCAAAAATGTCTGTTAAGTTTTACACCTGGCACCCACTAAGTCTTTGGTGGACCTAAACTGAGAACTGTATTTTTTAAAATGTAGATTTTTACACAGTGCATGTGCCAGTACAGAAAACTAGAGGGTTTCCATTCCCGTCATTTTTATTCTTTTAAAGCTTGGCTCTTGTAAGGGCTCTAAAATCTGAGTGGTTACTTGGATTCCTTTGAAATTTGATGTGCCTCTTGGGGACGTAGGATAGCATTAGTGATCCAAATTTGAAATCATTTGTGGGGTTCCTGAGTTACAGATCCTCATCCTCCCAAAAGGATTTCCTTTTGTTGCCTTGTACTGTTAAATTGAGAGAGATGTATGACTGGATGAGTCACAGACCTCATTGAAATTGATGGCTGTGAACTCACCCTTCAATTATCATAACTAAGAATAAATTAATGGCAAGGCCCCACCTAACACAAAAGGAGTTTTAGACTGAGTGGCTGGAGGTGGCTGCAATTTGTGAGTCATGGCATGGGGGAAAGTAATCAAAGTATTTTTGGGGGCAGAAATGAGACATGTGAATGCTTCCTGGGAGGGGAGGAGTATTAGGGTGTGACGGACTATTGGAATATGGAGAAGTGAGGTTTTTACCCACGGAAGCTTATGCCCAAATAAATCTGTTAGTCTTTAAGGTGCCACCAGACTCCTTGTTGTTTTTGTAGATACAGACTAACACGGCTACCCCCTGATATTGGAATATGGGGAGAGGAGTTTGAGTCTGCAGCAAGAGGAGAGGGGGTAATGCAGAAGCGGATAAGTGGGGATGGGTGGTAGAGCTAGAGAGAAAGTTTGGGGCACAGGTGAGGGAGGTGTTGACACCTGCCAGTGTGCCCCAACCCTGTGCACCCCAACTCTGTCAGTGTATCCCAGATCTAGTGCATCCCCCAAAGTGTTTGGGGGAACAATTAGACAAGTCAATGCTTCCTTGGAGGTGAAGGTTAATTGGGGAGGTGTAGGAATGTGGGAGAATAGGGAAAGAGGGATTTGGGGCTACAGCAAGCCTAGAAAAATGGGGATGGATGGTAGGGGAAGGGAGAGAAGCTTGGGGCTTAGGTGAAGTAGGTGTGGGGGCTAGGAGGAGTGGAGGGGTGGGACTGTGGGAAAGTAATATGGTGCGGGAATGGTGGGGGAGTAGGGGAGCATAGGGACATGGGCACTGGTCAGCCACACATTCTCCCCTCGTGTGTGTGTGCCCAGATCTGGGAGGGGTCTTGCCCTCCTAGTGGGTTCTGAGACTCTCTATCTGCCCCCCTCATATGAGCTGGGATATGGGGGTGTCTGAGCCCCTCTCACTGTCCCCCATACATGTGCCAGGATCTGGGGGGCCCATGTCTATCTGCAGGAAGTGGACTCACCCTCCCTTCTCCCCTCATGTAAGCCAGATTTTGGGAGGATCTGAGGCCCCCTACCTGCCACCCATGGGAAATCCCTGTCCTCTGCTTGGGGAGCTTACAACAGCCATGATCTGAGCATGCACCAAGAAGAACATTCTGCTGAGACTGGGGTGAGGAGCTGAGACTGGGGTGAGGAGTATGTTTGACACACATCAGAAACTCTCCAGCACTAGGGAGTAGGGAAGGGAACATCCACTGACATGAATGGGGCAGTTCACGCATCTCAGAGCTATTGTTTCCAGCTGTATTCACTTCCATGGGGTATTCTCTTTCCTCTGACAACATCTAATTGAGACGAATGGGCCACTTAACACCTGTCTTAGCTTGCAACTTTGAGTCTGAAACCCACTCTGAGCAGAAATCTGAGAATGAACTGTAAACATTTGGGAAAAATCTGCCTCTGTCAAGTGTTTTTTTATGTAGCTGCTTTTTTATTTTGAAGAAATCTAATGAGAGTACAGCAGAATATTCAAAAGGTGCACCCATGCCTTGAATACTGTATCCAGTTCTGGTTGCCCCCATCTCAAGAAGGAAATAGGGGAACTGGAAAGGGTTCAGAGAAGGGCAACAAAAATGATCAAGGGTAAAGAACAGCTTCCATACAAGGAGAGCCTAAAAAGATTAGGGTTGTTCACCTGAGAAAAGAGACAACTAAGGGGAATATGATAGAGATCTATAAAAATCGCTACAGTAGCATATCAACTGCAAACCTAGGTGAGAACTACAACTGCCTAAATGACCACTAACACCTTCCAACAAACATTTCTCTTTCTGTTTAAAAAAAAACTAGGAAATTTAAATGGCAAAAATCTTCCGCAGAGTTAAGGTTGCCCGATAATAGCTAATGCCCTTTGAAAACCAGGAAATAGAGTTAAGGTTAACGTCCCTGCAACCTTAACTCTGCCCTCTTAGAGGAATGCTCCACAGGCCCATAACATGGATTCTCCCACTCTGCCTTTTTGCTGTAATGGACAGGTGCTACCTGCACTTACCCTATACTCAACACTGAGCCTACTACTCCAACAGAATACCCCATTTGTAAAATTTAACCACCAGTTCATACCCTTTCACAACCCCTTCACACTTGCATACAGAACATAGCACCTTAACCTATACTTTTTGCTACCCATCATTAAATCCACAGTTTGCTCTCATACCCCACCTCACTACTGATAATAGCCATGGCAAGAAGACGCCAGTGCCCTGCTGAGGACTCAACCTACATGTTCCTGCAGCCCACGACGCTTCCCGCAGCTCCTGTTGGCCAGGAACGGCGAACCCGGCCACTGGGAGCTGCGGGCAGCCGTGCAAATGTAAACAAACTGTCTTGCGGCCCGCCAGCGGATTACCCTGATGGGCCGCAGGTTGCCCACCACTGACCTACACAGTTCTGTACTGAAATGATGCAGACTGGTAATAGGGTTGATGTAATATACTTAGGTTTCTGTAAGGCCTTTGGCTTAGTACTGCATGACATTTTGATTAAAAAACAAAAATGATGTAAAATTAACATGGCACACATTAAATGGATCAAAAGCTGACTGACTGATAGCTCTCAAAATGTAAATGTAAACAGGGACTCATCAACAAGCAGGTCTGTTTCTAATAGGACCCTGCAGGCTTCAGTTCTTGGCCTTACACTATTTAACTTTTATTAATGAGCTGGAAGAAATCATAAAATCATCACTAATAAAGTTTGCAGATGACAAAAATATCGGGGGAGTGATAAATAATGAAGAAGACGGGTCACTGATTCAGAGCAATCTGGATCGCTTGGTAAACAGGGCGCAAGCAAACAATGTGGTTTTAATATGGCTAAATGTAAACATATATGTCTAAGAACAAAGAATGTAGGCCATATGTACACAATGGGAAGGGGGATTCTATCCTGGGAAGCAGTGACTGAAAATGACTTGAGCGTGGATAATCAACTGAACATGTGCTCTCAGTGTGATGAAGTAGCCAAAAGGACTGGGGACATCTTTGGATGCATACACAGGGGAAGCTTGAGAAGGAGTAGAGAGGTTATTTTACTCTGTATTTGGTACTGGTGCGACCGCTGCTGGAATATTGTGTCCAGTTCTGGTGTCCACAATTTAGGAAAGATGTTGATAAAGTAGAGAGGGTTCAGAGAAGAGCCCCAAAAATGATTAAAAGATTAGAAAACATGGCTTATAATGATGTAGTCAATGAGCTCAATCTGTTTAGCTTAATAAAGAGAAGGTTAAGGGGTGACTTGATTACAGTCTATAAGTATCTACATCCAAATATTTAATAATGAGCTCTTCAGACTAGCAGAGAAAGCTGTAACACAATCCAATGGCTGGAAGTTGAAGCTAGACAATTCAGATGACAAATAAAGCATACATTTTAAACAGTGAGAGTAATTAATCAATGAAACAGTATACTAAGGATCGTGGTGGATTCTCCATCACTGACCATATTTAAATCATTATTGGATGTTTTTCTAAAAGATATTTTTGGGGAAGTTCTCTGGCCTGTGCTATACATAAGGTCAGACTAGATGATCATGGTTCCCGTCTGGTTTTGGAATCTATGAATCTGTAAACCTCCAGGTATGTACATACTGCTTTCCTTTGATACCACACATAGTGGGACTCAGACACAGATCTGTTCATAACACAAGCACAGCTCTAGCATGCCCATCAAACTAATCCACATATCTCATAAGCACAGCTCTTCCAAGCTGCTCCAATTTATTCCTCCAACTTTCAGTACAGCTGCATCTAACACAGTGAAAGCCTCTGGAGAGAATGCAGATAATTGCCAGCTTCAGGGGGGCAGAGTTAAGGTTATGTGGGCATTTACCTTAACTCTGTATTTCCTGGTTTTCATATGTTTGAATTTTGCTGAACTCAACATTCTGGAAAGGCATGCGCTATCACTGGGCAACCTGAACTTTGCATTAATGAAGTTTTTTGCCATTTAATTGCCCATGCAGTCAGAGACTACTTACGAACTTTACCAACTGCTAGTGCTGTTGGGGACTGTGCACATTAATCGAGCCCAAAAAGGGAATAGCTGCAAAGTACCAGGGTTCCCCCTCTGCCTAATGTTTTCCCCCTTAATTCAAGCACTGGGCAGGATGGAGCACTGTGATCATAATTTGGTAGTGACTCCTTGACTGACAGTGACGCAAAGGCAGGAACATTAGTGTATTTTTTTTTTAAGACAGAAAATGGTTTTCCTCTTTGATTACTTTTATTCCTTTAACTAGAAAACATTTATGCTCCCATCAGTTATGATCTTTGGTAAAAATCTGGAACAGTGGGTCTGTAAAAATATTTGGTAAGAAACACCCCGTCCTTAAGATGCACATGTACCAGTATGAAAGTATCAGTGCAGATATGGCAAAAAAAGTTAACAAAGAATAAGAAATATATTAGTTTGTGCTTCATAAGGTATGGAAAGGTCTGGTTGGGGGAGAATAGGAATATTTGCCAAGTGGATAAAACTGGTATAAAAATAAGTGGCTTTGAAGCTTCTAAGAGAGTTTTTACAACCAATGGAGAGTACCAAAAAAAAAAATCAGTTATATTTTAAATATTTGACAGTATCCCTTTAACTGGTAACATATTTTTTCTCAAATTTTGCCTGTGGCAGCCAATAAAATAAATTAAGGCTAATTGAATAGGTGCCATATGCGTGGAAATGAATTGGGAATGCATCCAAGATTTGGTGCTCAATACTTCCCTGACGAGTTAGATGCATTACAGCTCCAGTTCATTGAATCATTCTAAGAAAATAGAGTAGGGTAAAGACAGAAGGGAGGCATCAGAGAAAGAACACACAAGAACACATACGGGGGCCAGGCAAGAACACAAACATAAAGGCCAAAAATTCAAACAAGAAAAACAAATAAGAAAATAAGGCAAACAAAAAGGAAAAGCCTTGCCGTGAAAAGTCATTTGAGTGGGGAAAGAAGACCTGAAGAAGAGTCTCTGTAAGCTCAAAAACCTGTCTCTCTCACCAACAGAAATTGGTCCAATAAAATATATTAATTCACCCATTTTGTCTCTCTGGAGAAAGAAGACATAGGTTCATAATCAAGAACACAACACCAAATATGTGAAGAATAGAAAAGTCTCACTTCTCTTCTTTTTTGTGACTATAAGAATTTAACAATTATATAGACACCGTTTTGCAGACAATTTTCCCAATGATCCTCTTAGCACTCATCCTTAAGAGGCAGCCAATTGCAGCTCTAATGGACAACCAAGATTTAACCTCAATGGTAACAGTTTGTGAAGCTTGTCTTGGAATGAGACAGGGAATTTGCTGTGTACAGAAGTCTCTCTTTTTTAAAATATTCTCCGGTCACCCAGCTAATGGGGTCAGAAGAGCGCCTTTTGAGCTGGAAAGGCTATCTTTTGATTACTTTTTTTTCCTTTACTTGTAACTAGAAAATACTTAAGATCCCATCAGTATGATCATCGGTGGAAATTTACTACTATCTGTTGAAACAGTGGGTATGTACAAATGTTTGGAGAGAAACATTCTTGTGCTAGTGAGAGATGTTTTTGAGAGATGTTCTGAGAAGATACCACCTTAAATATGATGCAATTGGGATTATAACCATAGTATTTGACACGAGTTCAGAATTATACATCATATAATTATAATGGAATATACAGAACTGGAGGACTAAAACCTATCTAGTATTTTTCTTCACCCTTTTGGAAAGCATATTCACGGAGAATAAATATAAGATTAATAAATTTACAAACATCACTTTTTACTTAAGATAATAGTGATTGTAGAAAGTGCAAGAGGAACAAAGGAGGGAAAATTGGAGGCTACATGGCTATAAGGACAAAGTTACAGTTATCTGGGTGCCTTGACTGTGTATTTTCTTATGTGGCAGCTGCAAGTGCTTAGCACCTTTGAAAATCAGGTCCCTTGTATTTAGGCTCTTGAATCCAGATTTAGGCACTTGGGCACCCAGGTGTGAAACGCATGGTCTCTGTTATTGATACCCCCAAAATACCTCAAATTTACAAACTTTTGCATGTAGGTTATTGTTTGTATCGGGGCTCACTAATAGCTCATCTACAGGAGCATGAGGCTTGAGAAGTGGTGAAGGTTTTATATAGTTCAAATTAAACAATATTTCACACGGCTTAAAAAAACAGCCATGATTCTTATAACTGAAAAAAATGATCCATAATGAATGATTAACCGTGTAAATAAGAAGCAGGAGTTCTCATTTTCCTCCCCATCCCTCCAGCCTGGTTTACTGTAGTCAAATCTTCTTACAGTTCAAATTTTATTTTAGTGGAAATCTTCAGCAGTGTTGCCTTTTTCTATAAATTTAGAAAGCCTCCCGGAGTAGCTCTCCTCCAATTCTCTACTGTACAGATGGTGCTACTACTACTGATGTGATAGCTTGAGAAGCAGTATGTTTGTGTACACATTATTATATGGAGCACTGAGGCAGTGTGGGTGTAATGGTAGGGAAAAATAATACTCAAATCGAGTAAAGAGGAGGGAGAATATAACTTTCTTTATTATAGTGGGTGTTTCAGTCTAGAGCATTGTGTGCATACAGATGGTCAGAAAACCTGGGCATGCTTATACATAAAGGGGCTTTCAGAATTCGTTGCTGTAATTGCTATGTAATCATTCTGCATCTTACATTAAATTGCTTTAAAACAACAAGGGCATACTCACACTTCCAATGAATCCCATCACCTATGCCTCCTGGCATCTTTTACCTCTTCACAGGTGCCTGCTTATTCTGCCATTGGAGAACTCTCATTTTCCTCCCCATCTCTCCAGCCTGATCTACTTTTTTTTTTACTGTAAACTTCCCCTTCATAATGCCAGCAGCATAATGCTTCCATGTGGGAAATGTAGGGTTTCAGACACCCAATGCAGCTGCATTATAGTGCTATTTCTCTCATGGCTGCTTATTAGGCTTCTTAGAAGTGCGTATTAAAGCAAAATGGGGCCCAGAGCCACCAAAAATTTGGGCTTCCCCGAGAAAGACTTTCCCACTCACATACCCAATGGGCTCTTGTCTTTGTACCTCTTCTTCCAAAGTGAAAGGCCCCTTTTACTTTGAGCATCAGATCCTAAGGATCCAAAGGTTCTTCCTTAATCTGCTTCTTGGGGTGAAATCCAGCAGCACTAAGGCTGAAAGAGCAGGTACGGCTTCACTTTCTCCAACTTCTGGAAAGGAGCACAGGAAGCAGCTTTCCATAAAGCTGACTGATTCCTCACTATGAAGCATATCTCACACCTACTATCTGTGACCTTCCGCTGGTGTTATCTGGACCAGTGATTTGCTGCAGAGTCACTCCAATCCTTGACTCTGGGAGCCAGCCTTACCATCCTCTGCTGTGAGAACCCCCACTTCTGGGTTGTTCACGCACAGCCTCTGGTATCTAAACTGCTCCCGGCTACATGAGTGAGCACTTTTGGCCAGCCGCTGCTTGGATTGTGCAACCGAATGACAGTAGCCAATATCTCCGGTCCCAGGCACAACCCTAGGAACCTCCATCTTGCAGTGTTCAGTTATGCCCGCTGGACGCTGTAAGCTTATATGACTTTGTCAATTTAACAAAGAAATTGATATGTTCCAGGCTTGTTATCCCAAGGGGAGTCTCTGGCACGCATCAAACCAAACGCACTGCTTCAGATAGAATAAAAAAACAAATTTATTAACTACAAAAGATAGATTTTAAGTGATTATAAGTCAAAGCACAAATCAGATTTGGTCAAATGAAAGAAAAGCAAAATGTATTCTAAGCTGATTTTAACACTTTCAGTGCCCTTACAAACTTAAACGACAAGGAGTCCTTGTGGCACCTTAGAGACTAACAAATTTATTTGGGCATAAGCTTTGTGGGCTAGAACCCACTTCATCAGATGCATAGAGTGGAAAATACAGGAGCAGATATAAATACATGAAAAGATGGGAGTTGCCTTACTAAGTGTGAGGTCAGTCTAACAAGACAATTCAATTAACAGTAGGATATCAAGGGAGGAAAAATAACTTTTGTAGTCGTAATGAGTGGCCCATTTCAAACAGTTGACCAGAAGATGTGAGTAACAGTAGGGGGAAATTAGTATTGGGGAAATTAGGTTTAGGTTTTGTAATGACCCAACCACTCCCAGTCTTTATTCAGGCCTAATTTGATGGTGTCCAGTTTACAAATTAATTCCAATTCTGCAGTTTCACGTTGGAGTCTGTTTTTGAAGTTTTTGTTGTTGAAGAATTGCCACTTTTAGGTCTGTTATTGAATGACTAGGGAGATTGAAGTGTTCTCCAGTTGGTTTTTGAATATTCTAATTCCTGATGTCAGATTTGTGTCCATTTATTCTTTTGCATAGAGACTGTCCGGTTTGGCCAATGTACATGGCAGAGGGGCATTGCTGGCACATGATGGCATATATCACATTGGTAGATGTGCAGGTGAACGAGCCCCTGATGCTGTGGCTGATGTGGTTAGGTCCTATGATGGTGTCCCTTGAATAGATATGTGGACAGAGTTGGCACCAGAGTTTGTTGCGGGGTTTGGTTCCTGGGTTGGTGTTTTTGTTGTGTGGTGTGTAGTTACTGGTGAGTATTTGCTTCAGGTTGGGGGGCTGTCTGTAAGCGAGGACTGGCCTGTCTCCCAAGGTCTGTGAGAGTGAGGGATCGTCCTTCAGGATAGGTTGTAGATCCTTGATGATGCGCTGGAGAGGTTTTAGTTGGGGGCTGTAGGTCATGGCTAGTGGCGTTCTGTTACTTTCTTTGTTGGGCTTGTCTTGTAGTAGGTGACTTCTGGGTACCCTTCTGGCTCTGTCAATCTGTTTCTTCACTTCACCAGGTGGATATTGTAGTTTTAAGAATGCTTGATAGAGATCCTGTAGGTGTTTGTCTCCGTCTGAGGGATCGGAGCAAATGTGGTTGTATCTTAGAGCTTGGCTGTAGACAATGGATCGTGTGATGTGGTCTGGATGAAAGCTGGAGGCATGTAGGCAAGTATAGTGGTCAGTAGGATTCCAGTATAAGGTGGTGGTTATGTGACCATCGCTTATTAGCACTGTAGTGCTTAGGAAGTGGACCTCTTGTCACCACAGGCTGGCAGGTTGCCCTTCAGCTAGGTTCTCCCCTTTGATCAGTGCTTCAGTCATTTGGTGGTGGTGGTGGTGGTGTCTGTACATGGAGGTGGAAGAGAGATAGCATGGCAAATGCTTTATCATGTTCTTTCTTTCCTCTTGGCTTTGTCCCCCCTGCCTTCAGAGTCAGGTGAGCATTACCTCATCGCAGTCCCAAACTGACCAAAGGAAGGGGGGTGACTCACTCAAAAGTCCAACAGATCCTTTGTTGTTGCCTAGGCCAGTGTCCTCTGTTCCTGTGAGGCTGGGCTGGGTTTGTCCCATACATGCCCTGATGAGGTGTGAACTTCCCCTCTGCTTCTGGAAAGTTTTGCCTGGGTTTGTTTTAAGCCATGAGGAAACATTTTCAGCCTCATAACTATATACATGAAATTACAACCTGTAACATGACTATAACAACAATGCTCAGTGCATTATGAGCCTTCCGAAGACACCCGACATGACAAACTTTGCATTGGATAACACACAATCATATTATAAGGATGAACATGGGAGTGCAGGGTGTTCCCTAATGTACAGAGCATCACACTATCCAAATCTCTCTCTCTCAATCCTTCCTTTATTTTACCTTCATGATTGTTATTTTTAGAGGCAGGGGAAGAGAGAGTGGCTGTGGAGAGAAACTATTTCTAGGTTGAAAGGCAAGGCAGTATTTTTGTGGGAGGAAAATATTGGCGGTAACACCATTATAATAAGAAAAGAAAGAGTATGTATAATGGTTTTAAGTCGTACCAAAATGCTAGGCTCCTTGACTCAGTGTAGCTCAGGCACTGGATAAAACAGGAGGTAGTGAGATATTTTAGGAACGAAGTGGGGCGTTGGCTTTAAAATTAGTTAGATCATTGCTGAAGAGATTCAGACATATTTCAGGGGAAGTGCCCAAGGACCTTTACTCAGTTTGTGTCGATTAATACAGTTCAGGAAGAAATCCAATTACTGAGCTAATTATCACCTTAGCTGAGTGGTAGGAACTAACTTGAAAGTAAGAAACCACTGAAGGGAAGCCCAAATTGCCCAGTAGTCCCAGAAGTTCATTCTTAAGAGATCCTAGCTGACAGCAAAAAGCCCAGGGGAAATGTGCCGCTGAGTTTGGTTATTAGATGCAGTATATTATAATTCAATACTATGAAGATTCCTTTTAAGAAGCTACAAACAGAACTTCAGTTACCATAATTGTGGAATATTTTAAGATCCAAAGTGGACTTTGTGGATGAGCTACTTCAGCTCCCCTGAATTTCAGTATCGAAGTCATTTATACATATTGTGTTTTTCAACCACTATCTACTATATTTTCCGCTGGATTTTTACAAGATATTAAAATTATGTCTTGAAAGTATCTGGATGAAGACCTGGGTTTTTCCTGTGTTGTTAGGGAAACTAATACTCCTTATCCTCTTTCATGTTGAGCCTCCCTATTTTCATAGCTTAAGTGATCTAGAGTACACTTAGACTGCAAGTTTCAAGCTACAACACAGAGCTTTTTGTTGTGAAAACTGCTTCATTTGGGTATAGCAGTTCATTTCCTTCTCACCTTCCAATTTTCTTCCCATTTCTGAATATGCCAAAGCACTTCTATTTTCTATAATTGTTTCATGCATCTCAGTGACCCAGGGACATTTTGATGCCAACTGGCAAAGGCCACAGGGGATGTATAGAGTTTTACAGGAACCCACCCCACCCCAGAGCCCGCAACCCAGCTGGAGCCCTCACCCCGTCCTACACACCCTCCCCCTGGGCCAGCTCGGTGAAAGTGAGTGAGTGAGGGTGGGGAAAGGGCATGACAGAGGGAGGGGGGATAGAGTGAGTGGGGGCGGGACCTCATAGAAGGGGTGGGACATGGGTGGGGCCTTCGGGGAGGGGCAGGGGGTGGGGCAAGGGTGTTTGGTTTTGTGCAAATAGAAAGTTGGCAACCCTATAAAGATATCTATAAACATATCTAAGTGCTATGTGTTAAATGGAGCAGTGATCTGAGGTATAACTGGTATACTGAGGTCTACTGCTCCTGTAGAAGCAATGAATCTGTGAATGCTGCGTGTGTCTAGAGCTGATGACTCCAGGCTTGGGGACCTGGAGGGCTTGGGGACTGGAGTGTGCCAATCACTAACCGGTAGAGAGGCAGTCAGGCCTGTATAGGCCTAGAGGGGAGAGTGTATGTTACCCATGACTGGTGAAGTTGGGGACCTGACCTCTGGCAGGTACAGACAAGGCTTCCTCATGCTAAGGGCAGTCTGGGGTAATCCTGAGAAGCGTCATAATCTCTCACTCCTCAGAAATGAAAACTACTGGCTGGATAGAGCAGCATCCTGAGCCGAGTGATTCTGTAGAACTGATGAATGAAATTGTTTAATTGTTCACTTTATTAATGTAACTTCATAAGTAAAGTTTTATGAATGAAACAATATTATTCATAAAACCGGTTACCCCAATAACTGGCTAATTAACAGTTAAGATGCTTGTTAAGAGCCATAGTTGTTCAGTCAGCTGCCTTTGTAAATTTCACTATCAATCCAATTCCTGCTTAAGTCACTGAGACTTGCACTGTTTCAGTATTGTAACTTCTGTTCACCATTTCTTACACTTGCCTACACTGTTTGCCATCCATTATACTTGTCTATATTGTAACTTCTGTTCACTGTTTGCCATATTGTAATTCAAACCCCATTTTAAAATGCTTACTCCATTTTGTAAGGGCTTGCTGCAACCTTCATTTTTGCAAACCCTGCTGTAATCTTATTAGTTTAGTTTAGATGTGTGAATGAGGTACGTATGGATGATGGAATCAGCATCCAGCCCCAGCCTGTCCTGATTAAATAGAGTTCAAACACCAACGGCTGAAGATGCAGACAAGAGCCCTAACAAAGTAAGAAGAATCCACCCTAAAAAGAAAAGGTACAATAGAAGGAAGATCAAAGCCCGGTCCCAAGCTGAAAGTCATGTCTGCAATTGACAGGTGATCAATCACCAAACCTGGAGGCAGCGTGACACATAGACTCTGGATTCAAACTAAAGCCTACAAAAAGGATGGGTGAGATGGAAAACTTTGGAGGAGGGTAACATTCTGCTGCCAACATGGAAGGGTATCGGTGCATGCCCAACAGAGACCCAGCTCGTCCTTGTGCCCGGCTTTCCTGGCCAGTTAGTCGCCACAAGCTACGAACCCAAGCTGCAAACTCAAGCCACAGACTCAAGCAGGCCTGGTAACTATGCAGCAGCTGCAGAACATCTGATGGATGTGTGTGTGTGTGAATGTGTGTGTATAGGTATTAGGTATAATGTGTGTGTATAAGGATTAAGATATTAGTTATTGGTCATAAATCAAATTGTTATCATAATAAATGTGGCATCTTTATCTTGTCCCCTTTAATAAGATCCTGCTAGTTTTTATTGGTATAACAATTCCCACTCATATAAATTATAATTTTCTGAGTAATGTTGGATTTTTATGGCTAGTTCTTATCAGATAAGTGTCTCATTGTAGCAGACGTTCTGCTTTGCTTTGTGGATCAGATGCCTAAAAATCCAACCGTATTGCATTTAAAATAACTCTTCATATTTGGCATTACCTTAGAAAGCCACCTCTGCTTGTAACTGTTTTCTGTTGCATTAGGGTTGAAGACTAGTTACAATGCAACAAGCCAACTGGAAATAGAAGGCACAGAGATAAATAATACATCAGATGAATTGTTAATGTATGCAGATGATATTCTAATACTAATTAAGGCCCATATTTTATCCTACAATATTTCCTGTAGAGCAGAGTAGAAAACCTACTTCTTTGGAGCAAAAGTCAGTAACAGGTGGGGAGCTAAGGCAGAGCAATACCAACCCTCTTGCACTCCTGGTCCAATTTCTGATGGCTGATTTTCTGTTGAGTTTTGTGGTGGAGGTAGGGCTGGAGGAAATGGCCAGCAATTTTCTTCTTGACATTAGGAAAGTTATTGGGATTTTATGCAGCAAGTTGATATGGAAAATGTCAGCACTGACTTATGCCAACTCCGGTTCTGAAACTTCAGATCTCCTGACTGGGATGTGTGTGGTGTAAGCAGAGAGAAGAGACATACTGCCAAGGGGATAGGGACAAAGGAAGGACTTAAGGAGCAAACAGGAGGGCATGGACTCTGAGACTGACAGCAATTCCTCATGGACCTTGGGACATCTGCGGGTTACCAGGAACATATCCCCTGCTTGCTCTGCCAATTAACAAACCCCACATCATGAGCACATGATGAAGCAGGCATTAGCCCCCTCCCCTCCGCTACAGGAGAACATGAGCTGGGATCAAAAATCCAAGCCAATCTCTGATACATTAATGAATTAAGCCATATCTCTGGATAAATAATAATCCCAGAAAACCTAAAGTTTTACCCCTTTCAGAAATGTTGCCTTCTGCCCATTGTTGTTTTGGAAATGAAATTCACAGTAGTCCCATGAACATGTAAGATGTGTTGGGGTTAGGTTAAATCAAGGCTTTTAAACCAAGTTTGAGATAATTGGAGTGTGCTGATTAAAAAAAAATCATGAGCACCAAAAAAAAAAAGAAGGGGGCGGGGGGAAGAAATAGATTTTATATCTGAGTCAGAATACTCTTTAAATGGTTTCAGTCACCAAATTAAGTTATATTTCATATGTGCTGCCATTATAAATCTAAAAACTGTACTTTGAAAAGTTTAAGATATTTTCTATTTATATAGGTGGGAAGAGATCCCAACTGGAAATACAGTGAAACCCCGCTATACCGCGATGTTTGGGGTCCAAAAAATTACATCGTGCTAAATGCGGGGTCGTGGTATAGCGGGGTTTCAAGCCCATCAGTGGTCCCCAAGGCGGTGCACTGATGTGCACCACCTAGTGCCCATAGTGCCTAGTGCCCAGCAGGGGAGAGAAGCTGCGGCCCCGCGCCTGCCGGGGACAGTGAGCACCGGCGCCGGCAGTCCTGTTGTTCTCTGTCCCAGGCAGGTGCGGGGCCACTGCTTCTCTCCGGCTTCAAGAGGAGCCGCGGCCCTGCACCTGCCGGGGACAGTGAGCACTGGCGCCCGCAGCCCTGGAGCTCTCTGTCCCTGGCAGGCACGGGGCCGTGGGTTCTCTCCAAGCCGGAGAGGAGCCGCGGCCCCGCACCTGCCGGGGACAGAGAACAACAGGGCTGTGGGCGCCGGTGCTCACTGTCCCCGGCAGGCGCGGGGCCGCAGCTTCTCTCCCCTGCCTGGCACTAGGCGGGGGCACATCAATGTCCCGGCAGCCATCATGGCATTGGGGACCACTGGTACAGTACATACAGTATTGTATTACTGTGTGTCTTAAAGGGGGGCCAAATTGTGATCGCGTTATATGCGATTTTGTGTTATGGCGGGGCGCCTTATTGCGGGGTTTGACTGTATAACTTTCAGGCTGATTCTGCTACCCTTACTAGTACCTTACCACACAAATGCTCCCATTGGAGCTAGGCGACAAAGGATGGCAGAAACATACCTTTTGATTGTAGATGCTCATAAATTTCTTGCATGATTTATGTTAGAAAAAGAAATACTTCATAGTGATAACCTGTTAATATTGAGAGTAAACCAATTAACAGTTTAGGAATATGAACTATGTGATTGTACAAATAGGAAGTGTGGGAAGAAATGTTCAAGAGGGAGCGGGGGGGAAAGGAAGTCCTGTTTCAAAAGAGAATTAGCTATGGAACGTGTCTCTCTATTTTCAGCACAAAAAGAGTGGACCATTCCAATACAAGACTGGCAATTCAGATTGAAAAGGACCCAGGTATGGCATGGGATTTCTTCTTACATAATTTAGAAAATGTGATTGATTTATTGTATTGTAGCTTGCCTGTAAATGTAAAATAGATGCAAAGTGTTAAAGCATTGGGTGAATGAAGCAGATAATTTAAAATATAATAGCAATTAAAAACTATGCAAAGATCCTGATTAAGTCATGTGATTTGGTATGTTATTTAGAGTTGATTAGGTAGCTGCTGAGTTGTAAATTAGTTTCAGTTTGTATATAATAAATAGCAGACATAGTAAATCAAATCCAAGGTCAGTCTTTGTTCAAACAGGCTTCTGGGAGAGACAGTGTAAGATGGTCCCCTACAAGTAAGAAATGTAGACATATGATCTTCTCTAATTCTATTTGAGAACTAATTTATTAGAGCAAGTAGAAATTTTGCAGGAGGAGAGGGGAAGATACAAGTGACAAAGTGACATGAGCTGCTACCTTGCTTAGTAGCCTGTAAGGCCAGTCCTGATAAATGTTAATATAGATAGGCTTGTCAGAATTCAAATTTTATTTATATTATCCATGAAAATTATAAAAAATGAATAGATATTTATTTTAATTTTTTCTATTTGTATCCATTTAAATATTCATAGTTGTATGAAATTAATTGGAGGGGAGTCAGACAATAACCATTTAATGACAGTAGATGTTGAGATTCAAAAAGTTAAAGCTTTATAACCATTAAAATACAAATTGCCCACAACATATGTCAAAATATACACAGTAAATATCCTTTAATCAAACACCAATAAATTTTCAAGCAGCATTTTTCTTACTTTGCCTATCTGTAATTTTGATGATCATTGATGGAAATATTTTTGTATTGGCTTGTGTGTATTGTGAAATCGATGTTTACTGATGAAAATCTAATCCTTCCAAGCCCAAGTTCCTGGAAGGTAGGAAGAACCTTCATCTCTCATTGAAGTTAATGGGAATGGAGATCATGCAGCGACTCAGAGACCTTGCTCAGTGTCCTGCAGGATCAAGACCTTTGAAAAGAATCTGATGAAAACCTGGTCCCTTTGACATCAGTGGCAAAATTTCCACTCAATGGGACCAGGATTTCAACTGTGGACTTCCCCTTGTAATATACTGTAAATATGTTTTTGTCCTGTCATCAAAAAAGCAGTTTTACCCATGTGTCAAATATTAGTCAGTTTTGTAACTTCCAAAGGATGTTAAGAATAGCTTTGAAGATACATTTTAATTTTTCCTCTCATACAGTCAACTCTATTACCACAGCATTTTCAGTATTTTTTGAAGTAGAAATTAGAGTGAACAAATGTGTCTTTAGATAGTGGGGGAGATGTTAGTGCTTTGAAACTGTGAGACATCTTAATGATCCACAGTTACTATTTATCATGACAAGGTATGGAATAAAGATATTTCCCAAGTCATTTGATAGCAAGCCTTCAGCATTATGATATACAATAACACATGCTTTAATTGTGGTTTTAAACGCATAGCTCAGGCAAAACATGCATTTGCTCTACTATGGCTTAAAGCTCCATTTTCTGACTTGTACCACTGATGTAAAGTAGAAAATGAATGCACTGGCCAAACCAAGCATACTTATTATGTAAGAGAATTCAAGCACACTGACACTTTATTAGACTCTGTGACACTGTCTTGGCATGTGTGAAGATTTTATTTCATTTCACTAAGCATAATTAAGTGCTGATTATAATCACATTTTAAATACCCCTAGCATGCATTCCCCATGAGTTTTTTAGACTGATTTGGTGCTACTTCACCCAACCTTCTAAAGACTAGTTGATCTGAGAACTACACATCAGGACAGCTGATTTGGTTCCACCTGGATCTTTTTTTTTCTATGTATTAAATTTGTTATATAAAAGTGGTTTTCACATAAGTTTGATAATAGCAACACATTCTTAATTACCATCATACACTGTGGTGATGGAGACTTTCAAAACTAATTAGGGCCGTTAGCCACACAACTCCGATTGAAATTAATTGAAGTTGGGTGACTAAATCTCCTAGATGGCCGTGATAAACTCAACAAGTATTTCCCTACAGTAAATGACAACACAGAGAAGAGAACCTATCTTAATATAGCAGAGGGCACTCAGCCCAGCTAGTCAGGAGCTTCCAGAAAATGGCTGCTATCATAAAGCATGAAATATATGAAGTGGTTCAGAGATTAACTGCTTGCTTGTTGTCACTGGTATATTGTTCTGTTTTACAGTATTCTTATCAGCTAAAGACTAGGGGTCTGATTCTGTGAGGTGATGAGAACCAAATAGGAGTAGTATGTCTCCAAGGAGACACTGTCATCAACTCACAGGAACAGGTTCTAGTACAGGAAGCAATAAGAGCATAAGTCTCCTCTCACAAAGACATGGTTTCTAATACATTTTACCTTTTTAAAATCTTTGTTGCTCTGATTTTAGGAAATGACGACAATAATCTCAACTCCATTTTTTATGAGCATCTAACAAGATCTTTGCAGGAGTCTCTTTGTGGAGATTTGATTCTTGGCCGCTGGGGAAACTACAGCTCAGGAGACTGTTTTATTCTGGCATCGGATTATTTAAATGCCTTTGTTCACTTGATCGAAATTGGAAATGGCCTCGTCACTTTCCAGCTCAGAGGGCTAGAATTTCGAGGTAAGGATCTGCATACCTGAAGGAGGAAAAGACAAATACAAACAAATTAATTGTCAGGCTTCCTTCACATACTGAAACTCCCCAGCTTGTTTGCAGCGTAGCATACTGTTGAAAGGACTTATTTCTCTAGGTATTTATAGGGAGTACTGCCAACCCCAAGCATTCAAAAATCAGGAGTCAGGCCCCTGAAAATCTTGAGATTTTAAAAACACAATAAGCACTGAGGATTTTTTAATTGCCTTCTAGTTTCTGAGCCTGTCGGGTGCACTTGGATCATGTTTTCAGGATTTTTTCATACAATCAGAAAGACTAGAAAGTTTATTTAAAATGAAAGCTGAGATTCTCATGATATCACCTGACTCTATGTGCTGAGGCTTGAAGAAAAACACCAGATATCGCAAGACTTGCAATCAAATTGTGATAGTTGGCAACACAGATGTCATCTCCATCACCATAGAACATAAGCACCTCCCAAGTATTTACAGTTTTTAAGTGTCGCTGTTAAGCTATTTATGGTTAGCATGAAGAAGGGCTAGCTCATGTCTTGAAGAGGCGCTGAAGCCTGTCAGAGGTGGAGATGGCCTTTCCTTCCTTCCTGCTGGGAGGGAGGAGAGGGGGAGAGTAGGAACTGATCCCTGGATCAGGGCTTCATAGCTCCCAGGTTTAGAAAGTGCAGCTGCTGAGCGAAGTCCTGGAAGCAGAGGAGGGAGGGCTCCACTTTGCCTCTTGCTAGGAGAAGGGAGGAGAATGTTCCTCTCTGGGTGCTTTTCATTGTGGAGTCACTCCTGTCCTGGGTCTGTTGCTGATAGGAGGGAAGGAAAAGAGAAGTTAAACCAGAATTTGCCAACAGCTTTTAAGTTCTCTTCATGCTGCAGATATGGGTGGGCTGTGGTTGCTTGCTGTCGGTGTGACCTTGTCAGCTGCTGCTAAGAGGAAAGGAGAGGTCTCATTATTATTTATGTAGCACCCAAAATGTGCTAAGAACTTTACAGGTGTTGAAAAAGCAGCTCCCCACCCCAAAGAGCTAATTATCTAAATGAACAAGATACAAAGGAATGGGTGCAGAAGGCAAGTAGTAGGCAAGGCAGTGGAGTAGGAGGAAGAAATATGCAGAGCAGGTTATGGGGTTCTTGGGTACACATAACGTTAGGTCATTGACTTATGTTTTTTGAGAAAGGTCGTGTGTTGTACAGGGCCATTATCAGATGTCAGAGGAAAGATGACCTTATAGGTAAGGTACTAGACTGGGAAGCAAGAAATGTGGGTTCAGTTCCTGGCTCTGTCACAGATTTCCTTTGTGACTGTGGGCAAGTCGTGTAATCTCGCTATGCTTCAGCTCCTCATCTATACAATGGGATGATGATAATACATTGTTACCTCACAGGAGTGCCATGGGGAAAAATCATTAACATTTGTGAATTCTCAGACACTATGGTTATGGGGGCCATATAGGTACCTTGGTAGATGGACAGATTGTAAGAAGAGATGACCTGAAGGAGAAGTAAAGGAGAAAAAGTGTTCACTTATCTGTCCTGTATATTCATATAATTATTAAGGATAATACGTAGCTCTGCTCTCTGGCAATCTTCATTTTCAAAGACATCTTTACCGACATTAACTTCTCCTCATGCCCCAGTAGTAGTATCCTTATTTTAGAGACAGGGAAATTAAGGCAGAGAGAGTACATGCCTTATTAAAGGCCAGAGAGGAAATTAATGGCATGCTTGTGATTTGCTCAGGGTTTTCTGACTCTTACTTCCATGCCCAGACCAGCAGACCCCACCCCCTTTTCTCATTCTTTATTCATAAAAAATAAGCCACAAGAGGAAATGCATTAACTTATTGGTGTAACAATGAAACCACTTGTATTTGTGGGCAGCCTGGCCCATGTCAGTTCTGCCTTTAGCAAGGAGTGTTACGTAGCACTGATTTCCAGCACTGAAAAATCTGTATGTCAAATCATTAAGTTTTATGAAGCCAATCAGTTTTCTAGACACCCTCTCATTCAGAATGTCTGCTAGGTATAGTCTAAAATAAAATACACAATATCTTGCTCCCTTTTTTTTTTTTTTTTGCTAATCTGAAAATAAAAGTAACATCCAGTAACAATTATCCTATGTTAAAACAACAAATCATAAATGATCTGGAAAAGGGGGTAATCAGTGAGGTGGCAAAGTTTGCAGAAGATACTAAACTACTCAAGATAGTTAAGACCAAAGCAGACTGAGAAGAACTTCAAAAAGATCTCTCAAAACTAAGTGATTGGGCAACAAAATGGAAAATGAAATTTAATGTGGATAAATGTGAAGTAATGCACATTGGAAAAAATAACCCCAACTATACATACAATATGATGGGGGCTAATTTAGCTACAACTAATCAGGAAAGAGATCTTGGAGTCATCTTGGATAGTTCTCTGAAGATGTCCACGCAGTGTGCAGTGGCAGTCAAAAAAGCAAACAGAATGTTAGGAATCATTTTAAAAGGCATAGAGAATAAGACAGAGAATATCATATTGCCTTTATATAAATCCATAGAACACCCACATCTTGAATACTGCGTAGAGATGTGGTCTCCTCATCTCAAAAAAGATATACTGGCATTAGAAAAAGTTCAGAAAAGGGCAACTAAAATGATTAGGGATTTGGAACGGGTCCCATATGAGGAGAGATTAAAGAGGCTAGGACTTTTCAGCTTGGAAAAGAAAAGAGGAGAGTAAGGGGGGGATATGATAGAGGTATATAAAATCATGAGTGGTGTGGAAAAAGTGAATAAGGAAAAGTTATTTACTTATTCCCATAATATAAGAACTAGGGGCCACCAAATGAAATTAATGGGCAGCAGGTTTAAAACAAATAAAAGGAAGTTCTTCATACAGCGCACAGTCAACCTGTGGAACTCCTTGCCTGAGGAGGTTGTGAAGGCTAGGCCTATAATAGGGTTTAAAAGAGAACTAGATAAATTCATGGAGGTTAAGTCCATTAATGGCTATTAGCCAGGATGGGTAAGGAATGGTGTCCCTAGCCTCTGTTTGTCAGAGGGTGGAGATGGATGGCAGGAGAGAGATCACTTGATCATTACCTGTTAGGTTCACTCCCTCTGGGGAACCTGGCATTGGCCACTGTCGGTAGACATGATACTGGGCTGGATGGACCTTTGGTCTGACCCAGTGTGGCCGTTCTTATGTTCTTCTTATGTTAATTACAGTTATGAGAAAAAGCTTGGATTATTTTTCTTTCTTTTGGGGTGGGGGCGTATTTGAACATGGACAGAAGCATCTCCATTATATTTACTTAAAAACTGTTAACTTGATCTTCCCTTTGGGTGAAAATATCTCATTGTGGAGCTTTAACTGCATAAAAAGAAAAATTCCCACTTAAAAAAAAAATGTATACTCCTTCTGTGCAGCAGCCATTTTGCCATTAACTACCACTGGGTCTGTTTCCATCTGCTCTTTCCCCAGATAGCTTAGTAAATAACAGACAACAAATGTGACAAAGTGCCCCCAACCCTGTCTTTGGGGGAAGAAAAGATCAGGAGTATCTCGGGAGAGCATAATTAGCTGGAAGTAGAGCTGTGTGAAACTCAGTGGTTTCACATCAAAGAGGTAATGAAAATGTTGTCTTAGTTTTGATCCAAGCTGGTTTATTCCCTCAAGTAGCATTTGAATTTGAATCTGGAAGAAAAGATCATTTAAACTACAGAGTTTCACCTGATAAATTTCATCTTAAAATTGTGTGTGAAATCACACATTTTACATAATTATAGGTGGAGCTGGTAGCGATCCCTACATTTAGGTTGCCTAAAACTTTCTCTTATAAAAGATTATTGTGATCTTTTCTTGAGATGCACTAACACTGCCATGGTTTACAGCAAGGCTTTGAAATTCAGTAGGGACCAAGCGCTGAGGCCTTTCACTTGTTCCATGAAATTCTGTTAGTTTGTCTGAGTTGTAAACTTCTAAAAATCACAATTCCCCTTCTTTCACTTGAGTTCTACAAGAAAAATTTGGCAGCCTGCTAAAATAATAACTGAACATGAACATTGAAAAGAGTTGTTCCTATGTCACTACCAAAGCAGCAGCAGATTCTGCACTGGGAAAGCCTATCGGATGCCAAAGAAGCTGTAGCAGTAGCAGTGGGGGAAAGAAAGGACAGAGGTCCCTCCCATTCTGACTACACCTCCCTCCTCCTGACTGAGTACAGTGGCTAATTCCCCTACCTCTGGGGATACCATAAAGGGAAGGAGATCCCCCAAAGTCCATGGGGCGGGGGGGGGGGAGGGAAGAAAGAGAGAGAGTCTAGACAGATTTCCTCTGACTACCTTTTGAACCCAATGAGTGACCCCAGCAGTCCATCCCTCCCTTCTGGGGGCATCATTTGGGATAAGAGCCCCACACACATACAGCTCCCAGGTCAAGGAGCCAGGCCAGGCTCCCCACAAACACAACCCCAACAGCAATCTCCTGCTGCTAGCTGATGTAGTTAGTTTTGTTCAGGGTTCCAACCCTGCTGATGACGCATGGTGGGTTGTGGTGTTAGTTGTACATAACAGATTTTTTTCACATTTTTCCTTAAACTAAATCTAAGAAGGTACAAAAAAAACATTTAAAATAACATTATTTAGTTTGCAAAGTCAAACAGTCAGAAGTTAAGAAATGCCAGATTTACGGTTGCATGTACAACCTTAATTGTGCCACTTTGAGTGCATGTATAATTATCTTTAATTACATGAGCATTCAGTGCACAAGGAAGCAAAACTAAGGTTGCATGGGCCACCGTAAATCTCACATTTCCTGACGACATCTAAAACAAGATGTGTATTGAGTGGTTCCAGATTTTGTTGTGAACATTTCTTACTGCTGTTCCTGGAAAACGATGCTGATAGTATAGATGAAAAAGTGAGTGCTCTGGAGGGAAAAGTTGTAGGTTTCTGAACCACAAGAGACTTTCTCAAAAGGTTTGCTGAAAGGATGCAGTTAAGTAGCTGGGAGGCTGTAACATGGATTGCATTCCAGCCATGGCAGGATGCTGGCATTATAAGAGCCCCTGGTTCAAACTCACTTCTAGTTTATGATAACACAAACCTATTGAAGTTAAAGAGATTGTATCATAGTATCTGGCCCAGCATTTAACTGAAAAAATCTCTCAGATCACGGTATGGATATAGGCCAAACAAATTGAAAGAAGTGGGTCAATTAGTAACTATACGTGATATCTTGGACTTCTACTTCATACTAAGAGCAATGCGCCAGAAAAAAATAAAATGCCAGTCATGGAGTGCTGTTTTTCATTTAATTTGAAGCCAAGAACAGAGAAGAAATCTGTGATAGAGGAAGGAGCAAAAGCACTGTCATTATTTCCAGCCAAAATGGATTGGGGGGATCTTTCTTTTGAGTCCGTGCATCAAGAAAATGTCTTTTGGAGAATGTCTAGTAAAGCAAAGCTTATGGGGAAATCACTTATGGATAGTGGTGCTGGTATTATTTTCTAACTGACTCCCTTTGTCTTTCAGTAATATAATTAGCTACTAAATTTCTCTTATGATTTTTGTTACTGATAATGCAAATGTAATATTCATGATTCACTTGGAACTTCGTAAGATGAATTGGAAAAGTGGGCACAGAGCAGGCACAGATATAACTGCACATCTGTGGAAGGCAGCTGTTATAGTGGCAATGGAATCACCCATGAGGTTTTCTATGTATTTTCTTGTTTATCTCCCCACCAAAAAAGAAATGATTCATTAAAGTGGTCAGTTTAAATGATATATTCCAGGCACAGTAATGTCGTTAAAGTAATAAGGCCAGATATTTTTCTGTTCTACAGTACATTTGTACTTTATGTAGTTGTATTGCAGTAGCAAGCTCATTACCATTGTAGGGAATATTTATGTGAATTTTGTGTCTGAAGGCTCTGTACTATTAGCAAGCATCATTCTTTATTTAAAGAATGGCTGTAACTCTCTTTTCATTTTTAATAAGCAATAGTTTCATGCTGTAGGGAAACAAGAGTCCCTCTCTTTATGGATTTTGTGCAATTGCACTTGTGATCCTATGTTTCATTCTCTGCACCAAATTGCCAGAAAAATATTGACAAACTGAAGGGAGTTCAGAGAAGAGTAACTGGATAAATAAATAAATAATACTCAGGTATCTGGAGCAATTAGGGTGACCAGATGTCCCAATTTTATAGGAACAGTCCCGATATTCGGGGCTTTGTCTTCTATAGGTGCCTATTACCCTCCCCCCCACACCACCACCCTCCTGTCCCAAATGTTCACGCTTGCTATCTGGTCACCTTAGGAGCAAATCACCTTTGAGGAAAGACTAAAAGACTTAGATATATATAATTTAGCTAAGAGAGAGCAAAAGCTGGGAGACTTAACATTTAGGCCTTCACATACAATCCTAAATAATTCCTCTCCATCCTGGGGTTTCACACCTTTCTAATATTAATAGACAGATATTTCCTCTGCACCAAAGAGTTTCATCTTGGGCTCCATCAGCAACAGCGTTTCCGATCAAGAATTTTATGTATTCTGTTCAAAGAGATGGGGTCCCTGAGGCAGTCAGGTCTTAGTGCACAGAAGGTTTTGTAAATTAGGTCTCAGCCCTCAGAGGTACTCGGATATCATGGTAGGTAATGAATGGAATAGAACTAAAAAACCGTTATTGGATGGGGAGCCAGGGTGGCATATGGAACACCATTGTGATACGTTTGGGACCATCTTAAACTTGTGTGTGATGTCCACTTTCAGCCCTGAGCAGCGGGCATTTCAGTAATCTAGCTGCAGTGCAACAAAAGCATAGCTCACTGGCAAGATGGGTATCAAATTGCTCTTGCATATTGTAGGTGGAAAAATATGTTTCTGCCCATTCTTGATATTTGACCCTCTTACTACACCACTTGAGACATGTAAAACTAGATTAGATAAAATATTAGAAAATGTACTATAGGGAACAATCCTGCATTGGGAGGGAGATGGGGGAGTTTGGCTGAGTAGTCTAATAATAGGTGTTTTCCACCTCTGACATTTATGATTCTGTGAGGGACCTAGCATTTTTCCTCATGGAATTGCTCTGAACAGTCCCTCTTTAGAAGATTACGTACATAGAACCATTTGAAGTAGTAAAACTATCAGGAGATCCATGTGTATTAAGTACAGATTTGAACATCCCATATCATCCCCATGTATCTTCAGGGCTTGTCTACACTGGCACTTTACAGCGCTGCAACTTTCTCGCTCAGGGGTGTGAAAAACTGTAAAGTGCCAGTGTAGACAGTGTACCAGCGCTGGGAGCTATTCCCCTCGTGGAGGTGGTTTTTTTAGAGCACGGGGAGAGCGAGGGAACCATCTCTTTTTTTATTTGTCCTACTTTTTAAACTTATGTTTTTTGCTAGTTAACAAAACAAAGTTTAGTAGCTACTTGTTTCAGTAGTTATAGGAATAGCATAGCTGACATTTTCCATTGGATCAACTTGAGTGTATCAAAGCCTATAATGACCAGACTGGAGTCCCAGTACTAGAAGAACTAATAGCTTCATTCCACCAGGTGAGCAGCGGCCACAGCTGCCGGTTTTCAAGATGTGTCCATTCTTGAAACTTGTTAGGTTGCTGCTGAGGAGTTCAGTACACACTTTTACAAAGCATTATTGTTTTCCCTCAGTTCTAGAGCAAAATAAGATGCTCGTTTCAGGAAGAGGTAGTCTTTCAATCACTCCCTAATTGGTGCACTTCATTCCTTCTCCAGGGGATTGCTACAAGTTTGTGAAATTCCCATATTGAGGGGAAGATGCTTTGGTGGGTGGAACATTTTCTATCCACAGCTGGGAATGCTTACAGCTGGGTCTGCTCCCCCTGATCATTTTACTGCTCTTAACAATTGTGTGGCTTCTGAGCCATGGAACATGACTTTCAGCAGCGCAGATCTACGGAGGCAATATCTTTGGAGTACTCCATTTGTGGTTATGGTGGACATGGAGTTACTATGTAATAATCTAAGGATACTGACCTGTAATAATTTTATAAATACTGCATGTGATCTGATGAGTGACTGTACATCTATATTGGGTTATTAGACTTTCCTGTATGACAGTATTGGCCTAGCTTAATGGGGGTTGTTGGAAAAACAATCAAGAAGGCGACACAATAGCTCTAGATAAGCAGCCACCCATCAAGCATTAGGTGGGGAACGTAATTACAAGACAAGGGTTGAACTATTAGCAGGCTCCAACACAAGTTACTCAGCTGTTTTGCTGAGGCTGGGAGCCTAGAGATCAAAGGAACACTACATGGTGGAAAGGACTCTCTGCAGCAAGAGAAGGGGGAGCTGAGTCAGCTATGCCTGAGGAGAACAGACTGATATGGAAGACAGAGGCAGGTCCTCTGGGAGTGTTGGAAAGCAACTGGGCGTTCCCTGGCTCCCAGGGAAAGGCAGGGAAGTGTATAGACTTGTTTATCTTGTTAAGATCTGTTTCCTCTTAATGCTTTGGTTCTAAATGTTGTTGTTACTATTTATATTCTTGTAGCACCTAGGAACCCCAGTAAATAATTAGGGCTGTCAATTACTTACAGTTAATGCATGTGATTAAGACAAAACAAATTAACAAGATTAAAAAAATAGTCACGATTAATCGCAGTTTTAATCTCGCTGCTAAACAATAATAGAATACCAGTTTAAATTTATTATAAATATTTTGGATGTTTTTCTACATTTTCAAATATATTGATTTCAGTTGCAACACAGATTACAAAGTGTACAGTGCTCACTTTATATATTTTTATTACAAATATTTGCACTGTAAAAAAGATAAACAAAAGAAATAATTTTTTCAATTAACCTGATACAAGTCCTCTTAGTCCTACTCCTTTTTCAGCCAATTGCTAAGACTAACAAGTTTCTTCACATTTGCAGGAGATAATGCTGCCCACTTCTCATTCAGTGTCACCTAAAAGTAAGAACAGGCATTCGCCTGGCACTGTTGTAGCTGGCGTTGCAAGGTATTTACATGCCAGATATGCTAAACATTCGTATGCCTCCTTCACGCTTCGACTTGTAAGCTCTAAAGTTTTACATTTTTTTTATTTTGAGTGCAGTTATGTAAAAAAAAAAAAAAAAAATTCTACGTTTGTAAGTTGCACATTCACGATAAAGAGATTGCACTACCGTACTTGTATGAGGTGATTTGAAAAAAAACCCCAATATTTCTTTTGTTTATTTTTTTAACTGTGCAAATATTTGTACTAAAAATAATAATATAAACTGAGCACTGTACACTTTGTATTCTGTGTTGCAACTGAAATCAATATATTTGAAAACATATAAAAACATCCAAAAATATTTATAATATATTTAAATTGTTATTATATTATTGTTTAGCAGTATGATTAAAACTGATTAATTGCAACTATTTCTTTTAATTTTGATGGGCCTATAAATAACACTTTGCTTTAAGGAGGCTGTCTGTTCACTGGGTACCACTGTCATTGCTCCTGGAGAGAACAGGACTGCAGGGTCTGAGCCTGTCAGACATGCTGAGGTAAGAAGGGTTAATACCAGGGGACTGCAGCCCAGGGCCCAGACTGAGAGTGGGAGAATCGAGTGATTCCACCCTGTGAGAGGTAATGACTTTGGGCTTGAGACCTGAGAGAGGCATGCACTTGACAAGACCAGGATGGGTCAGGGGTGCAGTAACTCTGACAATAGTAAGCAACCTTCCTTTCTTTGGCTTCCCTTTGTACCTCTGTTTCCTCATCTGTAAAGTAGTGTTGTCCGTTTGCTAAGCAGTAGCAGAGTTTTGGGGCCTTGCAGGCAAGTTTCTCATGTGGAGCCATGGAAAGCAGTGATGTGGAGTTAGGTATTTTCTTAGCATAATTTCTTTATTTACACAATACACACTGTTCTGGGGTGGTATCAAATGGCACATGGGCAACTCCCTTCCCACAGAAACCTCATATAAGGCACCTCTGCCCTGTCTCTATAAGCAGATGTTAGGCCTCCCTTTCTCACCAGGACCTCACTCCAGTCCCACTGCTTCATAAACCATAAACCAAAAACCAAAACTGCTCACTGAGACCATGTGGCCTAAGCCTGGATGTGTTGCGTGCAGCTGCACCAGAGCTTCATTTGCCACGCACCAGGGAGTGCTCCAGTCCATACGATATCCTTAATGGCTATCTGAGTCTGGTTACTGTAGGGCATCTTACTATGCAGAGTTTCCCACTCAGTGCATGGCTGTTAGTGACCCCGCATTTTGTAATATTAGTAGGTTTAATAATATTAATCTCCGTCATTTGGTGAGACAGGTGTGGCAATTTCCTGCCATATCGTTGGAAGACCTTATTGAATTAAGTTTAAGTATCTTTGGGGTCCATTGTATTAAATTAATGGTATACGTATTATTGTGGGCCAAGATTGTATGTAACCTCTCAAGGGGGCAGATATGACAGATGTGAGATTTGGGGGTTCAAAGGACTACATTGAACAACGTGCCAGACGCAAATGGACTTTTGGAACAAAAAGTGTTGTGATATTCCTGGGGAATATCTAGGGGGAGGTGAATGCAAATTCCCCACCTCTAGTTATACAAAACTCCCCAGCCTTTTGAAGCCTGAGAAGGGGGCCATCACCTGCTGATCACCTGTTACATAAGGCCAAAATCAAAGGCCCAAGCTGTATAAAGGAAAGACTGAACTATTCACGGTTGTTCTGGTTCTGAATCTGAGACAGTTATGAACTTTTAACTATGGGGAAAACCCAGATGTGGGTTTTGAAGGATTGACACCTACCAAAGCCCAACACTGGAGCTTGGTGATCTCTGGTAAGCTTTTTAGCATGCGTGTAGGTTCTTCTATTGTTTTTAATGTTTTCTCTCTAATGCTGTCACCTTAATCATAAATGTGCTTGCTTATAACTGGACAATTATGCTGTTCATAACTTCTGGAGAGAAAGCAAAGCAAAGATGCTAGTCCTTTGGGTGGTGTGGCTTGCTGGGGATATCACCATGTAGGCAGGACTCTATGGCCTGGATAAACCCCTTTCAGAAGGGAGAGAGAAACATGGATCTCTGCCCAAGAGAGGTGATGGCTAAGGAACCAGGAGCCTAGAATGGGTACCTTGAGGGATCAAGGAAGGAGAATACAGGTGCAGTTGCCCTGATCTGTGACACTTGGATGTTGTGAGGTTTAAGTATTTAGTCTGGAAATTAAAAGTCCTGTAGAAGTACTATATATTATCATAGAATCATAGAATATCAGGGTTGGAAGGGACCTCAGGATGTCATCTAGTCCAATCCCCTTCTCAAAGCAGGACCAATCCCCAACTAAATCATCCCAGCCAGGGCTTTGTCACGCTTGACCTTAAAAACCTCTAAGGAAGGAGATTCCACCACCTCCCTAGGTAACGCATTCCAGTGCTTCACCGCCCTCCTAGTGAAAAAGTTTTTCCTAATATCCAACCTAAACCTCCCCCACTGCAACTTGAGACCATTACTCCTTGTGCTGTCATCTGGTACCACTGAGAACAGTCTAGATCCATCCTCTTTGGAACCCCCTTTCAGGTAGTTGAAAGCAGCTATCAAATCCCCCCTCATTCTTCTCTTCTGCAGACTAAACAATCCTAGTTCCCTCAGCCTCTCCTCATAAGTCATGTGCTCCAGCCACCTAATCATTTTTGTTGCCCTCCGCTGGACTCTTTCTAATTTTTCCACATCCTTCTTGTAGTGTGGGGCCCAAAACAGGACACAGTACTCCAGATGAGGCCTCACCAATGTCGAATAGAGGGGAATGATCACGCCCCTCGATCTGTTGGCAATGCCCCGACTTATACAGCCCAAAATGCTGTTAGTCTTCCTGGTAACAAGGGCACACTGTCGACTCAGATCCAGCTTCTTGTCCACTGTAACTCCTAGGTCCTTTTCTGCAGAACTGCTGCCTAGCCATTCGGTCCCTAGTCTGTAGCAGTGCATGGGATTTTTCCATCCTAAGTGCAGGACTCTGCACTTGTCTTTGTTGAACGTCATCAGATTTCTTTTGGCCCAATACTCTAATTTGTCTAGGTCCCTCTGTATCCTATCCCTACCCTCCAGCGTATCTACCACTCCTCCCAGTTTAGTGTCATCTTCAAACTTGCTGAGGGTGCAGTCAGGGCCGGTGCAAGGAAGTTTCACGCCCTAGGCAAAACTTCCACCTTGCGCCCCCCCCACCCCTGCAGCAGCTCCCCGCCCCCCCTCCGCCCTGAGGCGCCCCCTTCCCCCGTGGCAGCTCCCCCCCCCTGCCCTGAGGCGCCCCCCCCGTGGCAGCTCCCCCCCCCAGGGAGCCGTGCGACAGCTCCTCACCCCAGCTCACCACTGCTCCGCCTCCTCCCCGAGCACGCCGCCCCCACTCTAATTCTCCTCCCCTCCCAGGCTTGCGGCACCAAACAGCTGATTGGCGCTGCAAGCCTGGGAGGCGGGAGAAGTAGAACGGCGACCATGCCTAGGTGGAGGGGGTGTAGGAACGCTGTAAAAAAAATTGGGGGCACTGCTTTTTGGCGCCCCCAAATCTTGGCGCCATAGGCAACCGCCTAGTTTGCCTAAATGGTAGCACCGGCCCTGGGTGCAGTCCATGCCACACTCCAGATCATTAATAGTGTTAACGTATTTGATGTATTTCCCTGCAAAAAATTAAAAAGGTTTTTCCCTCTACTCAGCATGTTTGCAAGTTGAAAATCAAAAGCATATTTTTATTTCATCCATTATTTTTGCAACAGTGAAATGTTTTTTGCTGGATGGATGGTGGTCAAATGGGGTCAGTTTGTGTATCCTATTGAGTCAGATTAGAGTCATGAGTTTCAATTTCCTGACTTTCATTTAGGTCAGGTAATTCTGGCAGAGTGCAAGTGAGTTTTTAAATCCTGATGTGTCAGGAAACGAGAGAGGTCCAGTTCTTACATTGGTTTTCTCCTGGGCTCAAATAGATTGACCTTGCTTCACTGAGCTGGCTCACATTTTTACATTAACAGGAGATTTTTAGCAATCATCCAGTGTGGATATCTTGTAAATGAATCTGTCTCATCTATACTAGCAAGTGTCACAGCAAATGATGAATGTAGTGTGAAAAGTAATAGAACTTAGTCTCTTTATAAAATGTAAAAGATTTTTTCCCTTGGATTTTAAAATCAATAATTACCAGTAAAAATATTCTCCTGTATTTTAATATTTAATAGTGGCACACTTAATTATTGCATAAATTAAAGCATTTTCTGCTCCACTGCTCTTCAGTTTTATGAATAATTCTTGGCTCAGATTTTTGAGTGTTTGGGGTTGACAATACTGACTGATTCTACTGGGTCAGGACCCCTCTTTGGAGGAAGGACAAGATTTACTCCTTAGTAAATAAATCTTGTTTCCCATACATAAAACACTCTAGCCTGTCATCTGAAAGTCAGTGCCCCCTTCAAGATGATAAATCTGAAACCTGCTGAAAGCAAGTGTAAATACTGTGATTTGTCATTTAGAAATTGGCACTAATCTCAAATGGGACTTCCTGTTCAAAAATTCTTGCTATTTGTTTCTCAGGCTAAATCTGCAAAGTAACCAATTGGACTGCTTGGTTTGTTCCCTGACTCTTTATAAGAAAATGTTTTCACATTTAGAATGTCTTTTCCTTTCAAAGTCCAAATGCTAACAAAAGTGCATATTGCTATCAGTCGGGGTGGCCAGAGCTCAGCACACAGTTTTCTGCAACATGGCCTGTTTGCCTCCATCTGTGGAGGGATGCTCCATGCTGGGATCTGTAGTTTTCACAGGTTGAACTTCACAGATAGTTTAAAGATGGTGGTGTCCACAATCTGCCTTATTTTATGCACATTAGCACGAGTCTTTGGGTTCCTGGCAAGTTCTCAGTATGGCCCTTAACTTCACAAAATATGGGTACTACCTTTTTGGAGCACTTCTTGTTCCATGGTAGCACAGTGATTATATTGAATATTGGTTTAATTAATGGTGAGGATTGCCATGTATGTGCTGCTTGCATAAAAGTATGAAAACAACACCAAGACTCTTCTTGATACAAATCAACTCAGCCAAACTTAGGGCTGTTTATTTTGCTTTCATTTTACATCAACAATAGCGTAATATCAGCTTTATGTAGTATTGTTTACATTGAGGTCTAGGATGGAGATTTATGTTTTGTTAATTCCAGTTTACTATTTTGAGGTCTAACTTTTCAAAAAGCTAAAAACAGAAACAAAAATGAAAAAATGCAAATATTGTATTTTTCTTTAGCATCCAAAATATATAAGCCATGTGCATAGGAATATTTTTTTGCCCAGTTTACTTTGAGTACAATGTCTTTTGACTTTATTTAAGAAAAAGATCCATTGACCAAGAGCAGTTGCTGCCTTTTTTTATAGTTGAACGTTAAACCTTAATTCATGTAGAAAACTGTGAAATGTAAAGTAGAAACAGCTCTCTTTGTATCTGTCCTGCTGTAAATGTCACACTGATAGGTCATGGTTTATACTTTGCAGTAGACTGGAAAAGAGAGATGTTTATTTTAGGGCTATTTGAGGGGGTATATTAATCTGTTTTATTGTATGTACCTGTACTACTTAAATTGTCCAAATAGTAATTATTATTATTTGTGTGTGAACTACTCTAGAATACCCTCAGGTTGCATACATTAGTAGCTTTCGTTTAACAAAAACTAATTGGAGAACTTTAAAAAAAATCAATGTTTTTATTATTTTATTATTTTATTTTCAGTGCTGCAAAAAAAAGACAGACAAATATTTGCTAATCTTATTATTTCTCTTTAAAAAGCATTCCGTTTCCCCCCTCTACCGCCTTACTTTCTAGATACTTTTGCTAACTGGATTATTAGATCTTGGGGTGTATATGGAGGAGAACGTAAATAAATTTAGATAGCAATATATTATGAAATGTTTTGCTGTTAGCGTCATTGGGGCCAGGATTTCACCCTATATCTTCATCTGTGTTTAGGAAGCACTGAGCACACTCTGGGTGTTACCTCAATCTAAATAACAATGCTAATTATTAAACACTGATATAGCCAAATTCTTCTCTGTTACATGGGTGCAACAAAATTAACTTCAGTGTGTTCATTTGCATAGATGAGAAGGGAAGTTGGCCCATAATAAATCCTCAAGGGGAATTTTACCTAATTTTGTGGTATTGTGTGGTAGTTCTACTTTTTGTTTATGTGATCTAAAGCAATCACATTCTCATTAGGAGTTGCAGAAATCATTTTTAACCAATGCTACCCAAAAGAAAAAGCCCAAAGTCTTTTTTGAACTAGTGAGTTTTTGTTCTATTTTTTAACTATAGAAACATTGTGTTTCATCTGGGGTGTACTTGCTGGCATGTGAACAGCAACAGTCTATGTCGCTCTGCCCATCAAAATTAAAGCTAAATGATGATGGGGATGCAAAAGCAAATCAGCAAGTGATTAAGCTAAAGAAAATGATGATGATCTTGTAATAGAAATAGTAAACAGCAAATGAGAAACTGCCTGTAAACATGGTCACCTTTGTTTCAGATCCAAAGTGTTGTGCGGCCAGTGTCCTGTTTGGTCAGGTAAAATTTAACTGAGTAGGTCTTCTCTCTGATGAATGACATCTCCAGCAAATTTCTCTAGTATTGAGATCAGTTGAAAGCTGAATTCAACCACTCTCTTACTGAGTGAAATTCACCTTTTGCAAAGGGTCCACTCAAGATTTATACACCACTTAAAGCTGACTTATGGCCTCAGAAAAGGGCTTATGTTGGACTTATGTGGTCGCATCGGTTTTGTAATGGTCCATAACATGGGTAAATGTGCTCACTAAACCAAGCCATGCATCAATAGTACATAACACAGATGTTCTTTGAGCTGCACTGGTTGCCTATGGGTTTCCTGGTGCCGTTCAATGTTTTGGCTTTGATTTTTAGTACTTTAACTTGTTTGGGACAAGATGAATGGATTTTAAGACTGGAGGGAACTGTTATGATAATCTACTCTGACCTCCTTCATAAAATGAGGCTTAGAATGTCATCAAGTGTTTCCTGCATCAAGCCCATTACTTCTGGATGAGCCAGAGCATATCTTTCTAAAAATTATATCCAATCTTTATTTAAAGACTTCAAGACCATAGGTAATAGCCTACTTCTCTCCTCATGGTCTACTCTCACAGTAGCTATCAATGGAGGCAGGTAAGCTGAAGCTACTTTGAATTAATTGAGAGGGAGCTGCTAGCTGGCCAGTTTCTCTGGAATCTGCCACCCAGCTGACCTGCCAGAACTCAGGTTGGTTCGTCTCCTCTAGTTTATTTACCAAAAAAGAAACTATTGGAGAATTTGACCTGCTAGTTTTGGCCAGTGAAAAGTTTTCCAGGCCAGCACATATGTCTGTCTGTTCCTTTTTAACCTTTAGTCCAGTGCTTAGATGTGCCTTGCGTAGGATATAGGAGACTCAGGTTTGAACCCACACTATGGAGCAGAAACTTGAATTCAGATCTGCCCCCCTCCCAGGTGAGCATCCAAATCACCAGGCTACAGGTTATTGTGGGGTGGATGGTTCTCAATTTCCACTTTGTATTAATTCCTAAATATTTATTGGGTCAAAGGGGGAGAGAGTGGGAATGACTCTCGCCTGGTGATTAAGGCACTCACCTGGGAGGTGGGAGCTGTGGATTCAGTTTGCTGGCTGACACAACAAAATCAATTATTCACCAACCTCTGCTTGTGACATACTGCAAAATCTCTGTTTGTCTTCTGTGCATTTTGGGAGAAGTGGGTTGAGGACTGAGAGGGGTTTGTTAACATGCCTGGTGCAAGTCTAACCCCCTGCCAAGATGCAGTATTTGAATACTTAGATAAGTTAGATGTATTCAAGTCGGCAATTCATCCTAAGTCTTTATTGCTGTTTTCTGGTGAGTTTTTATTAGGGGAGGTTGTGTACTCCGATATGTGTAATCATGCCAGGATGCCGAGACCATGAGATTGAGCTTTTTGGATTGAAGTATTAAATAAATGATGTATCCCTCATTATTCTCTGCTTTACACAGATCAATTGGCAAATTTAATTCATTGTTGTAGCTCTTTTTTATTTGCCTTTAATTAAGTGCTTGAAGTATTTGGTTACACTTTTATAACTGCCATTGTGTTATGCTTTCTAACTCTCAAGGGACATATTGCCAGCAGAGAGAAGTGGAAGCTATAACAGAAGGAGATGAAGACAATGAAGGCTGCTGCTGCTGTCAGCCAGGTCACTTGCCTCACTTGCTATCGTGCAACGCAGCCTTTAACCTCCGATGGCTAACATGGGAAATAACTCGAACCCAGTATATACTGGAAGGATATAGCATCATTGATAACAATGCCGCCACAATGCTGCAAGTGTTTGATCTGCGAAGAATACTCATCAGATATTACATAAAGGTACAGTATAAGTGAAGTGAGTTCTATGTACCATTCCTAGGTAGGAAATTTGCAGTCTTCAAAAGATAGAGAATGAAGTTTATCTTTAAGAAGTATTACATTTTAAATAGCAGGGTTTACAGCAGAACTTTGCTAATTTGTACTGATTGGGAGACACATTGTAAATTAGTGAAGTGTATGATTTGTTAGGTAAACGAACAATACAGTAAGAATCAAGACTACTGAATCACTTTGTTCATTTATTTTGACTTTTATATAAAACACAAATGGGAATTTCTTAAACAATTTTATACACAGTAAGGCCTTGTCCACATATAATCTTGCACTGATTTAACTAAACAAAGACTCATATTTCAAGTTAAAAATGGTTAGTTTAAAGCTGTTCCTAACTGATTTAAGCTAAACTGAAATATGCCTTGTTTAAACTGAAATAAGAGTGTCTGCATAGCCATTTGCACCAGTTTAACTATATCAGTTTAAAATCATACCTAAGCTTAAACTTGTGTTCAACTCTCAGTACATTAGAATCTTCATGCTTGGCTTAACTTTTAAGGGTCAATGAAATCTGTAAAACAAGCCCAGTTAGACTCAATTTAGTTCATTAGTTTTAAAGTACTGAACAGCTGTATTTGGCAAGTTGAATTTTTTTCTTTAGCTCTTTTAAAATCAGCTAAACTATAGAAGAATGTAGGGGTACGTCTATACTTACCTCCGAGTTTGGCGGTAAGCAATCGATCTTCTGGGATCGATATATCGCGTCTTGTCTAGACGTGATAAATCGATCCCGGAAGTGCTCGCCTTCGACACCAGTACTCCTGCTCCGCGACAGGAGTACGCAGAGTCGACGGGGGAGCCTGTCTGCCGCGTGTGGACCCGCGGTAAGTACCTTGTAGTTCGAACTAAGATACTTCGACTTCAGCTACATTATTCACATAGCTGAAGTTGCGTATCTTAGTTCGAACTGGGGGGTTAGTGTGTACCAGCCCTAACAGTTGATAATATGAGGTCATCAGAAAATGTCAGAGGAGGCAGAGTTTAACAGAAAGGTAATTAGGTAGTTTAGAGCTTCCAACATATGGGTGTTCACATGGGAGCTAGCATGTAGCAGGACTAAAAGATATGCAATAGTGAGGTATGTGAGTGATTGTGTTTCCAGTAGGCTGCAGGTTCTGTGGTGTTCACAGCCTATCATTTGGCAGGTGTTAGAATCTGTTCAATATTTTGCTTTGATTTAACTATAGGTTTGGCAAAGTTGAAATGCCATTTACATTGCACCAGATTTCTTAGAAAACTTCATCCATTGTTCCACTATGAAACAAAAACAAATTTTGAAACCTCTAAATGTGCCATGAAATGGAATTGTCCACCAGTCAGCTCTTGTGTTAAGCATAAGTATTAAAGAGATCCCATTTTTCTTCTTCTTATACTAACCTTATCCAATAGGCAACAAAAACAAAATTATTATTGCAGAGGGAAGATAGCAATTAAAAGAGGGGTTTTCAGAGCTATATTCTACACTCTTGCAAGTTCTTATTTAATAGTTAAATTGATGGATGTGTTCTTGTTGAAGAAATGGGGAAACTGCACCCTCAGAAAGCTGAAAAAGCGAACATTTCTGACCATATAAAACTGCATATTGTTTTTGAAAAATACGTATAAGCTTTTATCATCATCATCATCATCCTTTATGGTATACACTATAGACACAGCCACTTTTTCAAATTAACTTACCCTTGACACTATCTACACTATTCAGAGTATGATGCTTGTGATTAATATTCTTTTTAAGTTTCATTCATTTAAATTCTGTTAGTAGTTAACTGACTTCTTTCTCATTTAGACATAAATTATTACGATCACACAAAATAAATACTCTTATGAATCAATGATGGCAAGTAGCAGGAATATTACATAAGATTATGGATAGTCGGTGTCATCTTCTTATTCTGATTTGTTCTCTTCTGTGTTGTAAATGAGCTGTTTCTGGTTTAAACACGGGTACAATGACTAACCACTTTGCATTTTGTCAACAGAGTATAATATACTTTACAGCAAATTCACCCAAAATCTCACACTGGATAAAAGATGAATCAATCCAGAAGACACTACAGCCTTATGCCAAATGGCATTACATTGAACGTGACCTTGCAATGTTCAACATTAACATTGATGAGGACTATGTTCCATGTCTTCAAGGAATAACCAGAGCTAGCTTCTGCAGTGTTTATCTTGACTGGATTCAGTACTGTGCTGGAAAAAGAAGGGAGGTAAGTGTATGTCTTTAACACCTAGAACATTGAATTACTGAATAGTTACTCTTTTGTTGACTCAAGAATAATACAAGTATATTAATTTCTATCTAAACTGTACAACATAACACGGTGGGGAAATGTATGTTTTTGTACAATAGAAAAATGTTTATAGAGAATATTATAATGAAAATGTGAGTGAAAAACATTCCAAAGGAGTGAACCTTTGAATTTTGAACAGTTTTCTTTGAATATGGTTCCCCTACCATCATTAGTTTTGTTCTCTGCAGTAACCCTGCATTTAGAACTTTTCAGAAAATATTATTGCTCTTCGTGAGGGAGATTCCCAATCAAGGAATACCAGAGATAGGATCAGAATGCCCTAATTATCAGAACTTCAGTGTCTTATGTCCAATGCAAAATATGATTGCAAATTTAGAAAAAATTACCCTTCCAGTGACACATGGGTAAAACCTTCCACTGTTGAGGAAGTATACCACTTATCCAAGAGCACAGGTCAAATCTGAGAAGTTCTGGTACAAATCTGACACTTTATTGCAAAACTGTGGAAAATTACCATTCAACTCTAGAGAGCCAAGTGGGAGCTTACGGTTACCTGTTCATACATTCTGAGCCCTGAGATAATGGATGTTCAGCCATTCCCGACTAAAATCCATAGTTATATTTCAGTGGGATTCTGTTGACAGCACACAGAGTAAAATAGAGTCAGAGACATGCACATTTTATTGAGTATACTCAGCTTATTGATGACAATGCAAATAAATCACCAACACAGTTTTTTCACCCATCACATCATATCATTTGTGCACTTGGGATTGTTGATTTTCACATTCCATTGCTGCCACTGTCCAGGTGCTTGGCAGCTTCCTTGATTCTTAATACTCCTTCTCCTGTCTGTCATGTCTGTAAACCTACCTGTCACTGCTTCCACACCATTTCCCATCTAGATTCTACTTTGATTCCAGTTCTATTGAATAGCTCCCCTGTGACTTCATCTGCTTCTGCTTTCACCTTGACTATTATTTTTAAATCTCTACCTGGACTTTCTCTACTCTCTCTCACAGAACTTATTTCTTTCTCTACTCTTCTGTCTGCTTTCTCCACTCATTTAGCGCCTACATTGCCAAGTCCTGAGCATCTGTTGGGAGGTGCTGAGCTCTTGAGTTGAAGGGACATTCATCACCTCCAAGAGAGATGCTCAGTCCTTCACAAGGTTGGGCCCTTTGACCCTGCCTCCTCTCCCTTTTGTAATGCAAGGACGTTCTCCTCTAGTTCTTGACATCTGGAACAACTTTCCTGGATTTCTCTGCTTTATCAATACTCCACCGCTCTTTAAATATTTAAATCTTAGAATATTTCTGCTCTCCATCTTAACTTGTTTCTCCCTCCCTTATTGTTAAGTGCTTTAATTATTTTTTCCTACTGTTGTTGAGATTTTCAAAACTTATGGATTTATAATGCAGTTTCCATTGAAGTTCATGGGACCTGGGCATCCAAATCCTCTTGGTGGCCTTGGAAACCCTACCAAATGTCTCTACACAACTGTTCTCTGCAATTTGCATCTCTCTTGTATTTTTTAATACTGTGAAACATGTTGTGAAACAGTTTGTGTGGAAGATGCTGTATAAAATAGAGCTGCACTGCACAGCTCTGAAGATCGGTGTACTTTATAGAGGGAGTTGCAAAATGTTTGCCTCAGTTTCAGGAACAAGGTAAGGGCAACAAGAAGAATTCATCTTGTTGAGCTGAAACAGAACAAAATTTTAAACTCCTGTTATGTAATTTCCCTCGTGTTTGACATCAAGCTTTTTGGAAGAGTTGTAGAAAAGGGTCTGCTGAGGTGGTGAATGTAAAGGAAATGGTTTGACCACTTGTCAAAATGTGATGGCATTGTCGTCATTGATAGACCTGATGATGTCAATCACTAGAAGCCCAATCTTGCAGATCTTCTCAGAGCCAAATTGTGCTTCTAAGAGCTGAACACAGAGTATGGATTTCAGACACATCCTGTTGCCCATGTGGAAACAGATGTATTCCCTCCTCAGTGATGCTCATCAACCTCTTTCCAAGTCTCTGATCACTAAAACACAAACCCTGGGATCCAACTCATATTAAAACTTCTTGTTTCCAGCTGTTACGCTAAATGAGCTTTCATTTGTTTAGCAGCAGACCCTCGGTCATGATGATCATCCTTCCTATTCTGTTTAATTGCACAGCAGAGTGCTTTGTTTGGGTATAGTTATATGACAGCATAAGTCTTATGAATTTAGTCATGCATTGATCTATTTTAGTTATAGGATTGTCATAACACTTTTTTATAAGGTTGCATGTAGAACTAACACACTGTCCTTAAACCTTTGCAGCATCTGGATAGTGATGAGGATTCTCCTTTAGTAACTCTCTCCTTTGCCCTGTGTATTCTGGGTAGAAGAGCTTTGGGAACCGCAGCCCACAATATGGCCATCAGGTAATTTCTAGAAATGTAGTAAAAGTTTTCCAGGGACTCAGGAGTTTCCTCATCTTAAAATGAGACGCTGTTTGGCTCTTTCACATATTATGCAAACTAAAAGGTCATTAGATCAGAGACAAGGGCTATTTCATCCATATATTAATTTTAAACTCTGTCCTTGACCCCCTTTTGTCTCTGTAACATGTATGATAATGAATATCATGTTTTTTTTTATTTAACAAAATAAAATCATACACGGCAGAGGATCCAGAGTAATTATTCATTTTAGGTTGAATCTTGAAATGAGATACTGCAACGATGACCTTCTCCAAAAGGGCAAGAATCTGCTAAATGATCTGGCAGTTGACCTGTCAGTAGAGGGTTGCAGTGAGACATGGATTCATAAGCTTCCTGTGTTCAACAGAGCTGTATTCGCTTTTCTTGTGCAATAGGATGACTTGATGGAGCTTTATGGCGACCCAGAGACTGAGGATCCAGCTCCAGAGCATGCAACTCAGCTCATTCTTCTCCACTTCTATACGTTGTTTCAAAACACTTCTCTTTGAGAGATGGGTTTCGTTTTCATTATGCTTGGCCCGGGTATAGGACTCTCTTCATCTTCCACCTTCACTAGTGAATCTGGTTTGTTTGGTTCTTGGTAGTGTGTATTTTATGATGTCTTAATTATTGTTGTTCAGCCTGAGCAGCTCGGAAAGCAAAAGGGTGCTTTATAAATACAATTATTGCTACTTCAACCGGGTATGGGATTTGAGCTGATTCTATCCATATCAAGGATATTTGAATTCACCCAGGGAAACAAGTCACAGCCTCTGCTCTAAATACCAGTGTTGCATGATTAGGAGAGCGGTGGATCCCCCAACTGTTAGCTTGGTAAATGGATACAAATGCCTGGAAAAGTATTAGGATCATTGATTTCTAAAATAATGTCTTGGATGTATGGGGACTAAATGGACACAAAGACAACAAGAAAAGGTCCACACCCTTTACACTTCTTAGAGGTAGAAGATATTTAAATGGAGTGAGTAAGGGACCACTAAATAGCAGAAAGGCATCCCCTCAGGAATCCTAGTCTTAGAGCTCCAAAAAAAATCTCATTTAGAGTAAATTCAGCATTAGGGCAATGACTACTAGGTATCTCAGGTTCAGGATTAACTGTTGGGTAGCAGGTTGTAGGCAAGCAGTATGCTCTAGACATTTTTTTTTACACTGAGACTACTGATGATGTGCACCAAGTTCATTCTGCTGTTATCTCATCCTCCCCATTGGTCTGTTTTTGTCCACATGTTGAATCCTATTAGAAATGTAAAGAGAGAAGGTGGGTGAGGTAATAGCTTTTATTGGACTAACTTGTGTTGGGGAGAGGCACAAGCTTTCGAGCTCACGCAGAGCTCTTCTTCAGGTCTAGGAAACATACTCTCACCAATAGAAGTTGGTCCAATAAAAGATATTACCTTTCCCACCTTGCCTCTCTAATATCCTGGGACTGACATGGCTACAACAATACTGCATAAGCTTAGATAGTAAGCTGTCTGAGACAAGGACTGTCTGTATACTTCTTTCTGTATAGTGCCTAGCACAACAAGGCCCTGACCCTTGTCTGGGGCCCCTAGGCTCTACTGGAATACAAACAATACATTATTACAACTTGTGAAGGTCTGGGCAGATAAGACCTACACATAGCAAGACAAAGGCAAAGGGTTGGTGCTGAAACAAATTGACACATTAAATAATGACAGTCATTGGAGCTGGTGGTACTAATATAAGGATATATCTACCCGAGCGTGTTTGTCCTGTAACTTGATCTAATTCTATTTTGCAGTACTTTTCTGCCCCCATCACCATAGTATCTGAGTGTCTCTCAGTCTTTAATGTATTTATTCTTACAACTGCTCTGTGAGGTGGGTAGTGCTATTATCCCCATTTTACAGATGGGGAACTGAGGCACAGAGAGGCTAAATTACTTGACCAAGGTCACACAGGAAGTCTATGGCAATTGCTAATTAACTCAAGGTAACTAACATGATTGTAAAGTCTACTGTAGACCCTCTACAATGTGTGTTTCTGCTTGTGGTTCACCCTGCCATGAGTCTTGGTGAACCACAATGAGGAACAAACATTTGTGGAAAGCCTACTATAATTCACAAGTTTTTTCTGAATATCTACACTAACATTTACAGTTAATTTAATTAGTTAATTGGCAATCAATTAGCTCAAATTACAGCATGGCCAAAAACTCTTCTGTAGACTAACCCTCAGGCTATGTCTAGAGAGAGACACTGAGGAAATTTAAGGTGAATTAACTAAAGGTGTGAAGTTCAGTGTGCAGAAATTAAAGTCCATTAAACCATGGCTATATCTGCACTACAGTGCTTTTAGTGACATGGCTGTGTCGCTACAGCCATGCCGCTAAAAGGCACACAGGATAGCCGCTGTTTGTTGGCTCTTCCCCCAGCAAGCGTCATATTTGCTTTGTCAGCAGGAGAGCGCTCCTGCCAACAACACGCTGTTTACACCGGCACTTGTCACGCAAAATTTTTGTCTTTCAGGTTGTTGGTTTTTTTTAAACTCCTCTGAAAGACAAACGTTTTGTTGTTCAATTGCCAGTGTAAACATAGCCTAAGGAGTAAGTTACAGCAAACTAAAGTTACTTCAGTCCTGAATGAGAACAGCCACACAAGGATTAACATGCTTAAATTTATGCTAATTAACTTCACACCTTTAGTTGATTCACCTTAAGTTTCCTGAGTGTTCCATGTAGATGTGCCCTAAGAGTTCTGAAGGATTTAAGAATGAAGTTATCTCATGATAAAGGAAGTGGTTATAGCTAAGCCCCTTCGTTTTCAGTTTAAATAGATTTTTACTGAAAAATTCCCAGGTTTTACAAAAAGCATTATTCATTTTTTTTCTGATTTTCACCTTACATTTGTACCATTCACATATATAAAAAATAACTTGTTTTATTAGGAAAATACAATACATTACATGATATATGTATTATGATAATACATTAGTCTGTGTGTATATGCAAAGCTACCTGTTGAAGTAGATATTATGTACTAGTCTAGAAGATCCACACAACAGACAAGCAGCACACACACTAGCTCTGAAGTGAGTGCGCATCTGAACGTATTGATGAATCTCACGCCCATCATATACACATTTCAATCTGCTAGCAGATAACGGGTTTAAAGATTTGCCAAACTAAATGGGAAGAAAATGAAAATCTGTATCAGACTATGTTCCGAACACAAGGAAGTATTTGAAAGTTTAAAAAAAACAAAAACGAGAAAAGGATGAAGTTGAGTGTACGCGCTGCAAATGGTATGGCCCAATTATTAAATGTAAATATTTCTAGGCTAATAGTTCTAAGTCTACAACAGTAAACTGTTTATTCAAATGAAATGTTTTTTTGGGGGGATTAGAGATATATTGTTTTCTTAAACTTGGAGGTGGCATTGTGTTTTGAGTTCCGCTTTAGTTCTGCAGCAAAGCACATCGATGAATGGAATTCAAAGCAATAATCTACTGAATACTTTATTTCCCCTGTCATTCCACCCACCAAAACAACCCCCGATGTTTACCCAGAAAAATTATTAATAGTTTTTTGCTCTGATTTTCACCTGTTTTTGTTGTGGTGGTAATAAACACTCATAAATTCCTGGAAAAAATAAAATAAAATAAAAACTGAAAATGAAGGGCCCTAGTTATAGCATATACCTTCTCACCTTTGAGCGCATTTTGAAGTGGGAGACAGAGACAGAGTGCTTCCATTCAAATGAAAAATGGGACTAAGATCTTGTCTAGCTGCACAAATGATACTGCTTTAACTATACAGGTACAGTTAAAGTTGGTACAACTCTAGTGTGGATGAGGTTAGATGGGTAGAAAAGTGCTTATCCGGTAAAGCTTATTCCCATATGGGAAGGGGTATAAGGTACTTTTATTCCTGTATAATAGCATCTACCCTGGGGATTGCATCAGTAAGGCTATTTAAAAAACAAAAAAGCACACTTCTAATTGATATAGTTATATTGATATAAAAATTATGAGTAGACTAGGCCCAACCCTCTACAGCCACTTTACTTAGATTGTTTGCCTTATTTGAATGCTTAAGAAAGAATGAGCACACCACCAACTTGTATTACTTTGAAAGTATTTTATGTTGTAAGCCTGTCCCTTCTCAAGATAAAGCGATCCTTTAACTATTTGTTATAGCTTTCTCATCTTTATTTGAGATGTCTATAAAGTCTGCTTTTATGTCTTCCTCTTTGAGCCAATGACTCAAAACATTCATGGCCCACATTGCTTATTTCTCAGTGTGTTGCTTTTCTCTGCTTTCTTCAGAGGTTTCTTTATCTCGTCTCTATTAACAGCTGCATGCTCCCTTGCTGTTTTAACTTTATTTTGGATGGGGTTGACTTTTTTTCTTTTCACTTTTAACAACTCAAATTAGTGTGATTTTTAGTAAGCAAGCAATATTCCAGTCTCTCCTGAAGTTACACTATTTTCTATGCAAATCTAATTTTAGAATATGCGGACTTTGAGGAAAAACTGATGTGCACTGATGAGATTTTCAGGGAAAAGATTAAAGCAGTCTTGGTCTGTGCCTACCAATAGATATACCACAGCGATGAGGGCATTAGAAACGCATATATAGATACCAGTAAAGCTGCCTAAAAGCATTTCTGTAGAGCTGTTACCCTCAGGGACTGAAATCTCCATTACCGGGCATCAGCACTATAGCAAAGGCAACTACATTTAATCAACCTGGATGGTTAAAGGATAAATAGAGTGGCTGACAATAATATCTTTGCTACTGCAAATAGATAATTTTATCTTAGTCTTCCCTAAGTTTAATATAGAGAGAATACTGCAGGTAAGGTTAATTACCTGCAAAGGCTTTTGTACAAATTTTAATTGTGACCACTGGAGGTAGGTACTAGATACCCGCACACACAGAAACATTACCAGCTAATTGGATGTCTCTTTTCCTGAGCCTACTTCATACTTAACAATACTTTTCTTGGGAGGTGGGAGAAGCATATACATGAGATATGGAGTGGCCATGTGGTTTGTACAACTATATCAGTATTATGATGATTTTGTTTTCCTCTTATAGATATTTTGGCACCTCCAATTAAGTTTGTGTCTTTCATTTTAGTAATATTGTACTGATGGGCTGACCAGTGTTGCGGACAATAGTACCTTGCAAGGGGATGTGTTAACAAAAAAAAGGGGGGGGGGGCTTAAAGTGAGACTTAAGATAGTTTTGACAATATCTTCTTTGCTACCACCTCACAAGACACTCCCCTAGAAGCCCGTCACTTAGCCTATCTTTTTAAAAAAAGAACAGGAGGACTTGTGGCACCTTAGAGACTAACAAATTTATTAGAGCATAAGCTTTCGTGGACTATAGCCCACTTCTTCGAAGTGGGCTATAGTCCACGAAAGCTTATGCTCTAATAAATTTGTTAGTCTCTAAGGTGCCACAAGTCCTCCTGTTCTTCTTTTTGCGGATACAGACTAACACGGCTGCTACTCTGAAACCTATCTTTTTAGTTCACAAATCTTATAATAAACAGAATCTCTCAGAATAGATTTTTTTAAACAATGAAGCCTACTACCAAAATCCAGGCTATGGAGTGACTCATCTGGAACATGTGTCTTAGGGCCATGGTGAAATAAGTATATCTCTGTCATTGAGGGTCCTTTTTAATCAGAAGCACATAGAGCTGAACTGAAGAAAAAGGTCAGAATAAAGTATATATGGCTGTTATAGGGACCCTGAGAAAAACAACGCTAAAATTGGTACCAAGGTGGGAATATTTCCCTGTTGACATCAAGGCTGTTACCAACAAAGAAAACTACAGATCCATTCTCTTCTGCACCAAGCATAGTTCTTATCATATTTATCATGTTTACCACCTGAAACAGTGTCACAAGTTGTTAGGAACACAAAAAAGCCAGAATTCAGTGGAACTCATATAGTAATATACCCAAATTATACTGGCATTTTATTAGTGTTGAGACTTTTTGTCTACTCAAAGAAAGAATGTTGAGGACTTGGATTGTATTGCAGTGCTGTGTTAAAACAAACGGAGGGAAGAGTAGGTAGGACAAGTATGCATTTGATACTGGAGGACACAGATAAATTCTTTGCCAATGGAAAAGGAAAAAATTCAGCCCTTTTCCATGGAAGGACATCAAGGCATATTGTGGATCTTATTGGATGAAGGTTTTTTATTTTTTAAATTAGTTTGGATTTGGTGCACAGATTACGTTCAAATGGGTAATAGTTGGTAAACGTAGACCAAGGTGTGTGTTAGTGGCCTATTAGATGACTAAAGGGACTTAGCCCCAATTTATAAGCGGTCAGGGCCACTAAAACATTCTCTGTCATGTCCAAATACTAAAAGATTATGTATGGGCTTTCTTTGTTTTAGATACAATCATAGGTAGGGTGTTCAGAAATAACCTTGGACCTCCACTTGTACTTTCCATTGTGCCACACAATAATACAGTAAAATCTTCCCCTTCTGTGATCCCTGTCTACATACTTTCTAGAGGTTCTCTATGAATTCCCATTAGGAAAACCTGAGATGTAACAGATAGTCAGGATTGTAGTGTGCTAGCTATTTCTGTTCAGTAGCTCTCATGGGAGGAGGTACAGCATTCTGACAGATGTGAATGAATCAGTAGAGAATCTGTGAAGCTAATGTATATACTGTTTGGGCTATATTCTAATCTCTGTTACACTGGTGTAAATCTGAAGTAATTCCATTGATTGCAGCAAAATTACTTTGGATTTACATTAGTAAATGGCCCTTGACGTGACTTGGGGAGTGCTGAGCATGCTGGGGCTTAACAAAAAAGAATAATGCCAAAGTAGTGTTCAAAAAGCTGTTGAGCTGCACACACTTACATCAAAGTGGAAGTTTACAAAGTGTATGTAAACTATCAATTTACATTCATTTACACATGATTTTTGTCTAATCTATTAATCAGTAAATGTTATTCTGTAAACCAAGGTTTTAAATCTTCTTATATAATGTATGTAAATAATTTTTCAGTGTGTCTGTTCATGTAAATGTCATTACAACTCCAGCATTGCTACTAGATTACACAATAAATTTACTCATTAAGGAAGCAGAACATTGCTATGCAAATCACATATGCTCTTAAATTGTAGTTAGGCAGCATCTTGCACATCTCAGCAGGGTAATTTGAAGAATGACATCATATTACCATTAGTTTATTCAGGTGTAAATGTCATTTTTCATTTAGTGTAGGGGGTTTTGTGCATGAGAGTTAAAAAAAAATAAAGAAATATGTTCATTAATCCTTCAAAGAGGAAAAAAAGGCTACATATTAGAATCTTTAATATAAATTTGGACTCTGGAAAAATTCCAGATATGTCAATATCTTTCAGTAAAGAGTCCCCAGGTGTCATTGTTTTGGAGCATGGGAGAAGGTGTGAGGACCAGATATCTGCTGAAGGCTAAGAAAAACAAACCGTATTTTATAATGCAGAAAATAAGAAATGAGAGAGCCCTGAAACTAACTGGGTTCCAGGAACTTTGAGGGCTGGATTCTCAGGTCTGCAGAGTTCACTTCATGCTGCATTATTCCACCCAGCTGAAGATTCCCCCTGGAGAATTCCTCTGTGCAGGGGAATCTATGGCTCCAGTAAAGCTGGTGGAGGCAGCTAGCTCTGCTCCACGATCTGTCACCACCACCGCCTCCTTCACCATCAGGGCTGCACTGCCTATGAAAAGAGGGAGGGGAGGCACAATGAAGCAAGACTCCACTATGCCTTTGCAGATGTTACGTGTAGATTAAAGCAGGCCCTCTGTGGCTTTGTCTGCCAAGGCTGAACAGAGCAGAATCAGGAAGCCATGATCAGCTCACTGTCAGCACACCCATCTTTGCTATGCTCGAGCTCCGGACTGGTGCAAGGGGAGAGTTCAGCCCTAAATTTCTTTTAGTGCATGTAATCATTGTGATTTCTCTCAGTTTAATCTACTTTCTCTTGAGGCTTTAACTGAGATTACCCTAAAGGACAGTGCAGGTCTAGTGCAGAGGACAAGTGACGGAAGGATAGGATAAGAAGTAGAGGATAATGTTGTTAGACTAAACAGAACAGAATAAGGGGCACATATTTTGCTATCAGTTACATTTGTGTATATTCCCATTGGCATAAATAAGAGTTGCATTTGTATAAATGATGGACAAATCTGGCCCATGATGTTTTTATAACACTGTCTATGATACTACCAAATAAATGTTAAGTCCCTGTTGATAAAATATATTGTCTAATGATAATACATGTAGATTTCTTATTTTAAAATGTGCCTAGTATGAAACTTTGAGGTCCCGGAAAGTAAAGGGACAGAATTGTTGAATATTCACCATTATAACTTTTACTGTTGTTAAAACTGTGAAGTAAATTAATCCTCAAAGGCTTTATCTGAAATCTATAGGATGTGTGTAATTCTATCATAGATGTTTGTGGATAATTCCCATGGATGCAAATGGGAGTTACATATACTCACTGAAGCAAAGTAAGCCCTTCGCAAATAATATTTTAGGATCCAAAATATCCTATGCAGCTGATTCAAATAACCGTGTTTAGTACAGCAGAAAAGATATTCCCAGTGTCAGCTAAGACATACAGATCATTGTAAACTTTAAGGGAAGCTCTCTCTATCATGCAGGAGGATAGAAATCCTCATATAAATCTAGGGCTAAAGCATCCCCTCCTGCAACAAGATTACAGGAAAAGTAAACTTACTAGGGAAAGTTCATGTGGCTTCCTCTCTGGCGTTTCCTAGCTATTGTCTCATCTGTGGGGTGGTGTTGTGGCTTTGCAAAGAGCACATTGGGAATGGTCTGTGAACTTCATGGATTCTGAGTTCTTGAGGAAGCAGTGTCTAAAGTTTCAGTGTGATATTTTTATTGGGGCTTGCTCTCTTTCTCAAATATATTTACCGACTGGTCTCTCATCACCACGCTGTAGAATTCTCAAGGAAGCAAGGAGTCTCAGGTTTCAGTAAACAATTATTCCAACAACATAATGGGTGAAACCAGAGTCAATATCTTACTCAGAGAAATCCTAAACTCTCTGTCTCCCTGTCTCTCTCTAGCCTCCTTCTTGTTAGAAGTCTGAAGAGTCCATAAGTAGACACTAGGCCACATTGAGGATCAATGGAAAATTCTGTTATCAACCCATGCAGAGGGCTTGTCCCTCCTTGTTGCTTCTCACCTGCCCTCACCATCACGGCTGGCTGAGGAGCAGTCTGGACCGCTGATTGCCTCCCTACCTGTGCTTATGTTCCCCTAGCCATTAAGGGGGTAGAATTCTCAGAGTGGGAGTTAGAATTAGCTTAGGTTTTAATATACTACCCAATGCTCTGGTATCTAATGAGGAGCAATGACTCCCTCTAAAATGTCTGTCAGAAATGCGTTTACCAGAGGAACAAAGTTTTCATAGAATCATAGAATATCAGGGTTGGAAGGGACCTCAGGAGGTCATCTAGTCCAACCCTCTGCTCAAAGCAGGACCAATCCCCAGACAGATTTTTGCCCCAGATCCCTAAATGGCCCCTCAAGGATTGAACTCAAACCCCTAGATTTAGCAGGCCATTGCTCAAACCACTGAGCTCAATACATCCCCACCCAATAAACCCAAGGTCTCGTCTACAATAGCCTTTTAGACTGAGGAATGTCCCAACATTTCTTCCATCTCAATAGTGGTACCACTAATCTAGACAAGACACCAGAATCTTTTTTACCACCATGCCATACAGACTTCTTCTGAGCAGAATAATAGGACACTGGTTAAAATGCTGGTGGTTATCCAGAGATCTGTCTACACTACTTTTCCCACAATTGCTACTATTAGTGCAGAAGATCCAGTGTTAGCAACATCAAGGCATTTTTCAGGAAAAAAAGTAGTGTGGGCACACACAACCATTGTTTGTGTAGAATGTCTGCCCTGGACTCAGAGAGAAGAAGGACAATTCTGCTTTGGCTTGGTTGCCCTGCCTCTGATAATTATGGGGCCATCATGGCAGATTATCCAGACTCTTAATCCCCTCCTCACTGGCACACTTTAAGGGACAGTTCAGTCCTAAGTATCTTCTTATAATTCTCTAGAATAGTCTTTAATTTAATTAGCAACAGAGGGTCCTGTGGCACCTTTAAGACTAACAGAAGTATTGGGAGCATAAGCTTTCGTGGGTAAGAACCTCACTTCTTCAGATGCAAGTAATGGAAATCTCCAGAGGCAGGTACAAATCAGTATGGAGATTTCCATACTGGCATTTATACCTGCCTTTGGAGATTTCCATTACTTGCATCTGAAGAAGTGAGGTTCTTACCCCCAAAAGCGTATGCTCCCAATACTTCTGTTAGTCTCAAAGGTGCCACAGGACCCTCTGTTGCCTTTTACAGATTCAGACTAACACGGCTACCCCTCTGATACTTTAATTTAATTGACATCAGTTTTTAATGCTTTTACCTAATAGGTTTAGAAACAGTGCCGTATGTAGCACTTACATCTCCATTTAGTAAATGTACTTTCTTTGGCATGGAAGTTTACTGTAGCCAAATGGGTTTGGTGTGAGCTAATAACTATGACAGAGATACTAAAATGCGTATGTTAAAACTGGGCCAAGAAACTAAACCCAGCCCTGAGAGAGGCCAGAAATCAAAGAACTTGGCTATCGCTTCATGATAATCTCATATGAGTCTTCAACACAGAGCATGTTAACATGAGAAATAACAATGGCTGCATGTTGTGTTGACTAATAAATATATGGTACGTGGAAGTGATTAATTGCGACTGTGTCCAACTAGAGGAAGGATGTACCCACATCTAATTATGATCAGCATAAGAAAAAACTTGTTTAAATTGTTTTAATTTTTTATAGAATAAATTCATCCCGTTGTCTCAGGAGACGTGTAATCTGTCAGGGATGATAAATAGACACAAACGTCCATCAGGGTAGTCTAAGTGTATTTAATCCTATCTCAGCATGGGAGACTGGACTAGATGACCTCCTGAGGTCCCTTCGAGCCCTATGTTTCGATGATGTACACCTCTACCCCGATATAACGCTGTCCTCGGGAGCCAAAAAATCTTACTGTGTTATAGGTGAAACCGCGTTATATCGAACTTGCTTTGATCCAGCGGAGTGCGCAGCCCCACCCCCCCGGAGCACTGCTTTACCGCGTTATATCCAAATTCGTGTTATATCGGGTCACGTTATATTGGGGTAGAGGTGTATAATATTTAATGTAATTGCTCTTTAGATTCCCCACCACTACTGTTCTGTTCCTGATATGAATCTCCTTTGCAGTAGCAATATTGGTTCTTAGGAAATGTTGGTGGGTGAATTTAGTATACATCACAATGTGTGGTTGACAGTTCTTTCTAAATCCAAGCATAGTGAGAACAGGTGCTATGCAAGCTTTCCTCTCACCACTCTGCTGATGCAATTGAATTCTTACTTGCAACATCCACAGCCATTCTCATCCTGGACCTTTCTTTACCATGTGTTGCCACTCACACCAGATTGTGTAACATGCACAAATGTCTAGAAGGGTCTTTGATGAGAATGCAAACTCTTCATCAGCTGTGATTCTAAGAATTGGACTTGAATCTCTAGAAATGAAAAACCAGTTCACTGTGCTGCCTACTCTCCTCCCATCCCAGACAACCTCCTGCTGAAAATTTGGTGTTCTTGACTTAGAAAAACTACACTATAGAATCTCATTATTAGTAGCTTTTTCTTAATTTTTATCCAAATAAAAAGGATTTAAATACAATAGCAATTTCTCCATGTGAGGATTCAGTTATATGCTGGATGTTTGGTCAAATGGGTAACTTGGGTGAGGCAGCAGGATTTCTTCTAACCAGTTTTAAGTGACTATGACTCATTCTGAAACATGTATTTCACTAGACTAGATATACACATTAATCTGTTTTCTAAACTGGTTCCTTATACTGATTTCCCAGATACAAACCAGGATGTTAGCATTTTCCAATCTCTGGATGAGATTGATTGAAAGTCAAAAGGAGTTAGGTGTCTAATTCGCTTAGGCCCTTGTGAAAAAATCCCACTTTTGAAAAAGTGTTATTAAATACTAATAACCATAAGTAAATTAAGAACTCAGAGGGACTTGCCTGTATTTATAACATTCCCAGCAGTGACACCGGTCTCTGCCTTTCAGTCTGTGTGCAGTATGGCTTCAGTTCACGCTGATAGTTGGTTTGTATTACACAGCACCTTTAAAGAGAAAATTGGTATCCAGCTGGTAATAGCCTGTATCTTTCTATTACAATTTTAAAAACATGCTACCCACTAAGGCCGAAATTAGAAATGTATTGTAGCTGAAGATAGACCAGGCAGTTTCCTAATCTCCCTGTTCTCTCCCTTGGAAAGAGAATTACTTCCCCCCGCCCCCCTCCTTCTCCTAAAATAATTACAAAAACTCAATTAAGTGGAGAGCTCACACATTCTCTGGAGAAAGCCTGGATGGTAATGGAAATCTCTAAGATCTTATTGCTTTTCTCCTAAGAGTCTTTAAAATGTAAAAAACTTCACTCTTGTAAGAGTGAATAAAATCATGTCAGGTAGATTAAACAATGTCCTGTGGGTTTGTAACAGATGTCCCAAGGTCTAATTCTATTTTCTTGAACACCATGGCCTGCTTCTTCTGAATAGTTTTAGGACTGCGATTTAAGTCATTTTCGTTAAAAATACAAACTTTTTGTAAACATCTGTTATAGTCCTGGGAAGCTTTTGGTCTCAGATAAGCATTAGAGCTGAATTTAGTAGTTTTGCCTCCCAGGTGTCTGTGCAAACATTTTCTTTGGTTTTGATCTCCTGAATTTGCACCCCATGCATCTTGCTTTGAGTATGTCAGGCTCAAGCAAACTCAAAACCTCCAAACCAAGTTCAGTCAGAAGCACCAAGTTCCATCTGGCTTCTTATCAAAACCACACCGAACAGTGTAGTTTTTATTATTTCAATGCAAAACACCCCAAAGTTTGCTCAAAACTGTTCCCAGGTTTCCTTGAAATGTTCATGAATCTTAATGCACTTTACAGCATGCCTGGTTTAACTTTCAGGTTTGTAATGAAATCCTAAACCAGGCAGGTTTCAGGCTTCACTGAAAGTGTTTTGAGCAGCTATGTTGGCATATGCATATCTATAGCTAAACTTCTGTGCCTTGCCAGTGCAAACTACTAAAGTTAATGGCACTAGATGTATTTTAAAGGTCAATAAATAAGGAGCCCGATCTTGCAATGTTTATCCATGCAAGTAGACCCACTGGTATCAATGGGACTTTCTCTTAGGTGTAGGTCAGATGATCAGCGCAAGATATACCTAAAAACCTTACTAGTAAGCAGCCACACTTGTTTAGTAGTTACAATCCAATTTACTCTCATTTTGGAGTCACTCATTTACTGTGCAAGCTGCAGGAGAAAGTAGTTAAAGTTGAACCACAGCTTCTAAACAGAACTACATGTAGCATTTCTCACTTTTTCAGGGACGCTATCAACTCCTGTATCTTGTGAAAATGGAAAACTATTTGCAATGATTGGTTCAATATGAAACGGTTGTTCTGGGAATAACTAATGTTGTTATTTTACAGTTTAGATTCCTTTCTTTATGGACTCCATGCTCTGTTCAAAGGAGACTTTCGAATTACAGCAAAAGATGAATGGGTGTTTGCAGACATGGATCTATTGCATAAGGTGGTCGCTCCAGCAGTCAGAATGTCCCTGAAGCTACATCAGGCAGGTTTTTCACCATTACTATTGTACATGTTTTCCTAAGGAAATTTCCTAAGCCATTCTTAGTGTCTATCCAGTAAAGAGGCTGGATACTCTGTAAGTTAGTTGTAATCATACAAACATTTTCTTCATGTAGCCCTCTATAGTACTAAGATGTTAACGGTTCTGTTCCTTTTCCCTCATCCAATCCCCACCCTCACCCTGTGTTATCTCTAATTTAGTCTTTATAGACACAAACCTGTTCCAGCTGAAGTCAACAGGTGCTTTGTCATTGACTTTAATGAAAGCAGGAACTAGTTTATCTTCAATAGCTTTTCTCTTTTTATGGACCTGTCTGACCATAGTAATATTCATTTCATTTAATACCAGGACCAGTTCACCTGTCCAGATGAGTATGAGGACCCTGCAGTTCTGTATGAGGCAATCCAGTCTTTTGAGGAGAAGATTGTAATTTGTCATGAGGGTGACCCTGCCTGGCGCAGAGCTGTACTCTCTAACAGAGAAGAGCTTCTCACCTTGAGACATATAGTGGATGAAGGGACAGATGAATATAAAGTTATTATGCTCCACAAAAGCTACCTGAGCTTCAAAGTTATCAAGGTACCAAAGACATCTTTCTAGTATTTCAGATTTGTATTATTTCATCTGTGTCCAGGGCACTACACAAACAGGCAGTCTTCTCTTGGTGAATTGGGACCCAGATACCATTGTTGAGTAAGCAGGTTTAGCTAAGAGAGGGAGGTTGATCAGGCTGTTGGGGCAGGGGACTGGGAGCCAGAACTCCTGGGTTCTATTCCTGACTTACTGTGTGGCCAGGATCAATTCACTTAAATTTCCTGTCCTTCGGTTTACTCATCTGAAATAAAAATTCTAACTTATTTAAGTAAATATTTGTAAAATTTCTTGAGACTTGTTGTTAAAAGATACTATGTATATGCAAAGTACAGTACTATTTGGGTTATACACCCATCGTAGTATTTTTTTTAAATTGAAAACATTTTCAAATGGTCCATATTTTTCTATTTAACTGTAGGTAAACAAGGAATGTGTCAGAGGGCTTTGGGCTGGGCAGCAACAGGAGCTAATTTTTTTGCGCAATCGTAATCCAGAGCGAGGTAGTATTCAGAACAATAAACAAGTCTTGAGGAACTTGATTAACTCTTCATGTGATCAGCCACTGGGATATCCAATGTATGTTTCCCCATTAACCACATCGTACATAGGGACACACAGCCAGCTGATGAACATTTGGGGTGGACCTATCAGTTTGGACAACATTAAAACATGGTTCAGATCCAAGTGGTTAAGGTAAGTGGTTAGACAATATTCAGCTTGTATTATGATATGCATGGGAGGAAGTCTGCAATCATGTTATTTTCTTTAAGAGAGTTTCTCACTCTGTGAGAAAAACTATTAATTCCTGATGTGTGCAACCATAACTAAATATATAAAATAGCTTCCCAACTACTGTGGAAAGAAAACTCTGAACTCCATTAATGACGTTCAAGTATAGTCCTCTGTCATCATCATCATACTACTTAGCCTTATTGGCAATGATCTTATTCAGAAAAGAATGATTTCTCGAAATAAAAATGATTCCAAGGCATTTTACCTTTTATTTTTTGTAAATAGCAATATAGGTTTTCCACATTGCAGTGACTCTGAACATGTTGAAACCTGAATATAGGTGTTACGCTCTAAACTTTGGCAGTTTGGGTCAGACAAGCATTCCCAAGTTCTGATACTTATCCAAAATACACCTAACCTTTTTTTATTTTTTGTGTAATTTTCATAAAGAAACAAATAACAAAAAATACAAAAAGATTAATGATTTATAGCTTGCATATGTTACCAAATACTGCAAATTTTGCAGGATATCCAATCAAATTATGCCACTATGAAACTTTGTCACTTGTCAAAGCTGCAAGACCAGACAATGCAAAATCAGACAGTATTACACAGTCTAACCTTTTATTGAATCTCCACCATCAGGCCCCAACTTCCAGGATATATAACCCCAATAGCTCTCTCGCTCTCTCCCCCATTAACTCTGTATCTCACATCTTTCCTCTGTCAATCCTATAAGCACTCTTCATACAGGAGTAGTGCATTTGACCTGCCATCCTTTCATGGCTGTAGCCTGGTTTGCTTGACCCATCACTGCATCTCTATTTGCTCTAACTTGCGCTTTGGGGTTTGCTTTGCATATTAACCTCCCAGAGTGCACTTTATTCCCAGAGCATATGGGATTTGGGAGAGAAGAGCATGCCACTTGGCTACCTCATATAAAGATTCGCCTTTTGGAACCAATTTGACATTGGATTAAGTATGCTGATGGGTTTCAGGGCTCCAAGGCCACCTACCAAGACAGATTTGGTTTGGGCGATGAATGGAGTTTTACGTTGCTTTTTATTTTGACTAAACCAAATTACCCACCTCTAATATAACTATAATGTAATATAATTACTATCCTCAAAACTGTCAGAGCTCTGGTGTTCGCCTGTTGAATACATCTAGGGGGCTGGTCGGAGCACAGCTATTCATGTGTACTGTGAGTTTATCTAATGTTGGCCACACAAATTCTAATAAACAACATAACTTGAGAGTGTGTCTCATCTCACAAACAGAATGCGGAAGGACTGTCATGCAAGTCACAACAGTGGAAACAACATTGAAGAGGTGGAGAGTGGAGGTGGGTCTTCATCCAGAAACAATTCCGCAAGTAATTCAAGCCAGAGTAGTAGCTCACAACACACAAGAAATGGAACCCCCCAGATGCAGCCTTCTTCACAAGATTCCCGTCAATATGCAGGTAGGTATACCAAAACATGGGCTCTATAACAGTCTGTTTAGGCTTGTCGTTCCTCAGAGAAAATGTGACTGGGGTGTTTGGTGTTTTATTTTATAGCTTTATGACATGATGCAGTCAAGTACTTAGAGGAACAATGATCTAAAATTCGAGGTTCTGTGGAGTCAGACTGTATAAACTGTGATTCAAATTACTACATCTGCTGGTGATTCTGGCCTCAGAAAAGCTTCACAGCTCTCAACTCACCAAATTTTACATTTATTAGGCCACTCCTATATTTACGTGCTCTGGTAAAGCTGAGGACAGCACACACAGTCCACTCTTCACCTTCTCATGATTTATATTACATTATCAAAGAGAGGAAGACAGCAGGAGACAGGGAGGAATGTAGTTGCTGGAGCTGAATTGAGTTTGAATGTTCACAAAAATTAACCAAAATGAAAAAGAGTTTCTTTGCTCTGAAACTAATTCCAGAGTGATGGGCTAACTTTTATTGATGAGCTGGATGGGATGTGTGAGCATGGCAAAGATGGTGAAGCTTCCCAGAAACTTGCCAAATTATTGCACTTCATACCAAATACAGTGTTTTGAAAAGTTTAAAAAATCATAAGTGACATGATGGGCCAGGTTCACCTCAGTGTCTGAGATCCACTCAGTGTAGAGGATTAGAGGAGAGGTGTGTTAAGGAGCTGGTTAGGGTTACAGCTCCCTGATCCTGGGAACCAGTCTGCATCTTAAGGGACCATATAACATTAGCCACACCCCCTTCCTACCTCCAACATGTCTCATATACTAGTAGTGCAAATGAGCACAGGAGTCAGTTCCCCTGTTAATACAGAGGGTTCCCTTTCACTGGGAGTATTCTCTTCTGGGTAGCTATGATCAGATTCTGACACCTTTGTGACATCCGAGCAGTGCAAAAGGGGCCAGAATGAGAACAAAAGAAATGTCCACTGGAAATCCTAATTTAAGAAATAGAGATCTCAACTTCCCTAATTTCCAAGCAAATTATTAAGCAGGCATGTTTAGGGGGTGACCTTCTGACTTATTCTTCCAGGGGAGGGTCATTGGGAGGGCATAGGACAAGCAGAATGGCTATCAAAGAAGTTACCTGAGTCCCCACTGACAAACAACTGAATGCTAGATTCCTGGACCAGGAGATGCCTTTTGTAATGGAGGAAATTCAAATACAGATGGGAAGTAGTTAAAAAGTGAATTCAGTGAGCCCTGTGCCTTGACTGTTTATTGGGAATTCTAACCCTAAAATTGTGCCAAACTCTTAACTAAATTGCTAAATGGGAGACATTGGGGAAAGCGAACAAAATGTCCTGATTATATGAGTAAGAGGGTTTCCTGATCACTAATGCACATGGGATTGTTTCTCTAGTGTAGCTTCCATTATATAAATACAGTACTCATCAGAAAAAAGCCAACATTTAGACCTGGCCAATCATTCTGATACGGAGTAATTCATGTCCTCATCACTTATGAACAAAACCATGCTTTGAACTTATATTCTGAGCCAAAAACTATTTTAGATTTGTGATGATCTGTAAGGCAGGGCTAGCTGCCTGCTCACTGGAAATACTGGTGTAAAATTATAAAACTGGTGTAAAATAAGTCCTACTCATCACATCTCTGAGGGCTCAGGACTTGCTGAAAGGTTGAGTTAATTGACTGTACATCACAGTTATGCTATAGGTTATAAATTAAGGCAGAGAACTAGGAACAGGATACTTGTTCATTTCTTGTTATATCTATTGGCTCTTACATTAAAAATAATGGACAAGGCTGGAGAGAATCTTGCCTTGAATATAAATTATATTGTAAGATTACAACTGCTGCTTTTGATTCCTGTGTTGGAGCAAAATCCCCATGTGCACTTTTACAATTTGACAGTGCCATAATCAGAAAGGTAAGCTTAATTGTAAAATAATGACCCTGAGGGGCTCAAATGATAATGAAAGATCACTGGGAATTGTTTAAGAACATTTTGCTAGATGCCCAAAAAACCACAATAGTGATAAAAGACTACATTGGTTAAAAACCAACCTGTCTGAGAGGAGAAGTGAAAACAGCTATAAAAATCATTTAAAAAAATTATATATAACAAATGCAAGAAAGAGGAAGATGAAAGTAATATAAATCAGAAGCTACAGTTAAGGACAAGAAGGAGGTTTTTTTTATTATATTAGGAATGAAAGGAATCCTATCAATGCATTAGTCAATTACCAAATGGAAATGGTAGAATCATCAATAATAATGCAGAAAAGGCAGAAGTGTTAAATATATTTCTGTATTATATTTGGGAAAAGGCCAGATAATGTGTTTATATCATATGATGAAATAGTTTCCATTCCAAAAGTAACTAAGGAGAATGTTAAAAAGCAGCTACGGCTTGACATTTTTTAATTCAACAGGTTCAGATAACTTACAACCAAGAGTTTTAAAAGAGCTGGTTGAGAAGCTCTCTGGATCCTAATGTTGATTTTCAATAAGTCTTCAAACACTGGGGAAGTCCCAGGGGACTCAAAGAAAGCTAATATTGTGCCAATAATTTAAAAAGGTAAACAAGATGGCCCAGGTAATTATAAGTTTGGCAGCGGGGCATCAATCTCTTCATAATAATTGAACAGCTGATTTGGGACTTGATTAATAAAGAATTGAAGGCAGGTAATATAATGAATGCCAGTCAACACGGGTATAAGGAAAAGCAATCTTGTCAAACTAACTTGATATTTTTTTTTATGAGATTACAAGTCTAGTTGATAAAGGTAATAGTGTTGATGTAGTATACTTAAACTTTTGTCAGGCATTTGACTTGGTACTGTGACAGACTGAGAATTATCTACAATATCCCGAATGAATTTTATTGAGTTAAATTAAACCTTATTGATTTAGGTTTAATACCTTTGGAATCCATTGTATTAAAAATGCAATTCTGTATGTGTTATTGTGGCATTGTACATACCTTCTCTGGTAGGCGGGTGATGCTAATGTAATTCCTCTGGTTATCAACCCTTTGAAGACACTCCCCGGCCCTCCGGAGACATACACATATACTACTTCAAACTGGATTCTCCAGGGACCAATAGACAAAGAAAGGACTTTTGGATAAATAGCCAGCTTTTAAACATTTCGTGATCCAGCAAACAGACTCCTGGTTTATGGGATCCCCTATCCTTAGGATTGAGTTGGAAGGGCTGGGCCTTCTGAGTCCCCATAAGACTGGGTGCTTGTTCTGAGCTGACTTGTGACCACACCCCACGGGTGGGGATTGAAGGACAGCTCCTGCCAGTGTCCATGTTAGAGTTGTGATGGTATCTGGTAAACTTATTAGCGTGTGTATAGATTTTAGTATTGTTTTAATATGTTTTTTCTTTAATGCTTTTTGCCTTAAGAATAAAATAGCCTTGCATAGGAAGAGTTGTGTGTTACACATAACTGTTGAAAATCACTTTGTTATTAATCACTGAAGAGAAAGCAAGCACGTGTGCTTGGGCAGCCTGTCTCTGCTGCGAATAACATAGTGAAGGCAGGGAACTGTGCGGCCTGGAAATGCCCCCATCAGAAGGGAGTGAGACTTGGGTCATCACCCAAGAAAGGCAATGGCTGGGGAAGCCTGAGAGTGGGTGCCCTTGTTGGAGCATAGAGGGGAAATACTGGTGCAGTTGTCCTGAACTGTGACAGGTACAGCATGACATTTTGATTGAGAAGCTAGAGTGATACAAAATGAACATGGCCCACATTAAATGGATTAAAAACTGCCTAACCGATAGGTCTCAAAATGTAATTGTAAACCGGGAATCATCATTGAGCAAGTGTGTTTCTAGTGCAGAGGTGGGCAAACTACGGCCTGCGGGCCCCTCCTGCCTGGCCCCTGAGCTCCTGTCCCTCAATGCTTTGGGCGGCTGGGCTGCAGAGCTGCAGCCTGACCCGGTGCTCTGTGCTGCCCGGTGGTGTGGCTGGCTCCAGCCACAGCCACGCCGCCAGCCACTGGTGCTCCAGGCAGCGCGGTAAAGGGGCAGGGACCAGGGGGTGTTGGATAGAGGGCAGGGGAGTTCGGACGGGCTGGTGGTCAGGGGGCGGGGGTGTGGATAGGGGGCGGGGTGGTCAGAGGTCGGGGAATGGGGGGGTTGAATGGATGAAGGGGTCCTGGGGGGGGCAGTGAGGAAGGAGGGGGGGTTGGATGGGGCAGCGGGGGGCAGTCAGGGGCAGGAGTTCCAGGGGCAGTCAGGGAGAAGGGGTGGTTGGATGGGGCAGGGATCCCAGGGGGCCGTCAGGGAACGGGGGTGTTGGATGGGGCAGGAGTCCCAGGAGGGCCGTCAGGGGACAAGAAGCAGGGACGGGGGATAGGGGGTGGGGGGCGGGCCACGCCTGGCTGTTTGTAGAGGCACAGCCTCCCCAACCGGCCCTCCATACAATTTCCAAAACCCGATGCGGCCCTAAGGCCAAAAAGTTTGCCTGCCCCTGTTCTAGTGGAATCCCACAGAGATTGGTTCTTGGTCTTATACTATTTAATATATTTATCAATGACTTGGAAGAAAACAAAGTCATCACTTGATAAAGTTTGCAGATGACACACGGATTGGGGGAGTAGTAAATAATGTAGAGGACAGGTCACTGATAGAGAGATATCTAGATTGTTTGCTAGCACCCATTTATCAAGCAATGTGCATTTTCATACGGCCAAATGTAAAGTCACACATCAAGGAACAAAGAATGTGGGGGACGCTATCTTGGGAAGCGGTGACGCTGAAATGGATTTTGAGATCATGGTAGATAATCAGTTGAACGTGTGCTCCCAATGTAATTCTGTGCCCAAATAGACAGATGTGATCCTTGGATGTATAAATGAGAAGAGAGTAGAAAAGCTATATTACCTCTGTATTTGGCACTGATGAGATTGCTACTGGAATACTATGTCCTGTTTTGAAGTCTACAATTCAAGGAGGATGTTGATAAATTGGAGGGTTCAGAGAAGAACCAAGTGAATAATTAAAGGATTGGAAAACATGCCTTAATAGACTTGATTAGTTTACAAATAACTGCATGGGGACCAGAAATTTGAAAATAGAGGCTCTTGCAAATGTATAACAAGAGCCAATGGCTGGAAGCTGAAACTAGACAAATTCGGATTAGAAATAAGTGACACATTTTTAAAGTGATTATATTTAACCATTGGAATAACTTACTAAGGCTTATGGGGGATTCTCCATCACTGGAAGTTTTTCAATCAAGATTGAACTAGAGCACATATTTTAGGAAAACATCCAAATGGGAATTAATTCAGGGAAGTTCTAAGGCCTGTGTTATACAGGAGGTCAGACCAGATGATCACAATGGTCCCTTCTGGCCTTACATTTTATGAAACAACTGTATTTCGTGTTTCTTAATTTAATATTTCACTTTACTGGCTGGTGCCATTCAGTCTGCAAAATGCAATTACAACCCTACATAAAAATGAGGAAAATCAGAAGCATTGAAAATACGTGGGTGCTAGGGTTACCATATTTAAAAAATAAAAAAAGAGGACACTCCACAGGGGCCTGGCCCCGCCCCTTTCCCACCCCGGCCCTGCCCCAGCCCCGCCCATTCCCCGCCCCTCCCCCAAAGTCCCCGCCCTAACTCCCCCTCCTCCCTCCCAGCCATGCGATAAGGGCTGCCCAAGCGCTACCGGCTTCACGGTTTGCCGGGCAGCCCCCAGACCCTGCGTCCCTGGCCGGCGCTTCCCCAGCGCAGCTGGAGCCCGGGAGGGGAAGCGCCCAGCCAGGGGCGCAGGTTCTGGAGGCTGCCCAGCAAACCAGTGAAGCCGGTAGCACTAGGGCTTCGGGCAGCCCCCATACCTCCGGACCCTGCGCCCCCGGCGGGGCACTTCCCCTCCCGGGCTCCGGCTGCTGTGCTCCTCCCCTGACTCTTCGGCTCTGTTTAAGAGCCGAGCTGCCCGAGCGCTCCGGCTTCGGGCAGCCCCCTTGCCTCCGGACCCCAGCCGCCGTCCGGGCACTTCTCCTCCCTGGCTCCAGCTGCTCTGCTCCTCCCCTGACTCAGACTTCGGCTCTGCTTAAGAGCCAAGCTGCCCGAGCCAGCGCTATGGGCTTCGGGCAGCCCCCGTGCCTCCGGACCCCAGCTGCCGGCTGGGCACTTCCCTTCCCGGGCTCCAGCTGCTCTGCTCCAGCGGCGCAGGGTCCGGAGGCAAGGGGGCTGCCCGAAGCCTGTAGCGCTGGCTCGGGCAGCTTGGCTCTTAAGCAGAGCCGAAGTCTGAGTCAGGGGAGGAGCAGAGCAGCCGTGGGAGAGGAAGTGCCCGGATGTTATTTTTCCTGGACATATTCCGCTTTTTGGCAATTCCCCCCGGACAGGGGTTTGATTGCCGAAAAGCCGGACATGTCCAGGAAAAACCGGACGTATGGTAACCCTAGTGGGTGCACCAAAAAAAGTGTCTTTACTTTACAATACAGTATATAGAACAGCCTTTGTTTCTAAAGTGTTTTCAGGGGCTATGCTATTTATGTGTAGATATGCACAGCACTGTAACTGCTGAATTTGGGATGAATATAGAATATTTTTGGACAGTGGTCAGCTTGGCAGTTTAAATCATGAACAGATGTTTGTCCATATTTGACAGAACTTACACACCACAGCCTCTCTGTTCTTAATTCATATCTGTCCTTTATATTTTAAGAGAATAAGATTAAAATAAGCAACTGACCTAGAAATAGGGCTTAACCAAAACCCCAGAGTTCAAGCACTTTGGATCTTTGGGAAAGTCAGAACCTCATCTAGATCCAAGCTTTGCAGCTCAGGCCTGTCTCCCCAATCATCCCATCTGAAGTGCAGAGAATCCATGGGCACGTTTTTGAATCAGTGCATGAGGCTTAGCTGCATTGGTCCCATTGGCTTTAGTGGGAGTCTTGAGGCTTTTATTACAGGGGCCACTGCCCAGTGTGCCATTTTTGCAAGTGTACTTTTTATTGTTCTGAGTATAAAGTAAAAGTAATGTGGTGTTGTAAATGGCATGGAAAATTGCTCACTACTTGCCAGGCCAACTAGACTTTATTCCAGCTAAGCTGATTCCATCATGTTATTGCCACTTTATATATAGAAAAGAGAGGAGGAGCCAGCCAGCGGCTAGGACGCTGACTGAGTCACGAGATCTGGTTTCTATTCCCGGCTCTGCCATGTGGCTCTGGGCCAAGCTACGTAACTTCTCTGTGCCTCAGCATCTGTGAAATGGGGATAATGATACTTTTCTTTGAAAAGCACTTTCAGAGCTATAAAAGAGCTAAGTAATAGAAATATCCTTGATATTGGGTTATTATATTAATTTCATTGAAATTATTCCTGAATTCAGCAAGCAATCAGATTTATAGAGAATTGGCCGTTTGGGATTTATGTTGCTTTACAGCTGAGAAATTTCAGTTTTTGAAGGAATTTGCTGCTTATAATGGAACTTCAGCCCCTTTGCCTTCCTCCCTTCCTATTTCATGCACTGGGGGGGAAAGATAAACAACCTAGGAATCCCTGAAAGGCAAAATTCATGCCTGCATCATTAGGTCTTACAGGTTTGCTGTTTTCAAAAATATTAATACTTTTTAAACCCCACAATTATGGCTATGACATTAAAGTACCAGCGTATGTTAACATTTTGGGTTTCCTGGCTATGGAATGTGTAGCTTGCAGTCAGATGAACAGGTGCTCTGTGTGAGTTTGACATAGAATCAATACAGAGAGGCATCAAGCATATTAGGTGCCTGCTGTGTGTGCCAACCTGCTGTCTGTGATCTGGGGAGTTGATTGTGTCCACAAGCAGGTATCTGGTGCGTTCAGTGGTTTGTGGATGGGGTTTATTATTATTTTATTCTGTGAACATGCAATATACACGAATAAAAAATACATAAATCAACTCTGCATTTAAGTAGCTCTCATTGCTCAATCACAATCCTTCTGTCCAATCAGGGAGGAGCAGTGGTGGCCCCAGCAGGAATCCTGTGTAGTCTTTTGGCCATGTGGATGATGGCTGTGAGTGTGAGGCATTGGGTTGTAAACATTAGGACAAATGTAGGAATAGCCAGACCAGCTCAGACCTGAGGTCCATTTAGACAAGTATCCTTTCTCTGACAGTAGCCAGAACCAGGAGCTTCAAAGGATGGTGCAAAGACCTTGCAGTAGGTAGATGTGGAATAATCTGCCCCCCACATAGGTCTCTTCCTCTTAAATTCTTGACCTCAAACAACTTCCTTTGTTGTAAATACTCTTCCCCTGTGAGGTGGAAGTGTCTTCACATTCCTAGTTCTGAGGGCAAGGGTAATTCTGTGTAACCTTACTTTGTTTTAATTTGCAATTAAACTATATAAAGCTTTAGGAGTGGAATTTTCTAAGGCACTTGGGCTGAGATTTTTTAAAGCTATTGAGATGTTGCTGTGCTTAGCGTTGCAATGCCCAACTGATTTAGGGGCCTAAATCTCATTTTCAAAAAGGGATTTAGGTACTTAAGAGTTCCACAGTAGAACAGCTTAAACAAGAGAAAATGAGGGAGCCCCACATCAGAATATCCCATACCTCAGTGGTTAGGGCATGCATCTGAGCGGTGGTAAATCCCTGCTCAAATCCCCTCATATCCTAAAAAAACAAGGAGTCCGGTGGCACCTTAAAGACTAACAGATTTATTTGGGCATAAGCTTTCTTGGGTGAAAAACCCACTTCTTCAGATGCATCATATCCTAAGGGTCTCCACAGCCTAGGTAAGTACTCTAACAGCTGGACTAAAAGTTGAGGGAGAGCCACCTCCTTCACTTCTGGTAGAAATGGTGGAGGCACCTAACACCAAGAAAAGGTTTGTAGCTGAGAATCCCAAGCAGAGGAAGATGCCTCCCTGCAGCCCTTAGGCACCAAACTCCCTGAGAGGGATGGGCTTAGGATACACCCCTTGCTTAGGCATCTCCCATTGGCTAGCTTAGGCGAGGAGCCACCTAGCATGCTGGCTTTTGTGAATACCATGCTGAAGCACCTATTCATTGTATAGCGAGCCTGAGCATCGAACGCTGGCTTTGTGAATTAGTGATTTTCAAGACAGCTGAAAGTTAGGCATGGTGACACTCAGCATCACTACACCTACGTTTCTTGGGGAATCTTGCTCTCTGTTTCTCCATTTATTCATCTGTGAAATGGATTTAATAATTACATTATTTATGTTCCTCACAAAGGCTCAAATTCTGCTCCCATCAAAGGCAATAGAAGATCTGGACCATTTTGCACTGCCAGTGGGATGAACCAAATGACTTCATAGGTTCATCCATCTCTAATTTCTATGATTCGCTGAACGTTTGTTTGTAAAGTGTTTAGATCCTCAGTATAAAAGTGTATGTGTGATAAAGAACGCTACGTAAAATATACCCTAGTAAATGGATAGAACCAGTAATATGTGTGCTTTGATGGTATGTAACTGAAAATATAATTTAAAATAAAACTATTTCTCTTGTTTAAAGGCAGAAGAAAATTCAGGAGTCAGTCTGTTCAGACACATGCTGCCTTAAACCAGAGGCCACCGGTTTCAAGTCATTCTGAACCACTTGTAGAAAGTTACCAGCCCATTATCCAAGCTTCCACATCTGCCCATGAAATTGTCCAAAGGCTTTCCAGAAGCCAGTTGTCCTTCCACAATTCAGTCACATCTGTGTTTTCTCAGACCCCTGCCATTCCTGCTAGTGGCCAGTTGACTGTCCAGGATAGAACCGGAGCAATGCTGAGGTCCAGTCTGGCCTCTTCCACCAGCTCTACTCTCAGCCTTCTGTTTGGCAAGAGAAGTTTTTCAAGTGCTTTGGTGATTTCTGGGCTCTCGGCTGCTGATGGAGGAAACACAACTGATACCCAGTCATCCAGCAGTGTCAACATTACCATGGGTCCATCTGCTAGAGCTGCAAGCCAAGCAACACGGGTAAGGCAGAGTCATGTTAGCAGGAGCTATAATTCTAGTCTATTATATTCTTATGCTGCTCTCACCACTGTAGTATTCAAGTGTCTGCCAGGAGTGCATTAAGCAACGTGACTAACATCTGTCGTGTGCATTTATTCTCTCTATCATTCTCTCCCCAGGGAAAATTTGTGTGTGCACTTTAGTATTTTGTTTGGTTGGCTATTTGACTGTATGATTTAACTTTTGATTCCAATCAGTCTCCTTCCTGAAGTCCATCATCCTCACTACAGACCCTCCAGAGTGGTAAAATAAAATCATAGTCCTTAGACATGAAGCAGTTTGGCAAATCCAATGAGAGACTGAGGGCATAACTAACATTAAATAATTTGGCATTACCAAGTAAGTTGATTTGTTGTCATTAGGACAAAATCATTGGATATGGATAGCCCAAGTCTGGTTTCTCATGTACATAGCATACAAATATATTAACCCAGATGATACCAAGGTTGTCCATGCCTAAAGTTAGTTTCATCCTAACTGCATCATGTAATGATCAGTCCTGCTCCAAATGAAGGCAATGAGTTTTGCCATTATCTCCATTAGGAGCTGGACTGAGCATTATTCACCTAGGGCCTACTGCTTGCCTTACTGATGCGAGTATTATTTTTTGTCTTTCTACACCACCAGTAGACATGCAAGGCACTGCACAAACAGGTAAGACACAACCCCTGCCCAAAGAGTTTACAGTCTAAGGTTTGGATCCTGCCAACCATTCTCAACTCCCTTTGAAATTATGAGAGCTAAGCTGAGCACTTTGCGTGCCAGGCAGAAGTGAGCTCTTGCAGTCAATGTGGCTACTTGCCAGCATGTGGTGTGAAATAAGGCTTTTATTTAAACTCTCTGCTTTAGCACAGGAAGTCTTCTAGTGAAGTTGGACCAGAATTAGATTAATTACATTTAGGGATAATTTGGGGCATCCTTTTCAGACTTAACATGATCAGGCACAGTACAAAGTAGGTATTACTGCACAATCTCTATCTGGTAGTCTGCTCTTGTGGGCAGTTCTGTGCTGTTATCACATGAAGAGGGACAAGTGCTGGGGTCTTCTCTAGTTCCTTTTTAGCTCCTGAAGTTCACGCTATAACTAAATGTGAATCACATAAAATTACACAAAACAGTATGAAGTCCAGAGAGCTAATGTCTGTCTTTGTTTCAAAATGTCCTTTTGAAAAGAACCAAATGAAGTGCCATCTAGACATTTCCTAAACTATTCTAAATTTTGTTTTAAGCAATTCTCCGAGACTTATGAAGTGACTGATGCTACAAAATCTAGACCGCGAAAAGACCTAGGTCCTGCCCGAGCCATTTTTGAGAATCATAATCTGGCGTGTAGAAGAGCCAGCCAGGAGGATATGGCACTGGAGGATACAGCTTCTCAACAGAGCCTTTCAGAAGAGCAGTGAAGAATATTCCTAGTTCAAGGGCCAGATGTACTCCTTCAAAGTAAAGAACAACACATCTAGGTCAGTCAGCTGCAGTTATTTCAAGTGTAACAACAAACCTCAAAACGCTTTATTTTTCTAACTTCGGAGAGAGAATCCCATAGTGCAGATGTTCTTCAGCGAAAAGGCTTGGCATGTGGGGATGGAAGGACCTTTACAGAATTTAAAGATGTCCTAAAATGCAGTGCAACTTCATCTCAGGTTTTTGACATTTCTAAAACAATGAATAAACTCTGCCTGATATCCTTCCCCCGCAGCGGTGCTGACACACTTGTGGTGGAAATCTGGACATGCTCAAAAAGAAGCATGCGTGGAAGTGCAAGTGAAAGCAATGGAAGAGCTTAATACAACTCGGCGAAAAGCACACAGACATCTGTTTCCTGCCATAATGAAAAAGAGGACTGCATGTTAAATAATTGGCATTTTATACATAATGCATCACAAAGAAAAATTCTGACTAGAAGCAATGAACATGTAATAGGATAGTACAATAAACACTAACATTAGAGCTGAATCTGCGAATTTTTAAAGGCAAACCTCATTCTTCCTTTTCTTTAAAGTGTTACACAGATGGTAATTATGTATAGCAACATATTAATATAGGTGAAGATATACTGCATGCAGCCATGTTGAAATATTGTATGAAAGAGATAGACTACACATTGCAATAAGGCAAGTTTTGAGAACAAGTATAGCCAGTGCATGGAAAGCCTTCACAAAGCATATGGTGCTCCTTATTTGCAAACAAAGCAGTTTTATATACAAAACTGCTCTTATATGTAATCTCGCACTCCTGTTCAGTTTACAGGAATGCATGCCTATATCTGAAGCCAAGAGGCTAAAACAAATCCTTAATGTACTATAGTATATACACACACATGCTCATAAATTTTTTTTGTAATTAAACTATTTACAACTATCAGTGTCTCAATGTTCTTCTTTACTGTAACTACAGCAGCTCCTTTCTAATTCTTATCACGCTAATCCACAGTCATGGTGGTTTTCTACATAAAACCAGGTCGTCTCGTCCCACTTAATGAGCAAGATTGAATAGGCGATGCTGAAGCGAGGTCTCATGACTTTTACACAATATACGGTTGCCTTCACATTTACAGACCCTGTCCATCACCATGGCATCTATATTTAATACTGTAAAAAACACCTGAATGACACTGGTCAAAATAAATGAGCCAAGTACACTCTGTGATGCAGCAATTTTCATTCTTTTCAGTCATATTTATTTACTTACTTGCTGATTTGCAAACTTTGGAAATCCACATTTTGTCTCCCACTCATTAATATAAATTAGCCTGGTGCTAAAGCTCTGAACATTATGGGCAAAACTCTGCCCTCCCTCATTATGGCCACACCAGGGAGAAAGTGGAATGTTCTTCAAAGGCATCACTGAGAGATCCTGCATCCACAGGGCCTGAATGGAGCAAGGTGCCAGGTGCATGTGCTTTAGTGCTGCTCCACCAGAGAACAGCACAGGCTTCTAGTCCTATTTCAAGCCAACACACGATGTCCTCTTGAGGCAGCTGTGCACCAGGAGAGTGCTCATAATGAATCCCAACCTGCTGCTGCACAGGTGTGCAGATAAAGGCGGTTTCCTATCCACCCCCACCAAGCACAGGGTGCCCAGGCCTCTCACAACAGGCTTTAGCCCTACACATTTTAGTTATTAAAAAAAATAAATGATCCCAACTGCCTATTGGGGGGAGGGAGGGATTTTTTCAAAGTATCCCGTGACTTTTAGCACCTATATATGTGTTGCAGATATTTTTCTTTTGTTTTAAAATTGTTATTGAAATATCTTGGCTGGGTGAACAGCAGGAATGTTAAACTTTCCCAACAGGAACAATTACAAAGTGTTACAGGTATTCTCTAAGGCAATAGCCCATAGATTTGTATTGACCATGTTGGATATGTTGTCAATAAGAATACTTATATCTTCAATGTATTTAAGGTGAGCAATAGTACCCACAGCATAATCAAAGATTATGGGAATCATTAAATCAGGGTCCAGGTAGATGTTTTTATTGAATAAGAATGACTTTTGGTAATTGTCTTGGTTTTTTGAACCCTGGGCCAACACTGGAGCTAGAGGACCTCGGAGTTACAAACCCCAGAGTTATGAACTGCCCCGTCAACTACACACCTCATTTGGAACCAGAAGTACACAATCAGGCAGCAACAGAAACTCCCCCCCGCCAAAAAAAATCAAATACAGTACAGTACTGTGTTAAATGTAAACTACTAAAAATAAAGGGAAAGTTTTAAAAAAAGATTTGGCAAGGTAAGGAAACTTTCTGTGCTTGTTTCATTTAAATTAAGATGGTTAAAAGTAGCATTTTTCTTCTTCCTAGTAAAGTTTCAAAGCTGTATTAAGTCAATGTTCAGTAGTAAACTTTTGAAAGAACGACCATAACTTTTTGTTCAGACTTACGAACAACCTCCAGTTATGTGTTCATAACTCTGAGGTTCTACTATAGCTAATATCCATCCAGCATTGTATATGGACTAAGCTGTTAAGGTTGAGCAGTTTGTATGTGTTACGTGTTCAGTGTGTGCAGTGGTGCTTGGAGGATGGCTATAATCAACACCTTTAAATATATATTGCATGATCCAACACATCAATATTTTGAAGATTTAGGTGACATGCTGAAATTTTCCAAAACAGCAGGGGCAAGAAGTCACTTGTTCGACATGCTGTATAGCAAGGAGCCTGCTCACTGATCATTCACCTAATTCCAAAAGTGGTCGATATACTGGAGAGTAGCACTGCTATGACCCATGCAATGCAGCAGTGGGTAGCCAATCGGCTGCCAGGTGAATCCTTTATTGCTGCTTTCAAGGACACCCCCAACTTAGTCCGTAACTGCACCAGCCTTTGAGGAAGACAACCTCCCACTCTCCAAGCACAATCCGTGTATGTGCTACATTTACGGAAACACCATCAGTGGTGAGGGAATGATGGCACCACCCCATTCACTGATCCACCTGAAGAGCCTTAGCCAAATTCTGTAGTTATGGGCAAAGATAAAAATAGAGTGTTGTATGTAGCCTGGCTAGGTGACATTTTACTGATGATCGAAGTGGGAGGAAAGCAGTGGGGGGAAGCCCTATAATGTATCAGGACTGAACGAGGAAGCAGAGCAGTGGTGGGTATATGGTAAAATAAGTATGAACATTGCAGAACTAGTCCCATTTTAGCCCTCAGATTAACTGTTTTTCCTTCTCTTGGTTTCCTTAAACCTATTTTATTCTTTCACTAATTTGTTCTTGCTCAAGTCATGCAGTAAAGGTTAGGCACTCGTCTCATTTACACTGGTGGAAATTAGGTCAGAATCTGCCCAGAGTATCTAATCAATGACTTCAGCAACATTAGAGAAGCCAGCCAGGGGCTGCTAAATCAGTTATGTTCACTCTAGCATCTGGTCACCAGTTGGCAGACCCCAAGCCTTGTTTATAGAAGTTGTCTGATTGTACAGTCGGTAGGAAACAGAAGGATTTAATATATACTTACATCCAAGAGTGGGACAAACTTTGTCAAGCCTAGTTAAGATCAGTGCGATTTCCCTTCTCCATCTCAGAACTGTTTGGCATTCCTCGTAGTCATCAAGTTCTTGGGAGTCTTCAAGGTTTAATTCACAGCTCATCTGCTTAGATTCTGAGGATAGGGGAAGGGGAAAATGGCTTCTTTGGTCTGACTTTAGTCTACCTCCAGCCTGCTCTTCTTTGGGTAAATAGGCTGTGTAATTCGGGTTCAGGTTTAGATGTACTCAAGAAACTCACCTTAGGACAGGTGAATAAATACTAAAATTTGTCAGCATGTAATAACCCTCTCCTTGTCAATAAATTATTCCTCTTAACTACCAAATTAGTGCCATTTTTATTCTGCTCCATGGAAGGGAGATTGATCATTAATTAGAGCACTTTACTGTTTCTTGTACTTAATTCTGTAAGACTAATATTTCTTAGCCCTATTATTAACTCTGTAGCAGGTCAAGTGTTAAAGACTTACCGCTCTCTCTGATTTTCCATATGTCATGAGTAAAAAATTGGCTGGCACATGCTCAATAATGCAGCCTCTATTTATGCCAGGCTGTCTGCACTGTTTTATGCTGGAATTGTTATAAACTTCTTGCCTACAATGTCCTTGATGCTCGAGCTTAAACAAAATAGGAGGCACTAATTATTCTCTCCCTTTTACACCAATTAAAATTTGCAGGTGCAGTAACATTGTCATCAGGAGTCTTGCTGCCGTATCAGAGGTTATCATCACACAATGTTTGCTATTGGTAAATAGCTGATTGGGGGAATTGTCAATGCTCAAGCTATCACTGTGCTCTTAAGGCTTTCCATATATTCTGCATATGTGAGACCAGGCAATACATTTTTGCCTTTACACTGAACATAAGGTACCATAACAGCTGAACTTAATTTGGAACTCTTAGTTTCTGATCCCCGTACTGAACATTTGAAACAAGTACGTTACATTACTTTGGGACTGACTTAGCTGTAAAGGCCAGAAGCAACCATTAAAATCATGAAGTCTGACCACCTGCATAACACAAGTGAGAGAATTTCACGTAGTAACCCCTACATCAAGCCCATAGCTTATGGCTGTGCTATAGCATGATTTTTTAGAAAGAAACCCAATCTTGTTTAAAGGGTGAAATCCTGGGTCTTGTGAACTCAGATGAAAAACTCCTATTGACTTCAATAGGATGGGTTTTAATCCTAGGACAAAATAATGGTGACTCCCCCAGATCCCTTGGTAAACTATTCCAGTTTAAAGTGAAAGAATTGTGCACAAGTCCATTTACACCCACATTGTGAGGTATATTTTTGGCTGGACTACTGTGTGCATGCACACAAGACTGCAGATGTATAGCTAAAAATCTGACCCTATATATCAATGACCAGGAAAGGAGAGATTATATGTAGAGAGGTGGGTAAATCTGAGAATGCAATAAAATAAAGGGCTCTTCTATTGCAAGTGGTGTCTGAATGCTAACAGGGTTTGACAGATGGCTTAGCTAGCATTTATCATGGAAAAATTAATAGTAGTGTAAAGTGCACAAAGGTCCCTATTAGGAGGGGGGAATCCCTCATACTATGTACTATACAACCCTATAAAACCGTGTCACACCCCTACAAAATGAAGTAAAAAATTGCAAGCAGGATCAGTAATGCTAGAGGACAATTATATTAACACCAGTTGTACAGCTGGGATATTATAGCATTATGAAAGCTAACAGGCACTTGAAAGGTAGCATGAGTAATGGTAAAGAGCTTCAGCAAGTCAGATTTGGCTTCTCATTTCACTTTATATATAAAACATTATTTAATCAAATAGAGGATTCCCAACTTCTTAGAGTCTCCAGCTGAGAGAAGTGATGGGGGAAAGCAGCTGGTAAATTTGGCAAAGGTTCTGTCCACTATCTTTATAGAAGAGAGAGAGTCACACCCTCTCCTCAAAGAAATGTCCAGGCTCAGGGTTCTGGATTGGGCTGGAGCCCAAACTCTAGAACCCTGTGTGGTCAGAGGGTCCCAGAGCCCAGGTGCCAGCCCATGCCCAAACATCTACACTGAAATTAAACAGCCCTACAGCCCAAGCCAGATACAGGTTTTTAAGCGCAGTGTAGACATACCTACCAATTCCCTAGATTCAAGCATTTGAGGACAAGGGCTTGGCTATTCACAATGGAGAAACCTCACTCTCACGCCTTGCTCTGACAAAACCAGTATTTGTTGAACTTCAGAGTAAGGTGCACATCTAAATGCTTTGCTCTTGGATAAGACTGGGTCACCCAATAGCACTATTTTAAGCGATAACTTGGAGTTGTCCACAGTTCCTAGCTAATGTGGACATCTGATGTTTAATTAAGGAATCAACTATGGCTTTAAGGCATAGTCCTATGTTGGAGTAGCATAGAACTGCACAAGCCCACAGGGAGCTCTGGGGGAATTCTCCCCTTCTAGTACATATTAAGAATAGGGCCTTAGCCCCACCCCTCTGGGGGTGATGTGCACCTCCAGTGGCCCACAGCAGGACTCACTTCTAACAGGCTCTTGCACAGAGTATGGGGAAGAGGAAGGATCCTCCTTGCATGCTTTCCCACAGCCTCCTATACACTTGCAAAAGGGCTGTCAGAACCTGGCTTTATAAATGCACATAGATCTGCTATTGGAGCATAACCATGAACTAGTGTACAAATAAATGACTAACTACAAGGCAAGTTTCCATATGCCTTTAACCAACATGTTTATTTTAACATTTGTTACACTCCACACAAAAAAGGAAGGAAGGAATTCAGTCCTTTCCATTCCTAAATCTTTGAAGTAGAAAACTCTTTAAGCTGCATGAGAACAAAAATACACCTGGCTGGAAATTTAGTTTATGACATGCAAGACTGATTAAGTGGTAAATGCTTTTTTCCTAAACACATTTACAAACCTCCTGAGGATATATGTTGTCTAATACTCTCATTTCTTGTTTCATCATTAACCAAAAAACATGCACAGGATTGCAAAAGGAAATAAACAGAAATTGTTAAGCATCAATAAGCCACAATGGATTGTTAAACTTGGATAGTCAAATGCAGCATTAAATCTAATGCTTGATACTTTAAACATTTTATGAAAAACATCTGTCAAGATTTTATTAAGAAAGCCATGGTCCTAAAGACTTTTTTTGGCTATAAGAAAATGTGAAAAATAAACAGAATAGGCAGCATTCCTATCAAGTACTGTCTAAGCAACTTAAAGCTAATCTTTTCTCTAAAATTCAACTCTGTAAATGACAATTGTCCAGTTATATCATGTATTTGTCTTAATGATTTCAGATCACATTTGCTCAGTTTACTTATCCTGAGACATGAGAATCAAGCTATTCTGTTTTGTTCATCATCATTCATAATGCTGACCCAGCTGAAGCATATTGGTGAGTTAGTTGAGGCACACTGCTGTAGGACCCCAGGGTCAGTGTTAGTGGTGGTGATAATGCACAAAGCAGATTGTGCAAGATTTTGCTCGGACTACATTCTGTTACACAGGTGTCAGCCCCCAGTTCTGCAATGTGTAGTGTGCAGGAGGACTGTGGGGCCTGTGCAGAGCTCTACTGACTTTAATGCTTCTCTGTAGACACAGCAGACTACCCTCACCATATGTTGCAGGATTAGGGGCTGAATCAATAGTTCCACTGAATTTAATAGTTAATTGAATTTGTGCTACTATAATTGGCATCAGAAACAATTGCTTGACTTTCAGATCCCAGGATGAGTTTGTTTAAAACCTTGTGAACTGAGTAAATTATACGTAAACGACTGACAAACATGGAAGCCCACTGTCCCATTTTAGAGTGCTACACACTCAATCCTGCTCATAGTGAAGACACTGGTAAAGTTGCCCCAGGCCTGAGTAGGGTTGGGCCCTCCAATATACTTATATAAGAGCCTATGGTTACAAACAAGAAATTGTCTTCATTTCCTGCAATCCTGCACAGTTGTTACAATATCTTGCAAAATGTTGTCTCTATTTTCCTTAGTAACCTAGATGGGAGGGTCAGGGGAAAAAAAAAAAAAAAAAAAAAAAATCAAAAATTTAATATATTAGAATTTGGCTTACCCTTTAAATAACCAACCATCTCTCTCATTTGAATTTTTTTTTTTTTTTTAAATCGAGTCCAGCATATATTTCCATATTAGGAGAGGAATAACTCTGTGAAACATCTGCTTCCTCTTGCTACCTACAGCAAACAGACCACCCCCATCTGCTACACTTAGAAACCTATGTAAAACTGTTAGAATAACTCTTTAAAAGTACTGCAGATACAAGTGATTATTCACTTGTGAATGACAGACAGAAATCATTCAAACCACACACTAGAAATGCTTTTCAAGATACCTTCTTAAACCATTCACATACTATATAGCAGTGATTTTTCTGTCTTCAGTATTTGATAGGATTATATTTCAATAAGGATGTCTTATTCGTGTCAACCACCTCTGCAGTGAAGAATTAAAACAAGCTCTTTAATATTATACAACACTGCTTTGACGCTAAGTACCTAGGTTTCTCAGAATATTTGGATAATTTTTTTTTGAAAAAAATTCAAAAACTAGTTAAAGTTTAGGTGTTACTGTACCTGCGTTGGTCCAAGGTTGTTAGAGAGAGACATGGTGGGTGAAGTAATCTTTTCTTGGACCAACTTCTGTTGGTAAAAGACAAGCTTTTGAGCTTACATGGAGCTCCTCTTAGGTTCAGACCTGAAGAAGAGGTCTGTGTAAACTCAAAAGCTTGTGTCTTTCACCAACAGAAATTGGTCCAAGAAAAGATATCACCTCACACAACTTGTCTCACAAAGTTTAGGAGCTTTTGAAAGTGTAAACACCACTACACATAGCTGATGAATTCTTATGTCTGTACAACTGTTGGATTTTGTGAGTGCAAGGTCTAACACTTGTGCACAAGCAAGTGTTTGCATTTCAGAAGTGTATGTACAAAACTACTTGTGCCTGCACAAGTGGAGACCTGGGGTAACATTTGGCCCCACTAGAGTCAATGACAAGACTCCCACTGACTTCAGTGGGGCCAAGATTTCACCTCTTGAATGCAAGTGCAATAACTGGATCAGACCATGGACTACCTAGTCCAGACTCCTGTCTCTGATAGCAGCCAGCAACAAATGCTTTAGAGGCAGGTGCAAGAAACCCCAAAGTAGACAGATGTAGGATCATATTCCCCCAGTAAAGTCTCACTGTAAACAAAGATCGAATTGGCTTAAGCTCTGAAGCCTGAGGTTCTATATCCCTTCCGATACAACAGTTAATGCTGAAAACAGAGAGTAACTCTGGGTATTCTTTTTATACATATAAATGTATTGGTGATGTCCCAATATGTTACTCTATACAATAAATGAAGCCATATGTAACTGTTGGCAACAGACATTGTGAACCTGAAGAGAGACAGTTAGCAATTTGACATAGTACTTTCATCCAGGCCATTTTAATTCCAGGGAGCAGATACAATAATGGGTACCTGAAAGAGTGACATGGAAAACAGGAGGGAGGGAAGAAGTCTTTGAAATGTTACTCAGAATGTTAGTCAATAAAAGTAACAAACACAAAGAGAGTGAGGCACTCAAAAGGGCAATCATTCTACAGGATATTTATCATGGGACACAAGGTACAGTGAACAACACAGGTAAGTCAGATGCCATGGTCTCACAGAAAACCTCTTGACTTCACCCATTACCTTGACTTTCAGGTGACCCGCCGAACATTTAAAATAGCAATAGCCATATGTTCAAGGCATGTAAAATACCTGTGTAGCCAAAGTTTTTATGTACATATATGCAGCAAGAAATTATCTAAACTGAGAATACTGGCAAGCATATTGTACAGATTAGGAAATCTTCACGGCTATTTTGCAAGACTTTTCGTACTTATTTCCTGCTCTTATTAACCTCCAGGGATGGTCTAATCCCGAGTTGTGGGCTGACTTCCAGATAAGCATTGGGGGTTTTTTGTTCTGCCATGTTATATTATATATTAGAAATGCCAGTATTTATATTCATATCCAGAGAGCGGAAAGCGTTTGTGGACATCACTATTACAAAGCATCTGGGTAAGATAGAACGAACCACGACCAAGATTCCAAGCATGCAAGAATACTATGAAGTCCATTATCACAATAAAAATACAAGTACGCTCAGGGAAAGATCAATTTGCAAAAAATCTCTATTTGGAGCCCTTTTCTCTTTGGAGTACAGGAAGAAAAAGGGGAAAACAAGTGGACTAAAAAAAAAAAAAATCCATATTCCTCAATACTTTTATCAAAATAAACTGACATAGATGGATCAGAAACATCTTGGGCATTTGACTTTAATGATTTTGTGTCTGGTACCTCTGATTTTACTAGGCACAATACAAATAGGATTTGACATGTAGTTACTAGATGTCACAAAAACCAAATACAAGATAACTGTATCAAGAGCTGAAGACAGAGGAAAGGATGTGTTTTGTTATCTAAAAAAAATTCTCCATGAAAATGTTGCAACAGAAGGGACAAGGTGAAAATTGGAAAGGGAGAAATGTTGCTTTCAGTAAACAGCATAAGTGTGGGGCTTAGAAAAAGGTCAGGTTTCAGAGGGATGATTTTATAAGTTAGAAATACACCTCTGCTGGTGGGTGCTTTTCATTCTACTAGTAAAACATTTACTTCTAGTAAACTGAATTTATGTAGAATGATGATGTATGGACAGTTCACAAAGATGATGTATTAACAGTCCATAAACACTCTTACTCCATGTCATACAGAAGCTGATTGAATATCAGGGAAAGAACATGTATTATTTATAATTAAAAGATGTTAACTTTCTGTAGACTCTGGTTCCTAACCTCCTGTGATGCAGTGGGTCTTGCACCATGGTTCAATTGTCCTGATCTACGATGATGCTGTTTTTCCACACTGAAACCTACTATGGATTCTAGTTTTTTGTTTGTTTTGTTTTTTTAAAAGACAGTTGGAAACCCAAACTTCACTAGTGTATTTTCACAAAAGCAAAAGGAAGGGTTTAAGGAGAAAACAGATGCAAGCCAGCTTCGGAGAATAACCTGGGCTTCTATATTATGTATAATACTAGACCTATAAAGGAAAAGTTCGAGGAAAATGGGCAGTGAGGGTGGACCATCCTGCATTATCACTGGGAAGATTTAGTTCCCTCGGAAAGATGGAGCCATGCAACAATAGAGGGTAAGCTCTCTAGGGGCAGGGACAATCTGTGTTCGGTGCTTGTACAGCATCTACAACAACTGGTTCCTGATCTAGGACTGAGGCTCCTAGATGCTACACTACAAGAAGTAATTAAAATACCACCAGCAATACAAAATCGCTCTTATTACATAGGAGTTTCATACTTAATACATCCCAAAGTGCTGTAGGAGGTAACACATTAAATATTAAGGGCTATATTCTCAACCACTGTTAGCAGCGCTGCATCCATTTACCCCAGCTGAGGATTTGGTCACAAGAGGACCAAACAGATGCCTGTCTACCTGTACACTGGGAGATAAAAACGAACTGCACCATGCCACAAAGCAGCAAGATATGGCTGGCACTGCTTGAATGTGCAAGGGCTGCGGGGGCACTCCAAGTCCTCCCCCATGTTATGGCAATTCAAGAATGGAGGCGGTGAGCTATTGCTTACAGTAGCCAGCAGAAACATCTGTATCATTACAGCTTCGGTTCCTGCTTCATGCACAAATTTGAATCAGCAGGGAATGAACAGGTAAATATATTCATGTTAACGTGCAAGGCAGATATCCTGCTAGATGATGCTTCAGTACATTAGGTCCCTGTGACTTGGGAACCATCACAGTCTGTTACATTCCTCATCCCTCGCACTTAATCCATTAGCTGAAGTAAGCAGTTTTCCATAATCAGAACAAGAGTAACTATATATCATGATCCTAGCAATGTAAACAGACTGCTGACTTTCTTAGAGAATGTGATACAGTTGTCTACAGTGCTAGTCCCAGTAAAGACTTCCAATAGTGAATGGAGATGACCTAGGGTCCAGAAGTCTGCTGAGACATAGGTGGAGATGGCATGAGTGATGCTGTGACGTTCAGTGAGGAAGATGTGGCCTGCTACCAAGAAGAAATTTGGCTTTCCTGGGTTTTAAAGTGAGCAGACATTAAAGCATATAGTGGTTGATAACTAGCAGGTGAAGATGGGGATGAATAACTCACAATTGATGCTGCAGATACAGGACACTGGTTCTTAGGTGATGCAGAAATGGTCAATGGCATTCCTAGTAAGGACACTGTGATATCTCCAATGTGGGGCAGGGGGAGGACCATCCCATGCCATATAATTTCACACAACCACATAACATGTTACAATATAAGTGAATATTTAGGGGAGCTGCATGGCACAGTAAGGCAGACATTTTCATTATGTGCTTTAAACAGCACCACTAAATAAGATCATTCAGCCCATGAAGCAGCATCAAAATAATGACTGACTTTCTTTCATCATTCATTCAGTCTTAATTACGATGTACACAAAATATAGTAAGCACGCATCATAACTTGCATCACCCTAATCATGAACTACAATAGTATCTACTTGTATGGTGTATTGCATTAAAACATTCTCTCCATACATCTTAATTTTCTGACAAGTCACAATTATTGAATTTTTGTAGTTCTTAAGAATCTATTGTTCTGTTCTGGAAATATGGTCTAATTCTGTGTGCTAGTTTCAGTAAATATCAACCAAAATTAAACTGAAGGGAAGAGACCAATTTTTAAAACATTTTTTTACTTGTTTAATGAAACATTTAGCATCTTTCTGGATGCTTAATAAAGGTCTTAAACTGGTATTTCTAGAAGGAGACTACATAACTGTTAGGATGAGGACTTGAGAATTTGTCTATGCTTGATTTGCAGGGTCTTAAAGTGCAGTTCCTATCTGAAAACTAAGTGTTGTAACAATGGGTTCTGTGTTATTGTGTCTCCATGACTCCAGATAAAGCATGCTGAATTTACAAGAGGCCTTCTTTCTCCTCTTATTACCAATCCTGCAAACTCAAAATGAGCTCAGTTTCAAGGTAAGTTCTTTTCATCTCACATATCATCATTGGTGGCAAAGGCTCTACAGACCAATTTTCAAAGATGAACTATACTTGAAAGAATGAATGAATGCTGGTCTGGCACTGTCACACCATGGTGATGGGAACACTAGAAACAACAATACTAATATTCCTTCAACAGACCCATTCATTCAATGGGTCTGCCAACAAAAGTGCCCATTGTGCATTTTTTGTGTGTGATGTGAACACCTGCCCATTAAGAACTCAACTGAGACCACTGCCTTCATTTCACTGGGACTATCCAACGAGCATCCATTGATAGCATTTGAATTGAGCCAGATTCACACTGCTGACCTAGAGGTGAAAGGCTCCTTAAAGATATCGGAGATTACTTACATTGAACACCTTAACATCCTTCCGACTTCTTATCTCCTCCACGAGACCCAATGGCTTGCCTTTAGGTATTGGTATAGTTCCAAGAATTGTGGTCCCTGAAGCAGTCAGAGTTTGTCGAACTGCTTGAATAAAAGACCGGCTGAAGAGTTCCATTTTACCAACCTCATCTATTACGTACACTTTTTTCCCTGTGTCACTACCAAGATCAACCTATAGGAAAGATACACAAATGGATTAAAAAGCATGAAGAAATCAAGACTGAGGTAAGAGCCAATCTTCTCTGTGGGAAAAATGTCAGTTCAGGAGTAACATTTCTTTGAAATAGTTCTGGAGCATAAGGACAGAAAAGCCAGTCACCCCAGTTGCTAAGGATGCCAGCAGCCAACCAACCTGTTACCTAGCAAAACAGGATCCCAGATGGGAAGAAAGGAAGAGCCAACAGTTGTTCCTTGACTGAGATTTGTAGTTTTAGGGCAGCAAACGCCTGTTGGCGCAGTCACACAATTTTACATGTTATTTTTCTTTGCATGTGAGTAGTGTAGAATCTTTGAAGATGTAGTATATTGTTTTTAGTTTTGTGATGTAGGTCCTTTTGGGGGAAGCTGTTGGAAACAGCAGGAGAGTTTGCTCCCTAACTAGAGTCAATTCTTGGTGAAGTGTTGCTTCCTATGAAAAAGTTAGTGTTTGGGCTAAGATTTTAGAAAGAGGAGAGAATGTCTGCTTGTGGTTTGTGACCACCTCTGTTCAATGACTGGTGTATATTATAAAGAACAAGTTACAATAAGAAAATACTTAGACTCCAAATTACTGATATCTTCTCCCAAGGAAACTGACTTGCAAGGCCTCAACATCTGCTACTGCTTGGCAGAGATGTGATAATATTTTTACATGCCAGCTACTGTAGTTAAGTCTGAGGGGCACTAGATTTTCAAAGCTGCATTCACATTACTACACCCACAAAACTCTGCATTTGCATGGGTCAACAGATAAATACACTTATAATTAGGGCAGGGGTTTCCAAACTGTGGTATGTGTGCCATTGGTAGTACAGGAGCTTGATGCTTCATCCATTCACTTCACAACTACTTTTTAAGATGGCACATAAACCAATAAAGTACAGAAATCTGACAGGCTACAGATTAGATGAAAGCGAGCTCACCACCCTCTTCTGAGGCTATTAACTGAAAAATCCAGTTCTATTATTTTTGTCTGTAAGCAGCAAATCAACCCAAGTCAAAACTTCACTGTTAATCCATGAATAAGTACAGACACCACCCATGTATGTAACTTAAGGAGAAGCCAGTCTACATGTTGTCCCTTGTGAAGCTAGAAAATGTTAGCTCCTACGAAAATGGATGCACTACATAACATTTCCTAAAACCTTTCAGAGCTGAGTCCCTACTGATATCTGAGTCCCTGCAGGGTGGGGTAGTTTTATTTAAAACCCTTTCACAGATCAGTGAACTGAAAAGTCAGTTTACTAGGAAAAGTGCTAAGAAATGGAGCTGCTTCTTTGTACAGAATCCCCAGTCCCTTCAGGTGAAGTTTGCGGAGCCCCAAACAGAACTCACTTTAGCATCCACTCTCTTTCCCAGTGAAGTCAGTGGGAGCTGGCCCATAGAGTCTAAGCAGTCCCACAAATATGTTAAGTAGCATATACCTGTTTCAAGATGCTCTGTGATCAAAGCAGGCAAATCCAACTCCGAACTGACATTCTACGTTTTCCAGTACATTGTAGTGGGGCCTTGGGACTCAGACGGACATCTGATATATTTTGCTATTTCTACAAACTGTCCACTAAAAAGGACTTTAACTATCTGGCATATGCTGCTGTCCCATAGTCCCTACAAAAATATTAGTGAGATCCCTGTAGATTTACTGATAACCATCTAAGATTTGTATTATTATACTTCTATTAGCTTACCACCCTTCTGCAATACCTACTCTCCCCTTTAGTTCTTATACACCTCTACCGCGATATAATGCTGTCCTCGCGAGCCAAAAAAAAAAAAAAAAAAAAATCTTACCACGTTATAGGTGAAACCGCGTTATGTCGAACTTGCTTTGATCCACCGGAGTGTGCAGCCCTTCTTCCCCCCGGGAGCACTGCTTTACCGCGTTATATATGAATTCGTGTTATATCGGGGTAGAGGTGTACATTTACTTTGCTTCACCTACCCTTACTTTCCATTGGTCTCTTCCTATTCCAAACTGATGCTGTCCTTCCCTTTCACACTATTCCTTTCCCACTCTGTACCACCTATAGGCAAGACCCTGCTCCCACTCAATCAATAGGACTTTTGCTATTATTTTCAAAGGGAGCAGGATGAGGCCCTTTCCCAATTCTCCAACTCCTCTCTACTCGAGTCTCTTTCACACATACGGCTCTATTATGCTTGTGAACAAAGTGAATACTACTTGATTCCTTTTAGTAAGTTCTGTGTTGAATTTATATTATTAAATAATCAGATACATTATCCTTTATAAGTATACGAAGTGCAGCCCTTGTTTAGTGAGGTCTTTTCCCCAGAGATTAAGTTTACTATAAGTGAGGTTTCATTTTTAAATTAAAAAAAAAAAAATCAAAATCTGTAAATATTATTAATGTCGTCTCTCCCCTTTGTCCTCCTACCCCCTTCACAATCCTTCCTGTTGCCATACGGTTGTATTTTTGTTCCTTCCCCAAAGTGTTAGATAGGCAAAAAACCTCAACCTCATCTTTGTTTCCTAACCCACTCTGTTGCCTTGTCCTCTCCAGGTGCCTTGCAAAATTCTCTTCTCCCCTAGCCTAACCTGCTTTTAGCAATGTAGTTAAATCACCATCAAAAGGATTTCTCTAGTAGTGGTGTCAGCAGCTGTTGCACTGTTTACTTGAAGATGCTGACAAAAGATCTGTTCTAGTTTAATTTTGCAGTGAGGGCTGGGAGAGCAGCAATTCCAGTACGGATGTTATCTATTATTCACTACAAGCACAGTATCCGATGTGTTTTCGCCTACCTACTTCACATATGATTCAAACAAATTTCAGATAGCATGTGAAGAGAAGGAAAGAGGAGGATGGAGCACAAAGGAACACATGCACTGGAGGCATTAAGCCATTTCATTGTGTTACACTTCAGACACCTGGTTGTGCAAATTTTATCAGCGATATATGTTGTAAGTGAAGAAACACTGTTCCCATTACTATGTGTGTGGAGCCTGGAAACAGAAATTGTAAATCCAGACCCCAGTTTACACTACTGGATGCTGGTGAAAATTCTTTAAACCTATGTTGACAAGACTTGTACCATGGAATGTGCCTTGATCAGATGATACCTAGAATGGAAATTAAAATACAACAACAGAGGTCCCACACTGATGCAGCCAGAGAGCTCCGCAAGCAGCAACAGACAGATTCTCAAATTACTATGAGCCACTGAAGATGTAACAAGTTTGCAAGTCTCTTGAAACAAGGCTAATTAAAAAGGAAAACAATGCTTTAAAAAAAAAAAAAAAATTGTTTCCACCAGAAACATTCTCTCCACTTTCACAGGAAAGGGAAAGCTAGGAAAAGTGGATCACAGCAAGGGAGAGAGCAGATTCTGGCTCTGCAGTAAGCTCCCCTTCTTGGGAGTCCATGGAAACTCCTCCACTGGAGCTCTGCAGGAAGAAAGCATACATTTTGTGGGTGCAGGAGTGAATTGAAACAGCAGTTTGCCACAGGAAGATCTGCTGCTGAATCCTCCAATATCCAAGATTGTGGCTCCCTGTCACACCTGATATTGTGCAGTCATAAGGATGCTTCTACGAGATGTTCTGCCAGAGGGATGGGGAACAGGAAGAGTGGTTTTGAGGAGGCAAAGGGATCTCCTGAAAGTCTCGCAGATCACAGGAGAACTGCTCCCCCCACCCCCTTCAGATCCTGCAGTGAGTGCAGGACAGCTAAACCTAAAACAAGAGTCATTATGGCTACCCAACAACTTTAACCTAGCAAGCCTTCTAATACTAGTACTTGCTTTCCAGAAGCTTTCATAAGCTACTCACATTTCTCAGCACAGGAAGCACCAAGTGCTCAAATGAAACCAGGTCTACTATGTATTGTCCAACACGATATTCATGTCTTGCAGTAGAAGAATCAGAACTGAATTTACAAAAAAAAATTCTTGTTAATAATATGAACCACGAACATGCTGATAATTTGCTGTAATACTTTTAGCTGTGCTGATCGGAGTGGTTATCTAACCAGCCAGATTTCCTTTAAAATTCAACTCCCGCAACCCCTCAAAAACCACACACACACCCCCAACAAACCAACCCTATATTGGATATGCTGCAGATGGCAAAACAGAAAATATACAGCTTTTCCTCCTAGTATATAGACACACAGTCATAGGTTAGTCACAGTGTCATCTAAATGTGGTATTAAACATTGTTCAGAAAGACAGATAACAGGGTGAAGAGGCCAAAGTTTTGCATGGAGTGTTAAATGCTGAGGAGATGTCCAGTGAAGCAGGAGAGACTTTGGATTCATATGTATTTTAGACCTCCTATATGGGGATCTGAAATACCTGCCTAGTTAAAAACCCAGTTATGGGACTTATGGGACAGTCAGTGGCTTGTTGTAGACAGCTTATCTGAACTTATCTTCTCTGATTCATGATCATCAGGGCTGTCCCTTAGAAAGTAATTGGAGGAAGCAAGTTATTTTCCTTCCAACCTGAAAAAAATAGTGTCTGAGATCATGAAATCAGCTTGCATGTTCTATTGTTCTACGGGGATTCAGAGCCCATGCTGAAGTCAAAGGACCCAGTTCATTACTGCTCTGCACTAGTGGGAAAGCTGGAGGACCATTCTGAGTTGGTAGGGGGTTTTACGTTAACTTGGCAGAGATGCAAATGTCTCCATAAAATGAAGGATAACAGTGAGTCAGACCCAGAGAATCTAACAGACAAAGAACGTGATCCTAAAGCCCTCTGTGTGTGGAAAGCCCAATGACTTCCAGGGCATTTAATGCACGGAGGGGCTTGCAGGACTGCCCCTAAAGCAGTAACCACCTTAATCTATAAAACAGCAGTACCCAAGTCTAGATAAAGTTCCTCGTCTCCCAGACAAAGTGATGACATCAAATCCTATCCTCCTGCCGCTTTCTCTGACTTCCTCTGTGTAAAATCCATCAATAGGGACCCCAGAGGATTTTAGGACTTCAGTGGCTTTCTGGATCAATGTCGTCTTTCCAATCCCTAAAATAAGGAAGTGCCCATTATTAGTGCAAGCAAAGCATAAAGCCTGGTTTTAAATTTGCCCATTCTGAGGCAGCAATCACATTTGGCAGACAGGTAGCTGGCTGCACACATTTTATACAGATTGATGTTTTTCCTAATTCTGATTTCTCCAAATCAGAAAACTTTTTATCCTGGAGAGGGGAAAAAAAGAATGAACAGAAGTCAGGTTTCACATTACATTTTGAATGTTTGTAGGCCTCTGGCATACACAACCTCCCTTTATTCCAGTGCCATTTGTTCTCTTGTTGGCAAAAAGGTCTGAGTTCATCACATCTTTAGAGTAAATGGTTAAAAATAACTGCATTCCCTATGTGCCTGATTTTCACAGATGCTAGCACAGAGATGGGCAAACTACAGCCCATGGGCCACATCTGGCCCAGCCCCCCCGAGCTCCTGGCCCAGCCTCTCCCCCGCTGTTTCCCCTTCCCCGCAACCTCAGCTCCCTCGCTCTGCCACCGGTGCAATGCTCTGGGCAGCGGGGCTGTGAAGTTCCTGGGGCAGCGCAGCTGCAGAGCCTGCCCTGACCCGGTCTCTGTGCTGTGTGGTGGTGGCGGCAGCATGGTCTGGCTCCAGCCAGGCAGCGCAGCTGTAGCGCTGCCAGCCACCGGTGCTCCAGGCAGCACGGTAAGGAGGCAGGGAGTGGGGGAGTTGGATAGAGGGCAGAGGAGTTCAGGGTGGTGGTCAGGGGACAGGGGTGTGGATAGGGGTTGGGGCCCTGGGGAGGCAGTCAGGAAGCGGGGGGTTAGATGGGGTGGCAGGGGTTTCGGGGGCAGTCAGAGGACAGGGAGAAGGAGTGGTTGGATGGGGCAGGGGTTCGGGGGGGGCAGTCAGGAATGAGAGGAGGGGTTGGATGGGGCGGTGGGGGTCCGGGGGCGGTCAGGGAGCAGGGGGTGGGGATGGGGCAGGTGTCACAGGGCAGGGCAGGATGTGGGGGGGCCGGGCCATGACCCACTCCCCTAACCGGCCCTCCATACAATTTATGAAACTCGATGCGGCCCTCAGGCCAAAAAGTTTGCCCGCCCCTGTGTTAGCATCTGCAGCTCCCCTTGGCCTCAGAGGAGCGGTAAGTGCACAGCTCATTGCCTCTGAAAATCAGGCCCTAGAAGACAAAATGACTTCTAATGAAAGGAACTTCTAAACAAACAGAAGGGAAGATAATCCATCCCAAAGTGGATCTAGATATCCTTCTCACCACATACCCCACCAGGGGAGGACAGATTGTATTTAATGTGCCTCTTCCTCTAAGTGAATGCTGGCAGTCTTCCAGAGGTTCTCTCCAATCCCACAATGGAAGTGTCCCTCCAGGCTACATCACAAATACACCTCTTGGCTGTCTCTTATTTTAAACTCAAATTTACCTAGATCTCATACAAAATCCGGTGTCATTATTTCATCCCTTTTATCACACCAGTCAGCTGTCTTGTTGAAGCAGATTTATTTATGGATCAAAAGTGTCAAGTATCTGGCAGAGCAGGCCTTTAAACTCCTGGAGGCAGAGAGTATGGGCCACATTTTTAAAGGTATTTAGGTGTGTAACACCACAGGCAGATATCTAGTGGGAGTTGCAAAAGTTGCCCAGGTGCCTAATTTGATAGGGATTAGACATCTAGGCCCAGATCCTCAAAGGTACTGGGGCTCCTAACTGTTGATTTAAATGATTTAATGAAAGCTAGGAGCCTCTGAGGATCTGGGCTATAGGCACTTTTGAAAATCCAAATAGGCACCTATCTGCATTTAGGTGCCTAAAGATGCCTTTAAAAAAAATCTGTCCCATAGTCTATTGTGTCTTGTACAACACAAGCATACTAGCATAATTATTATTTGTATTAATGTAATGCCTAAAAGGCAACAGAGGGTCCTGTGGCACCTTTAAGACTAACAGAAGTATTGGAGCATAAGCTTTCGTGGGTGAATGCCCACTTCATCAGACGCAAGTAATGGAAATTTCCAGAGGCAGGTATACATCAGTATGGAGATAACGAGGTTAGTTCAATCAGGGAGGGTGAGGTGCTCTGCTAGCAGTTGAGGTGTGAACACCAAGGGAGGAGAAACTGCTTCTGTAGTTGGATAGCCATTCACAGTCTTTGTTTAATCCTGATCTGATGGTGTCAAATCAATGCCTAGGCGCCATGCCTAGGAGCCCTAGCCATGGCCCAGGACAGCCTATACAAACACAGAACAAGACGACTGCCCTATAGAGCGCCGTATCTAAGTAATAAAGGTAGCAGTCATTTTATCCTCAGATACCCATCTAATCTGTATTTCAGTTTGCACACGGTTAGGCTAGGTAAGGTTAGAGTTTTTTTAAAACATAGTTGTACCAGCAACATATCATGGTGGTGAGTAACAAAAATGCCTATATTTGACAGAACTTACCATAGTTCAAACCAATTTGTAAAACTCTAAACATCTTTAGACCATCTCTTTAGTGAGATTTATATTAGATGTTAAAAATGCTCCATGCTAAATATAGTTTTCTAATCTGTTATTGGCTTTAGTAATTACTTCTGCAGTTTACAGCTTTGCAACAGTTGCAATGGGTATTGAAAAGAATGAGAAATTAATGAGATTAATACCTGTACTTCATTTTTCTCACTAATCACATGTATTATTTTTGTATAACTATTATATTAATCTACCAAAAAAAAAAAAAAAACCCAATCCCTTTACATTTTTTGAAAAACCTGAGACCATACATTTTTAACAAAGACCATTCCTTTAAGATTAGTGGCTAAATGAGATGCATCAAAGAAGGGGGCTGTAGCCCATGAAATCTTATGCTGAAATAAATTTGTTAATCTCCAAGGTGCCACAAGTACTCCTGTTCTTTTTGCGGATACAGACTAACACGGCTGCTACTTTAAAACAGCAACAGTATTTCTGCTGCCCCTGTTTTACCTCAGTGATAATCAGATTCCCTTGCAGTGATAAAGTACTCAGTCTTCTTCAACTCATGGTCTATATTATCCATTTGGGATTCCAATTACCATCTCAGACTAAAGGGACAAATGATATTGCACCATATTTGTACATTATTTAGACTGAACGTGCTAACTCACTACAATTAAATTACAGAAAATATTAATGTGAAGGCAATTGCTAATGTTTGCAGTTTAATTGGCCTGGGTTTAGTTGTCTAGGAATTTGTCAAGACAGAGAAAAAAATAATAGTGCCTGGAAATACAAGTTACATAGTATTAATTTGTTTAGAAGAAAAGTCTATTTATGGTCTTGATTTGGTGAATTCAAGATTTCTGACCTAAACAGCAAAGAGCATGAAAAGTGAGAGACCGATCTGCAAATTGCAGATTACGTCTTTGAAAGGAGAGTGGCTTCATTCAAAAACAGCTTTTGTACTTTTTTGTGCTTAAGGGTTTTGTTGGGTGTTTCGGTGGAGAATTTGAGAAATCAAGGTAATTACAAAAAAAAAAAAAAAAAATCCCTCCCTCATTTACACCGCCCCAGGTTGAGACCCGAGTAGAGAAATGGCTGCTCTTCACGCAGGGTTTTTGCAAGTGTAAATGACCAAATTAGTTACAGTGGTGCGACCCCGTACCGCAGATGCAGTTTAAATAGCATTAAGATTGGGGTAACTTCATCCGGAAATGTACCAAACGGAACGGGGATAAAGGCTGTTAACGTGCATCTACCTAGAGGGTTTGCAACAGAGTAGCCGGGCAGGGTGCGTAACATGGGGGCAAGTTTTCGCAGGGACCCAAGGGAGGCCAGTCCGGGGGCGGAGGGGGAGACACTCAGGGCGGTCTGGGGCCGGGGCCGGCTGCAACTCATTCACCCCGGGCCCGCGGCGGGGCGGTGGCTCCCGCTGCACCCGGTGGGGGAGGGGATGATGGCTGCCACCCCCGAGCTGGCTTGGGGCCCCCAGCGCTGCGAGCCCCATCGCGGCCCTGCAGGCGCCAGGAGAATCCCCGCAGCGGGGCCGCGCTGCCCGGGGCGGGGGTTACCTGGGGGTCCGGTGAGGAAAACATGCTTGGCCATGGCGAGGGGCCGGGGGCGCCCTGCAGCGATCCCGCCCCCCGCGCTCCAAGGGCGGCCGGAGCCTGTCACAAGGGCCCGGGCTGCCGCTGCTCCTCCTCCGGCAGGCCCCGCTCACCACCCAGCTGCCTGCAAAGCGGTGGCGGCCGCCCCCTTTCCGGAGCGGGGCTGGCTTCTGGCTTCTGGCGTGTCTCGCTCAGCCGCGCTCTGGCTGCCTAGGAGCGGGTCTCTTGTAGGGATTTGTCAAGGCTGGTTATTAACGTGGCCCCCGCCGGGCAGGGGCCTTTCCAGACTCAAAGGCGAAGTTTAGCGCACACCTGCTCTTTCTCTCATGGGCGGGGCTGAGGGAAAAGCGTGTGTGGAGCGGGAGCCTGGCACTGAGGGGCACCCCCGTGACTGAGGAGTTTCCCTCGGGACGCTGTAGGCAACGTTGGGTCATGCCCTAGAGCTAGGCTGAGAGTCTTTTAAATGAGAAAAAACAACGAGGGGGCCTTGTGGCACCTAAGAGACTAACAGATTTATTTGGGCATAAGCGTTCCTGGGCTAGAACCCACTTCATCAGATGCATGCAGTGGAAAATACAGGCGCAGGTATAAATACATGAAAGGCTGTGGGTTGCTTTACCAAGTGTGAGGTCAGTCTAACCAGATAAATCAATTAACAGCAGGATACCAAGGGAGGAAAAACAACTTTTGAAGTGGTAAGAGAGTGGCCCATTTCAGACAGTTGACAAGAAGATGTGAGTAACAATAGGGGGAAATTAGTATTGGGGAAATTAGGTTTAGATTTTGTAATGACCCAACCACTTCCAGTCTTTATTCAGGCCTAATCTGATGGTGTCCAATTTGCAAATTAATTCCAGTTCCGCAGCTTCAGGTTGGAGTCTGTTTCTGAAGTTTTTTTGTTGAAGAATTGCCAGTTTTAGGTCTGTTATTGAGTGACCAGAGAGACTGAAATATTCTCCTACTGGTTTTTGAATGTTATGATTCCTGTCCTCAGATTTGTGACCATTTATTCTTTTGCGTAGAGACGGCCTGGTTTGGCCGATGTACATGGCAGAGGGGCATTGCTGACACACAAGTTATTTTTCCTCCCTTGGTATCCTGCTGTTAATCGATTAGCTCGTTAGACTGACCTCACACTTGGTAAAGCAACCCCCATCCTTTCATGTATTTATACCTGCTCGTGTATTTTTCACTTCATGCATCCGATGAAGTGGGTTCTAGCCCACGAAAGCTTATGCCCACATAAATTTGTTAGTCTCTAAGGTGCCACAAGGACTCCTCGTTTTTGCTGATACAGACTAACAGGGCTACCACTTTTAAACTAGACTTTGCTTGCTAGACTCTGTAAAGGACTGGGGAATGCCTGCTGTGTTTTTACCAACACCTCATGGTCAATAGGCTGTTGCCAACTCTCATGCTCTGTCCTGTTTTTTCTTAGAGCCCCAGCTGAAGGAATCCTATAGTTACATGAGATTCTCGGCCTTCGTTAAACAAGAACAAGTGAATTTTTTGAGCCTTTTTGGCTGTTGAGAAAACTGTGTAATCGCCCCTACTGTGATTTTCGCTTAGCTGCCTATTGCCATCTTTAGTCTCAAAAACCACTTTTGCTTGTCCGAATACCTGTGATCTCAGGAGTTGGTCAAGCTGACAATCCCCACTTTTAAATGAGAAGGGACTAGTGACTGGGGTTCTTACAAAGAAGTCATTAACTTTGTAATATGCTCACCCATTGCCCTAACAGGCTCTGAATTTGGTGGCTTTGAAAGCAACTGCAAGGTTAATCTATTTCCCTAGGTTTTTTTGAGAACAGTGTGGGAAGAACATTGTCTGGGTTGGGATGGAATGGGAGGGGAGAAATCAAGGTGTTAGTGGTGAGTCAGGAGGGTTTTATTGTGGTCAGCATGATCTATTGATTTTCTGAATGTATAGTGGTGACTCCATTCACAAGCAGGTGCTTGTCATACATTAAAATAAAATATTCTAGCATGCAGCAAACTAATCATTTAAAGAACAACAAAGCTGTTAAATGACTTAAGGTCATTTCATTTAAGTGACTGCTTTTTGGAGCAGCTAGTCCTGGAACCACAAAAGGAGAGACAATTCTTTATTTAGTCCTAAGTGGAGCACAGGATCTAGTCCAAGAGGTGAATATAGCTGGACCGCTTGATAATAGTGACTATAATTAAATTTAACATCCCAGTGGCAGGGACAACATCACAGCAGCCCTACACTGTAGCACTTAATTTCAGAAAGGGAGACTACACAAAAATGAGGAAGTTAGTTAAACAGAAGTTAAAAGGTACAGTGCTCTAAGTGAAATCCCTGCAAGTTGCATGGAAACTTTTTAAAAACACCATAATAGAGGTTCAACTAAAATGTATACCCCAATTTAAAAAACGGAGAACCAAAAAAGTGCCACCGGGGCTAAACAAAGTAAAAGAAGCAGTGAGAAACAAAAAGGCATTCTTTTAAAAAGTGGAAGTTAAATCCTAGTGAGGAAAATAGAAAGGAGCATAAACTCTGGCAAGTGAAGTGTAAAAATATACTTTGGAAGGCAAATGAAAAATGTGAAGAACAGCTAGCCAAGGACTCAAAAAGTAACAGCAAAAAATGTGTTAAGTACATCAGAAGCAGGAAGCCTGCTAAACAACCAGTGAGGCCACTGGATGATCGAGATGTTAAAGGAGCACTCAAGGAATATAAGGCCATTGCGGAGAAACTAAAAGAATTCTTTGCATTGGTCTTCACGGCTGAGGATGTGAGGGAGATTCCCAAACCTGAGCCATTCTTTTTAGGTGATGAATCTGAGGAACTGTCCCAGATTGAGGTGGCATTAGAACAGATTGATAAACTAAACAGTAATAAGTCACCAGGACCAGATATTGTTCACCCAAGAGTTCTGAAGGAACTCAAATGTTAAATTGCAGAACTACTAACTTTAGTTTCAGAGTAGCAGCCGTGTTAGTCTGTATCCGCAAAAAGAACAGGAGTACTTGTGGCACCTTAGAGACTAACAAATTTATTAGAGCATAAGCTTTCGTGGACTACAGCCCGAAGAAGTGGGCTCTAATAACTTTAGTTTGTAACCTATTATTTAAATCAGCTTCTGTACCAAATGACTGGAGACTAGCTAATGTGATGCCAATTCTTAAAAAGGGCTCCAGAGGTGATCCTGGCAATTACAGGCTGGTAAACCTGACTTCAGTACCGGGCAAACTGGTTGAAACTATAGTAAAGAAAAAAAATGTCAGACACATAGATGAGCGTAATTTGTTGGGGAAAAGTCAACATGGTTTTTGTAAAGGGAAATCATGCTTCACCAATCTACTAGAATTCTTTGAGGAGATCAACAAGCATATGGACAAGGGGGAATCCAGTGGATATAGCATACTTAGATTTTCAGAAAGCCTTTGTCAAGGTACCTCACCAAAGGCTCTTAAGCAAAGTAAGCTGTCATGGGTTAAGAGGGAAGGTCCTCTCATGGATTGGTAACTAGTTAAAAGATAGGAAGTAAAGGATAGGAATAAATGGTCAGTTTTCAGAATGGAGACAGGAAAATAGTGGTGCTCCTCAGGGGTCTGTACTGGGACCAGTCCTATTCAACATATTCATAAATGATCTGGAAAAGGGGGTAAACAGTGAGGTGGCAAAATTTGCAGATGATACAAAACTACTCAAGATAGTTATGTCCCAAGTAGACTGCGAATTGCTAAAAAAGGATCTCTCAAAACTGGATGACTGGGCAACAAAATGACAGATGAAATTCAATGTTGATAAATGCTAAGTAACGCACATTGGAAAACATAATCCCAACTATACATATAAAATGATGGGATCTAAATTGGCTGTTACCACTCAAGAAAGAGATCTTGGAGTCATTGTGGATAGTTCTCTGAAAACAATCACTCAGTGTGCAGCAGCAGTCAAAAAAGTGAACAGAATGTTGGGAATCATTAAGAAAGGGATAGATAAAACAGAAAATATCATATTGCCTCTATATAAATCTATGGTAGGCCCACATCTTGAATACTGCATGAAGATGTGGTCGCCATATCTCAAAAAAAGTATATTGGAATTGGAAAAGGTTCAATAAAGGGCAACAAAAATGATTAGGGGTATGGAACGGCTGCCATATAAGGAGAGATTAATAAGACTGGGACTTTTCAGCTTGGAAAAGAGACGACTAAGTTGGGATATGATAGAGGTCTATAAAATCATGACTGGTGTGGAGAAAGTAAATAAGGAAGTGTTATTTACACCTTCTCATAACACAAGAACTAGGGGTCACCAAATAAAATTAATAGGCAGCAAGTTTAAAACAAACAAAAGGAAGTATTTCTTCATACAACACATAGTCAACCTGTGGAACTCTTTGGCAGAGGATACTGTGAAGGCCAAGACTATAACAGGTTCAAAAAACAACTAGATAAGTTCATGGAGGATAAGTCCATCAATGGCTGTTAGCCATTGGGCAGGGATGGTGTCCCTAGCCTCTGTTTGCCAGAAGCTCGGAATGGGGATTGATCACTTGATTACCTGTTCTGTTCATTCCCTCTGGGGCACCTGGCATTGGTCACTGTTGGAAGACAGGATACTGGGCTAGGTGGACCTTTGGTCTGACCCAGTATGGCCGTTCTTATGTTCTCTTTGAGAAAGTCCACTTGCTGAGTTACAAAGATAACCTTCTGTTACAGATAACAAAATTAGGGTTATACAATAGGCTCTTGGAAAGCTGAGCTAATTGGGTCACAAAAGATAATGAATTTAGCAAGCTTAACAAAGACTCTGATGGACGTATACCCACCTCCCAAAACACCACATGTGCTTGGCCTCATTATTTGTTTGTGCTGAAGAGATGAAAATTTGTAATAGAACAAAGGGATGCGGATGCCAGTCAAGAGTGAAGTGTATGGGCAAAACTCTGCGGAAGTCTGCACAGTACTTGCTGGCACTATGCCTGGCTATAGTGTTATTAGTTCCTCCCTTTCAGAAGCACCAAAAGAATACCTAAAACACTTACCTAGAAAAAGGCTGACACATCCTCTTTAGTGCTTCCTTTCAGTAGAAATGCTCTCTTTCAGTTCACTTCCTTTATCACACCTTTGTTTTAATGTGTGATTGTTCTCCACAATTTAAGGGTTATTCATCATTTTCACAAAAGTACTGAGAGTATTCATTTTTAGCTTCAAGAACCATAGATCAGCAAGAGAAAAGTACATGGTGGCGGACAGGTATTTCCATTATTTAAAAAAATATTTTAGATATGTACATTACACATGGTCACCTTTGGATGGTTTTGTACTATTGCTAGGATGAAGAACAGCCTCTTTTCTAGTTACTCTTTCTACCTCTTTAAGCATACACTATTTCTTTAGAGGGCAGTTAGGAATGGGGTCTGTAGAATGCTGGGTCATCTAAAAATGTGATAGAAACAAGAAGTTATTTCAGTGTATGATAATAGTGCTCTGCACTTTTATGGCTCCTTCATTCTGAGGAACTCCAAGTTCTTTCCAGACACTACTAAAGTACGGGTCAACACTAATGTGAGGTAGGTAAATTATTATTCCCACTTTACAGATGTGGAAACCGAAGGAAAGAGAGAGAGAGAGAGAGAGAGAGAGATTAATTGACTGGCACGAGGTCTCACAAAGAAGTCAGGAGCAGAGGAGAACAAAACCTAATAATGTTAACTGTTCTCTCCACCAGGCCACACACTCATGTATGTCTACATGGCAAAAGAAAAAACCCTGCTGCAGAGAGTCTCTGAGCCTGGGTCAACTGCCTCAGGCTTGTGCTGAATTCCTTGCTGGGATTCAGAGCCTGGGCTCCAGCCTAAGTGGGAATGTCTACATTGCTATTTTTAGCCACATAGCATAAGCCTGACTTAGTTAATCGAAGCTTTGAGACTTGCTGCCATGGGTTTTTATTTGTTCTTGTTTTTTGCAGTATAGATGTATCCTCAGTTTAATTACTTATTCTTAAAATCACCTACAAATTCCCTTCCTCGTATCGTCCTGTTAGTGTCACAACAGGCAGCGAGTAATATTGCTCAAATACGAAGGCTTTGTCTACACTGCCAATTGAACGACAAAACTTTTGTCATTCACAGGTGCTTAAAAAAGCCCTCCCAAAAGATAAAAGTTTTTCCACGGCAAGTGACAATGTAAATAGTTCGTTGTTGGCAGGAGCGCTCTCCTGTCGACAACGCGAACCCCACTTGTAGGGGGTGGAAGTATTTTGTTGGCAAAAGTGCCGACAAACAGCGTTTACACTGCCCGACTTTTAGCAACATGGCGGGATAGCTCAATGGTTTGAGCATTGGCCTGCTAAACCAAGGGTTGTGAGTTCAGTCCTTGAGGGGGCCATTTAGTGATGTGGGGCAAAATCAGTACTTGGTCCTGCTAGTGAAGGCAGAGGGCTGGACTTGATGACCTTTCAGGGTCCCTTCCAGCTCTATGAGATAGATAGGCCATGTCGACATGGCTGTGTAGTCCTCTAAATACAGCATTGGTGAGACCAATAGTGGAATACTGCATCCAATTCTGATACCAACACTGCAAAAAGGATGTTGGAAAAAATGAAGAGGGTGCAGAAATGAGCCACAAAAGTTATTTGGAGGTTAGGGAAAATGCCTAATAGTCAGAGACTTAAAGCTCAAACTGTTTAATTTATTAAATGGGGAGTGAGAGGTGACTTTATGGTGTCTAAGTACCTTCCTGGGTAGAAAATACTGGGTTATAAAGGGGTCCTTAATCTGGTGGAGAAAGGCATAACAAGAACCAATGGCTGGAAGTGGAATTCAGACATGCAAATTAGAAATAAGGTACAATTTTTTAAGTATTAGGGTGATTAAGTACTAGAACAAAGTGCCAAGGAAAATGGTGGCTTCTTAGTCTCTTGCTATCTTCAGATCAAGACCGGATGCCTTTCAGTGGAATAGGCCAAATTCCCAGAAAAGTTGATACTAATGAAACAGACTTCCTGGGAAAAAGTTAGCAAACATGTTTTCTTTCATAATTTGAATGTGCTAAATCTGAAAACATTTACCAAGCTGAATTTTAAGGTTAAAAAAACAAGCAAATAAAAACTACCATCTGTAACTTAAAAGTAAAATAGAAAGTATGGGAGAGGTACTAAATATGGAATATGTTCCTAATTTGGAATACTGTGCTAACAGAAAATTCAGGGAGCAGTCTCTGGTGATGATCATACTCTCTGCTTCCTCTGGTCATGTAATGAGATCCACTTGAATTTTGTTGGTTTTGCAGTTTGGTCAACACTTAAGATTAAGTAAGCTACTTTTCAGGTATTTTTGATATGTGAAGGAGCTATTTGCATTGCTATGCATCACACAAAGTATCATGCACAACACAGTATGATCTAGTTTATTTCTGTAAATTCTCCGCTTTCAAAAAGAGAAATTATTAGTTCTAACCACTAACCTAACCTAAAGCCGACTTTTGCTTACAGTGTGAGTTAGGTATCCAAATCAATACTTCTGTCATGGCATAAACTACATACTGGTAAATATTTGTATTATTTATTCATTATTTATGTGGTAATTTATTTAATATTTGATAAATATTAATAGACAAAACAAGGAGGCAGTCTTGAACCAGAAGCATCCCTCAACAGTTTCTTATGAGCAATGTATTTGCCAACAAGTGAAAAAGAACACTGTTGTTGAACAGATCAACCAATGCAAGACAAACTCAAGGATTTTCAAAATAGGGATGCAATTGATAGAACTCTAACAGGTCTTCCGTCTGAATGCACGCAATCATTACTTTGGCACAAAGACTGTTGTGCAATGTATACAGATAAAGGAAAAGTTAGTAGGCTTTGTAAATCCACTGAAGCTACTTCACCAACCAGTAAGGGTGAACTGCAACCCAATCTTATGTTACAATCACTAAAACCTCAACAGATCTTCAGAGCATAAGAACAGCCATATTGGATCAAACCAATGGTCCATCTAGCCCCCTATCTTGTCTTCTGGCAACAGCCAATGCCAGATGCTTCAGAGGGAATAAAAGAACAGGGCCATTATCAGGTGATTCATCCACTGTAGTCGAGTCCCAACATCTGGCCGTCTGTGGTTTAGTCATCTTGGCTAATAGTCATTGATGGATGTATCCTCCATGAATTTATCTAGTTCTTTTTTGAACCCAGTTATACTCTTGGCCTTCACAACATCCCCCCTGGCAACAAGTTCCTCAGGTTGACTGTGTGCTGTGTGAAGTAATATTTTTGTTTTTAAACCTGCTGCCTATTAATGTCATTGCGTGAGCCCTGGTTCTTGTGTTATGGGAAGAGATAAATAACACTCCCTTATTCACTTTTTCCATACCACTTGTGATTTTATAGACCTCTATCATCTCTCCCCTTAGTCTCTTTTCTAAGCTGACCAGTACCAGTCTTTTTAATATCTCATTGTACGGAAGTTGTTCCATACCTCTCATTATTTTTGTTGCTCTTCTTTGTACCTTTTCCATTTCTAATATCGTTTTTTATATTTGGTGACCAGAACTGCAGCAGCATGCCAGGTGTGGGCGTACCATGGATTTATATAGTTGCATTATGATATTTACTGTCTTATCTATCCCTTTCCTAATGGTTCCTAAAAAGAGCCCCCCAGCGAAATGGAGTCTTTGCATTTTCTGCCAGGATGGAAGTTACAGAACAAAGTTTTTGTCTGGAACAACATTCAAAATGAACAAATACTTGAGGCAGCAGAGTATAAACACAAGCTCAGTGTATATATAGCTGGGGTAGTGACCATATAGCCTCAAAAAGAAACACACCATAATTACTATAAGCATTTCCTGAGAAAAGTAACAAAAGCTAAGTATGAAACTACTCACTGTGCTACTGACTTAGCAATGGCCTAGCTTAGTAATGAGTTAAAACATTGTGCAGAAAAAGGCCATCTTTTGGCACTTTCACAAGTATGGATTCACTACTGTTTTCTCTCAAATGAAGCTGGTGGAGAGGTCCTATATTCATTTATAAGCTGTATGGCAACCTTCAAAGAAAAACTTAATCTACCTCTTGATGGTACTTACTAGTCAACTGTCTTACATGATCAACCTGCTTCAGAGAGCAAACATTATTAGTGCCTGTCAAATTCCATTACATCCCTTTCTGTAAATTGGTAGACAATGCAGGAAAAGAAAATTTATCACCCATTCCAGGTAACAAGACTGAGCTGGAAGATGAATTTCTCTCAATGCTATGTACAGCACTGAAATTACACTTAGATATATTTGTTCCTCCTGGATACCCTAGGCTTAATGTGAGTGAGGAAGAGGCACTAACACTGCTTGTCACACATGCATGCATGTTTTTTGCAACTCCTCGAGGGGCTAGTCTATTCTTGACGTAGGGGAAGTTAAAGAAGGTGGTGTGGAGGAGGATGAGGACAGAAGATAATGTTGCAGAAGCATATGAAGGTGAGAAATAGGAATCATGCAAGTATTGCATAAGATTTAATATACAATGTAAGTGGAGGTAAGAAGTGGACACCCAAACACGTTGGTCTTGGAAGCACACTTCACCAGGACACAAATCAAACCATTGTCCACATGTTTCACAATGTTGGGCACTTTATCTGCTACAAGGAGGTACTTTGAGTTGACGCAGCACTGCCCAAATTGCAGCCCAAAATTGTTGAAAATTATTCAGTTGTGGACTTGATGACCAAATGACTTGCAATGAATCTACACCAACATGAAAGCAGCCTGATCCTGTTGATGAAAATAAAGTGTTAATGACACTTAAAAAATTCAAATTATTAAGTAGTGAGCCAGCTTCCAACACGCTCCAAAACATTTGGCTATAGAAATGACTCAGAAAACTCTGCTGAATGCAGAAATCTTTGGGCAAGAGCGATTGAATATCTTTGTTCAGGAATGACTCATGATGACAAAGGAGGGAAGTGGCCATACTGAATTCCATGACCCACTGAAAAAGACAAGGGCTCTGACATTTCTCACTCTATACATTTGGGAGAGAAAAGAAAAAGCAAAGACAAGGTAGTCATAATAAAGGCTGATCATGTCATACTACTGCGCATCACTACTGCCTATAATGCAGAAAAGACAGTGGAGCTGTGCAGCATATTGCACCATGAGTAAGGCTGCAAGTTTGTCATGGAGGTTGTGGAAGTCACAGATTCTGTGACTTTCCATGACCTCTGACATTCTGCAGCTGCCAGTGTGGCTGACCCCAGGGCTACCGGAGCAACTGGCTGTGGGGCCAACTGCTCAGGCGGCCCTGGGGCTAGTCACATTGGCCGCTTCTGGAGCCGCTCCCTCAGCCAGCTGCTGGAGTGGCCCCGGGGGCAGGTGCACCAACCCCTGCTTGGTGGCCCCTGGCAGCTGGCCCTGGGGACTGCCTGAGCAGTGGTCGTGGGGGCAGCCACACCAGCCACTGCTTGGTGACCCCAGGCAGTGGTGCCCTGGGGCCTGCCCAGTGTAGTGGCACTCTGGGGCAACTAAGATATGTCAGGGGTGTTTATAGTAAAGATCATGGACCGGTCACTGGCCATGAATTTTTCTTTATTTCCCATGACCTATCCATGACTTTCACTAAAAATACCTGTGACTAAATCTTAGCCTTAGTCAAGAGCTAATGCCAATTCCACTTGCTCTTGCTGAGATAAATGGGCATCTTAGAGTTGTTAAAATGTCTGTCATAGCAGACTTATTTCCTGGAGACATCCCTTAGCCCCCTGAGATTACACTTGATAGTACTTCCTTTCTGGGGATCAAAGTATGGGTACCGGCACTAGGGAAACCTCTTCCATGTATAACCTTTGGTGACTTTGCAACATTTTTAGTGAGTCAGTTCCTAATTCTGGACAGCTCTTTAGCAGGTTTGATGTAACCTTTGACATACAGACGGGATTCTATTAAAGAAATGATCCGACAGACACTCTCCAAAGTTTCCAAGCTAATTTGGAAAATCATTGATGATAGATCTGTTTCTCTTGCCAACAGCTGGCCAGACCTCTTGGTCCATTCCAAAAATAAGGCTGATCTGGCTTTCTTCTTCTTGAACTCCTAGCCAATGCTCCACAACACATATCCAGAGGGTTCATAGAAGACAGCACGGTTAAATCATCAAACCCAACTCTGGGCACAAGTCAGTTGCAAGCTGACCATGAAGATGTCAACACCAGGACTGTACTGCCCTGCATGCACACAGATACTGACTGTGTTGTTGAGTCAGCACAAGACACTGATGTTGTTCTTCTGTTAGTGGCATACTATAAAATATCTTGTAGTAAGTTGTGGATGAAGGCTAGATCAAAAAACCCAAATACATTCCTGTGTATGCTAGTCAAGAGAAGCTTCTGCCTGTAATTCCTCAAGCAGACATAGAACCAATACTTTACTTCTATACATTGACCGGCTGTGATACTGTTTCCCATAGTGCTGGGCAAAGCAAGAAAACTGCTTGGACAATATTCATGGAGAAACATGGACTTCTGAATGAAAAAATGAAAAAAATTATTTCAGTAGAAAACTTCATCTGAATCATGTACAATTTACCTGATGAGGAAAGCTGCGACCAGGCACCAATGATGCTGTTCTCCAAATGCCAATCACCAGAGGCACTGCCCCCCACAAGTGGTGCATTGTGCTATCACATCCAAAGAACTCGCTTTCAAGCCAGGGTGTTGAGGCAGGCAAACTGCAACAACCCAACGGTACCCTCACCAGAGAATGTGGGTTGGAGCAAATACAATGGAGAACTGGTACCCAAGTAATGTCACTGGAGCCAGTCACCAATAGCTGTACAGAAATTGTTACTCATGGATGTGTCAAAGGGTGTGTATCACAATGCTGTAGCTGCAGAAATGCCACACTGGCAGGCACTGGGACCTGTACATGCAAGGAATGTGTTGGGACATGTAGGAACTGTTAAATTATGCTTGTCTAAACAATGTGCAGGATATAGAGTAACTGTATTGGAATTAAAACCATAGAAATGTACTATTTTTTCAAATTATACTTACATTTTGAACTCTACGTTAGAAGGCTAAATATTCAAAATTCAACTTGGGAAACACTTTTTTTCAGATAACTTATTTGCTTACTTTGCCCCCCAAATATCTCCTCCCTCTTATTTTGTAGAAAATGGACCCAGTCTCTAGTCAAACTCAAGTTGCTGGGCTCAACACAGGAGTAACTGGTTGAAATTCTATAGCCTATGGTAGCGAGGAGGTCAAACTAGATCTACTGGCCCCATCTGGCCTTAATCTGTGGATCTAAGAATTTTCCTTTTCCCCAGCAATGTATTTGGCCCCTATACATTTCTTCCAGTTCACCAGACCAATTTGAAACTGCAGTGTTTCCATCTGGGCAGATTTAGGGAGTAAGGGGCTTCAGGTGCCTTCTTCAACCTTGCCTTATGCAAAGACTTAAAGACACTAATAACATGGTGTCACAGGGCACATCACTCACCACTGGTCTGGCACCTTCTCCTGGTCACTCTGGGTAGGGTGACCAGACAGCAAATGTGAAAAATCGGGACAGGGAGTGGGGGGTAATAGGAACCTATATAAGAAAAAGACCCCAAAATCAGGACTGTCCCTATAAAATCGGGACAACTGGTCACCCTACTCTGGGGATTAGCTTGAGGCCAACACTCTCTGTCTGTGGTTTGCCCACCATCACACCTCTCTGTTGTTCACCTGCAGTCCCTCTTGTAGCCTCAGGAACCGCAGCATCCTCTTCATGACTCAACCCACTGACTGCATCACCATCTGTGTTTACCCCTTCCAGTGGGCAGGAGGGGGGAGTTAGTATTGCAATCAAAATCCTGTCACTTTCCCTGTGGCAAGGGGGAGATCCAGGCCCACCCACTACTCCAGGTCCCAACCCAGGGACCCTATAGATAGCAGCCTCTTGCTGTGACTCCTAACATCTCACTATGCTGTCTCCCTGGTCCACTTCCCCATGGCCCCAGACCCTTCTTCACCCTTGTCTCAGGGCATGCAACTACTTAGTCCCAGCAGCCAGCCAGGAACTCCCTCTTGCTCCCCCCAGTCCCTGCCAGCAGTTATTCTGTCCACAGTGCTACAAATCTCTTTGCCTGTTAGAGATGCTGTCTTCACTCCTTGAGCTCACAGCAGCAACTTACTCATTCTGACCCTGCATCTCCTTTTATGTGAGCCCGCTGGGCCCGGATTGGTTGCTCCCTGCAACTCCTCCCTGATTGGCTGTGCCTCACTCAGCCTCTCTGGGCCACTCGGAGGACTCACTCCACTGCTCCCTGCTGAGGTTAACCCTTTGTAATCTAGCGTGGGGGCAGACATCCCATCACACATGGGTAGAACATGAAATGAAATTCAGCTTGGAAAAATGCAAGCAAATAGATCCAGGGGGAAATTAATCCAAAACATAAATACTTCAGTAGGGGAGAGAAACTTGTAAAATTCTATGGCCTGTGCTATACAGGAGGTCAGACTCGATAATCAGAATGGTTCCTTCAGGACTTGGAACCTATGAATAAAGCATTAACACTGAAAAAAATGTAGTCAGGGACAGCAAATTAGATTAGACATGAACTTGCAAGAAGTTATGCTAACAAATCACTGGTGCCATTTTGGGCTGCATGCACAGAGGTATCACATCACAAAATAAGGAGGTAATAGTACCTTTTTATTCTGATGGTGCAACAGCCCCTGGAATGCACTTTCATTTGTGAGCACCTCATTGTAATGTCATACTGGAGGGAGCTCAGAGAAAAGCGATGCAAGTGTTCAGAGGCAGGGTGGTTTTCAATTAAATACTACCATAGCATATTATGCATTTTATAGCACCCAATAGAGTGCTTGATGTCCCATAGTAGAATGGGAATATAATATATGACCTGAAGATCTTGCATTTAAGGCCTCAATCTTATAAGCACATGCTTTACTCATGAATAGCATCATCTACTACTGTGAGTAAAGTTTGCAGGACTGGGGCCTAATTTCAGACAATGAAGGAAAAAATGGAGCAGCAGAACAATAGGATGGGGTGTTGAAGGTGGGATGTTACAGAAATAAAATTATACAGTTTCTCAGCAATGATGGAGCAGGATTTCTTTTCACTAGCTGTAAAAATAGTTGCCTTTGACTCCCTTGTGAATCATTTGGAGTAATTGTAACTTATTTAAAAGTTAAGGGTAAGATTTTTTTTAAATGCCTAAGATTTAAGAGCATAAGTCTCATTGGAAGTTATGGGTTAAGAAAAATGAAAGGGAGGCACAATTGTCCATGGATATCTGAAAGGTATAAATACCAAGGAGGGGAATCTATTATATCTACTATTTGCCTAAATAATTGAACTGAGAGTAATGGTATAAAGTCAATTAAACTGAGTTTAAGCATTTAAGCGTAATATTTTGTAAATGCTTCCTGGCTAGAAGAAGCATCTTTCGAGGGAAGTGGCGAAAGCTCTGTTTAGGGTAGTTAAAACTAGACTGGACAACACTCTAGTAAATGTATAACGGGATAACACCATGTTGGTAGAGAGATGGATTTAGATGCTCTAACAGGTCTCTTCCACTTCTACCTTCTGTGAGTAGAGGGGATAAATGATCAATTACACTAGTGTAAATCTGAAGTAATTCCAGTGAAGTGAATGGAATCAATTGTCCCATGCTACAATCAGAGTGTATATTTATTCCTAAGCATGTAGTGCAGACCGCTGTGAATTCATGAGACTTTCCAAATGACTCCTAAAGCTCTTTTTCACCAGCTTCCAAATCACTGAAATGGCTACAGTCATTTTAAACCGAAGCTGAACTTAGAGTTTATCCTGGGAGGTTTTCAGGCAAGGGGAAATCTACATTTAATACAGAATATTGATAGTACATTGAAAAGCTTGGATGAATTTCTAGAGCATTAGGTTGAATGGGAGAAACTAATTAATAGCAAGTTTCCAGACCAGTGGCTAAGAAACAAGGTCATTTATCCAAGTGATGTTCCCTGGGGTAGGAGCTGAAAGGAGAGTGAGAGCAATCTTCTATCTTTGACCTGCTCTCTCCATTTGGGTCAGTAGCTTACACTGGTGGAAGCCTGCTAGAAGGAATGCTTACCACAGCGCTATAGTCCTAGTTTTACTAGTGGGGTACCAGTATTTACAATAACTAGAGTCACTTTTTGGTTCTTTTGGGAGAGGTTGTTGAAGTCCTTTCCTATCCATTAATCTGATCTGAATTTTTTTAGTACATGCCAGACTGAAATGAAAAACTTTCTTGTGCAGCAGTGGTTGAGTCAGGCCAGAAAGGTATACTTTGTTATCTTAATATTGGAGATCTTTCAGTATCTTTGTTTTTGTTCTCACTGTTGCTCTCAAATGCTGTACATTGCTGTTCCTCACCATGTATCTTATAAAATCAGCTTTATTATCATTTAGCTAATGTGACAAGATTCTGTACAGAGAATAGTGTTATTCATTAATATCTGATAGAGGACATTGAGTCTCCAGTGCACATCCTATATCATCTTGTCTTTTCAGATAGATTAGCCAACTTGTCCACTGGGTAGTCCAGGATGCATCTACAAAGGCAGATTCTGCTTATGGAATAGGTTGGAAGTAGTGGGGAAAAAATGCTCCAACCGCTCTAACCATGTGTTATTTCACACAGTACACCTCTACCCTGATATAACGCAACCCGATATAACACGAATTCGGATATAATGTGGTAAAGCAGCGCTCCGGCGGGGCAGGGCTGCGCACTCCGGCGGATCAAAGCAAGTTCGATATAACACGGTTTCACCCATAACGCGGTAAGATGTTTTGGCTCCAGAGGACAGCGTTCTATCGGGGTAGAGGTGTATTTGTGAGAGCAAGGGGGAAAGCCTTAGTGATGGATGGGATGCTGAGGTGCAGCGATTAGCTCAGTGGTTCAAGCAGACAGCCTGGCATCCCGTAGAGAACAAACACCCATGAGATGCCTACTGTTCAGCTTTTGAGTTATGTCTCTGAACATGTTAGCCTGGGGGTGGGGGAGAGTGTTGGCATGTAGACACTGCAAGCACTGCATGCTATTGAAAGGATTAAGTGCAATGATGACTCAATGGCTCTACTGTAAAGCTATTTTTATGAAACTACATTTAAAAACCAATAACGCTTTAATGAAGCCAATAGAAAAACAATATCTTTGTATTTGGAAACACATTTAACAAACCAATTTTCTTTGCTAACCAATTAAACACAAACCTTTAATTACTCCAACAGTGCAAACAAAACTCAAAGTCCAATAATAAGAACACTTCAAATACAACAGTTTTTTTGCGGGGGGGGGGGAGAAGGGGAGTGAAACGTGAATAGATGCTTTGCCTTTGGCTCTTCTTGGTTCTGGGGTTGTGTGCCTTGGCTCAAAATTTTCAGGGGCATTGCAGGCTGGACACTCATGTGCAAGTATTCTCAGTTCCCAGAAGTTGGATCGGAAAGATGAATGGGCGCTGCGTCAAGCACTCTTGTGGGAATGCAGTGGTTAGGTGTTGCTGCTGGTTCTAATTACCAGCGTTGTCCAGAGGCTGAAGGAATTGGCTGGGTCCCAAATTATGGAACTGCAGGACCTGCTGGCCTAGCAGGAGCATGTTTTGGAGGAGGATTTCTGGCTCAGGATAGCATCCATGAGTTGCCTCTGCACCTGTCTCCTTCCATGCTCTCTTTCACCATGGTGACATGCTGTCTTTGGCCACAGCCACTGTGATGCTGTCCTTGGCCACTGCCAGAATCTCCTGGGAGAGCTGCATTTCTCCCTCTGGGTCCTTGTGTATAGCCTCACCCTTTCAGCCAGCCTGGTTTTCCTCTGACTCTGTCATGGGTTGTGTGAACATCTTGTCCTGAGTCTTTCTTTTGCTCCCCCTTAAGTTGGCCAGCCTGTCAGCACTATATGGAGGCCCTGAAAAAAGTAGCTTATTGTTCATATTCCAGACAAGTTACAATAGCTGTTTTTCGTTAGCATGTATAGGTATTCTTTTCTCCTTGAGACTTTCCCCATTCTTGAGGGAACCTCAGCGATGGTGAGTTATCTGCATATACAGAGGGTGCAGGGTACACTTGGATTTCAGTCTACCATACCTGCTTCCTTGCTGTTAGGGGTGGGGTGGTTGGAGCTACGTTCCAGGTTTCTTTTTGCAGTTTTGTTTGAGCATTGGAGGCGCTACTACATCATCGAAGCAAACCCAGTCCACTTTGCAAGCGGACTCCAGAATTCCTGATGAATGAGGAATTAGTGTGCAGTGTAGTGGGTTGTATTGTGCATACACAAGCATTTTCAAAGTGGATTAACTTGAGTTTTCACCCAGTTTAAAACCCCCATGCTGACAAGCTCTCAGTAACATCTCTTGGAGCAGGCTCTATTAACATGCAAATGAACAGCTCACATGAGTAGCTAGCTCATTAGCACAATGCGAAACATAATTCCTCTGGGGAAGGCAAAGCCTTGTATATTTGTGCAATGAAGGCACAGCTCTTGGTATATAGGATGCTGAAACTCAAAAGTATAGATGTCAAACTGCTTTAAACATGAGAGTCGCTGGTTATTTAATTGGTCCCAGTTGGGATGGGTCAGGTTCATCCCCCAACATTGCAGAGAGTGCGATCTGGGCAGTTGAGGTGACCAGGCCAGAGGAGAGAAATCATCTCCTTTGGACAACATGGCTGCAGAAACCCAGTTTTAGTTTCAATTGATGTAATAAAAACTGCACAGTCCATAATCAATTTGGGTTTGAAACAAGTCCCAGCTATTGCTTGGGAGACCAAGATAACTTCCTTCTTCCTTTTTCCCAGTCCCCTTTCCCCAAACTTCTGACATCAGGCAGCGCTCACAGTTGCAGCTGCTTTCATAGTGCATAAGGCCGCATTCCAGTTAGACCAAAAAAAGAAGAACAACAAAAAAACCACAGGATGAAGTGAATAATAAAAATCCAGGGAAAAGGAAGCAAAGTGTGTCTCACTGGGGTCTTATTTCTTAGGCTTGGTCTACACTAACCCCCTAATTCGAACTAAGGTACGCAACTTCAGCTACGTGAATAACGTAGCTGAAGTTCGAAGTACCTTAGTTCGATCTTACCTCGGTCCACACGTGGCAGGCAGGCTCCCCCGTCGACTCCGCAGTACTCCTCTCGCCGAGCTGGAGTACCACAGTCGACGGCGAGCACTTCCGGGTTCGACTTATCGCGTCCAGACAAGACGCGATAAGTCGAACCCAGAAGTTCGATTGCCAGCCGCCGAACTAGCGGCTGGGTATAAACGTACCCTTAGAAAACAAAATTAATAAGCATGAATTGCTAAGTGTTAGCTTGGGGGCGTGCGTGGCAGAGTAATGCCAGTTTGATAAGGTGTATTTTCTTTTAGTAGGAAGTTCAACATTTTTTTTTAATGGTGAGTGCTCCTGTGATTGGGGTGCTTTGATGGGCTACACTGAGAATGCCACACTCAGGGCAGAGTGCAAGAAATAGGGCAGGCAACCCCCCAAGCCAGTGGTTTATTCTATAATTAGATTCACCAAGCCAGTAACGAAACAGCTTCTGCAGTACCACACTGGTTAACAAGAAGCCAAACACAGTCCTCTTTAGGCATTCCAGCCCTTGGCTCCTATGAAGACAGTCAAGTCTAATGTAGTGAGGGGTTATTGAAAACTTGATTCACCATATGTGAGGCTCACCGATCCCAAAGGACCAGTCATTTATCTCCAGGTCAATATGAGTCTCAGATTTTACCTAATAATCACGTTGATGCCAATCCTCTAGTAACTAAAACAAAAGGTTAAATAATAAAAGAAAAAAAAAGAAGACAGTTGCAAATTGTTAAAAGATCAATATACATACAGATATGTGTAACGTCCTTAGGTCAGTTTAATAGCAGAGATGGTGAGGCTGCTGATTTGTAAAAGTTTTCTTGGAATCAATTTAAAGGGTTACAGTCCAATAGGCAGTTCAGGTGTAAAGTCTGTTCAAGTCCTTCCATGCATTTTCTGGAGTATTCCATATAATTATTTGCAAGATCTCTGTTTTACAACTTATACTTTCCCTGTTCAAAGTTTAATCAGCCTAGACATGAAAGGATCAGGTCTGAAGCTTTCCTATATAGTTGAAACAGGCTGGGTGCTGACAGGCAACTCCATCACGTGGGCTTTGATGACAATGAGCTAACAGTTTGTGATCTCTATTCAGTGGGTCCTTTTTTCAGACAATACCTTTAGCAGCAGCCATTCAAATGATCAAGACAGTTCACAGATGATTTACTGTGTGGAATTACAGGTTTCAAAGAGAGCTGAGGACAATAACAATATTACACCACAAGTCCCATCTAAATGATTATATCCCCTTTTGATCACTGAGTTAAATGACAATGCAAGACAGGAACTGGATTTAGCATCTACAAGCTATCAAATTGTTAGGTTTCTAATAGGATGCAGGTAAACATAGACACATTAAGCACTTATTCTTTGATTCTCTAACTATACAGGCAAACAGGTTAAAGATTCTAGTCTACTTAACATGGTTTTGATAATTCTGTCAACAAGGAATGGCCCTGTTTGCCATTGCAATACCCTTTTGATATGTCCTTAAGGGTTGCTTACAGGTCACCCAGCTTGCTGATTGTTTAACCTTCCTTAGCCCAGCGGTACAGATCCTACTTGGCTATTCATAAATAGGGTGACCAGATGTCCCGATTTTATAGGGACAGTCCCGATTTTTGGGGCTTTTTCTTATATAGGCTCCTATTACCCCCCGAGCCCCTGTTCCGATTTTTCACACTTGCTGTCTGGTCACCCTATTCATAAAGGATGCAATTGTGAATCTGCAACATATCGGCACACGAGTAACAGGGTGTAAGGAGTCCCCATATGCCTGTGCATGGACTATCTGCATCGCTAGAGCCTGTGCAGGAGAGAAAGCAGATGCTATATGGAGTGATCACTTGATCACTCAGAGGTGGGAGGGGACAGAGCTTTGGCTTCAGCCCTGTGATGCACTTCAGAGGGGTATGCAATCTGTGCTACCCCTTCTGCTGATTGAGGCTATGCCCTCCCCTAGAACCAGGGGGAAGCAGGAACCGGATTATCACCCACTGTTCAGTTCCTGCCCTGCTCCACAGGCAGTGCAGCTAAGCATTGCCCCTTATGGGACTGGGTTCAATATAGAATAGGTTGGGCATTTTTTTGACAGCTGTTTGCATTTGATTTCTATTCTGTGGCCCTTTCCAAGTCTTCACTGGAGAGCTAACTTGTTATCTACACTTGAGTTACTACTTTTGAGTTAACCCAGCTCAAATGAGAGCAGCCATATTGCAAAATAACACTTGAGCTTGTGTGTCTATACCAGCGCTGCATTTGTTCATGTGTGGCACTAAGACTTCTAGAGGCAATATCCTATGGTTCTTTACAATGTAGCAAGCTGAGCCACCATATGAATTTTTCTCCAGTGACTTATGGGAGAACTTGTCTGTCTTTTCTGGGCATGTGGGGGGAATTGTGGGATGTCAGTGGAGGACTAGTGGCACTTTGGTAGAGCATCCACGCTACTGCGTGGTTGTGTTAGCACCTCCTGAGTTGTGCTAACTCAGGCTTTAGCCCTATTCCCCTGATGGGTTAGCCAGCTTGAGTTAAAAATACCATCACACTCAAATTAAGGGCTTTTGTGTGTGGATGAGACTAGACTTAGGGGTGTTGCCCCTTTTGTCTCAAGTGGTTAGCCAATAGTTGGGATCTCACGGGTTATTTCAATTAGAAGGAGAACCTGAAGATGGAGTCAGGTATTTCTCTGCAATCCTATTTACAAAGAACATACACAAAGTCCTGTCTCCCTGAACACAGGGGAGTCAGTGTCTTTGCTTACTGTTCTAAGCTTCTTCCCAAAAAAGCCCCCTCTCTCAGCTATCTCTGAAGTCATATTGTAAGTTCTTCTGACCATCTCCTTCTGGCTACTTCTCTCTGCCTCAAATGTATCCCTAATTTGGATCCATACTTCGATCTCAGTAACACTCAGCTGAAAATCCACTCTCAGGTGGGAGATATTGTGAAATCAGCCTGATCAGTAAATGCTGGCTAGTTCCCCTGTAGTTACAGCAGAGCTGTTTATGGTGCTAGTTGCTCATATGAATAGAGGAAGCTAAAGTCAGTGAAATTCTATAGATGTGAGGCCAGAATCAGGCCCACTTTCTCACCACAACTATCACTCACTAGTCAGTGGCTTTTTCAGTTCACTCTGCTTGGAACTCTGACTCTGACTGATGGTCTTTAAGCTACAGTCCATAATGAGACATTAGTGCATGAATGAACAGCACCAGGTGGATTCCTAGAAAAGAAGCAATTAAACTTGTAGTTGCTTTTTTCCCCTCTCACCCTGTTATGTCACACTGTTACACTTATGCGAAACAAGTCAGTGGATCCAGAACTTCTGAAAAAAATATTGTTTCTAAACACTTGTGATGATTTTTAAGTGTGCAGTAAAACATGATAACCCAGTTGGCTCCCTTTCCCATGAGTTTACAGTTAGTCACTATTTCTATGCAGTTCCTTCCTTTTTATACCCAAACCTTTTTCAGAAAAGAAAGAAAAGCAACGTCTCCTTCTGGTCCTCTATTCCCCATTCCCACACAGCATATGCTGGTTAGTTCTCTTGTGGTTCCCTAACCCATGCTCCCCAAATTTCCTCTCCTCCCTTGTACATATTGCACTGTTCTCCTTTCTTTCCCTCATCCACCAGATCACCCATCCCTGCTCCTGGCCCCACGTTGCCTACTCACCTGCCCAGTTCCTTTTCTCTGCCTTGGCTACAGTGGATGTTGGCTTCCACCTGCTCCCAGGCTTAGAGCTGAGGGCAAGGTGAAGGAGCCAGTAGTGCCATGTCACCCCCAGGCCTTCAGTAGGCCACAAGTTGAAAATCTCTGATATGGGGGAGTTTAGTAATCGGTGCAGGCAGTGTGGCAGCAGTCATGTGTTCTAAATATGCATGTGGAATTCAGGAAAAAAAGCTTGCTTTAATCCTGAGTGGAGTAAACACTTTTTCTAACATACTGTTGCTCATATGTCTCTTCTCTGTTTTTATTACTTTTACCTGGCTTATCACTTGAGAGGTGCCCTCTTCAGTTTTTACCCACCAGTTTTTATCACACAATACTTTGACTGAGCTGTTCAACAACTATGTACGAGATTCCCCTCCCCGTGTTTTTGAGAAGAAGGGTTATTCTGAATATTTCATTCTTTGGTCTTGTCCACACGGTGATTTTGTGTGTGACAAGCTGGGGTATAACTAGACAGTACATCAGCGCACCACACACTAAGTCGCTGTGTGGATCCTGCTATCACCCACAAAGTGCCATAGTGTGCTTCAACCTGCTGCTGAGCAGGTCAAAGCACACTATGGAATTTTTATGCACAGTAGCGAGGTCCACATGGGTCACCGGTGTGTGGCAGCTGTAGATTTACAGCTTCACACCCCAGCTTGATATGCACTAAATTGCGGTGCGGACAAGCCCTTTCTCTTTGCTTGATATTTTTACTACCAGTTGATATAACAATATTCTACCACTAAAGTCCCGATCCTCCAAATACTCACAAGCAGTCTTAAAGTTAAGCATGTGCACAAATGTTTGTGGAAGGAAGGCCCTATCATATATGAAGGATTATCATCAATAAGGGTCAGATTTTGCTAGTCTTGTTCACAAGCAGAATACCCTGAATTGATTTTGATAGGGTTGTTATGCAGTAAGATACTACTCAACATGAGTATAAGTAGCAGAATTGGACCTTAAATCATGTCTTTGTTATTTTGCATATTAAGTTAGATTAATAGATTTTAAGGCCAGAAAAGACTATTCTGATCAACAGACCTCTTGTATAAGTCAGACCATAGAATTTCATCCAGTCACCCATGAATTGAGTCCAATAAATCAGGGTTGAACCAGAGCATATCTTTGAGAGAGACATCTATTTTGATTAAAAGACTTTAAGTGATGGAGAATCTATGACATCTTTTGGTAAGATGTTCCAAAGGTTAATTATCCTTATCATTTAAAATTTGCATCTTATTTCCAGTTTGAAGTTTTGTAGCATCATCATTCAACCACAGGCTCTTGTTACATCATCCTCTGCTTGATTAAAGAGCCCTGTAGTATCAGATATCTGACACTACAGGCCTCCATTTCAGTGTCTACATTGAGAGAATGCTTGTATGTATTTGTTGTACCGCCCCGCATGCCGCACAGTGTTGATTTGAACATTCTTCTCAGGTCATACTAATTGTAAGAAAAACAAATTCTCTGTTTCCACCAAAATAAGAAAATGGAACAAGAGAAGAAAATTCCACTTGCTAAGCAAATACCACTTGGTGCCACCCTGTGTTTTTGTCAAAGAAACGCAGGCATAGGAAAGTTACACAAAATTAATCAACAGCTTCCCCTGTAATAAATCTGCATGAACTCTGTAATGACAGTTGGTCATCTGTTGACTAATCTGAAAAATCAAAGCCACTTTTGGCTTTTTTATATCATGAGATTATGGTCGCTCTATGGTCCTTCCAGCTCATGGTCACTTGGAAAAAATTGATCTACACAACCAGATGTATAAGAATTTTATTCAAAAGATAAAAACCATCTTCATGGTTACCATTTGGTTTAGTTACTATTTGTTAACATGTGTTTTACAATTTAGTTACATTTTTCATGTTGTTTATTATGATATGGTCATTATGCCCAATTTCTCCCATAAACTGTTCTAAAAGGCTGCTCTACAGCTCTGTTGCTGTCATTGTAAACTCTGCTTCGTCATTTTCAGATTATTCTATAATCTCAGTTGCTAGGTGTAGTGGCTTGTCTTGTAGCCAGATATTGAGGATTTGTTTTCCCATGAGTAAAGCTCATTTTACTTTTAAAGTTCTAGTGCATCATATGTGCTTTCTAAATGCACATCTGCATGACTGAGCATTGGATCCATTTCTAGTGTAGGTTTTTAAAGTAAAAATCTTATGGTCTAGTACAGTTGTGTCCAAAACTCCAGGACTCTTGGGGTCCAACTCCAGTCCTGCAAACACTTATGAAGGTGTCTAATTTTACTACTGTGAATAGTGCATTGACTTCAATAGGACAATTCATGGTAATAAGGTCAAGCACTTGTGTAAGTGTTTTCAGGATTGTGGCCAATCTATACACAATGGTAGAAGGTACCTTTCTTCACACTGTTTAAATATTTCCATGTTATAATATTTTTACCCATTTGGTGTTTATCCAATTCCTTCAGAAGTTTAAATCCAAATCACAGACAGAAGCTATATTAAGCTGGAGTTAAGGTTGACAGTACATATCAGAAACTAGCCCTTAAAGACTACCTGAGCTGCAGACCGGGAGAAAAGAACTGACAGCTGTGGCTTGTTAAGCTGTTGGGCTGTGAAACTGACACCTGTGCCTCCTAAGTAAGGGAAGCCATGAAAAAGAAACAAATGGGGGAGGGGGGCACAGAAAGAAAGGGTTGTGGTTCTACTGAAGTGCTCTTTAGCCTCCTTCTTAGTTAGAAGACTCCTGAACCAGACCCCCAAAAGAAGGGAGGATTTGTTTGTCTGGCTTGTACCTAAGACTACACTGATGCCCAGAGACTAACTATGGTAAAAAGTATTTTTGTGTTTTCCCTAACTGGATCCTGGACTGAAGAAAACAGTCACTATGTGCCTTGTGGGTGCTCAGACTAGGAGGAAAGATGCTGGCCTGCATGGATTCGGTGTTATTTGGGTCTGTTTTCAAAGGAAGCTGCCTTATGACTTTATTTTTCCTTTGGCTAAATTGAATTCTTTTCTCCTTCTTGGAACCTGACTTAAAAGGAATGTGACCCCCATCCCCAACACTTTAAGGTTAATTATGGAGTTGTGATCAGCACTTCAAGGAAAGCTTCTTTCCACTACATTTCCCTAATCTGCAAAGGCCTTCACCTGTAACTCTTACGCATACAAGTACCTCTTCTTGCTACAAGAGACAACTCAGTGTCTGGGAGGACTACTTGCTTGAGGAAGGGTTGCAGGAATAAGCCTGACATTAATCATTGCATTAAACAAGAGTTTTGGAATTAACATAACCCTTTTTTTAAAAATGTGCTTGTTGCTTTTGGTTTGTTTTGGCAGTCATTATTATTCCACAATAGTGACCATTAAGAAGTCAGCATTTACCAAACAGTGGTAGCTGAGACCCTATGAAGAGTTATTTCAGCTACTGCTATTTGGTAGCTATTGGCAAATGGTGTTTGTGTGTGTGTTCGCGTTCTCTCTCTCTCTCTCTTCCTCCCCCCCCCCCCCCAAAAAAAAGTGGCCACGAGGGAGTGGGGGTCTGAGAGAGAGAGAGAATCTACATGATGACATGGGGAGATCGTCCTGAAAGACATCATGACAGACATCTTTTGATAGAATAAGGCTGTTAACCCCAGTACCCTGATCAAATGGTATTTGGAGTAATTAATCTGCCTCCCTCAAAGTCCCCTCTACAGTTACAGTTGGATAATATAGTATTCCTCTGCTGCCTGTCCTAATCCGACTTAGTTTTATTAGTCTAGACTATAGTTGCCACACTTCACTCCAGAGATGGCTGTCTAAGCATTTCACTCTTGGCATGATGAGGGAGAAGGAAAGTTATTTCCACAGTATATACAGTTTGTAAAGGAATCATTCTGGATGAGAGGTGCTCTATAAATGTAAGATCATTATCAAGATAACTATAAACACCTATAAACATTTTGGAGAGTCTTAAACTACACTTCTGACAAACTATGCTTGCTGGTAGCACTGATTCTTCCGGGCCATTCTCTCAACCTTAGTCATAAAGTTTGTCAAGTGAGCAGTCTGGCAAGCCTGTCCCTGTTAACTATTACTCAACGCTAACAGGTCCCAAAGCCTTCCCACAAGGAGTCGTTAGCTACAATAAAGACTATAGCAATCAAAAAAGCATGGAAAGAAAATACCAATCTTTAAACTTTTCAAGACAAGCATACAGTTCCTTAAGGGTCAGAGTGATATTTAAGTATCACGCCTAGTGAACAACGATACTAAACATTCACTGAGAGCTTCAGTTGTTAAGGCCGAATCAGGAGCAGTAAGAAGACAAACTTTGGCTTACATCTAAGCCATCTTTGCCATGGCAGTATGATCTCTCTCTATAATATGTACTTTATTTTATTCTTACACTGACCTTTACTTTCTCTCTGGACTCCTATTTGCTCGCTCTAATTTTATTGGCAGGTTTTATGCTTGATTTTTTCCATGTGCTAGTGGGCAGCCCTTCTTGCAATCAAAACAGCTAGAATCTATTTCTATACTGGCACATGCAATTCCCTCACCCCACCCCGCCAAAAACTGCCAGGTATCCTCCTAAAACTGAAATTTCCCACCCAAGAGTCTGGAAATCCTGGGAGTTTGCATTTCCAATTCCATTGTTGATGGGACAGTGGGTTTGCCACCACCACCTGGAGGGATAGCCTGATATCCCTTCTGAATACAGGGTACACTGGTGACTAGAACAAGCTGCATAATGGCTTTGTATTTGCATTGGCTCCAAGGGCCCCACTTTCTCTAGCTCTTGGCAGCATGTCTTCAAAAGAGCTACCATTTCCCCTGAGCCTCTCTTAGTGTATGGCAAGGGAAACAGCTCTGGTGCGGACTAGGTCAGCATTAACTTGTATTGGTGTCAGGAAGGAAAATGTAGCATAGTGGCTGGCCTACCCCCTCCAAATGTGCAGCTCTAGAGCCCTGTAGAACTAGCCAGGGGCTGGGTTGTGATGTGTGCTGGGTGACTTTGAACTGTGCACATCAATCCTTGCTACAACATCCTGTTTTTTGTTATACTATCCCATGCCCCCACCTGCTTGTTTATTTAGTGCACCTGTGGATAGCTTGTCTTTTCAATTGCATGCAGTTTGAGGCAGAGACTGTCCTTTGATATGTTTGTACAGTGCCTGGCACATTGGAGCCCTGATCTGGCTGAGGCTTTTAGGTGCCACTGTACTATAAATCATAGATAACAAACCTCAGTAGAGTGACTTCTGTGGGGTTGGGCAGAAGAACAGGGTGTGCCCCCCAGAGCTGGAGGTACTTCTGACCCTTTGGCTCAAGATCTGCTGATCTAGGCTTTCCTCTGTTGCTATGAGCGGGGGCAGGGGAAGTATTTGGCTCACTGATATAATGAAGCTTGAATAGGTCTCTAAAATAATGTGAAGGGGGATTTAAGACCAGACAAAACAATGGCAAAGTAAGAACATCACAAAGAATTCATATCTATGGGACCTTCCTGTCCCCAATACTCTGAAAATGTACACACACTGCTGATTAAGGTGGTCAAAACCAGCATAATAGCTAATGTCCCATAGTGAATGAGACGCAGCAACCATAAGTAATACCAGAGTATTTGGAGACTGGGTATGGTGGCTCAACAGAGCAGTCTTGTATTAGCTACTCTTCAAAGTTATATGAAGAAAAAGTATTGTAGGCTCTTTAGAGAGGAATGTAATTGTGCCTTATGGCAAGTTAAGGCGCCTTGGAATTTGTCACCCTTTGTCAAGGCAAATGGTGTTCAGCTTTGCCTTACAATATGCATCAGAGACACAGCAGTTAATTTTTCAAGATAAAGCGCATGGCAATATGCCTGCCATATCAGAGAGAAACAGACTGAGACCTAAATGGTTCCTTTGGGTAGATATAATTCATGTGTCAAAACCCAAGGCACAAGCACTAAAGCAAAAATAAAACAAAGAAAATGACTTAGTAAGGAATTTCATTCTGAACAGTTGGAAATAAATAGCTTCTCTAGATAAGGCTGTCTCGGCCATGCTTGGAAACACTGCCACAGCAAAGCATAAATTACACCTGCCAGCACGTGTGGGTCCTATTGAATTGCACCATGTGGTGTACCTTGAATTTCCATCATTGCCCTTTCCTAAGGCTTTTGCTATAGAGAAAGTCTGTTTAAAGCCTGGTGGAGGCATTGAATTGGCACACTGCCCAGCCACTCCAGAAGTGCCTTCTTCCTGTCCACCACTGCCCGTTTCTTGGGTTGTGCTGGTCCCTTTATAGCAGCTCCAATTCAAGGAAGGTTGTAGGTGCTGTGTGCGCCAGCCCTCTCTTCTTGGGGACTTTTTCAAAGCCTTCCTCCTGGGTTTATGGTGATAGAAACCAGCATAAATCCTAGTGGAATAAGAGCCACATCTTGAACGGTAGCCTTGTCCTCTAACTGGCTACCATGAAGCCATAATTACTTTAAAGGCCTCTGTGCTGAACCTGCTACTGGAGTTTTAGAGGGGAGATCCTGACCATCAAGTTCTGACCACCTTGAAGAAGGGATTCTTAGAACCAGATTATAACAGATTAAGATCATGCTATAGAAACAGACAACTGAGTGGGTCGTTTAACACTGTTAAGTTAGTATGTTTCTGGGCGGGGGGGGGGGCGGATTCCCCTCTTGATGATGATAGGAACAACAATGTTTAAATACACTTTTCACTAGCACAGTTCAAGTCATGGGCTTAAGAGACACTGATTGTCTCCTTACAGAGCAACTCCCTCAGAAGCGAGGGAGCATTTAATTTCCTGAATGTCCATTTTAATAGTTTTGGAAAATTGCCGATGGAATGGATGGGGGTACAGGGCCATCATTGTACTGTCTGTAGCTGCACAACAAGCAGAAGCCTAGGGCAGCTTTATTGCCTGAAAATGGCAGGAAGAGAGGTCTGTAATCATCTTTGTCACTTATGCCAGATTTTGCTATATAGCAAAAGGAAACAAACACTTGTAAATTCTAATGAACAGAATGGAGGGAAGAAATGGTGCGCAGTTACACTGAAGATGAACTGTTTGCATATCACACAGCTCCTCTAGTCCAAGCTTACTACCATCTCACAGATTTGTATCCGCTTAAACTATGCTGTATCCCTCACTGTGGCTTTCTGTATAAAGTACTTTATGCCTGTAAGACTTAAAATGTGTTCTGTGTTTGGCATTCAGTTTAGTGAATCTGATCCTAATGAATGTATTGGCAGTTTGCAATCTGTTCCATAAGTGCATGCGTCTTGCACTGGTTAACTGACACTTTATACATTCCCTGGTAACAGTATTCTAAAGAGGCAAGCTTAATGAAGCACCGTAAAATGTTATAGTGATGATGCCTCTCTCCATTTCTGGTGTTAACAGGGATATATAGTGTGTATCCTGCTGCTTGTCACAAAATAATTGACCTGTTTATACAAGGTGCTAGGTGTGCATGAAGCAGGGCTTCTCAAGCTTTTTTTTTATGCCATGACTCTAAACTTGGCCACTTGCATCCAATCTGCCTTAGATTTGCTTCATCCTCTTTAGCACTGGCCTTATAGTACTTAATAGGAAGTACTGGGTCCTGTAGTGCCTCAAAGGGGGAAATCAGTGCAATGGTTCCAGGGAAGCTGTTGGCAACTGTGGGGAACCCGAGAGAAGTCACACCACACATATTTGGTGGATAACTAGAAATAGAGTGGGAGTGAGTTTGCAGCTTGCCTTCCTTCACCAACTGCTGTTGATCCCTGTACTTGGTGAAGCTGGTATAAGGCTGAAGTACTGAAAGACTTACCACTGACTTTGTACCACGAGTTAGAGAAAAGGGAAACCCATTACACTGCCAATGGAATGTGTCTTGAATAGCTACCTCTGGAGTTCCTGTCCTGTTTCTGACCCCCAGGCACCCACCCTTGACTTTTCAAATCCCTTTCAAAACTCACTGCGTCAATGAGGCCCACAAGTGCTAAGTCATTGTGGCAAAAATGAGACAACTCTTCCTCTATTTAAGAGAATTGGCCTCTGGGTCTGTTCGTACTTTGTGTTGTCGATCTACTTAGACTAAATTCTTTGGAGAAGGGACCATGAGCTGGCTCCTGCTCCCACTTTCAACACCTGGAGAGTTTTGGGTTTTTTTGCCATGAATGTCAGTGGGAGCGAGGGTGGCCAGATGTTCCGATTTTTATATGGACAGTCCCGATATTCGGGGCTTTGTCTTATACAGACGCCTATTATCCCCCACCTTCTGTCCCAATTTTTCACACTCGCTATCTGGTCACCCTTGTGGGAGCAAGATCAGGCCCAGTATCTTGATTCTATGGGCTCAAAGGTGCCATGTAGAGTTGGTTGTTTCTTATTGATTTTCAGTCCTAAGATCAGCACTTCGAATGCATGTCTTTCCTGGTGTTGGATTGTGTGTGCAATTGGCAGAAACATAGTTTTTACCTAATTATACTTTGCACATCTGCAGCTCCTTCCAATGGAGGATGTAAGCATTTTACAGACAAATGAAATGAGCTTCACAGCCTAGCTTGTGAAGCTGGTAGGCAAGTTATTACTCCCATTTTACAGACTGGAAAAAACTTCTCTGTAAGGGACTTGCCCAAGGTCACACAGGAATTCTATGACAAAAACTGACTCCCATCACATGTTTTACCCACAAGTTCATGCTTTCTTTACCTATGCTATCTGCATTCCTTGAGTGTGAAAGAAGCAGTTGTTTTGAATCTGCAGTGAGACTATTCTAAAGTACACAAAATGTTTCGAGTCCCTTTTAGAAGCTGTGAAGGGGTTGACTCCCCACTAATGCCTCTTTGTGGCCAGGTGTGGCATAGTGGCTCTCTCCCAATCAGGAATCACCTGCTGATGGTCACGGTGATCTGCCTCTTCCTGTGACTTGGTCCTCTAGCCAGATCACTTGAAAGACTATGCCCTTCTGGAGTATTCAAAAAACAGCAGCATTTTTGTTTCTGAAGCAGGAGATAAACAAGAAGTGAAGGAACTAGCTGAGCTTGTCCGGACCTCAAGACAAGGTCAGCTGAAGTGCAGTTTTAATGAGTCTAAGACTGAATGGACAGGGGGTAGATGGAGAGAGAAGGAGGATTCCTGTGTATCTAAGCCAGTGGTTTTCAACTTTTTTTCATTTTCAGACCCCTACAAATTTTTTGAACGGAAGTGCGGATCCTTCTGGAAATCTTAGGCATAGGCTGCAGGCCCCAGGGGTTTGTGGACCACAGGTTGAAAACCACTGATCTAAGCTATTTTGTCCCTTCCTGTTAAAGACACTTTTTTAAAAAAAAAATCATAAGTGTTTTTAATATTAGTCCTATACAGTATTTTAAATTCCACTCAGAGGGCAGAATAACACACATTTTCATCAAAATGCCAGTTTGAACCATTAGGAACCTTATTTCAAGTTGTACATAAATATCAGCCAAACAACATTACGATGGCATGGAAGCTTTTTCATGGGATATAAATTATTTCCTCCCACTTCAATGTGCCAATGTAACTAAGTCACATTGGAGAACAATGCCCTATTTTTTAATGAAACTGGTTCCATTGAATTCAAACAGTCCCCTCATTACAATATAGTTAAACAATACCCACATCCTAGGGAAACAAGCAACTGGAAACTAACATCTGCTGTAATACATTGGCAAAGGCTGGGCTTAATGACTGCCAGTATCTAAACAGATGTCTGGGGTTTTTTTTGGGGGGGGGGGGGGAGAGGAGGGGAAATATATTAAACTATTTAACTTTAAGCAAACTTATACTTTAATTTAAACTCTTAATTAGCATTATGTGTTCAAATAGCTTTGCTCTCAAGTACACATGTATTCCTCCTGTGTACAATTTGCTGAAAAAATATTAGCAGTTAAAAGGACTCTATTCCCCTTAGGAAGTTTGACTGGAATATTTGTCATCTAAACTGGCATGAGGAATCTGCAAAGAGAATTACATTGCCAAGAATTCTCTCTCCCCTTCACCCCCAACTTATAGGAAAAATATCTTAGGTTTGAAGTTGCTACTATACATTAGTTAAACAAAGCCCTGAAGAATTTAAAAATGTGGGAAATGAACAGTTAAGGGAAGGGATGCAAATATTCAGATCATACAATCAAGTAAACGAGGTTTTGGGGATATTCAATGTGATTTTTTGTGTGTGTTCAACTGTTCCCCTCTCCATGCAAAAACTTATTCTCATCAGGCCCTGACCAAAGATCAACCTCTCCTCCCCATCATAAATAATATATATAAAATCTCAAATGTATGGGCTACAAACTCTCTCTAGGCAGCATACACACACCCCATAAGCCCCATGCACCCAACCACAGGTCATTCTTTGGTCAATCCACTCATTTTTAGACAGACACTACAGCATATTGCCTCTTACCTTCCCATATATAGTTTGGCGACTGTTCTTCCATCCAAACTGTTCACTATGGACAAGAGATGACAATGTATTGTCATCTTATTTTCCATAAAGTATCTTGCAAACATCTTTCTGCCTCAGCTGTGAGGCATAAAACCCATTTACCTTCCCTCATTGGACTACAGGTGATACTGGAGAGGAAGATGTATATTCAGTATTTTGAGTATGTCAGCAAGTTACGTGTTGTATTTTGTCTTTGTAACGGTTTGTTCTCTGTCTGTGATAATGTCTTAGTAATTTACAATGTTGTGTAATTCGATTACCTCCAACTCTGATCGAGAGAGAATAACGGTGGTGCATGAGATCTGTTACTTCATTTAAATCTCTGGAAATAGAGACATGAATAGAATCTGATATCTTGAGGTGTTGTCCATGCTCTTGTTTTTCTGTCCATAGAACTTCAAAATACCATGCATAGTTAATGAACAGTAGTATGCAATGAAAAATGTTAAAATATGATTAAAAGTTCTGTCTCTTAATTTAAGCAGCCTTTCTTGCCTTTTATGACGAGTGTATCTGATCAATGCAGACTCTGTACTTTACAACAGAGCTAGATCTCTAAGACCTAGGCTTCATAGGTTACTTTTTGTTCCTCATATAGACATCTTATCATAAAGGATTCTTAATGAGATGAACCTAAACAAATGCAGTGAAATCCTATGGGTGAGGTTCCCCCCAATGATTTCTGTCTTCACGAAGTAGATTTCCCTGAGCCACTCACCACTCCTAAAACATGTCTTTAAAAAAATCCTCTCTGATTTGAATCTCTAGCAAGTGTAATGCCCTGATTGTCTTCTAAGAGCCACTGAACTGACTTCCTATTCATTTGCCGCCACTTTTGTTCAGATGATTCTCCAGCACATCTTGAAACCTAAGGGGGAAGAAAATTGATTGGCAGATATACCCTTCAGTTAAAAAGGAATGAAGCCATGAACCCTAATCATCCTAGTATTATTCATGATAAATGCATTGGAGTGTGGAATTATTCATGATAAATGCATTGTGAGTGTGGAATCCATGCAGAATTTTTCCAAGTGACAGTTGGTCCCTTATGCTTGGCAGGTATTATTGGTCTTGTGTTGTAATACATTCTGGGACTCAGACAACAAAACAAACTATTGTGTTTGGTGTCACTACCGCTTTTCAGCACCATTTGTGATGCTAGTACATTGATTCTATTGTGCTAGGGCTTCTGGTGTTCTAAAACCTAAAACCTCTTAAATATTTGCATTTGTGTAGTTTCCCCCTCAACCTACATAGATCAAAGCCACAGGGCTAAATTTGCCTCCTCCTTACACACATGTAACACCACTGACTTTAGTGAGGTTGCACAGTGTAAAGGGCAGAATGCTCCCCACCCCCACTGTAAATGAGGGAAGAATTTGGCTCAAAACATTTCAAATGTCACTCTTTCTATATACATATAGGTTATTAAAATCCCTATAACCTCCTATGTATTTCTTTTTTGATTTGCTGTAGCTGTTTGATACAGACAAATAATGAAGTGCACTATTAAATCAAAAAGCAACAAGTCACCAGGATGGATCAGGTAGTATTTATCCAAGAATTCTGAAGGAACATGGACATGAAATGGCTGATCTGCCAACAAAAGGTGCAATCTTCTGTTAAGATAGGTGCCCTCCAGTCCTAGTAGCCTATTGTTGAACCCATCCTGGTAAATTGGTTGAAACGCAATTGAAGTTATGGGGGAAAACCTAGATGAACCTGATAGGATAAAGACAAACCAACATAACTTCTGTAAGAAAAAATCATGCCTCTCCATTCTACCAGAATTCTTTGTGTCAGCCAAAGGTGTATAAAGGAGACCTAGAAGACAGATAGCAGAAATATACAAAATAGTGGTGGGGAGATGGTAAATCACTCCAATTTATGCTTTCTCACAATACAAGAATAAAGAAACACGCAATTAAATTGAAAAGCAATATATTTTAAAACAGAAAAAAGCATTGTGTAAAAAAAAAAGTATTTGCATAGTTAAATTGTGGAATTCATTGCCATAAGTCTTCTCACTGAGGCCAGGTGACTAGGAAAAATGTATAAGATATGCCCAAAAGGAAGAGGTTTTATAAGCCGACTACTATAAATGATGGGGCTTTGGAAGACATTTCTGTGAGAAAGCTATTTAATCATTTGTCCATTGTTCAGTATTCCAGCACATTCCTCTGAAACATCTGATACTGGCCATTGTTGAAGACAGGATACTAGATTTGATAATACGTTCATCAAATGAATGTGTTCAAGTCCTTATGTGCCTATTAAATGCCAGAAAATGGTTGCTCAGATGTTTTATAATCCTGTCACTTCCCTAATGAAAACTAGCCATTCTTAATTGAATAATTAGCCAATATTAATTAAAGCTCAGGGCCACTGAACATAACTTGTTGTAATCCCCAACCATCATAGGGAGGGAGTTGTGCAACAGTGTTTTTGTTTTACCTAAAGCAATCTTTGCTAGACAAGCTTATAGCAAAAATGGGCTATTAAGAGTAATCTGCAGTAACATCTTACACTAAATACCTTAGTTTGAGCATGGTGCCTAGCTGAGTTAGTAAAAAGATGTTGTAGTTTTGGACTGCTGAGTATCTTCTACAGGAAAGATATAATTTACCTGACAAGGGATTAAGATTATAGCTGTAACACTGCCTCACATAGTGGTTTCTCAGAGGGATCTGTTCTGAGCACAATGCTATTTGATATTTTTACCAGTGATAGAAGATGTTATAAAATTGTTGTGGTAACGCTTGCGGATGATACCGAGTGGTGAAAAATGACAGGCCACTTATACAGCACAATCTGCTGTATTTAGTAAACTGTGAGCATTCAAACATGCATTAATACAGCCACATACAAGGTCATATTTAGGAACAAATAATGTAGATCATGCTTATAGGATGGGGGCTGTTTTGTGGAAAGCAGTGATTCTGAATAGGACTTGAGGTGGATAACAGTTGAACACTACTTTGATGCTGTGGTTAACAGGGCTAACATGATCTTTGGATGTACTAGCAGGGAGATGATATTGTGGCATGCAGCAACACTGGTGAGACCATTACTAGAATACTGCATCCCATTTTGGTGTCAACACTTTTAAAAGGATGTTGAAAAATAGAGCCAGAAGAATGATAAAAAAATAAATGAGAGACTTAAGACGCTCCATCTATTTAGTTTATGGACAAAAAAAGTTAAGAGGTGACTTGATCAGTCTATACTTGCCTACCTGGAGAGAAGATTTCTTATAGTAGGAGGCTCATTGATTTAGCAGACAAAGGTATAACAAGACCCAATGGCTGAAGCTAGAGAAATTCAAACTGGAAATAAGCCACATGTTGACACTGAAGGTAAGTAACCATTGGGACAGTTCACTTGGTGATGTAGATATGCTGGAGGGTAGGGATAGGGTCCAGAGTGACCTAGAGAAATTGGAGGATTGGACCAAAAGAAATCTGAGGTTCAACAAGGACAGAGTCCTGCACTTAGGATGGAAGAATCCCATGCACTGCTACAGGCTGGGGACTGACTGGCTAAACAGCAGTTCTGCAGAAAAGGACCTGGGGATTACAGTGGATGAGAAGCTTGGATATGAGTCAGCAGTGAGCCCTTGTTGCCAAGAAGGCTAATGGCATATTGGGCTGCATTAGTAGGAGCATTGCCAGCAGATCGAGGGAAGTGATTATTCCCCTCTGTTCGACACTGGTGAGGTCACATCTGGAGTATTGCGTCCAGTTTTGGGCCCCCAACTATAGAAAGGATGTGGACAAATTGGAGAGAGTCCAGCAGAAGGCAACAAAAATGATTAGGGGATTGGGGCACATGACTTACGAGGAGAGGCTGAGGGAACTGGGTTTGGTTAGTCTGCAGAAGAGAAGAGTGGGGGGGGGGGGATTTGATAGCAGCCTTCAACTACCTGAAGTGGGGTTCCCAAAGAGGCTGGATCTAGGCTGTTCTCAGTGGTGGCACATGACAGAACAAGGCGCAATGGTATCAAGTTGCAGTGGGGAAGGTCTAGGATGGATATTAGGGAAAACTATTTCACTAGGATGGTGGTGAAGCACTTGAATGGGTTACCTAGGGAGGTGGTGGAACCTCTATCCTTAGAGGTTTTTAAGGCTGGCTTGACAAAGCCGTTGCTGGGATGATTTAGTTGGTGTTAGGCCTGCTTTGAGCAGGGGGTTGGACTAGATGACCTCCTGAGGTCTTTTCCAATCCTAATATTTTATGATTCTATGTGGTGGATTCTCCATCACTTAAAGCCTTTAAATCAAGACTTGATCTCTTTCTAAAAGATGTGCCCCAGTCCAACCAGCAGTTATTAGGGATTAATGCAGGAATTACTTGGTCAGGTTCTATGGCCTGTGTTATACTGGAGGCCAGATTAGATGCTCATAACAGTTCTTTTTATGAGGACAGCCCTGAATACTGTAGACCAAAATGACCTATTTATGCTATAAAGCTGTAGCACTAATTCTTTCTGGATTGTACATTACACACACCACAAACTGTCTTAAAAGAACATTCTTAAGGTTGCAAAGTCAAGCACTCAGTAGTTAAGAAATTGCAGAATTAAGGTTGCCTGTGCATGCCCCCTTGTGCTTTATACTTTGTTAGCCTTTAATTACAAGATCACATACTATTTTTCCCCACACGGGATCTCTGCCCCGTTCAGTGCACAGGATAGACTGGACACCCGTAGTCACTTGTGAATTGCATAACCTATGTCCCGTGACTTTCTGGTACTGCCTACTATGATAGAAAGTACCCCACACTTCCAGTGAAAGGGTTAACAGGAGCTAGAAAGTAATTAGTGCACATGGAGGGAGAGCCAAGCCCAGGTGGAAAGGAGCTGGTGGCTGAATTAAGGATGAGTCCCTGCTGAGCAGAACAGGGTGACTAATAAAGGAGAACTTCAAAGCAGTAGAGAGAGGCAGGGAGTCAAGGGGGAAAGTAAGGTTTGGGGTCCTTGCCTGAAAAAAGAGCACTAGCAGAGGGCCAATGCAGACACTGGAGAGCCACAGAGATGGACTGAACTACTGAGTCACTCCACATCAGGGCGGTAGCCTGGAGTGGGTTTCCAGAGGCAAGAAACATGGACACCTAGAGAGCATTGAGGGAGGCAGATAGGAGCCAGCCCTCCTGGGAGATGTAGCTCAGTACAAGAGATAGAAAAATGCTGCAGTTTGGGAAGGGGCAGAGAGTCTGTGGAGGAGTGATCCCAGGAAGGGATTAGAGACAGGATGAGGGAGCAAGAAGCCTGAGGGAACAGACCTTAGCTGCTTGCTACAGGGTCCCTGGACTGGAACCCAGAGTACAGCGAGAGCCTGGTGTTTCCTTACTAGCAGCTGAGAAAGGTGGCATCAGGACCGGCTTCACTGTTTTTGCCACCCTGAGCGGCGACCCCCCCCTCCCCAAAAGCCACTATCGGCGGCACTTCGGCAGCAGCTCTACCGCTACCGCTTCATTCTTCGGCAGCAATTCAGCGGCAGGCCCTTCCCTCCGAGAGGGACTGAGGGACCCGCTGCTGAATTGCCGCCGAAGAGCCGGACGGGCCGCCCCACTCTGTTGGCCGCCCCAAGCACCTGCTTGCTGCGCTGGTGCCTGGAGCCGGCCTTGGGTGGCATTGAGAGCCCATAGAGCCCAGGGTTGGGCCACAGACCTGGCATAAGGTCACTGGACTATTGTTTCATGGGATTTTGGTGCCCAGGAAGGGGTGGGACTAAATGTGACCTGGCAGAAGGGCCAAGTCACGAGAAGATGCAGACCACCACAAGATTGGAACAGCTGTCAGCAGAGGACACTAGAGGGGGAAGAACCTGCTACAACATGCCCTGCCACAAGTGGCTGCTCACCAGCTAGCGAGTCACTCTTCTTCTGCATCCAAATACCAAGTATAGCAACCTCACTTCTCTCTTTGCAGCATGTACTTTTCATGGAAACATCGGTACATCAGAGAACCCAGCAGCAAAGGGGTGGAGCATTGTCAATAAACCAGAGTAGCATGCATGATACAAATAGGGAACTGATCCATCACCTACTGGAGTTGACAGACTCCAACTGCTTTAAATGGGATTGCATCAAACTCTGAATGAATGGCAAGAAAAATCTCCTCAGAAATGGGAAAGGCACAAGAATCAGATTTCTCAGCTAATCTCTTCAGAGTACAGTGATCTATCTACCCCACAACCAGTTCATTTACCCCTCACAAAGCTGTTGTGAGTGAAATATGCTGTCTTATAAAACTGGAGGATAATGGGGAGTGGGAGACTTTTTATTTTTACCTTTTTGATATCCCAAACTAAGTGAACGACAAATTATAATGACCTTTGAAGTCTATAAATCTATTGATACTAATGAGACTCAAGCAGAATGATCTCTCCCCTTTCTTGTTTTTTCTCTCCCTCACCTTCCCTCTTTGTTTTTCACACCAAAAGCTCATTTACTAGCTTTCTTGCTGGCAGAATCTGCTGGGTTTGTTTCTTTTCCATGCATTTTCTTCAAAAGACCTGAAATGTCACCTAGAGGTACATCTTAATGAGATGCTCGTCTTATTAATGTAACAACGGGTGTTTTTAATTAGAAAACACAAAGTACCATGAGCCTGTCTCCACTCTACTCCATATTTACCGTGAGACATTGACATACTATCCTAGACTCATTCTGTTAGGTGTGCAAAGAACTGGGAATTCATTTAGAGAGTTTTGGGTTATGTAACCACAGGCAGAGATTTGTTCTTTGAGACTGTTTTCAATGTGTTTTTCCCCCCTCCCCCAAATGAGTTCAGAATAGATAACTCTCAAATATCTCCATGCACCTTGTATCTACCCTGGAAACAATATGAATTCTTAATGCAAGTAGAGGTGCCTAGGTATTAGAGTAGTGCAGGTTTGAAAATCTTTACCATAACAAAGGAACATAAGTTAGGAGCCTAACCTTCACTGCTCCCATAGACCTCCACATATTGAGTTATTCGTTTTTGCACTAATTTATATAACAATAAAAGCATTGACCCAGTGGGCACTCTTGGGTGCTCATATAACCCTCTAGTGAATGTGTCACAGGTCCCCATCTATCTTTGATTTGCAGAGGATGTGAATATGTTGCAGCCCCACCTAGCACGCCTGGTTGTCAAGCTGCTGCAGCTCAAGCGAATGCCTTTAGCTCTGAAGGTCCTTGGGTCAGTTCTTGGTGTTTCAGCCAAGATGGTGGTCATCCCATTCAGCACTTTGAAAAGCTGGGAGGAGCCTAAATATTGATTTAGGAACCTGACTTTAGGCTCTTATGTTCAAAACTGTTGGCCTAGATTGATAGCATTCTCTTTGCTTATACTTGTCACTAACACTGGTTTAGGTGGTCCTCTACTGTGGAGAAGAAAAGATCAGGATTAATTTTTTTTTTTTTTTTGCGCTGAACCTTAAAAATTCTAGAGGACTCTGCTGATCTGCAGCTGCATAGTGTGAGGCAGAGTGGCTGCAGGCTTGTTAGAGGAGTGCTCTCATAGAGACTTGACTTAATTTCATTCATGGGTTTTGTATCACTTTCCCCTCCCCCCCCAATCTTAAAATACTTTCCTCTGAAACGATATGGTTGCTGCTAGTGTGGGTGAAAACTTCACAAACATTTTGGCCGTGGTTCTTGCCCAGTGATTTTGGTGGCCTCAACTTTTATTTGCCCAAGATGAGACCATTTGTAAGGGTTTAAAACTGCCATGAAGCCACTCTCAAAATTAAAGTGTCTCAAGTTGGTCACTTGGGCCTAGGCTTTCAAAATTAGCCAAGGACCTAATCCTGCAAGCAAATCACACACAACTCTTACTGACTTGAGTGAGAGTCCTTTGTGTGGCGCACCTTCAAGGAGACACCCTAAGGTAAACTGTGTTTCTGTAACAGAAATGAGCCCCTCTGTCAGTTCTGAGTCTGCTCTCACTTCAACCTGAGATGAAGTTTCATCAGTATAAAAGGAACTACCACAGGTGTGAGGGCAGAATTTGCCTTACAATATCCCATTTACTTCATGCACATGAGTCATGTTTGAAGACCAGATTGGGTCCCAAATCAGCAAAGAAATTGAAATGCTGAAATCCATGTTGATAAGTTGGGGGACATAACATAGAGATTCTTCATGGGTCTTACTTTGTGAGGTCACCAAACTTTTCTCCACTGAAATTCCTCTGCAGAACTAGAACATAATTTTCCAGAGAGAGTGACTAAGAATCTATCCATCCCACAAGCACATGATGTACAGTATGCACTGCTTTAAACAGTTAAGGCTAGTGTGAAGTCAGTCTTTTGAAAGAGATTTTTGGCTTGATTCATGTGTTAGACTGGGTTGTCCAGGATCAATTTACAGCTAGATCAAAAGATCAGCCCGCCCCCCCCCCCCCAAAATTGGAGAAGGTAAAGTGGGGGCAAGGACATGCTCACCTAGAAAACTGGTCTATGTATGATTGATGAAAATAGGGGCAACATAGTGCATAGATGAAAGATCAAGCAGAGCAAGGTGTATACATTATTGATGACAATAGAATCTTAAACTAAGCACAGCAAGCAGGAATGCCTAATGTGCGTTCTAAAAGATAACACACACCCAGACACTGACACATGTTTTCTTTGTAAAACCTGGGCTCCTGTGTTGGTGTTTTCATTGGCAGCAAGGAAATAAATCTGGCCTCGCTCTAATTTTTTAATTTCACATAACATTTCCCTTTCACTGAGTGCCAGTTGTTACTAGGAGAAAATGAGAATAGTGGCTTGATGACATAAAATTATGGCCTGATCCTGCACACTTTTATTTGACTCAATAGCTTTGACTCATGCTCTGATGAGGCTTTTTTTCTCTTTTGGCTATATATTTGGCTTCAGTAGGATTACTTGCATGAGTAAAACTTGCACAACTGAGCTTTTTGTGAGGACAGCCCTGAATACTGTAGACCAAAATGACCTATTTATGCTATAAAGCTGTAGCACTAATTCTTTCTGGATTGTACATTACACACACCACAAACTGTCTTAAAAGAACATTCTTAAGGTTGCAAAGTCAAGCACTCAGTAGTTAAGAAATTGCAGAATTAAGGTTGCCTGTGCATGCCCCCTTGTGCTTTATACTTTGATAGTCTTTAATTACAAGATCACATACTATTTTTCCCCAGACGGGATCTCTGCCCCGTTCAGTGCACAGGATAGATTGTGCTCTGGTGGTGAATCAGAGTGTATTGTGAAGGAGACTGTCTAGGACCGCTGCTTCCTTTGTTGCAGAAGTTGGAAGGGGTGGAGAGAGTGAGGCAGGATGTCGCAGGAAGAGAAAGGACAGTGGTCTGGTTATGAGGTTGAGTGCTGCCTGAAGATGTGCAATCTCTTGCTGCCTCTGTTGCAGAGTTCCTATGTGATGCTGGGCACCTCACTCAAACCTGACTTTTCACAGGTGGTCACCAGGGATTTCCCTACATACACCCCTACTCCCCCCCCCCCCCAGTTTTGTGAATTAGTTATATGCAGTGTTGCCAATTTAGTGATTGTTTGGAAATTTGAATTGATTTTGAAACATTAATACACACTTTAAAAGCATATAAAGTGTATGATAAAATACATGTATCTGACAAAGTATAATAGATTTGAAAAGTATGAACATAGGCTAGCTCCCTTATACAGCTTTTGTTTTTATGACTATGTCAGTGCATTCATTTTGGTGATGTTGGCCCAATTATGATCTGTAAGCAAAGTCTAAATGAGCTCTCCCTGACAGCTAGTGATGGGCTGGGGGGAAAGGCTTCAGGACCAGATTGTATTTACATTCACACCTAATCTACCTAGGTATCCAGCAAACAGAGCTGTGTTGCTCAAGTGATTCTGGCTGGCGTTGGATTACAAATCACTTGAATGCGGGGGCGGGGGGGGGCATAAATGTTGTTGTTCTTATTGTATGAGTAAAGGGCAGTAGAACTGTACTTAGCCTGTGCTGATTGGGGGCATTAGGGAGAGAGGGTGGGGACAGGTGTTTTGCTTGATGGTCTGCCTGAGTCACAAGTACTATTTGACCTGCCCCGCTCCACTGTTTAAAGACAGAGCTGATCAGGCTCCATAGATAGTCTTTGTTTTGTTAAGTGACCACTATAGCTGAAATCACTGAGGTCTAAGTGGAAGAGAGGGCCAGTCTGCACTAGCAGCAAGGCTCCCGCACTGAGAGTTCAGCTAAATTCACTGTGAGCTGGGTGGAACCTCAAGAGACATGCGAACAAACATGGATGTGGCATCATACTTTCTATTTAAGCAAGAGATACCACACACTACAAACTGGAGGCCAATGTTAAGTGCATTGTCACTTGTTCATCCTGAAGTTGAACACTGGTTCTGAACAAGACCAGCAAATGCTCACTATCTTTCTGCAAGAAACTCAACTGACTAGCTAGAAGCATATGGTGCAACAGTGAAAGACTCAACAGTTGAAAAAGTGAAGATCTCTCTCACCACATTCAAAACATTTGCATACATGGCTGATGAATGCACTGATGGAAATGGGCAAGTATTAAGTCCATTGTGAATGTTATCTTGATGTCCATGGTAGGCCAGTAGATGCATTTCTAGATGTTCAAGTTATAGAAGACACATTGGCTGCATCTGTGACAACCCACATCTTAGAGTTAAATGCTTGTCAATTGGACCCCAAACAGATGGCTGCTTGTGCATTTGATGGAGCTGCAAACTTTTCTGGAAGACATGGTGGAGTACAAGCTTTGCTCAGAGAAAAGTGTAACCCTAATCTCTCCTATACACACTGCAGAGGCTATCTACTCCAACTAGCGCTAGTACAAGCTGCAGACTCTTCAAAAGACATTTAAAAAGCTATAAATTTAATGTCTTCATTATATTCTTTTTTTCAACAAGAGTCCAAAAAGACTGAATATCTTGGAAAATATAGAAGATACACTGGGACTGAAGTTCAAATTAATCCAACCTGGGAAAACCCTCTGGCTTTCTCATGAGCTATCCTTGGCTGTTGTCTTAAAATTACTCCAGCCATTATTACTGGCTTTGGAAAGTATCTACCAAGATGGGATGGATCTAAGTAATGAGGCTTGTGGATTACTTTTGCTACTACGTTCAGAGAAGACTATTGCCATTCTCTCTCTTGTAAGTTTACTGTTGAAACCACCTGGGTCATTAAACAATGCCATTCAGGCATCTGCTACAACAGTAGTAGATCTTGGTCCAGCAATAGAAGCTACATTTGGATCAATCAGAGAGCTATCCATTGAAAAAGTACTGGAAGAAGCAAAGACTTCAGTCCAGAAGTTGACTAATGAAGGCATTTATATTGAATCCTTAAGTGAAGAGGACAAGAAGTGTTTAAGACAACTGAAAAAGTACACAGACTTTATTCTTAATCTACAACAGCAACTTCTAGATTCTACTCAACCTCTACGTTGCTTTTACAGATCCCTGTCCTATAAAACACTGACAGTTGAGTGAAGTGAGGCACTACCAGCAATGGGGCTGCCATGTGCTCAAGACAGAATAGAAAATTTGAACACAGAGTGGCATATCATACAACGAATGAATGAAGATTAGACTTCAACTTCTTTTTTCATCACTAGTGGCTCGACCCGATCTTTGTGCTCTGTTTCATGGAATGAAAGAAGTAGGAATTCATCTCTTGTACTCCCAGTCACAGCGGCTACAGTTGTGTTCTTTTTCATCATTGAATAGAATTTGTGTTCTGAAAGAAGTCGCCTTCTGTCTGATCATGTGTATGAACTAATGAGCATATCAGTTGAAGCAGTGGAAGTAATGGACACACGAGAACCACCAAAGATGAACGCATTGCACTCAAGAAGTTCATTAACAGAGTTGTGCAAAATTATAACAAGAAACCAAGAAGGATGTAGATGTTGTGCTTCATAGAATGCTTGAATTTGTGTGATTTCAAAACATGAGTTAAATCTAATAAAATGGTCATGAAACAGTTTTCAGTTTTTACTATGGTGCCATAAAGCCCACTTTCACCCTCAGGGTCTCACCCATCATCGGCCCTGACCCCCCTCCGTAAATTCAAACACAACACCACCACCACCACCCCAATTTCATTTTCTGGGTGCCGAACTTGAGCTCCTCGGGTCTGACTTGCGGAAGTGCTGAGTGCACACAGCTGCAGCTGAAGTCCGTGGCAGCTGGGCTTTATATATTCAAAGTGCTATATAAATACTCTGCAAAATCAGATCCGAGGTGTTTCAAGTTGGGCACCCAAAATCAGTGGATACTTTTGTCCTTAATCTTTCTGTGCCTCAGTTCCCCATCTGTAAAACATGATAGTGTTGTGAAAATGAATATCTGTGAAGCATTGAGACACTAGTGATGAGCACCATAGAAAAACCCATGTGGAAAATAATTATCCTGTCTTCAGAGCAGGGTTTGAATAATGTGCAGTAAATAAAACCTGGAGCCACACATGGTACAGTGAACAGAAAACAAAGTATTGAGTCGCTCATTAAATGAACACCATCCATCCCATTCACTGAATGAGCCAGTGTCCTGTGAAAAAAACAATGTCATCAGATAATTAAAGACAGTACCATAATACATCTGCACAAGGGGGCCAAATTAAGGTTCTACTGGCAACCTTAATTCTGGCATTTCCTAACTTTTGAGTGCTTGACTTTGCAGCCATGATAATGTTCTTATGTTTTGTTTAATTTCCTAGGTTCTCCCCCCCCCCCCCCGAAAGGGGGGGAGAGAATTGATGAAATAGAAATCCAGTTTTTTTTGGTTATGTGGCATCCTATTGAAACCCACGTGGGTTATAAGCAGGGTTGGAACCTATCACCACACAGTCCTCTGCCATCTTGAGCTAATGGAGTAACTGATAGGGGATGACAAGCTACTTCTGTGATGATGGCCAGCACTAGAGAGGGATGAGATCCTTTGCCAGAGGGTTTCGCAGATATTTGCTGACCGCAGAGGAATGGTGAGACTTGGGAATCTTGAGTTCTGTTCCATGCTCTGGAGGAGAGTCTGCTGTAATGGGCAGAGATTCTTGTTTTGTTTTGTCCCTTCCCATCCAACCTGTCCCAGTCCTGTCTTTTCCTCATCCCCGGTTCTTCATCCCCCATCCCAATCTCCTCACCTAACTGGTCCCAGCCTCCACTCCTTGGGTTCCCATCCCAGTCTCCTTGCTCAGCCAGGCCCCCCAGCTCTCTGTGTCTGTCTCCTTCCCCTCTCCCCAGCGCCGGCTCCAGGCACCAGCGTAGCAAGCAGGTGCATGAGGCGGCCAATGAAGAGGGGGGTGGCACGTTCGGCAGCAATTCGGCGGCGGGGCCGTCACTCCCTCTCAGAGCGAAGGACCTGCCGCTGAATTGCCACCGTAGAATGAAGTGGTGGTAGAGCTGCCGCCGATCGCAGCTTTTTTTTTTTTTTTTTTTTGCTGCTTGGGGCGGCAAAAATGCTAGAGCCGGCCCTGCCTCTCCCAACCCCAGCCTTCAGTCACCTCCACACCCACCTTCCCTGTACTCACTGGTTCCCCAGTCCAGTCTCCCTTCCCAGACTCCTTGTCCAATTTCAGTGTTCCCAGTTCTCCCCTTCTCCAGCTACTCCTCGTTCCTCCCTTCTCCCTGCTCCCAATCCTCTAGATCCATTCAATTCTGCATTTAATTCAAGCAGTTTCCTCCTCCATAGTGCCAGGGTCCAGCAGGAGGGATTGTTGAGAACAAAGGACAGACTGGCTCCCTGCTCCAGTCCCTGAACCCAGCGCTGGTATGGCCTGGAGCAGCAGGAAACTGTAATTGGGGAAAGTCCTGCTCAGCCCCAGGCTGGAGCACACTCAGCACAGATGGAATTTTCAAGGAATGAAGCTGCAGTGTTCTAGCAAGTTTACTGAGCATATGTGAACTGTAACTTTTTTCAAATTTGGATGGATTTTCATTCAGATGACAAGGGACATCCCTTACAGTAAGACCACCCATCCACACACACACACACACACAAAATTCATGTCCCTGCTATAAAGCAGGGGTTCTTAAACTTCATTACAGCGCGACCCCCTGCTGACAAGGAAAATTACTACACCACCCCCGGAGGGGGGACTGAAGCCTGAGCCCTGCTGCTCTGGGGGGAGGGGAAGGGAAGGGGGTGGAAGGGTGGCAAAGCTAAAGCCCTCGGCCTTTGGCTTCAGGCCTGGGCAGTGGGGCTTGGGGTTTGGCTTCGGCCCCAGGCCCCAGCAAGTCTAACACCAGCCCTGGTGACCCCATTAAAGTGGGGTCATGACACACGTTGGGGTCCCAACCCACAGTTTGAGAACTGCTGCTATAAAGCATCAGGATGATAAAGCTTCTCAAAGAAAAAGTTACAAGAGTTCTTGTGTGGGGTTTTTTTTGTTTTGGTTTTTGTTTGTTTTAAAATATGGGCAAAAAATGTATTTTCCTTCCTAGGCGCATTCTCTGAAAGCGCTCAACCATTTTGGCTGCAATTTTACTCTCCATCCTCTGCTCCATGTTACAATTCCAGCCCAAACAATTAGTCTGTCAAAATTATGAGCAATTGAAAACTAGGTCTTCATAATGGGAAATGTTGGGCAACCTTAATAAAAACCTATGAGTTATGGTTGCACACAAATGTGCTTCACACAAAAGCAGGGGAATTAAAAGTTAAAGCATCTATCGTGCCCTAACTTCTGCTCCTCCCCCCCCAGAGATTCACAGTGCACCACCGGAACAACCGCTACACAACAGATGACACAACACACTCTTAACTCTGTGCCACTAGGACTGCCAGCCTTTCAGCACTCCACCATCTCAAACACTTCCACTGCCTCCAATCAGACCTTCTCACCCCCCACTCCCCCAGCTGTTCTATACAGTTCTGGAAAATCACTGTCATTCAAGTGTGGAGAAGGGGATGCATGCTTTGAAAAACACCTTACTTTCAAGGATAACATACAGTACAGATAGTAACAAGATTCTTAGACCTGGTCTTAACCCAAAGTTGCATTAGCCTAACTATTTTGATTTTTATACTGACTTACATACATTGGTGCAACTTTGTGGCCACTCTTAAATTGCTTTAAGCTTGCCTTTTATTGGTTTGGCTTGTGTTGGTATATGTACAGCTGCAAGCTAAACCTGCACAACCAGTTTAAAACTGATATAGGAGTGCTCATGTAGTGTTTTCAATTGACTTAGGGTACATCTACACTACCTGCCGATCTGGCAGGTAGTGATCGATCTATCGGGGATCGATTTATCGTGTCTAGTGTAGACGTGATAGATCGATCTATCGGGGATCGATTTATCGCATCTAGTGTAGACGTGATAAATCGATCCCTGATCGCTCTGCCGTTGACTCCTGTACTCCACCACAGCGAGAGGCGGAAGCGGAGTCGACGGGGGAGTGGTGGCTATCTTACCTGTCTATCCTGCGCTGTGAGGATAGACAGGTAAGTCGACCTAAGATATGTCAACTTCAGCTACGCTATTCTCATAGCTGAAGTTGCGTATTTTAAATCAATTCCCCTCCCCCCCCCCCCCAGTGTAGACCAGGCCTTATCTAAATTGGGCTTTAACCAGATTTAAATTGGAGCAACTTCTGGGTGTAGACAAGCCCTTAGCTGAATCCATAGAGACTTAATGCAGAATCTTCTATGCAATTTCAGCAGGAACAAATGAGATAAGACAATTTCACAATAGAGCCATTCCCATTTGCAAAAGGGGAAAATTCACTCCCTCAACTAGGACCCCACACTCATGTCAGATGTAATAAGCTCAAGTACAAAGCTTGGGCAGATCCAGCCATGAAACAGATGGAGACAAGCTGTGAATTAAGCTGCTGGAGGAAACCACTTCTAATGGAATTAGAACAAATGGAAAGAGTGAAGTAGGATCCCACTATGTCTGGTAATCTAAACAGCAAAGTGGGAGTACATGGTTGGAAAAACCTGCTTCCGTATATGCATGATTGTATAAATGCAAAAGATACTCCATAGATAACTGAGCTATGAGGCTATAGACATCAAATGGATCTGCAGACTTTGAAATAAACAACTATATTGGTAAAGAGTATTTTTAACATCATTTAAAGTTGAATGAAAAACTGATCTAGGATAGCTCACAAATTTATATCACTTTTTAAGAGTATGGTCCCTGCCAGCAGGACTCTTGTTTATTTTAACAAAAACTAACCTAAAATCCCTGTTATTTAAAACACAACTTACTGGTTAAATTGTGGCCTCAGTTCCATTACAGTCATTGGTAGCAACATGAATGGATTTGAGACCAGAACTTGGCTCTGATAGGGTGTTGGAAGAGGAATTTAACACATTGGTCCTAAGCCTGCAGTCCTCATTTGAGCAATTGATGCTTGGTGAATCTGGGGTGAATCCTGTTCTTTTGAAGTCAATGGGCAGGCCAGCAGTGTAAATTAGAGCCCCTTTGTACTGCCCAGTGACTATGGGAAGCACAGAATAGCTGTATGCCCTTCTGTCATGTTCCCTATGCCTCTGGCTGCAAGGGGGTGGGCAGACATAAGCCCTTTCGGTACTTCTGTGCTGGTCACAGATACCCCATGTGCCAAAGGTATTCACAGAGGCCATTTCTGCGTGGTTAGCGCTGCTTTGCATCACCAGTGAAGGGGTCGTCAAAATTGGGTCCACAATCTGAGGTGCATATTATTTCAAATGTCTCAGAATTGGGGGGTGATGCATGATAGCTCAATATATCACATGTATTAACAACCTACATAGCATAGTCATACATAGAGGGGTATAGTACATGCGTTCTTATTTGGCTTCCCACCTGGCTTACCAGCTATAGATTTGCTCATGTACATGAGCTTTTCTCTATGGGGTCGGAATGAATAAACAGTGATAAGAGTTGCTTAAATATTGTGTCTGAGCTGTGTTTTGACAGCTGTCTGATGTACCCCCAGTCAGTCTTCTAATTACATCACATTAACACAATGTTTCATCTGTCAGCTTTGGCTGACTGCAGAAAGGGCCAAATTCAGCCCTGGGGGGTGTGAGTACAACTTCCTTTACATCAATGGAGCTGCATTTGCTGGCACCAGGGTGGAATTGGGCCCCAACTGTCTTATCGTGGCTAGAAAAATAAATGTTCTGTAGAAGGATTGTTAGAATAATGGTACAGTGGGGTGGTTAGATTTGTGCTTTGCATAATGTTTTAATCTAGCAACTAAGGCACTAGTTATCTGATTCTATTGCCCGTGATTTAATTAAAATCCTAAGAACCTACTGAGTGCTTATTGACTACAAGTGCCTAAGAATTAGAGCTGTGTGAATAGCGAGGAAAAAATTATTCTTCATAGTTCAGTGATTTGTAACTAGAATTTCACTTGAATTACAGCCTTTTTTTAGTTGAACACTCATGCCAATAGTCTTGTTTGGTTGAATAGTCACAGAAAAAAAACTTTTGAGCCTTTTAAGATTCATTTGCCCATTAAGTGCAAACTTGTTTCATGGAAAAAAATATAATTTTAGTTTGGCCAGAAGTAATTAGTTAGTTCATTCAGTCAGGGAACGGAATAAGTTAGGTGATCTGTCGCATACTGTAGCTCCCATCTCAAATTGCAAGGAGTGACTACTAGAAGGAATGCTTGCAGAAAATAGCCCATGAACAGTCCACAGCATGACATTAATTTACAGAAAACAGTCACTTAAGTTTTGAATATGAAGAAATTAAAAATTGTTACAAGAACTGTTACAGCTTATCTGTGTTTAGCCTCGGGTCAGAGCGATGCAGGGTTCCTCACATGAGAACAGATTCCGAGCTGTCTGGAAACTGCTTAGACTATTGTTCTGATTAAATTTGCTTTCAATATTAAATCAGAAATGAAGAATTTTGCAACAGAAATCCAAATGCCAGCTTTGTGATTCTTCCATGCACAACAGAGAAATAAAAATCCTTTCTGATAAGTGAATTGTATATTTGTTATCCTTCTAGATCAAAAATTATTTAACACCTCCCAGGAAACCTCAAGCCCTGAAAGAGGAGAAGGGGGGGAAATTCTGGCTACTTTTAGCCAAGGAGGGGTAATTGTACTTCCCTGCTTTTCCTCCTCACTTGAGCCACCTCCACAACTGGCACTTTTATTTTATCTGTCACAGAGAGGGAGAGGCCAATGAGTGAACGGGCTTGAAAACAGAACTATGCTCCTGTGGGTAGCTGTTTCCAGATATGGGCTGCAACATGTTGCCTGGATGCTACAGAAAAGCTTGCATTGGCACTGCCCAAACCGCAGCTCATGTGTGGGTAAAATGGACATCTGTCAGTTTGACACCTTTCATGGGCAAAACTAATAAATAAGAATCTAGAAGTGCCCTGTGCATCGTCACCATTACTATAGGTCTTGATGCAACGCCTGTACAGTTCCATAGGGCTGTCTGTTCTCTATGGTGGCAGAAAAGATGCCTGTCACATTTCTGGTTTATCAGTGTGTGCTGTTGGCACACGATTTGATTCCTTTGTTCTAGTCCCTCTCCCCCTGTGAGAACTACCCCCCCCACACACACACACACTAAGGCTACCACTCCCCCTTCCCTCCCTAAATAGTTTGATGACACTGCTAAGAAAGCAGACATAATGCAGGTAACTCCCCCCCCCCCCCCCCTTGGAGCATTGACAGCCCCTGTGTCTGTTTGATCTGGCAGTTTTTGTGCTCTGGGTTGTCTTTGAGAGTTGTTTTGTTTCAGTAGCAGATGACTTACTCCATTCTCCATCTCCTTTGACAGGTCTTCCCTTTTCCATTTGGTTGTATTCTCTCTCTCAGTTGGGGAGCGTGGGGTGAGGAAGAAGGGAATAGGCAGTGTGGATGATTGAGTGCGGTGGATGATTGAGTGCGCTGTATTCAGCGAGAAACACACTTAAAGGGTTTGTTTTTTTTAAACCTCTTGCCAGAGGTTGTCTCCAGGTCAGATGGGTGAGTCAGAATGAATCATGAAGGAGACTGAGAACAGTCAGTTTGTGGTTGTCTTTCTCCACCTTTTCTGCTTCTCATGTTTCTCTTTTCACTGAAGAGTAAGATCTTTCAAGAAGATCCTTTGTGGGAGTAAAAGAACACAGATCTCTGCTTCCAGCTTCTATTTGACAGAAGACTGTCAAACTTCCCGCCAATAGCACCCATGTATCCATTGGTCCCCACATCCCTGTTGCTAATAGCTGCTCACCTTTGGACCAGCGGGGGAGGGGGAATTGCTGGACACTGTGCAGACACCTGAGGCTCCTGACAGCCTTCCTAAGGAGGGAAGAGGTTTGTGGCTCTGCAAAGGCTGTGTGGGAATCTCTCTCAACTTGTGGAGCCTGTGTGCTCCACAAATCAGTAGCTGCCATGGGAACCATGCTGTGTGCCCCCCTGATCCTCCTTACACCTTCCAACCACTAATAGCATGGCCCATTTAACATCTAGGCTGCCAGAGCCTTCCCCACTACTGCCGAGCAGTGCATTACAAGGGGAGGCAGAAGCCACTGAAGTGCAGCTAATACTGCTGCAAGCAGCATTAACTTCTGCTGGAAAACCTGCTGGCTGTTGAAGTGACTGCTCCCCTGAACCGCATAGAGCCTGATCTGTGCAATGTTAACAGAGGGGCTTCCACGGGAACATGGTCCAAAGCTATTGCTCCCCTTTCACCCACCTCCACTGTTGTTTTGCCCTTTGTCTGTCTGTGCAGCTCTTGCTTCCTTCCTCACCATTCAGCAGAGAGGAATGTTTGGATCTTTGTAATCAAAAGCAGGCATGGGATTATTTTTGTATATAGGCATTGCACAAATCTAGACCTGAGAGGAATCTATTCTCAGATCCTAGAATCAAGAGGCCAGCTCTTCCTCTAACATACGCTGGGGTAATGCTACTGAAATCAGTGTGGGGTTAAACTTACTGCAGTATATGTGACATTGAATCAGGCCCAGGGACTTCAATTTAATTAGAAAATCAATCAGAGTGAACAATTTAGTACACCTCAGTTTAACAAAACTTCTTCACAAAGGCCCTGGACTCAATGAATATGAGGCAGTCGAATATGAGGCAGTTAAATATGTAGAGAATGTTGGTCTGTGCTGAAACAAAACAGAGGGTATGTGACCCTATTCAGAACCCACAGAGCTGAGTTCCACCCATGCTTAACTGCCACTGACGTTGGATTTGAATGAGTTTTAGCTAGGGGCAGAATTAGGTCCTTAATACTGAGGTATGTGTGTTTGATCTACGCCAAATTCTGCTCGTTTACACCAATGTAAATCCAAAATGACTCTCATGCAATCTTTTTGTCAGCCAAAAGTTATTTGTTGTTCCTCTCCTAAAGACTGCAGTGTAGAGGTGCAAGAGCCCAGATTTGTTAGTTTTCTGAGCACTCTGCAAAGCCCCTCTTTCCCCCTCTTCATTAATGCTGTTCAGAGTGCGGGTTGAGGAGGAAATATTTATGGGCAGTCCTTTGTCTATATTAGCTGTAAATCTAGATGTATTTTAAGGAATCTCTGCTGTACTTGACTAGTAAGTAAACAATCTCTTTATGCTTATGGGCTGCAATGTGTTTTGGAATCACTCCATATGAAAGCTGCTACATATATATGAGTAATTACTTCAGAGACCAAAAGGACCGAGAGGTGAAAACAAGTATGAGCAGCTCCATGTAGTTCTAATCAAGAATATAAAGGCACTCTAATGTGGGGGAAAACAGTTGGCGGGTGTGGATAGGTAGCTTTGTGGTTTAGAGACAAGGCTAGGAATCAGGTTTGTGGTTCAGATAGTTAGGACTGAATGCTATTCCTGGCTCTGCCATACATTATTTCTCATTGGAATGGGATCTTGGGAAATCATACCTCTATTTCCTCATATCTGTATTGGGGATACTACTTTACTTCTGTCAAGTAGGTTATCAGTTTTTACTTTATTTTATGTGCACTGTCTGTGATGCTCAGTGCTGCAAAAGACACAAATAAAGACAGTGCCTGTCGTGAGACGTTTACAGTCTCTAAAAGGCAGACAAAAATGAAGGCTGATGACTAAAAGATTTTGATATCATGTAATGTTTGTTTTCTTGTATGGGTACAACCTGCAGGCCTACCTAAGAATCATTTCTTAGTATCTCTTGCACACAAAGGCCAAAAAAGCTTAGTAGTGAGATGCATACCGTCCTAACTGCTCCACAGCTGATAATCAGCATTTCTTCAAGTGCTAGCTGCTCATTCATTCAGAAACACCCCACTTGTAACAGTAGCAGGACTAGTCCCATCTGTTGATTCCTGATAATGTTATGGTGATAAATTTTAAAATGGTTTCAGTTGGCATAGAAATGGCATAATCTTTGACTTCAATTGAGTTTGTGGGCATTTATGTATTACAAGGCCGAGTTAATTGGTCTTTGTAAAGCACTTTGAGGTCTGTAGATGGAAGGCAGTCCAGAAATGTTAAGTTTTATTACAGATCCTATTAAAGATACAGTTGCATTTTCTGAAGTGTTAATTATTTCTAAGGAAATACTCCCTCTTTTAGAGTTTGGGGGTTTTCTTAATGTAAAGAATCTTCTCCTTCAACAGTAACAATGAAACGATTTATTAATGTTGCTTCAGGCAGCATGTCCTCTGCATAGTCCTAGAAAAGACACATGTGAATGTTCAGTAAATGGAATAATCTGATTGGCTGAACATCTGCTGGTGCTTTATTATAATTACAATAATTAAAAAAGCTATTCTGAAGCTATTACCATATGAAATTAACTTATTGTATGCTATTACATTTGTACCCCTCTGCAGGTCTGACCTGGCATCCTGGGAGGTATGCAGTGGCGAAAGCCAGGTTTTAGCAGCAGGGGGAGCAAACCAGGGCCGGCTCCAGGCACCAGCTTCTCAAGCAGGTGCTTGGGGCAGCCGCTCCGGAGAGGGGCGGCAGGTCCAGGTATTCAGCGGCAATTCGGCAGATGGTCCCTCACTCCGCCTGGGAGTGAAGGACCTCCCGCCGAATTGCCACCGCAGATTGTGATCGCTGCTTCTTTTGTTTTTTGTTTTTTTGTTTTGGCTGCTTGGGGCGGCCAAAACCCTGGAGCCGGCCCCGGAGTGAACACACAAAAAAAGGCGCCACCTGCCACGAAGAAAAAAGAAATGCTGCCTGCCAGAGGCCTGTGTCTGAGACATTATGGAAGGATTGCTAGGATCATTCAACCCTCTGATTACTACCCCATGCTGCTCATCCATGATACTGCAAGGTATGACCCTGAGCAGATCAGAAGTGACTACAGGGCTCTGGGAGTGAGGGAGGAGCAGGTGGTGTTTTCACCAATCCTTCCAGTCAATGGAAGTGATGGAGGTAAATACATCACTGCATGGATGGTGTCACCAAGAGGACTTTGGCTTCCTTGCCCATGGGATCCTGTTAGGAGAAGAATTGGTGAGCAGAGATATGGGGCTCATCTATCGAGGAAGGGGAAGAGTATCGTTGAATACATGCTGGCTAACCTAGTGAGGTAGGACTTTAAACTAGGTTGGAGGGAGCAGGAGACAAAAGCTCATAGATAGGTCTCCATATTTCTGACTTGGGTCAGAATCTGGGGGGAAAATAGGCAGTTACAGCAGGGACACAGGAGAGACCAGAGGAAATATAGAGGTGAAATATAATAAACATCTTAGATGTCTATATACTAATGCAAGAAGAAGAACTGGAAATGCTAGTGAATAATAATAACTGACATAATTGGCATTACAGAAACTTGGTGGGATAATTCACATGACCAGAGTATTAGTATTGAAGGGTACAGCTTGTTCAGAAAGGACAGGCGGGGAAAAAAGAGTGGAGAGGTTGCCTTGTATAATCAAAGATGTATACACATTGAGACTGAGATACAAAATTCACCCCATCTTCTTTGGTGATGGGAACACCTCAAAAGGTTTAGCATTTCAGTTTGGATAAACAACTACAAAAGTTCAGATATAGTTGTTGAAATTTCTTGACATTGCAAATCTAGGCTGGAAAATGGGCAAGAACAGGCTTTCTCATAAGATTTCCTCTACTTTGTTTCTTGTCGGGACAGAAATACTGGAGAGGCAACTCAGGTTTGTTTGCTTTTTATGGCATCTCCGCTTTCCATGACTGGAATTGGTAAGCACAGAAGTTGGAGATATGAGGGACGTTATCCCACCATTTTTCAGACCAGCAAACAAGTTTGGTCTGAGTTGGGGCCAAAACTTAAGGAGTCTCTTCCTATTTTGTGCAAATCAAGTCCTGAAACCTAATCTTCTATCATTTCACTATTCATAGCTGTCAACTCAAACAAAAGCTTTCCCCCACCTATATGTGAGCAAGTATGGTTTCTCCTTGAATGAATAAGTTTGACGGTCTTATGCAAACACTTTGTTTGTTCACTTTGCAATTTCAACAAGGAGTGAAATGTGTCAAGCGACAGAAATATCTTAAGCGTGCCCCAAATGAAATTCATGAAGATGTTTCTGTTTAAATATCAAAGATTGTTTAGACTCAAGTGTTTTAAATTAGACCTAATTCCCTGTGCCCCTTAAGCAAACTACAGCACTCCATAATTTTAAAAATAGTTTTATATACACAACCAGGGAATAATAATCTTGACAGACCGCCCTGGTTGTCTCCATAAAATTACTGAGGCAAGCACTCAAGCCTTCAAAAGCAGATGTAACGGAGAGGAGTAGTAGGATGATGACTTAACCTCTCTGTGGCTGAGTTTCTGTACAAAGGGGTGACAATAATACCTGCTTCATGGCTCTGTTGTGAGGCTGGATTAATTTAATGGACACAGAGTGTTGAGATTCTTAGATAAAAGGAGCTGTAGAGGTGCTAGTACAATGTTTTTGTTAATCTTGCCTGTGTTTTTGACAATTTCTTTATTTGCAGACACTGTTGTGTTAGACAGTGAACTGGAAATGGCTCAGTGACTCACTGGTGTGTGGCTCAATTTCCAGCAATCCTTTTTCCACTTTATTTGCTGCATTGAGAAAACGGCAATGCTCTTATTTAACTTAAAGGTGTCGTGTCAGCCAGGCTGCTCTAAACTAGCTTCACTTAAAACATCTTCGTATCTGTGGTGCACCCATTCACAACTGCTCTAACTTCGTTATTTTTGTTCTATTGTCAAGATCGTGACTTGTAAAGTGTGGGAATGGCTTATCAAAGGTATCTACAACTTTGTCACCTCTCTAGTGAGACAGACTCCCTAAGGGCTTGTCTACATTATCGGCTGGATCGACAGGCAGCAATCAATCCAGCGGGGGTTGATTTATCGCGTCTAGTCTAGATGCAATAAATTGACTGCCGAGCGCTCTCCCATCGACTCCTGTACTCCACTGGAGCGAGAGGTGCAGACGGAGTCGACAGGGGAGCGTCAGCCATCGATTTACCACAGTGAAGAGACCGCGGGAAGTAGATCTAAGTACGTTGACTTCAGCACCGTTATTCACGACTTCAGCACCGTTATTCACGAAGCTGAAGTTGCGTAACTTGGATCGATTCCCCCTTCCTCCACCCCTCCCCCCGCCCCCCAGTGTAGACCAGGCCAAAGTGTATAAAGGAGACCTGGAATTGATGCGAAGGTGGAAATGGCAAATTCCAGAGACAACCGTTACTATATACAAACCCATTTCTGATGCTTGACGGAGAAAGCAAGGAAATGCTAATACCATATTTCATCTAATGATGATTGAATCTGACCTGAATGCAGTTTCATTCCTAGTAAGCTTGACATAAACTATTGCATCTCTATTTACAAAAAGAAGCTCCTTACATTCAAATACTAAGATTTGGTAGTGAGACATATCTGAGCTTTATGGATCTCTGCATGAAAATTCCACAGCTCAGACTAAACTCCCCAAGTTCTACCCCAGACCACATTACACTCAATGTAAAGTATAGGTTTCTTGGTGGTTTCATACTCTGGAATCTGGAAAGGATATATTCCACACAAGCTTAGCATTATGTCCTGGGGATCTGTCTGCTTCAGCATATAAGGGAAGGAATGAAGCTTTGTTGCTTTTGATGATTAAAACAAAGCCATCAATACATGAGACACAAGTAAGGAAAACAAACCAAAAAGCTTAAAATCAGTGTTCTTCACTGCATGAGCTAGAATTCAGTCCAATGCTCCTATACCACAGAGCATTATGGGTATTACTTTTAAAGAGGCACCTTTTTGAAGCTTATTCTAACCTAATTAAGTGTCTGTTTTCCCCTTAGGGCTGGCACTTTTACTAGATGAGATAACAGCTGTATCTCTGTGAGAAGCCTTGTGAAGGGCAAAATATTTGTTAGCAGTTGCTATTTTCAGCCTTGCCAGAATAAACAAAAAGCTCAGCACCTGCAGTCGTTTCTTCTAAAAAGTTAACCAAATTTTGTACATAGGCTGGGAGTCAGTAAAGGGGGCGGGGGAGTGGAAGGAATGGGCAGATTCACCCATAAGGTTTTGGGATGGTGCTTTTGAAGGGAGTGACAGACTCCTCTGTTTGGAGACCCCGGGAGTGTGTGGAGATAAATAGCTCTCTTCCAGAAAGAGTGAAAAATCCACAGAAGAACTGAGTGCTTTGAAATTATGAATCCACTTTGGGATAATCCAATGTGGGAGTAAGTATAGCCGTAAACCTGAGAGCGGGGGGAAAGGGGAGAAGACCAAGGCTAATATATGGGAGAAAGAGATACCGTATATACTCGTTTAGCCTGTTCATTTATAAGCCGGTCACCCAAGATGGATAGGTAAAAATGGCAAAAACTGTATGACCCTTTCATAAACCGACCCTATATTTCAGGGGTTGGCAAACTTTGGCTCCCAGCCCATCAGGGTAAGCCACTGGTGGGCCGGGACATTTTGTTTACCCAGTGGCCGGGATTTGCCATTCCCAGTCTCCTCAGCACTGCATGCAAGTCTTTCTAGATGTCTCAAGATCCACAAACTTCACACCCAGCAGGCAATTCACCATGCAGTTCTCCTAGTCATCACAAACATAACTAGCTATATTTCTAATAATAAAATCCCTGATTACTGACTCCTATGTCAATATCACCTGTCAAAGTACACAAAGTAAATACCCTTAAATCAACAAATCAGTCCTGTTTTTAACTATTTATTCACTGAGCTATTTGTAACAAACCTAATTCAGAAGTCTGTCATTTGGATTTTGACTCTAATATGTTTACAAGCATCATGTTTCTTTGCCTTTCTGAGAATTTTGATTATTACTGATGGAAATATTTTTGTCAGTTTGTGTGAGATGTGAAATTGACATTTATCCATAAAAATCAAATCCTTCCAATCTTAATAATAACCAGCTCCTTAAACTCCACCCAGAGAGCAATATGTAGTCTATACACTGGTATCATGTGTTCCCAACATGATACCCCTCTCAAGAATGAGCCACTGCGATCTGCACTACAGTTAGTCTCCAAGTAGTTTTAAGGTATAGCCTCTGAGCATATTGCAATAGTCTAATCTTGAGGTAACAAGACCATAGATGACAATGACAACTTCCAAGTCTGAAAGGGAAGGTTGAGAATTCCTAGCCAGATGCAGATGGTAAAAAGCTGACTGGGTTATTGCTGTAATATGATGATCAAAGAGCAGCTGGAGGTCTAGAATCATCCCGAAATTGCAAACTCTAGTAACTAGTGATGGATGTTCTCCCTCAAAAGGACTGATATTACCCTTGCCATCTCTTTCAGCTTCTTCCCCCAAAACACCATCACCACCTCTCCCTGGTGTGGATTAAGTCTAGGCCACCTTGTTCTCATCTATGCCCATTGTCAACTATCAGAGATACCAATTGATAGTTAGCAAGATTATCAGGGTCAAATGATGACTTCTTGGAGGGGGAAGGGGGAGTTTTCTTCAGAGCAATAGACAGCCTGCTTATGTTGAGAAGCAACGACAGTCTTCACGTGAAAAGGACCTGCTACTTCCCCATTGGCCTTCACCAGGTAGGTCATGGATCCAAAGCACAGGTGTTGGGATGAAGTTCTCTTAATATCTCCAGTACCATCAATGCTGGAACTCTAGTAGAGAAAATGAGGCCTTTGTTTTTTTCAAGACCTAGGTCCCCCCATCATGGAAGCAGACAGCCCATCCAATCTGATCACTCTTGTTAACAGAACAACAAGTAACAGAATGGACTCAGGCTAGCTAACAATCTGAGCTAGTCAGGTACATCTGGATTATCTACCACCTGAAACAAATGTACTGTCTGAGATCTTGCAGATACGATGATGGAGGAAAAGAGCTTTCTTAACCTCTTCAAGATATTTCCACCACCAGTGCTCTAGCTATCTTCCCTCTTGTTTCATTTGTCACAGATCATCCATAAACCAGGGTGAGCTATGAGAATGAAGCCAGCAAAGAGGAACATAGGGACCACCTCAGTGGTTGAGGACAATAGTATTCTAATGTCCTGCCAAACCATCAAGGGAGAGGTCTATTGATAGAACAAGACACTTTTTGCTTACATTAATCTCTGAAGGTCACAAGAGTGAAATGCCTGCAAGCAGCATGGAAACATCTTAAAAACACCGTATTAGAAGCTCAAACTATTTATATATCCCCCCCCCCCCCCCAAAAAAAAAGTAAGAGGCCCAAAAAAGTCACCATGGCTAAACAGAGTAAGTGGCAAAAAGGCATCCTGGAAGTCAAATCCTACTGAGGAAAATACAAAAGAACAAACTCTGGCTAGGAAAGTATAAAATTATAATTAGGCAGACCAAAAAAGTATTTGAAGAGCAACTAACAAAAGACATAAACTAACAGCAAAAGATTTTTAAACTACAGCAGAAGCAGGAAGCCTGCTAAACAATCAGTGGGGCCACTGGATGATCGAGATGCTAAAGGAGCACTCAAGGAAAACAAAGCTGAATGCATTCTTTGCATCAGTCTTCACTGCAGAGGGTGTGAAGGAGATTGACGGAACTGAGCTACTCTTTTAGGTGAAAAGTCTGAGGAACTCTCCCCTATTGACCCCTCAGTGTGGGATGTTTTGGAAGAAACTGATTAACGGTAATAAGTCACCAGGACCAAATGGTTCCCACCCAAGAATTTTGAAGGAACTGAAGTATGAAATTGCAGAATTATTAACTGCGGTGTAACCTATTGTTTACATCAGCCTCTGTACCAGATGACTGGGGGATAGCTAATGTGACGCCAAATTTTTTTTATGGCTCCAGAGGCAATCTTGGCAATTACAGACCAGCACCATGCAAACTGGTTGAAACTGTAGTATAGAACAGTTATCAGACACATGGATGAACATATGTAGGGGAAGAGTCAACAGGGCTTTTTGTAAAGGGAAATCATGCCTCACCAAGCTATTAGAATTCTTTGAGGGGATCAACAAATGTGGCCAACGGTGATCCAGTGGATGTAGTGTTCTTGGACTTTCAGAAAGCCTTTGACAAGGTCCCTCACTAAAGGCTCTTAAGCAAAGTAGGCAGTTATGGGATAAGTGGGAAGGTCTTTTCCTAGTTTATCCAAATTACTGATCTATGAAATAAAGGGTCGGAATAAATGGTCAGTTTTACAGTGGAGAGAGGTAAATAGTAGGGTCCACAAAGGTTTTGTATTGGGACCAGTTGTGTTCAACATATTCATAAATGATCTGGATAAAGGGGTAAATAGCAAAATCTGGAGATAATACAAAGTTACTCAAAATAATTAAGTCCAAAGTAGAGTACGAAGAATTACAAAGGGATCTCACAAAATTGGGTGATTGGACATCAACTGGCAGATGAAATTCAGTGTTGATAAATGCAAAGTAATGCACATTGGAAAACATCACAACTATATGTACATAATAATGGGGTCTAAATTAGCTCTTACCAATCAAGAAAGAGATCTTGGAGTCGTCATGAATAGTTCTCTGAAAACATCCTCTCAAAGTGCAGCAGCAGTCCAAAAAAAAAAAAAAAAGAGAGAGAGAGAGAACATTAGGAAAGGGATAAATAGTAAGACAGACTATATCATCATGCCACTGTTTAAATCCATCGTCTGCCCACACCTTGAATACTGTGTGCAGTTCTGGTCACCTCATTTCAAAAAGATATATTAGAATTGAAAAAAGATACAGAGAAGGGCAACAAAAATGATTAGGGATATGGAACAGCTGCTGTAAGAGGAGATATTAAAAATACTGGGACTGTTTAGTTTAGAAAAGAGATGATTAAGTGGGGATATGATAGACCTCTATAAAATCATGAATGGTGTGGATAAAGTGAATAAGGAAGTGTTTATTCACCCTTTATATAACACAAGAACCAGGCATCACCCAATGAAACTAACATGCAGCAGGTTTAAAACAAACTTAAGAAAGTACTTCTTTACACATTGCACTGCCAACATGTGGAATTTGTTGCCAGGGATGTTGTGGAGGACAAAAGTATGTTTAGGTTAAAAAAATGTCCATTAATGGCTATTAGCCAAGATGGTCAGGGATGAAATCCCATGCTCTGGGTGTCCATAAATCTCTGATTGCCAGAAGCTGAGTGTGGAAGACACGGGATGGATCACTCGATAAATTACCCTATTCTGTTCATTCCACAAGAATCTGGCACTAGCTACTGGTGGAAGACAGAATAGTGGGCTAGGCAGACTATTGGTCTGACCCAGTATGGCCGTTCTTATGACAATTTGCGGTTTTTAATGGTTTATAAAGCTCTAACTTGTTGAACCTCAATGTCTATTATCATTAAATAATTCTGTCCCTCCCCCACATAATTCCCTGCAACTGTGAAAATTTCAATAGATAAAATCTTTTTAAAAAATGGTTAGAAATAAACATTGATATGATAAAAAAAATCAAATTCTGCCAGGCCCAGTTATTACCTATAAAGCTCCACATATCCTGATACTGGCCTACTTGACTGATCTCCTCTTTTCCTGTACCATACTGCCACAGCTGTAGTCAGCACGGGTGCCTGAGCTGGTTCACTCTCCTTATAAAAGAAGGGGGTGGAGGGAGGCTGGCAAAGTGTTCTCAGCAGGACTCTGGAACTTTCTCCCCACACCACCACCCTTGGTCTGAAACAGAATGAATTCGGTGGCCTTCTGAAAGGGTAGAAAGGAATCTCTGTAGGTGGCTGACTGGCTGAGCTCCTGTTGAAATGACTATTTTTATCCTGATGGGATTTTGTTATACTATTAATGATGTTTCAGAGCAGGTAAAGACTTTGGATAGGCACCTTTTCAAATTATTATTTAAATAAAGGACACCCACACTTAGATCCAATTTCACCAGAGGGGCAGAGAGTTTAGTGTTTGCAACAGACCCCAGAGTGTAGCAAAACCTTGTCTCTTTTGAAGGCAAGCTGGAGAGAACTTACCACTGGGGTTTGTTTCATAGTGTATAGCTCAGGGGTCGGCAACCTTTCAGAAGTGGTGTGCCAAGTCTTCATTTATTCACTCTGATTTAAGGTTTTGCGTGCCAGTCATACATTTTAACGTTTTTAGAAGGTGTCTCTCTATAAATCTATATTATATAACTAAACTATTGTTGTATGTAAAGTAAATAAGGTTTTAAGGTTTTTAAAATGTTTAAGAAGCTTCATTTAAAATTAAATTAAATTAAAATGCAGAGCCCCCCGGACCGGTGGCCAGGACCCGGGCAGTGTGAGTGCCATTGAAAATCAGCTCGCGTGCCATAGGTTGCCTACCCCTGGTATAGCTTCTCTTCTTTGGTTTTGTACTTCAGTGACATGCTCCAAGAGGCAGCATCTTTAAATATGATGCAGGGTTTTTTATATATATATAAATATACACACACAGCACAGGAAACATGAAATAACATGGGAAAACGCAGTGACCACTTTGCTAATCTTTTCAGTAGGTCTAAGAAGCTCATAGGCAAATGGGAGATAACAGTGACTACCAATGATAAAGTTGGGAAATAATGACTGATTGTCCACTTTGTTCTCAGCTAACTCCTTAGCTCTCTATCTTTCTGCTCTCTCATGAAAGACTGAGAGGGAGGATTTCTGAACCCTTGATTGACCATTCTGATAGGTTCATTTAAAATTCAACATAAAATGATTATGTACAAGGCTACCTAAGTGCATATAATGGCCCATTCCTTGTGCTTAGGGAAAATAACATCATAGGCAAATCTTCACAGTTGCCAAGAAATTCCCAGTTGTAAGAATTTTTCAATTTGTACCCTGTAAACAAGAGAGCACTTTCCACAATAGATTCAGGTCTGAATAATTTAACAAGTACAGTATTAAGAGCCCCACTTCATTTCTTAAAACAACTGTTACTGAACCCCCAAACTACTTGAGCTAAACTACTCATGATTTGGATTTTTCTTAAACTAGTTTAACATTTAATTTCTCATAATGGGCTACATTAAAGAAAAAATAAACATAAAAGGCCATCTAATGATGTCCCATTATTTGTGAGATGACTTTCTGGAAAAAAAAATTATTTAACACTTTTCTTAAATAATTTCAGAGATCTATCTGTGGAATTCTAAATAAAATCAACGTTCAAAACAGAAAATAGAAGTTGAATTTGGGCTCTTCTGGGTTTTTGTTTTCTTTGAATGGGGAGTATGCTAATTATTATTTTTCAGACAAAGAAATCATAGTAAAAGCAAACAAGACTTCCTACTATGTAAGAAGTAGGGATGAACTACATGTGGCTTGATCAGACTGACTTATAAATATATCTAGGGGGTGGGTCTGGAGCTGGCTTGTCTACAGGGGAAGCTATTGTGTGAATTTAAAGTGCAATAGCTAGTTCACAATAGTAATTATGCTAAACGGCACAAAGGCACTCTTAGTGCAGAATAAGAGTGCCCACACAGGGCGCCAGGGTGGAATAGCTATTCTACAATAGCTCTTCCGGACTATTTCCCATGTAAGCAAGCCCTTACTTACATTCAGGGAGATTAACAGGATAGGGAGAAGTTTTAAATGGAGGGGATGATGGAGGCCAGGAGGTGGCAGGTGGGCTGTTCTTCTCCCCCCAATCCCCCACCCTCTAAAACTTCTCCCTATCCTGTTAATCTCCCTCCATTTATAATGCATTCCTGGACTTTTCACACTCAAAAATGACTCAACGGTGTGCACTAACTTTGCTCAACAATTATTTTTGAAGATTTTCATTTTAAGAGCTGTAAAATGTCGCCCGATGAGTGAGTTTTGGGACTGTCTGACTGACTCAAAACAAGAACTTGGAATGGAACCACATAGGCAGCTTTATTTATAGCTGCCACTAATGCACCAGAAACAATATAGTAGACTGGCTAAATGGGAATTCAAAAAATTTTCAGGAGGTTCCGAAGATTATTCCATTTTTTTTTCCAAATTAGCACTCACCACCCTAATCTTCTGAAGAAACTGAATGACCAAATAGTTTCCCAACATTCATAACCTAGGGAGCAATCCATGCCTTGATTGTGCTACTGATGTTTTGGCTGACTGCTGTGTGTCTGATTGCAATGAGTAGCGGCATGTATGAGTGCTTGATTTCTGCATTCATTAAACAGCCTGGTTCATCAAGAAATTGGCTGGCCTATCAAAGCCCATTTTAAAAGGGTGGAAAATGCTTTTCTTGAGGTGAAGCTACTGGAAAGTATAAATAGAGATCAACTCTTCTCCAGTGTCCCACAATAGCCAATATCATAGTGGTGCTGTGAAACGTACAGTCTTGAAACTGTAGTAGCTTGCTTATACAAACTTAAACTAAGGAGCTGGCTTGACACCCATTTCATTTTTTTAAAATGACTGGTCATCACGACTGGATGGTGCTGGTGGTAGCTTTCACTTGCACGGTCAATCCTGCTAAAGGATGAAAGTACCAAAAACTTTCATATAAGCAAATATACAAAAATACCCCAACCCCACTACATATCCTTTTCCAGCTGAATGATGATCTAAATGTTGACCAAAGTAGAGTACCTCCTCATTTGCATGTTTGAATATGTGCACTAAGCACATTCAAGAAGTTCTCCAATGCTTGGACCAGACTCTGATCTCTGTTACACCAGTGTAAAGCTGGAGTAACTCCTCTGAAGTAAATGGAATTACTCCTGATTCACACCAGTGTGAATGAGATCGGAACTGTGATATCATTCATGAATCTGCAGTTGTCAATTTTGGAATTTAGGGTGAATGCAGATTAAAATATCAATTCCAGGGGTTGAGTGAAGGCAGAATAGGCCTAGAGTTGCTTTCTACATGTGCTGACAATACAAGGTTTGTGTGCTGAATCTGGCATTGCCTTCACTGCTTCAAAACTAAGAAGATCTGCAGTAACTATCATGGATCAGCTGCTGCAGAGTGTATTTTTGTTAATGAAATCAGAGCTCTAACTATAGTGTGGTGAAAGACAATAAAATAGTTTCGGGTTAGGTGACTAGAATTAATTTTTTGAGAGTTCTTTAGTATTATACTTTTTTTAAAAAGGGGAGGCATTCATAGCCACTGGTAGATATTATGGCCGAGACAGAACAGGAAATGTAGCACTTGTTCATCCAGTACAAGAACATATTTCATAGTTGAAAGGCTAGTGAGCCTCTCCATGCTACCCCATTAATAATCTGTCTCTCTTTCCTAAAACTTGCTGATGGTGCTGAGATAATCTGGTTTTCTCCTGGGACCACTGAGAATAGCAGCTGAATCACTGTCTGGTAGCAACATGAATTCTCTGGGAGGGGATTTGTACTTTGTTGCATGGTTCCAAATGAATGTGAATACAACTGCTTTGTGACCTTGTGCAGTCATTTGATTTTATATATATTCAAATATCTTGCATGTGATTTAATTCTGACCCATCGGGGTAATTCACTCAGTTGTATCACCCTGCTCTAAACACAATGTGACCAGAGCCAGATTTAGGGCAAGCGACCCAGGTGACTGCTGGGGGTGACTGAGCTTGGAGGGACCCAGGCTTGGGGTGCTGTTTTTGTTGTTAGCAACAAAAGGAAAAATAGAATGTTTGAAGTAACGTTTTAGGTATTCTGTATGTGGATTCATTTTTCACTAACCTCCTAGAATGTTCTGGACCTTTGTATAATCTTGTGGAACCTTCCAGACTGTGAGAGCTACATTTGCCTCAAACCTCCTAGGATGTTGTCAGCCATGCCCTCATGGGTATATAAGGGGAGGGGCATTGCCAGTCAATAAGTGAGATATAAGAACGAACTGAAGTGAAGTGAGAGCCCAGCTGCAATATTTGTCTTGTATGATGGATAAATCATGCATGCAAATCATGCCTCAAAGTCATGAAATGGGCTACAAATGCAATAAAAAGGTATCCAAAAGTTTAACAAATTGAGGGGAGGGAGTGCTGAAGATGCTCCTCGTCTGGGGCACCATTTGGTCTAGGGTCAGCCCAGAGTGACTGTTCCAATTTACCTGCCATATGGGCCATTCTTTAAGAAAACAACAACTGGATAAACAATTTGTTTTCAAGAACAGGGGAAAGGAGCACGTTATTTACAAGTATGTAATCAGTGCATGTGATCTAATTAATTAACTGGATGACATCCCACTCTTTATTTAGGCAGTTTACTGGCTATGAAGTTTCATATGGGATCTGTCATTTACACTTGCTGCTGACCAAATTTAATTGAAATTTCATTCCTGTACAAGCAAGTGCCAAATTAACAGTTGGTCTGTAATTATGTCCACATATTTTATTCCATACAACTACCAATCTGAATGCTAGATATCCTTGGAAATTTTTAAACCAAAAGCCCTATTGTTTAAATATTGTAAAAGCAATTGTTTAAGCATTTAGTTAATATGACAAAGCAATGAAAATAGCACAGGGAATTCTGAAAAATTGGTATTTTTTTGCTTTTTATCATAAGCAAAATTCAACTTACTTTAGGATCCCATTATCAAATTGTGATTCTAGTCATTGAATTGAGGATTCATTCATAGATTGATAGATTCTAAGGCCACAAGGGACCAATGTGATAATCCTCTCATCTGACCTCCTGTATAGCACAGGCCATAGAACTTCCCCACAATCATTCCTAGAGCAGAGCTTTTAGAAAAACATCCCATCTTGATTTAAAAATGGTCAGTGATGGTGAATCCATCATGACCCTTGGTGAATTGTTCCCATGGTTAATAATTCCAACCATTAAAAACGGATGCCTTATTTCTACTCTGCATTTATCTAGCTTCAACGTCCAGCCATTGGATTGTGTTATACCCTTTCCTGCTAGATTGAAGAGCATATTCTTAAATATTTGTTCCCCATCTAGGTACTTATAGACTGTGATCAAATCATCTCTTAACCTGTGATATTAACCCACAGCCCTGCATTGGGGGTGGTACAAAACTGTGCTGTCCCAGTGGGACTTCCAGGATGCAAAGTACCTTAGGGAGGTGCAATGACTCCTGGGAAATGCAGCCACTGCACCATCCTTAAAGAGGGCAATAGGCACCCCATCGCTTGTGGCCAGCTGGCTCCATGTACCCTCTCCCTCCCTTGTACATCCATATGTGAATGTATTCTAGCCCTTCAGGTGAAAGATTGATTTAAGTGACCAAATCTACAGCAGTGGATGAGACACCATTCCTCTGCCCTTCCATGTCCAGGCCTAGGAATTTTTCCCCTTAGTCCATAAAAGTGGTGATGACTTGCCCATTAGCTTGTAGCCCCCATGGTGAGTCAGTGTACAGAGTTACATCTGTAGGTTTATAGCCCGGATGATAAAATAGTGTTGTTGCAGAGGATTCTCACAAAAGCAGCAAACTGGCACATTATAAGAGTGGATGTGAAGAGGAAGCTTTCACGCAGAAATGGACATTAGCTATTCCAGGATACTTATGGAGCAGCAAGCATGGTACTATATGACAGAACCAGCTGCCTGCTGAAACAAATGAGTTGAGGTGACACATAAACATGCAAACAGCTTTTGGAAATGGAGTGAAGTAACCGAGGATCTGGTGCTTTAGGGATTCCCTAAAGATCACTTACGGGGTCTATTTTCCCCATGATATGTGGAAGTAACTCATTTGCATCAAAGGGAGTTGTGGAGAGTAAGGGCCAAAAGTATTGCTGATGTTCTCAAACAACTGTTTGGGGAATGGGGTAGAGCAGGTCATCTTACTGGCTGATTTACCACTATCTCTAAAACTGTTTAACTGAGTGGAAGTTAAACAGTTTCCCTGCTCCTTCTGGTGTTTTAAATTTATTCTGCCTTTCTACATTTTCTGAAGGGGGAGGGGGGCAAAGGGTGTTATCTTTTGCTTCTAACTATTGGTGAGAGAATAATAGAATGACTGACTCCAAAAATGAAAGGTAACAAGGCTTATCAACAAGCAATAGTGCTTGTTACAGGGAGTGAATGAAACCTGGGCTCATTTTCTGGTTGCAAATCAAGCTGTTGGTTTTGACTGATAAATGGTTTGGGTCCAATCTACCTTACAAGCCACACCACATGATGATAGCAGTTGGGATCTGCTGAAGTGCTTGAGCTATCACCTAGAGAGGGAGCTGGAGGAAGGATATTCTCAGCAAGGAGAGGCCTCTTCTCTAGAAGGCGGCTCCCCTCCCTGTCCCTGCATAGTTGGAGTTTGTTGACATACAGGGCATGATGCAGGGCCTATCTGGAAGGGGTAAGGTTCCTCCTCTGATCCTGGGGGATGGAGCATAAGTGTGTTGTCAACATTTTATTTATGTTTGTAGGGTTTTTTTTTCCAGAGTAGTTTATTTTAACAGTGTACATGTGCTGAGTGGTGTTTCTCTGATCTGTTTTTATTATAAAATGAACTATCTTAGCCATAAACATTGGCATTTTACTCCAGTTGCTGAGTTGTTATGCACAGCTGAATTGGTTGAGAAAAACAGAACTGTTGTAACCTGAACAATTGTTGAAAACTCAAAACAAAAAATTGTGCGTCTCCCAATTTCCTAGTTCCACTAGGATCAGCAGTGAAAGTAACAAATACAGTGATGAGTGAGGCTGCTCTGACATTTAAAGCGTGAATGGAACTGTGAAGTATTAAAAAAAACTTTTCAGAAAGATCAGATGTCTTTCCTCCTATGCATTCCCACAATGCCTTTCAATATAGTATCTAGGCACTGTACGTGGATTATAAAACAATGAGGACTTTCTAGAAGGTGAATTAGTTTTCTCCTTCTGTTGGTTTGTGGGCCTCTGCCTGGAGAAACTTCAAACTCTATTTTGCAATCTAAAGAGACTCAAAGGTTCAGAGGAGCATCTAAACTTTACCCCAAAACGTTACCTTGAAACTTTTTGAAGTCTGCCCATCACTCATGGTTATGGACATCCAAATATGAGGGCAGCAGGTTCATAAGAACATAAGAACGGCTGTACGGGGTCAGACCAAAGGCTCATCTAGCCCAGTATCCTGGTTTCTGACAGTGGCCAATGCCAGGTGCCCCAGAGGAATGCACAGAACAGATAATCGTGGAGTGATCCATCCCCTGTCACTCATTCCCAGCTTCTGTCAAACAGAGGCTAGGGACACCATCCCTGCCTATCCCGGCTAATACTTTTTTGAACCCTATTATAGTCTTGGCCTTCACAACATCCTCTGGCAAAGAGTTCCACAGGTTGACTGTGCATTGTATGAAGAAATACTTCCTTTTGTTTGTTTTAAACCTGCTGCCTCTTAATGTCATTTGGTGACTCCTAGTTCTTGTGTTAAGGAAGTGTTATTCCCCCGCTCCCCATTTACTTTCTCCCCATACCAATATCAGAGGATGTCACTTCGTGGCTGATGATTATATATGGCAATCAGATGCTGTAGAAGAGGAAAGTAAATCTTGAAGGAAAGGTGAGGGAGGGCAAAATTCAGAGTAATTCAGTTCTCAGAAGAATGCATATGATTGTTAGCCTAAACTGCATGTTTTTACTTGATGAAGTAAACCAGTGCTTTGATGGAGTTTAAGAAATAACCAGATGGTTAGAAAAAGGAAACAGCTAAAGAAGACTTCATAATTTAGTGCTCATTCACAGTGTGGAATCCACTTACTGGAAAATTTGCTACTCTAAAGAGAATGGACTGAACTTACTAATGGTATAAGCATGTACTAATGGAGAATCTGCCTCAATGTTTCCATTTTAAAAAGTAATGTTACAATTTGTTAGAAATTTATTTTAAAGAAGTCTCAGAGTTATATCTGGAACTGGAGATAAAAATTGTGTAAAGCATACAGGACTGTAATTACGAATCTTAGGAGCCCTGCTGAAGGAAATAGGCTTGCAACAATCAATAGAGAGGCCCCCTATGATTGCAACTGTATCTTAGAAGAGGTGACTGTGAATCTGAGGTTTTCCTCCCTCCCCCAAAATGATTAGCTATGTATTTTTTCATACTTTTCTAGAACTATGACAGAAATTTAAAATTACTTCCAAGATGTGGTATGCCAGAGCTTCATTTCTTATACCATGCAAGATCAAGAGAATAGCCAGGCACCCATTCCAAGAAGTAATCATCTTAGTTTGCAGCAAAGGAAATTTAGTTTAGATATTAATAAAAGCTTTCTAACTATCTAGTTAAGCAATGGAATAGGTTACTTAGAGACAATGAATTCAAGTCACTGGAGGTTTTTAAGAACAGGTTAGACAAAAACCTGTCAGAGAGAATCTAGATGTACTTGGTACTGCCTCAACACAGGGGACTGGACTAGACGACCTCTGGAGGTCTCTTCCAGCCCTACGTTTCTGTGATTCTAGATCATCGTATATACCATGCTACTTATAGCAGAGTTTATCCACTGTTTGTGCAGTGCTGCTGAAGACAGTTGTCCTCTGTTATGCTTGCAGTTAAATTGTGTTCAGCACTGGTTACCTGCAGCCAATTTCCAGCAATTAGTAATTTTGCTAGTGTAGTCAACCCCTCTGAGGCACACCCAGAGTCACTTCAGGCAAAAATATGCATCCCAGAAGAACTGAGATGAAGGGGAAAGTGGATACGTGGCAGTCAGCATCAGGCAGTGGGTTCCAGGCCTAAGGCATTGCATGGAAATAAGTACAAAAACAAGAGTGAGAAGAGGTAGAGGTTAGTTTTATGGTTTGGGCAGAGACAAGGAGTGCAAGGTAGGAGTGAAAAATACATAAAAATAGGAAGAGGCTAAATTGTGCAGGGCCTTGAAAGCAATAAGACAGAGCTTCAGTTTGATGTGGAAGATGAGGGGAAACCAATGAAGGAATCTGAGTAGTGTCTGGAGATTTCTTCAGTTATGGATGTGCTAGATGAGTTTTGATACTATATTCTAGAAGGACTGGAGGAATGGGGTGTGTGATGACTCTGAGTTGGGGGTCTATAGCTGTCTATAGGGAAGCCACTGAGAAGGGCATGGCCATAATCAAAGCACGGGAAGATCAAGGCATGGATAAGGGTTTTGGTGTCAGGAATGAATGAATTTTTGAGATACTGTGGAAGGAAAACTGGCCGCACTATGTGATGGTGTGAATGTTTAAGATGATGATAAATCAAAGATGAGCCTGAGTTTACAAGACTGAGGGACAGGAAGATGATGGAGTTGCCCGCAATAAAGAAGAAAAAGAGGAGAGTTCTGATTATTGGGGAATATAGTCAGGATTTCCCTATCTCTGGGGGAGTTCATCCCTGACTCATAATACTGCTAAACCTTCCAGGTCAGCAGGAAATTTTATCCTTGGATCATTTAATAAAAATAAATAAATAAATAAAAACTTGTGAAGTACAATTTTTTGCTTTTGGAATGTAAAAATGTTGCTGAAAGACACTAGAGCTTCAATCCTCATGGGTTTGGGTTGTGAAAAATAAGAAGAGGGGGTGCAAACTTTAATCCATCTGTGGGCAAAAATTAGCTCCATCCTTGTGCAAAATTGTGTATCTTTAGTAAATGAAAATGTTCTTTATGATAAAGAAAAGTATGTTTTAGATGCTGTCTCGAGACCTGAAACTAGAATATAATGAAGATTCTTTATATACTGAACTCATCTTGGAGCTGCTGCCTGATAAACCCCTTGCTAGTATTAGTCTTCATTTTGCAATCCCTACTTGCACCAGGGTGAAATCCTGGCTCCATTGAAGTCAATGGGAATTTTGCAATTGACCACAATAGGGCCAGGATTTCACCCCAGCAATCCCAGTGAAAGCATTATAGTCGTTGGCTGGAATAGTCAAGAGCCTGAGGTTAGGTGCTTAACTTCTGAATTTCAATGGGATCTGGGCATTTAAATCCCTAAAGCTCCTATGCAAACCCCAGCATTAGTCTCATTGAAGACAATGGGACTACTCACATAAGGGCCGTTAAATATAAGAGAGAGGGTTTGCAGGCTCAATCCATTCTTGTCTAATTTAGCCCAAAAGCTGATAATGTAGCTTTACCAATGCATAAAACAAATAGCATGAGGGTTTCCACCCAAAAGATTTGGGGTTTTGAAATAACCACCTTATCATATGTCTGTAATTAGAGTAATTATGCTAAATTAACTGATACAGTCTGATATAAATTTGAAGTCTTTTCTTTCACTCTCACTTTTGTATCCCCTCTTTCCCATTAGGTACTATGGGCTGGTCTACACTGCGGGGTGAGGGGGGGGGTGAATCGATCTAAGATACACAACTTCAGCTACGTGAATAGCGTAGCTGAAGTCGAAGTATCTTAGATCGATTTACCTGGGGTCCACATGGCGCGGGAACGACGGCCGCGGCTCCCCCGTCAACTCCGCTACCGCTGCTCGCTCCAGTGGAGTTCCGGAGTCAATGGGGAGCACGTTCGGGGCTCGATATATTGCGTATTAACGAGACATATCGATCCCCAATAAATTGATCGCTACCCGCCGATACGGCGGGTAGACTGGACATACCCTATAACTGAATACATTTTGCCAGGAGCAATGTTAATGTCATGTTTGTTAGAAATTTCCTCAACCATGCTGTGTGATTTATAAATGAATCAATTGTAAAGGCCTTCTCTGCAAAATTGAAGATTGAAACACAATAATTAAGAGTTCTCAGGCAATGACTCAGCAGTGAGACTTTCATATACATCTTCCATAACTTGCTGGAGAATATGCCTAATAAATCTTCTGGGAAGCTACAAATGAGTCTGCAAAAATCAGGAGAGGGGTTCAAATCACCATCAATATGTTGTAAGAGAGTGGGGTGTAGGCAGTATGGCCTAATGGTTATTGCTGGGCTTGTATTGAAAAGTCAAGGGGTGGTCACAAGGCGGTGGTCAGTGAGCAGGGATCAGAGTAAATGCAGGAGCCAAAATCAGTAGGCAAGAGTCAGGACAGAGTCTTCAACCGAAGATCAGGGAGTGCGGCAAAATGAAGCAATGTCTGGAGCCACAGCAAGTCAGTTGGAAGTTTGCATGATTGCCCAGATAACTTCCTGGGTCATCTTCGAGAGTTTAATAGTAATATGGGCCAATCAAAGGGCAGCAGTCTGCTGTCACTCTGGCCCTTTAGACACCATAGGAATTATGGCCCAATCTCTACACTGCTTCTTGGATACAGCATTATGTATCCTGCCTGTGGTAATGTAGGAAGATGAGCTGCCCCAGGCTCTACGGACCTGGGTTCTAGTCCTATGGATCCTTATATTACCCTTACTTCAGGGTGCCCTTTCTCTGGGTTAATACCAGGCCCAGATGGTCTTGATGAAGCCTTTTTACCAAGTTGGGGGCATGGACATGGTCAGCAGGTTCCCAGGATCAGTCTTCAGGACCATAGTCCTCGCAATCTGTGAGCCAGTACAGTCCCTCCCTCCCACTACAGTCTAAAGTTAACAGGGCAGACTATGTATTCCTCATGCCCTTGGATCTGGACTGAAGTGGCTGTTCAGACCGATCAGGAAAGGGTTCCTCAATGTAAGGCTTCAGGAGGCACATATGGAAAATAGGGTGTATCTTGAGGGACAGGGGAGCTGCATTTGAAGGTGACGGAGTTGATTTGCTAAGAAACAGACTGAGGAACTGATCCAGGTTGCCTCTAAACACATCATTCACAAAGTGTTGAAAGGTTGTGGGAGCATTAGTCAGATGGACAGGTATCACTAAGTATTCATAGTGTCCATAGCAGGTTCGGAAGACCGTCTCCCATTTATCTCCTGACCTAATGTGCACTAGGTTGTAAGTCTCTCAGAGATCCAGTCTGGTGAAAATACTAACAGAACAAACGCAATCTCGCAACTTCGAGATTAGGGGCAGGAGACACTAATTTTTTGAACCATCACTTTGTAGACTATCAAGCTCTGAACTAAGAGGTCTAGTGTTCCTTCCTTTTTCTTAACAAAAAGGACTGAAGCCCCTGCCAGGGAGATGGAGCATTGGATGAAACTCTTGGCCAGTTGTCTTGGGTGTATGAACAAAGGGCGTCCAGTTTCAGCTCAGGCATTGTATAGATCCATCCGTAAGGGACCTTTGCCCCTGCTAAGTACCTTCCATGGAGGGAGTCAAAAGGGGTCTGAGCAAACTGTGAGGGACTGGGGCGTAGGCAGTCTGGCCTAGTGGTTACTGCTGGGTTGGTGTTGTGGAGACAAGGGATGGCCACAAGGAAGTGGTCACTAAGCAGGGAGCAGAGTAGTTGTGAGAGCCAAAATCGGTAGACAAGAATAAGGGTCGGAGTCAGGCCAGAGCCAGAATTTCAGGTGTAGTTACCAGATTGAAATCAGGAGGCAAGAGTGAGGATCAAAGTCAGGCTAGGGTTGGAGACTGAAGATTGGGGAGTAAGGTGAGGACTGGAGTCACAGCAGCTAGAAGCCTGAATAGTTGCCCAGACAACTTCCTGGGGCAGCATTCAGGGTTAAATAGTAAATGTGGGCCAATCAGTGGCTGCAGGGTGCTGTTGTTCAGGCCCCTTTGGGCAGTACTTCATGCAGCACCTAATCTCAACAGTGCTCTTTGGATATTGCTTTGCACAGCCTCCTGGTGTCACTATGAGAATGTTAATTGCCCCATGTTCCACAGACCTGGCTTCTAGTCATGTGGATTCATACACGTGTATGAAATCCACTAAGGAATATTATTAAATCAAAGGAAAAATTAAAAACAAAATCTTTGTATCTGAAGGCCAGAGTCAAAAAAACAACAACCCCAAACTAAAATAGGAGAAATCATCCTACCTAGGGAAATGCCAGATATGAAAATGTAACTTGTATGGGTGTTAAAATTGCACAGAAAAATGTGTACAGGAAATATAAAACCGGTCAAGTATGTGAAAGGGGGTTTGGGGAATCTCAGGAAGTAAGCTGAAATCACAATAAGGGTGTGTAAGGAAAAGAGGGAATTAAATAAATAAAATGCCCACAGCTGGGAGGCAGCTAACACTAGCAATAGCAGGTGTGATTGGCTTTATTTTAACAAACCTCTAGAGATAATATCAATCCACCCCTTCATAGTGATGAGCTTTAGCCATCTAACATAAGGCTATTCTGGAAGCTAAATTTTTTTAAAAGGATTGGAAGCAGGACAATTTGGTGAAGGGGAGTGGGGAAGGGAGAGAAAACATTTAGACCATGTGTCCCAGGAACACAGGTCACTGCCAGCCATCATCTTTAGAGGTTTGTCCCTCAGATGGGAATATGCAGCATTACTCTTTTCAGAAGCTAATAAAAGTGCTGTAATGCAAAATTTAACAAAACCTTTGAGATTATGAACATAAATTTTATGGCTAGAGACTCAAACCTGGAATCTTTGAGCAAGTAATAAAGTAGCTGCCAGTGACAAATGCTGAGAAAATAGAAAAGAAAATGAAGTCCCATGGAATTAGAAATAGAGTGGCAATTTATATATAATATAAGAATAACCATTAAAACTAACAAAGATAAGTAGAACTAATACAAAATCAGTTGTCATAAAAATACTAGGCCCCAGGCCAATATAAACTACAAATAGTGAAAACTTCAATGCAATAATTTCAATGGTAAATCTAATTGCATAATTGTTGGAATTGGACATAGATGATCCCTATATTGAGTATTGCTTCAGGATATCTAGGAAAACAACTTCCTAAACTATGCCTACCTTGCTGCATATAAATCCCTCCAATGAGAATGTGGGCACAGGAGCCAATGAGAGTCAAGAAATGGTACAGCTTGATCAAGAACATGTTAGAGTTGAACAAATATGTAATGGAGGAAATCACTGTGTTCATCTTACTGCCTCCAGACGTGTTTAGTATTATGGGAGCAGCAGAGGAGTCAGCTATTGGGAGCGAGTCAGGGAGACAGTGAGGAAGTAGGAGAAAAGGATAAGAATCAGTGGTCAATGATTTGTCAATATGTGATGTATTGGTCTTTTCCCCCCAGTTTTATAATATGGGATACATATTTACCTGAATAAACAATGATGAAATATTTGTAAAACTTTACATGCTTTACAATAACAAATTACTGTACTAGTCATAACTGTTGCAGGGTATCAGCCTGTTTGGTTTGGGTTTTTTTTTTTAAACAGTATGTTTATCTTTTTTTTTTTTTTTTTTAAGTGGGTTAGTTTTGGGTGAAGGTTAAGGTTTTATTTTTTTATAACTGGTTCAATGAGCTCTAGCTTAGCTAACTGAAAACTGTTGTTCATAAACACCCTCATGGCCAATCTTATCTAGGGTCTGGATCTGCAAATGCTCACGCGTGTATTTAACTTTACTACTACAAGCAGCCCCACTGATTTTTCAATGGGACTACTTGCAGTAGTAAAGTTAAACACAAACGTGTTTGTAGAATTAGGGCCTTAAAGCAGCATATTTGCAAGTCACAAGGAAAGCATCAGCTGAACAGTTTAGTAACCTTTAGTTATTTTTCACTTTTTCATTTGTTTATTTTCAAGCATTAGGAGTTTCATTTTGACATTTGAAGTATGCAAGTTTGGCAGCATAGGGCATGCTACATATGTAGTTTATGCATTCTAAGTAACCATAAGGTAGTTGGTTCATGGCTCAATAAAGGAGTGATCACAAGATAAATTTTTAGAGTTCATGGGGCTAATTAGATTTTAAGAAATTACATAATAGTTTATCAATTTATTTTAAAACTTTGAAGGATACTACAGGCTAGATCAGCAATTCTTGACATAAGTAGTGCTTCTACATTACATTTTAATCTAGTTGTTGTGTTGACCTCTAACACTTAAAAAGCACTTAACTTTGTAATAAGGATAGCATGTTCAGGAGAATTGTACAACCCTAATGTTAATCTCAATCCATCTTGGGGTGATAGTGATTGAAAGCTGTTACAATTTGGCAGCTGTTTGGGCCTATGTGAAATTAGTCCCAATGGACGAGAGTCTACATCTGAGTGGGCGGGCATAAAATGACAACCATTATGGTGATCTTGATAGAGAACAAGGATAGAATGGATACGACAAATGAACTGTTTTCTCATCCACACAGGTGGGCGTGAGGGTGGATGTGCATTTGTGCGGCAGCATGGGAAATTCAATATCTGCTGTGTGTATCCGTCTTCAGGGGTGTTAACCAGGCACTTTCATGTGCACTAAATTCACTTGAGGTTAGATTAGGCCTTTCAAGGCATGAAGGTAGTACAGAACCACACCAGAAAATGCTTGCTTGTGAGTGAGACTGCTACATCTCTTTCTCCTGCTACCCCCTCTCAGAAAGCCTGCTGTGCTGGTCAGCACAGAAGTGGGAAATGGAGTTATGGAATGGAAATGGAGCCTTTTGTGGTGGCAGCACTCCTTGCGCTCCTGAGTTCCAAGACTGTAAATCTAGCCAGCCTTTATGCAGGCCACACAAGGATAGCAGGAAGCGCCTGATTCTTCCTCCCTCAAATCCTACCCTATCTTGCATAAGCCAGGATAGGATCTTGCCCTTAATTTTTAAAACATCTTTTACTAAAGAAAATTTGTTCAGTTCAGCTAAATACAGCTAAAGAGATCCCTTATTATAGCTTCTGACGTTAGCAATTTGGTCATGAGAACACTTGGTTCAAGTTGTACATATAACAAAGAAGCTGACTAACTAGTAAGCCAGTTGAATCTGTAAGTGTAAGGTATGGCTACACTACAGAGCTTACTGTAGTGCACCTGCAACGCTTCCAGTGCAGATGCTCTAAGCCAGTGGTTCTCAAACATTTGTACTGGTCACCTTTTACACAGCAAGCCTATGAGTACGACCCCCCTTATAAATTAAAAACACTTTTTTTATGTTTAACACCATTCTAAATGCTGGAGGTGAAGCGGGGTTTGGGGTGGAGGCTGACAGCTCACAACCCCCCATGTAATAACCTTGTGACCCTTGAGGGGTCCCAACCCCCAGTTTGAGAACCCCTGCTCTAAGTCGATGGGAAAGAGAGAGCTCTCCCACAGACATAGTGCTGTCACATCAGCGCTTAGGTTGGTGTAACTTATGTCATTCAGGGGGCTGGCTTATTCAAACCCCTGAACAACATAACTTATATCAATTTAAGATGTCGTGTGTACATAGACTAAGATTCATGCAAAAAGGCACCTCTCCCAGATACTCTCCTGTTTCTTATACCAATAACTACTAGCCCTGGTTTGTTCTGCTGGGTAGAAATGCAGAAAATCATCCCATCACTAAAACACACTTCCTACATATTTGTGTTGGTTTATAAATCTTCAGTAATAGACTAATGAAACAAATTCTCCCCTATTTCTCTTAATGGAGAATTATTTGAAGATTAGACAAGGTTGTGATTTGATTCTCATAACAGTATTGCTAATATCCAATCAGTTTATCTTGCTCAGACTACAAACATATTGTCATTCTGAAGGGTAAAAATTAGACTGAATCTGTTTAGACTTCTCTCTCTGCAATAGCACAAGACTAATTTTTCTTAGCTGGATTTTATGTGAAGGGTGTGTATATAAAACATCTCCTTAAATCTGATATTCAATATTCATGTTGGTATATATGTCTCCTCCTCAGTAATAGCCTATTTATTATGCATTTTTCTATCCACTAGTCTCTCACACTATACTTTGTCTCCCTAATACTTATTTGTGATTGATCCATAAGTGTTACAGAAATTAGCTGAGATGAATGCTCCTATCACAATGTTTACAGATGGAAACTACAGGGAAAATATCTTGGTTTTGAGTTTCAACCTTCCTTTACATGCTACTTTATAAAACTTGAAATGTATTATCAGTGTCCAAAAGAGTCTTAAGATTTGAATGTCACTATTTTTGTTTTTTTAATAAATATTACTAAATACTGATACATCCATATACTAAAAATAGTGTGGCCAAGAACTCCAGCCATGTTCTTCAATGGTTGTTTTGTCCATAAGGATGACACACAATTTTGTCGATCAGTAAAACAATTGAGTTAATGCTATATTCAAATACCATTCATGTTTAAGACACACTGGCAGAGCAACAACAATGAGAGCAGGAAACCAGCCTCTCCATTTCTGGAATTGAGCTGATGAAATAGAACAATTTTTAAAAGTTATCCCCAGCCACATCTGACTGAAGATTAAAGCTGGATGAATAACTGGTTTTCCAGTTTGGAGGCAGTTCTGGGGGGGAAATGGTTCAGGTTTAACCAAATCTGAAACTTTTTGGAATAAGAGTCTCCCGCAACGTAGGTGATTGCCCTAACCACTGGACTAAAAATTGAGGGATGAGGGTGGTGACAGCACTAGCACCATCTCATCCTCCTCTTCTAGCCATTTTGACTATTCATGTCAAACTAGCACATAATTTCTGGTCAACCAAAACTGCATTTTTTGTCAAATAATTGTCTAAAAATTTTACACAGCTCTACTGTAGTTTACTTTGGGTACAGGAACCATGTTTTCTTGTCTTTGAAACTGGGGTGTTGTAATTTATTCTCAATAATGGGAATTCAATACTTTCATTAGATCATATTCATCATAAAGTGATTTAGGTAGAATAGGGAGGTATTGGCCTACAGGCCAAAAAAAAAAAAAAGCAGTAATTGGAAGAATACTTCTGACATTTAGAGAATGGATTTGGGCAGATGCTTAAAAACAGCATTAAGTAAAAAAACAGAAAAAAGGCATAACCATTCAATACTTGGAAGTGGAAGTCAAGAAAAACAAACTGGAAATGAAATATAAATGTATCAAGGGGTAACTAACCACTGGCGATTACTGAGGGATGTAAATTCTCCATCACTTGGCATCTTTAAATCAAGATGTAACGTCTTTCTAAAAGATATACCTTAATTCAGTGTTTGTCAACCAACGAATCATGAAAGGCAATCAGGAGGGCTGTGAGAACTCTGAATTTATTACAATCTAAAGTAATAAAAATTTCTCTTCCACTCCCCACCCAAACTTATCTTTCAAGGTCAAATATAGTGTCAACCTCCTGAAATACATACAAATTGGCGTATCAACATTTTTTGTTTACTCCTTTATAACAGATGTAAGAGGTCATGAAAATGTATAAGGGGTCCCCCAACTCGAAAAGTTGAGTACTTTAGTTAAACCACAAGTTAACGGGATCAGTGTTAAACACTGGGTGAAATGTTATGGCCTGTGTTAGTCATTATGATAGTCTAGATATGCAAGTCAGACTAGATTATCATGATTCCTTCTGGCTTTACAATCTATACTGCTATTGCCTATGACAGGCTGTGTGCATTAAGTAGCAGTTGTATTGCATTTATTTCCTTAAAGTGTAAAGATTGCTTTTGTCAAAAAGGTTACATGATTTTATAAAAATGGTTAGACATAATTTGTACTCATAACTTAACTGCATGGTTGTTTCTTTAGCACTACCATTTTTTTCTGACAAGTCTTTGGATATTCTAGGAAGGCTTACTGCTTCCATTTTCATTTCTACAATTGAAAAGATGGGGTATTTTAAACACTTTTTTGCTTGTCTTTTTCTTTTAAAGCTAGGCTCAGACAATTGAAGTTATGTTGTATACACCAAAGTTACAATCATTGTTTCTATAAAAACAAAAACAGCAATTTATTAAATTCATAAAGCCAATTGTATCTGATATATATATCCAATTACAAATATCTTAATATTGTTTATAAAAAAAATTAAACATTTTTTGTTTTGACAAAGAGTGTATATTGATTACATTGTGTATCCAGGAAGCTTGTTTACTACTAGTTCACTGATGTGCTTATATTGATTAGGAATACACAGTGTCCCAAAGTCGTCATCCTCTTCCTTGTCTGATGTATGGTTTTCCACACCACTAAGTTCAAGATCAGACATGTTGGATGGCAAGTAGGAGCTAACCTGAGATGTCCTCAGTGACTGGCTCTTTTCCAAAGAGGTTTGGCCCTTTACTACACTATTCATATCAGAATTAGTTTGCTCGCTCTTCACCTCAGGGGGCTTGAAAATATTTTGGTCAATTTTGCTATCTTCTTCCTTGATGTGTGGCGCTAACTCCTGCTTATCTAATGAACCTACAGGAGGAGAGGAGTCACTAATGGATACACTGACAGCCGCCCCTGTACTCTGTTTTTTTGCTTTTAAATCATAGGTTCTTTTAAGAGAATGGACTGGAGATGCAGTTGAAGGAACTGGTAGAGGAGCTGAAATACTTTCAGTTCTCAGACTTTTTTCAGAAAGTCTGGACTTCTTGGATTCTGAATCCATGTCTGAGCAAGCTTGCTTTGGGCTTACCAGTGCAGGCTCTGGGCTGCTATCAAGAGTTTCTGAGCCTCTGCCCGTATCATCAGCACTGGTGAAATCTTCCGAATAGCCTGTGTTCTCAGGGCTGCCAACAAAGTCATCTGAATACTTGAGTTCAGGGTTACTTTCAAAACTGTTTTTGGGGCCTGACTGATAATCACCTAATGTGGAAGCATTATAGTGATCCATGTCTTTGTCATGAATAAATTGTACTGTTTCCTCATCTACTTTATTTCTCTTTGCATCAGTATCCTGGGTGAAAGCTCTTGGCAGGTGGACTTTCATATCCTTTACTTTGTAAGGGGTTTTAATTGTAGTTCCTTCCAGTGAACAGTTTGTATTCACTTCATATGGATTCTCTTCCTTTGTGCTTTCTTCGTGATTGTTCAGCCTATTGTGAGCAGCATGTTTTTGTAGATTAGAAATATCTTCCGTTATAGTGGTAGAGTAATCTTTTTCAACACTACTTTGTATTAAAGTCTCAATATTTTCATGAAGCTGAACATTTTGTTCTAAAATTCCTCCCCTGGCAGGATGCCTGTAAGACATCAGATGCTGTTCAGCAGTGTTTCTGAATAGTTTTCCTCTGGACAAAGAGCCTTTGCCTCTCTTTTCCCTCAGCAGTTCTACTTGCCTTTTTCTATATTGTTCTCTCCTTTCATGAAGTATTAACATATCTGGATTGGTCTGCTGTAATCGTAACCTTAGTGTATTTGTGAGTCCATAAAACAGTTTCTTTTTGGGGGGTGTTTTCTCTTTGGTTCCACTCTTCTTTTCAAAACCGTTGTTTCTTGATGCTGCAGCTTTCTTGGTTCCTTTCCCAGCCCCAGTCTCTCCTAGGGAAGAACCACCCAATTTAGAAAACTCCTGCTGACTTCTTCTGAATCTTTCACTGGGGTTAAGAAGTGTTTCCTTATCCTTCCCCGCTGGCCATCTGCTTTTAGCAAGAGGTCTTGAGGGCTTGATGTCGTCTTCTACTTCTCGATATAGCCAGGCCAGCTGGGGGTGAACATTAGAAGGTCCCAGTTGCAGGGGCTGGTTGTTCAGCAGGGACAGTTCTACCAGCAAAGCATTGATCAGAGGCAGCTCTCTGAGAGCATCTCTGAGCAGCTGGGCACTACCCAGCGACTGGGCCAGGGAACCAGAAGCCTGACCTCTGTCTGGACAAGCTTCCTGCAATGGCACTAGGGGTACATTTGGGATCTGCTCCTGTGGTGCCTGAGGCTGAGCAACTGCCACCCTCTCAGGGGGCCGGGGTGGTGGGGGCTCTGTGGGCAGGTGGCTGTAGTACAAAGGGGGAGGACAGAAGACGTTGGCTTCTATCTCCAGCTCCCTCACCTCCTCCCCACTTGGCTGACGGGTCTCGCCAGCGGGGGATGAGGCTTGGCCGCTGTGCTCAGGCTCCAGCTCCCTAACCTCTTCCCAGTCCTGCGGCTCCGTCTGGCTGCCCATAGACGTGCAGCGCCTACTAGGACCAGAGGCCTGTTCCCCCGGGGCCCCCTGCGGCCTGGGCCCGCTCTTGCGCTGGGTATCCGGGGGGCTGGGCGGCGGCGCTCCCCCAGCCACCTCCTGCCCCAGGCCCGCAGGCAGGTGCCCCAGCAAGGCCGGCCCGAGGCTGCTGAGGCGGTAGCCCAGGGCCAGCTCCCCAACCCGCTCCCCCATGAGGTCCCGCAGGGGGTAACGGCCCCTGCGGCCCCGGGAGTCGGGCGTCGCCCCGCCCTGCGGCGGCCGCAGCAGCTCCTCGGCCGCCGGGGCCAGGGAGACACAGCAGCTGCCGAGCAGGCGGGCCGGGGCGGGCCCCGGGGGCAGCGCCAGCAGCAGCGCGTAGAGCGGGGCGCGGCGGAGCAGGCCCCGCAGGGGGCCCGGGCCCAGGCGGAAGAGGCAGGACTTGCCCCGGCCGAAGGGGACGAGCCGCCCCGGCGGGCAGCCCGGCTCGGGCGGGTGCACCAGCAGGGTGGGGAAGTCCAGCAGCCGCAGCGCCACGGCCGGGCGCAGGGGCCCGCGCGGGGGCAGCACCCGCGGCTCCACCCGCACCCACTCCACCAGCAGCTCCAGCGAGAAGAGACCCTCGCGCGCGCCGCCCTCCTCCTCCATCACCCAGCGTCAGGGAGGGCAACTGCAGCGCGCGGGGGTCTCCGCGCCGCCGCGGTCACGTCAGGGTCTCGCGAGAATTGTTGGTGGGGGCGAAGTGGGATGGCGTTGGTGAAGTCTCGAGGGGATAAATTAAGTTCTCGCGAAAGGAGCGTGGCGGCTCACGGATTGCGTATGGTAGCTGCACAGGAAGTTAACACGACACAATCTGTCAGCAACCGGAAGACCTCGCAAAGCCCCTTGGGAGTTGTAGTCTCGGCCCTAGTGCTAGAGCAGGGGACACCTCCTAGTGGTGACGCTAGAGCACCCTCCTGCCGGTCACCTGTGGCTGTTCGCCTGGCTGCTGCTGCTGACCCCGGAACTAGGGCTGCAGGGACGGGCAAGCAATACGGGGCAGGGCTGGAGCTTATGGGGCTTAGGCCCTAGACCTCCAGGGGGTAGCCCCAGCCCAGGAGTGACATGTGTCCATCCACTGTCACTGCACGTGCTCCAGGGGCTCCCTCATCCCTGCCTTCCTGTGTGCTGCCTGGGCCTAACAGTGCGGGAGGAACCTGACTGACTTGGCGGGATGCCCGCCATTCAGATACGGGATTCGCAAAACTGTGTTTGGCATTCCTGAGGAATAAAAGTTATTGTATCCGCTGTAAATGCCATCTGTTCATTTTTAATATGTTCCTCCCTGTAGTGTCAGAGCGCCATGCACACCCATTGAAAAATACCAGACCTAATTCAATTCTCATGCTCATTTAAATTAGGAGAAACTGTAAATTACTTGAGCTGTACCAACATAAAAACTGATGTGAGATAAGAATCAAGCTCAGCATCTTATAGCCAGAGCATTATGTGCCTTTGAACCTTTCTTATCTCCCTCTTCCATTTTAAACCAGTTTCATTGCCACTGATAGAAAAAAATGCTATCAGTGAGGCGCTTACTTTTTGAAGACTATTTTGTTCAATTAAAATCACTCTAAAATAATATGACCTAGATTGATGGCATTCAATTAAAGTTACAGAATACTCTTAGCATTTACCAGCAGAGAGCTAGCTAACGGAAGAGAAAACTAATTCCTCCCTTCCTTTGTTCTGTTCTATTCCTTCCTTTCTCCTTCCTTTGCCAACAATCACAATCATCCCTCTTTGAAAAAAAAAAAAAAAGGAAAATGTGAGGCAGGAACTGACCTTCCACTTAGCCAGCACTGAAGGCTAGAATCACCATGCTTTCAGAATCCAACTCTTAATTTTCAGCCAAATACATTTTGTCTTCATTAGGTATTTTGCCTGAGTAAAGAGTTATGGATATGATCCTTTATTTGTGACCGGGATTGAATGGGAAACACTTAATGGGCAACAAGAAATCTGCAGTTCAACTCTGCTAGTATTCTGTTAATGCCATTGAACAGGCATTATCTTTGAGACAAAACAAAATGGCAATCTGTCCCCCTCTTTAAATGAGTTGGAGGAAATAAAAATACTTAGCAATTTACAAACAACCCTCAGAATACCCCAGGGGGGGTACATGGGTAGGGATCTGCATTTTACACATGGGCAAACTGACACTGAGGTTGTAGTCCTAAATTTCAAGGTTAGTGGAGACTTCTGAAAATGCCCAACCTGAGAATCTAGGGCCAAATTAATCCTTGGTGTAACTCCATCAAAGTTAGTAGTTAAACCATGGATGAATTTTCCATCTGTTGCCTGATTTTCAGATGCTGAGCACCCACAGCTTTCACTGATTTCACTGAGAGTTGCAGGTGTCCAATACCTCTAAAAATCAGTCCCAATGTGTCTCAGGATGGAACCCAAATATGGAAGCACACAAAATTAGTGGATACTTCTGAAAATGTGACTTGGCCAAGATCAGACTGTGAAGCAGTAGTAAAACAAGGATTAGAACAGCAAAGGATTTTTTTAATGGCTCCCAGTCCCACAATCAATTGACAGGAACATGCTGCCTCCCTTGAAATCCATATGAAAAAGATTGCTGTAGTAGTTACAACAATTTGGGGAAGAATTGATAAACTTCTGTCCCACGCATCATGATTTCTAATGAGCAACATCACAGGAAGACTTATGATGCTATTTGTTTCGGGTACTAAGACAGAAGCATTCTGCAAAGAGCTATTCAAGAAAAAATCATACAGCAGGGAGGCTGGATTCTGGAATCCAGCAGTAGCTGTAAATGAAACTACATGGGTAACAGGCAGTGTTTTACATTTTTTTCCCATTCAGGTGGATGCAAATAGTTCAAGTAAGATATGGCCAATTCAGATGACAAACAGAACTACATAAGAAACAAAACCACACTTTTTTTTCAGTCTGAATTATTTTTTCCGCCTCTAAAATTAGCACTTTCATTCATCAGTTTCTTTCTTAGGCATCTCAGATTGCTAGACTTGCTAGTTAGACTTACATTTAGTGTTTGGATGTAGGTTCTTTAAAAATCCTGAAGAAAGACAGTTGTGGATTCCAGTTAAGAGCTGCTCCTTTAGCAATGCCAAATCCATGTTCTGGAAGGAGAAAGGCAACCAAATAATATGTCATTAGGGTGGTAATTCTAGCTTCAGCCTGCAGTGCTGGCTAAGTGGAAGATCAGTGTCTTGTCTCATCATTTTTGCCCCTTCTCATCCATTAAGCAGCTTCATATCTTCTGAGTGGAGTAGTCTATCAGTTCTCCCTTTTTGTAGCTGGCCCGCATTTTTTAGTGGGTCTTTAATTCTTTCTGAGAAGCGGTTGGGGAAATTATCATTGGAAACGTTCACTTAACTTTTGTTGCAGTGTGAGTTATTAACCCTTCTTTCCCAGGAATCACACCATAGAGAACTGGCTCTAGAAACTCATCAGCTTTTGGTTTAAAGGATACAAGAAAAGTGTTAAAGGTCCCCTTCAGAGAGAGCAATGTTTTTAAGTCTTTAGATTTATTGACCACCCTGCAAGTGATTGACTCTTTGGTCAGACACCACTTTATGAATGAAGAGGTCTAACATTTGGAAAGAGATCCTGGAAAAATTTAATGACATGGTCCTACAAATAGAAGATGCTTATTTTGATGATCAAGGCAATTACAAAATGTTCTGAACATGAGAGGCTGTGGCAATTTATTCATCTTCCAACAATCTCTTGTTTTATTAAATATAAATAATCTTCCCAGTCCTGGGCCTAGATGATGGCATTTGGAATTTGTACAAATATTTAGCTTGACAGCATTCATACTCAGAATGAGGTCAGTCAATCTGTTGGAATATACAATTGTAACAATAAGAGCAATTCTTGAAATACTGTAGCTTACAATAAATTCAAAGACGTCTTATTTGGTCCTTTCTCAGCCACTGTGTTGGAACATCCACTTGTCAAGTTAGTGAAGTACAAAAAGAAATTCAGAAATTCATCTGGCAGCCTTCAATAACCCTCTCTCAGATCCTATCAGCATTCATCTTCTTCAGTTCAAGAGAATAAAGAGTTGTAAATTACAAGGGTAAAGCAGAGGGTTGGAGCCAGTAGCGGCACCAGGGTTTTTGCCGCCCTAGGCGGGGGTCCTTCTGCGCTCCCGGTCGTCGTCGGCAATTCTGCGGCGGGGGGGTCCTTCCGCGCTCCTGGTCTTCGGGGCACTTCGGCGGCGGGTCCTGGAGCGAGTGAAGGACCTGCCGCAGAATTGCCACCGAAGACCCGGAGCACGGAAGGATCCCCTGCTGCCGAATTGCCGCCGCCCCCCCCACAAATCGTGGCACCCTAGGCGACCGCCTAGGTCGCCTAAATGGAACCGCCGGCCCTGGTCGGAGCAACAATCCTCAGATTTCCCTCTTGGAGAGTCCAGGAAGGGTTTACAACAGTAGCTAATTCAGGTGGGAGTGTGAAATAGCTTTAAGAATTACTCTTTGTGTGTATATGCATGGGCGGTGGGTATCTCCGGCCAAGGGAGGCTAAGCCTCCCCAAACAGCCAGGAGCCCAAGCTCCGCCCCAAGGCCCCCTCCTGCCTCCCGCTCTTCCTCCATGGCTCCAGCCCAGGCTGCCTCTCTTCCCCGAAGCAGGCTGGGGCTAGGGTGGGCCAGCTGGCGGCCCAGGACTCGGGGCATCTGGGGCTGGTACTTATGCTAGTGGAGGGCCAGCATTGTGGAACTCTGCCCCACTCCCACCATGTCTCCTTCTGTCCCTGGCTTGCCCTCTGTGCTGGAAAGGATGGGGCCAGCTGGTACAGGAGCTGACTGTGCTGGCTTTATACCAACAGTGTGTTCCTCTGCCGGGGGAATTCTCACTGGTCATTTGTATGAGACGTTTATGTTGCCTGAGTAGTGCAAAAAGCTGGAGTGCAATGGAGATTCTGACTCTGTGTGTAATTATATGTATATTTATACAAACAAAACATACACCCTTCCTTTCCTGAATTACTTGTCCTTTCTACGGCTGTCTCTAGCCAATTTATCTATGAGCAGCCTGATTGTGCAAACCTTTGTTCAGAGGAGTAGCCCATAAGCATAATGGGTAAGCCCATTATCTTCATTGGGGCTGGTTGCTTGAGTATCAATTTTCTGGATCAGGCCCTATATGTTTGTAGTATGTCACATAAGTATGCAGAACTATGAGTAGTTCTTAATTACACATTTTACTTGCATATTTAACCTAGTTAGGAGAACTTTTAAGCAGTAAAAGAAAAGGATCCCAGTAGGTGTAACAAAAACGTTGTCAAGCTGTCTTCAACTGGAACTTCATGGAATATGTTGGAAGGGTATTGTATATTTGTGAGTGCACCCCCTGCATGACCTAGTTCCTCTGGAAATAGAATTTCTGAAATATCATGAAAAGGCTTTTCTTGTCCAATTTCTGACTCAGCCAAAACCAGAGTGCACTGAAAATCACTTGCAAGAGACTGATCCTGCCAGAGTTCCAGCCTCAATTCTAGGCCAAAAATATTTGGATTGTTATTTGAACTGAACCTCAGAACCTTTGGAGGTTCCCACCATGAATTTTTACTGTACATTTGGAGCTCTGGCTCCAAAGCACTCAATTCATGCTTTTTTAAAAAATGATGCTATTAATGACTTTATTTTAATACAACAGGTTTTGAGTTTATTTTTATTCTCTGTTATCTTTAACACCTCTTGGAAGTTTAAAAATAATCATTTTCCTAACAGTGCGGTCCTTTCCCATTTGGCAAATAGTGAGGTATTTCCTGTCTTTTTAGGGAGATTAAAATGAACTAATGCTGTCCTTAGTATTTTACTTTCCTTGAGTGCTGAGAGATAAGCTTTGTGGGTTAATTAGTCCTGCAGAGTCAGTGGCGGGGAGGGGGCACATAAGATTGTTTTCTCATTGCCTTAGCAAAAAATAATGGTTGGCTTTTAAAGGAGGAGGGATAGCTCAGTGGTTTGAGCATTGGCCTGCTAAACCCAGGGTTGTAAATTCAATCCTTGAGGGGGCCACTTAGGGATCTGGGGCAAAATCAGTACTTGATCCTGCTAGTGAAGGCAGGGGGCTGGACTTGATGACCTTTCAGGGTCCCTTCCAGCTCTATGAGATAGGTATATCTCCATATATTATTATAAAGTGTCATATGAACAAACTTGTAAGGGTAGGTCGTTCTCCCAGCCTGCTCCAAAACACAGACTCAGCCCCTTTTAGACTTTGGCTTTTTTCAAGGGCTAGTGGAATGGGGAGTGCTGAGAAACACAGCTGTCACTTTTCCGCTGAAAGCAGAGGGAACGTTGTTCTTTCACCCCCTTTCCCTGACTTGAGGAAGCTCAGCTGAAATAGGCAGGGAAGGAGAAGAATCAAGAAAGAATGATGCAGTGAGAGCCAGTGGCAAACAGGGTGTTAAGGAAAAGGGGTAGGCAGCTGTATGAAAAGCGGCAGAGAGAGGTGGTCCATGTGGAGCCATGCCTGAGGTCTTTGCTCATACCTTATTCAAGCAAAACTTTCTTACTGAAGTTTATAGCAGTTGTGCTTAAAAAAAGAAGTGAAGTATGGACCTTGGAATCCAATCCTATGTGAATATCCTTCTTGGCATTGTTTTTACAATCCAGCAGCACAACTTCTTTTATTTAAGACCTGTATGTCATTATCACTTTAAATTAAAGGTCTCACCCTCATTCTTTTCCATTATTTATTGTACAACATCATGAACTCATTTGATATTAATGGAAACCCCAGGAGCATTTGTGCTGTAATTGAGCATTAATTAATGTACCATTGTTTAAATACTGATACCTACACATCCGGTACACGGGAAACTCTTGCAAGGGATTCAAAAAGGTCAGTTTATTTTCTTTGGCCTTATGGCTGCAACCCTATACTCGCTGTGGTTGTGTACATTGACTGATGTTAGGATTCCATTTATTTAGTCATCCATAAAGGACGGCTTAATCAGGGTTGCACACTTTTTATGTGAAGCAGAGAGTCTGGGGGCTAAATATTGTGAAGTGCTGAGACCCCGTGCAGCTCCCATTGAAACTGATGAACGCTGCAGGCGCTCAGCACCTCTCAGGATTTGGTTCTTTCTCTGTAGGCAAGGATTTGTCTGGCTCACTCAACACCACCTAAAAAGCTACATTTATAGCGTTCTTATAGGTCAAGCTGAAACCACCAGGGGGCAAATTGCAGTTAAGAAAGCCGACAGTGCTTTCTACAGTGAAAGCTCTTACGAGCCTCAGGATGGTTTTTAAACTGAATTCAACAGTTAGATGAGCTTTCATTAACCAAAAACTGGAGATGACTGCAAATATTTGTTTGGTTAAGAAACTGTTTGTAGTGTGTGCCTTGTAGCATCACATGCTCGACACTCGTTAAGTCCAAGTCATAATTGCCATGGCAAGCCATGTTTTTTAAGGGGCTTCTAATATGGCTATTTTGTTCACTGCAAGTTTCCAACCTGAAAGACTTTTTTTCCCTTTTGCCTCAAAATGAGTTTAAAATCAATGTTGCTGCTCTGAGAGATTGCAAAAAGTCTGGTGGAAAGTAAGGGGCCAAGAACTTTTGCTGTCATTGGTCCAAATCCTCAGCCCAGTTATGTGGAAGTAAGGGCTGCATGAACCTCTTACTCTCAACTATATCCACATCAGGCTGAATGATACTGAGGATGTTCAGGCCCTGTGCAGAAGGGGGCAGAGATATTCCGTCCCCGCTCAGTGAGATTGAGGTAAAAGCTGCTTGTGGGAGTGGAGACCTAATATAAAAACATTTGTTGCCCCCCATCTGCCCTCCACAGATCCCTGTCCTTCTCTTTCCCCAGTTAGGGGCTATGGAAGTTACTGCAACCCTAAGGCAGCAGTGACACCAATGGAGCAGCAACATTAACCTTTGAAGTGGATGGGGTTGGGGGTGTCTTGTGAGCATGGCAAGGTGGGGATGTCTCCTCATCTTGCTCCTCAATTGCCTGGAGATGGGATCTTCACCCTGCTGGTATTGTTCTCACCCTGACTGGCCGCTCTGTTTCAGAGACTTCAACTGTGGTGTGCTTGTGTGTCATTTAGCCCATTCAGGCTTTTGCCCTTGCTGCAGCTCAGCTGGGGAGGAACATGCTGCCGACATGGTCCTGCCTCCCCTGACACCTTCCCCCAACATCCAGGCTGCTGCGTAACATGGAGATGAGCAATTCTTCTGCTCTGTCATTTTCTAGCAGGACAATGGATAGATATTAACTTTCATTAAAGATTATTCCCGGGAGAGCAGCATCTTTACTGCTTGAGTTCATCAGACAACTTAACTAGGTAGGTGGGCCAGGATTTGGCTCAATATATTGTCTTACTGATTAGAGAGGATGGATGGTTTAGTGGTTAGAGCACTAATCTGGGGCTCTCGAGATCTGAGCCGAACTCCTATAGCAGAGCAGATTTCCTGGGTGACCTCGGGCAAGTCGCTGTGCCTCAGTCCCCCATCCCTAAAAATGAGGCCAATACCTCGGGAGTTGTATGGATAAATACATTAAAACTGTAATTACCTTGGATGGATAAATTATACAGCACCTCTTGCCAGCCTCACAGTCCTTTGTACCATGGTAAACCACACTATACACATGTAGAGATCCCTCACCCAGCACCGAAAGGTGGTGCAATGTAACCGTTGTTATGATGACATCAGCAACACTACACCATAGCTTTATAAAAACTGGAAGAGAGGCATTACATAGTCAATCAAAGAATCAGCCACTCCCTACCCCCACTTCAGGCCTAGGCATTGTAGCACAAAGAGACTGTTCAAAGGGTCCAGCAACTCTGGGTAAAAATATAGTTCACCAATATGCAGATGGAGAATATTTATTTCACAAATATAGAGGAAGCCAAATAATACCATGGTACATGGCTAATTAGAAAATGTTTTTACATCACTTGCACTGCTATATAACAATCTCTATGTGCAGGACCACAGAGAGTACTTGTCTGGCCAGTATCCCACTGTGCTGTAGGACTCTCGCACAGAAGACCCTACAGCATCTGCTGCAATGCTTAGGAACATTGGGCCAAACACATCCTGTCTAATGCCATAGAATTTAGGTGAGCTGCGTCAGGAATATATTTGTCTCAGTGAGCTGAATTATAGGTGGTTGCCTTCACAGAGAATTTCCCTGTTTGCAGATAAGTATTTTAAGTTTATTACTATCTCAGTGACATTTTGTGCATTTCACATTTGAATTATTCCTGTTGGAGGCATGTATTGTTTGGGAAGATGTTGCAATAATTACTGTGTGAATCATTTGTTGTGGGGAGTGCTGTGGAGGAAGTAGATGGGAACTATTCCAAAAGGTCTTTAATGAGTTCAGTCATCCAGGATCCTGATTTCCATCTCATAAATAATAAACTGTCCTCAATATGCTAATTCAAACTTGGCTTTAAATTGCTCGTTTTAATTTTGCAAGGAAAATAATCAAGAGAGAAAAGTTCTGGAAAACGCAAATCTGCCCTGTTACCGTGAGAAGGCACTCTGAGGTTGCAGCAGCTCTTCTTATTCAGAATTTTGCAAGTGCTGTATGGTGCTCTTGCGGCTTGTCTGTCTTTGTTTTTAGACCCTAACTTGAAGAGTGAAATGTAATTCTAATTCTAATTTTAATTCAAGAAAATATATATGTAACCCCTGCTTCTTAGAGGAAGGGCAGTTATATGGCCTAGTGACAATGCTCTCTGGCCTGCTATGCCATCTCCTGTGATGCGAGACACCCAGTCTCAGTTTCTGGTCCTGATCTCTTGCCTGCCAGGCCAACAGAGTCTAGAAGTGTTGCACAGACAGCAGCCCCAGGATCTGGAAGGGTGGTGGTATATGCTCAACAGTGACCCATATGATTGATTAAATGCATTTCCAACAGACACTAAAGCAAGTCTCATCCAGCCCTGCCCAGAAGCAGCCTTGTAATGAAGAGGGGTGGGGGAGTGTTTTGCAGGAGACCTTATTGCATTTGAAAACATTCATAATAAGTTTAAATGTACAATTGCTAGGCAAATGAATTAGCTCTTTCAGAACTATACATAGGCATCTCTGCTTCAAATAGATAGCTACTCCACTGCACACCAGAGACTACATGTTAGCAGCTATTACAGCAGCAGAATAGCAGCATTATAGTTAAGGTTGAGATTATTCCACTCTAAAAACTTCCTTTTCAATCATTCACATTTTCTCAAAATAGTCTTGTTTGAGTAGATACGGATTCAGATCTTACATTGCATCATAACCTATAATAGTATCCTGTGAAATCAAATTATTTTATTTTAGATATGTATCAATAATATATTTAATTTAACTTAAGTTTTAGATGCCTGGTAAATAGGCATGATTGAAAGAGCCTGATTCTAACCTCCAAGCACATGGTTCTGCAAACACAATTGTAGATTTTTGTTTTCAAGACACAAACCACTGAAACACCCCTAACAGGTGACTAAAATTTATGCCCTGGAGAGAATAGAAGCTTTTCAGGAACATGAATATCCCCTGCCAGGGATCACATAATGCATATATTTTCTGTGCCTTTAAGGAATAACAAAAGGTAAAAATAGAAACCCCTCTGAAACAACCCAGGGGCTGCCAAGTGCATTCATTCATTTCTTAAAGTCTCCTTGAAAGATGCCATTATTAACACTGACAATTCTCAGAGGTAGATCCCATACTCCTTCATCATGGATGTCTAGGAAGCTATCCCCATCATTCTGAGGGGATGGGGAGAGAAGAACACTCCTTCTGAAGACTTCTTACTATACTTCTTAGGCTGATCTTAAGCTGAATAAATTATTTCTGCTGTATGCATTAAAAAAGTAGTGCTGTAACTTAAAACAGTAGGGAGGTACTCTGATAACTTCAGAGAGGATCTGTTCTTCAAATAGTGAATGGGAGATGTGGAAACGGGCTGTGTTTGGTGTAACTACTGGGAGTTACATTTCACCCCAAGCACCTGAAGATCAGAATTCAACTCCTAAATCTTAAATCTATTTTCATTCACTAAGTAGAGGTAAGGATACTGCTTTTCAGAGCCTCCTTAGCTTTGGAGCAGTTTCCATTTTATCTTGTATTCAGCTGGATTATGAATACCAATAATACTTCTACCCGATCTTTGTGTTTACAGGCTAATTCTATAAAGCTGTCTTTGGTAAACTGTCTTTGATGAAGATTGAATTAATGGGTCTGGTTCACTTTTACACCATTTTAAGTTTCCTTTACACTGCCAGAGCAGTTTAAGGGGGCCCAAGGGCTTTTCTATGTGGGAAGTTGTTCCAGTATAAGATAAGTCATGAATTTAAAGCACTATAGTGATGCTGTTATAAATCCCTATGTAGATAATCTTATTTCAGTCTGAGAGTCTTTTTCCAGTTTAGTTGATGGCACTTTGGAAGCAATTTAAGCTAACCCGGAAAAAGCCATTCTTATAAGAGTGTCCATACAAGGAGTTATACTGGTGTAACCATAGTTGTTTAACTATATAATTCTATCAGTATAACTACTTGTGTAAATGAGAACCAGGCCTACAGGATTTTTTCTTTTATAAACAAAAGCTCTATTTTTCTTTAAACTACCACTGGCCAGCTTATTTATTCTGTGTGAAGGGCAGCTCATTAAACAATGGGCCGTGATCTTATCTGCTCAGCAACATCGCCGAGTTAATGGGTGGCAAACAACTTGCATAGACTGGTCAAATGCATTACAAACTACTCTGGTGTTGCAAAGGCAAAAGTGGGACAACATTAGCTTTAAATAAATAAATAAATAAATAAATGTCTTAACAGCACAATGAATACATGCTTCTCCATGGTTACACACTCCAGATGCACTCCGGCCTCAAGCAGACAGGAGATATTGCATCTCCTGGGCCTGTGGGGAGAAGAGGCTGTGCAACCACAGCTACGAACCAGCCATAGAAATGTGGACATCTAGGAGCCAATGCCGAGCTGCAGACCTACCACTTTTACAATGAGCTGCATGCCATACTTGGCGGAGACCCCATCACCACCCTGCAGACCACTGTGGATGTCTCTGACGAGCCTGAGACACAAACCCCTGGTGTGAACAGCAAGGACAAGGACATTTATATATTAACTATTCTTTAGACACCTTAGGATATTAACAAAGAGTATGTTGAATTCTAAGGCCCAGAACACTGGTCCTTGATCAATAAATAACCCTATTCAGGCATTCTAGGTGTTAGACTGTATATAATAATTCTGGGTGCCTCTGTGTCTATAGAACTCCAGATAGTCTGGGAAACCATTCCCTTATATATATGATTACATAGGCATATATAAACCTGGGAAACTGATAAGAGATGATTCTTACATCAGGTGTCTTCTGTCAGGGAATCAACAGGAAAGAATAATTATGGGGAAAAAAAGACCCACTGAAATATATTATCTTGAAGAACTATTAGTCCTCTCGGTTGTAAGTAATTATGCCTTCACACATAAATCAGGTAAACTGAGAATGTATCGAAATAACATCAGAACATATGTTTCTTTTGGCAAAGATATTTTCTGTGTTTGGAGACCCTATATAATGACACTTGTATGATAACTTTGTTGGGGAATGAATCTGCCACGTACCTCCCGATAGAGTGAAGGAGAGCCAGAGAGCCAGCTCTTTATCATTATCATCCCATAAAAGGGTGGTAATGCATCTATTCGTTCAGCATTCTGTATAGCGCTGTACTAATCTCCGATTGATAATCATTGATTAAATAATTCCAGTTGCGCCTGTTGTTCAACAATCTGGAGTTGTCATTAAGTCAGACACGCAAGGCTGTGCTAGCTTTGATTGACCTAGCTCACTCAAAGCAGCAGCCATGTAGCCATGGCAGCATGGACAGTGGCACAGGCTAGAGAATGTACATAGAGTCCCGGGTGGGACTGTACTGAAGTGGCTAGCCCATGCCACCGCCACCTGTGCCACAGCTCTACTGCTATTTTGAGTGAGCTAGCTCGACCAAAGCTCACTCGAGTAAGCCTACGAGTGCTGCAATCATGCCTTCCAATTACTGTGACTGGGGTCCCATGGGGGCCATGCTGAGATTGCTCAATTCGGGCAAATTGCAAAGAATGGGACAGACAATCCCCAACACTGGTGGTTATTGCAATACTTAGATTCACTAAGCCAGCAACAAAACAGCTTCTACAATATCTTATTGGTTACCCAGAAGCCTGAAATACAGTTCCGTTAAAGCAATTCAGCCTTGAGCTCCCACCCAGACAGCCAAGTCAAATATGACGAGGATTACTGTAAATCTTGTTCAGCATATAAAAAGTTCTATCAATCCCAAAGGGTCAGACACATTACTTCCCAGGTCAATGAATGTTTCAGATCTTTCCCAAATACACGCTTACAGCCAATTCTTATTAACTAAACTAAAATTTATTAAAAAAGAAAAAAAGAGAGAGAGTACTGGTTAAAAGATCATTATACATACAGACATGAATAGAGTTCTTGAGTCAGTTTCATAGCAGAGATAGTGAGCTTTAGAGTTGCAAAGCGTTCTTTCAGAATTAGTCCATAGGTTCAGTCCAATCTTGAATAACAGGTTGATACAGCATGGAATTGGAGACCTCAATTTTGTGGCTCAAGCTTCCCCAGATGAGGCATAAATAGATTTGAGATGAAAGAGTCAGGTCCCAAGAGTTTTTTATAGAGATTACTGGGAGGCTATGATAGCCTCTTGACAGCATGCAGTCCTTGGGTGAAAAATAGGCAATCATCCTAGCTTTGAAGTAAACTTCCTATTTCCTATGTATACACAGGTAACTAGTTGCATTCATCAGCATAAGGTAATTATCCATTAAGCAGTTTATTGTAAACTTCAAAGAAACATATAGACAATGAAATTATTACACCCAAGTTTCATCTAAATGTTAATATTCCCTTTTGATCTTTGAATTAATAGATATAGTAATAGACAGGAGCCATCTGTTTACATGGTTGACATCTAACAAGATATAAGTAAACACATAGAATTACTATTACCTCTAATTTTCTAACAATACAGGTTGCATTTCAAAGCTCTAGTCTATCCAACATGAAATGGCCCTAATTACCATTTACGTACTTTTTAAACATGTCTCTAAAGGTTGAATTTGGGTCAATTAGTCTGCTAGTTGTGTAACCCTCTCTGGCCCTGTGTCACACATACCCTGAGAGTTTTTTTGGTAAATGCTATGGGCCATATCTTGCCAACTTTACTCAGGTAAAACTCCAAGGACTGCCGAATTTGGCTTCTCTCTCAAAACTCCAAAATGTCCTTCCCCATTCTTTGGATCCAGCAATCAACTGCACCATTGGAAAATTCAACCCCCTATCATGTTGGTTCTGGATCTATTGCTCTGTAGGGGAGATCAGACTTACTTTCAGTTCTTCTTCCTGGCTTACAGAAATTCAGAGAAAAATGCAGTGATGCTAGGGACTGGGTTCACCCACTAGTGCAGCTCTTTGGAGGACCACACTGTCTTGCACCAAAACATTTTAATGCTGAGCCCCTTATGGTATCAGTTTCAAAGCTCATGGGAAAGATTTGCAAGAGCTCTGCTAGGTGGGTCCTGTCCTGACTACTGGTATTGCTTCTGTAAGTCTGTCCCTGGGGTCAGAAGGACCGCTTCCACGCCTTGGAGAGTTGAAGCCTTGATGGGGGGCGGGGAAGAGAAACATGGGTATAGGCAGGGTTGCATCACATATGCCACTGTGTCCAATTATATAGCTCTTTAGGGGTTGCCTTTCTTGTGGTGACTGGCAGATTCTTCAGTTCCTTCATCAGGCCTTTCATTAGCACAGCTGGATCTCTCTCATCACACTCCTTCTGTTAGCGATAATGTATATAACATCGTGCCTGCCTTAGGCAATTTTGAGTATGCTACTGTGGGGCAACACGCTGGCCAGTTGTATACACATTTGAAATAACTAGCTGCACCCCTGAGGAGACCCCAGGAGAAGTGACAGAGTGAAAAACAGAAGAGATTTTGCAGATAGACAGTTTCCTTTACAACACGGTAGGTGTGTAATTTCATGCAGTCTTTAAAGTGAAGAAAATCTGTGGAGAGGACTTTTAGGTTAAAAAGAGATTGACAAACATTTTCTTCAAGGTTCCCTTTGGGCAGTAAATTTTTTAGACACAGTTTGGTTTTGGCAAATTTTATTTCAGCATTTGGTAGCAGCATCACATCCAGTCCACCTATTATCACAATCGCTTTGAGTGTTGTCAGCCTGACATTACCAGAGTGTTTATCCTTTGAAAGAACATTGCACATGGGGCCTGGGGAAAATGGGTCATGACAAAGCAAAGTGAGCTGCAACCTAACTTTCTGCTACCCTAGCTGCTCTCAGTATGAGCTCACCTGGCACAATGGCAACAAGCAACAGCAATTGCATGGGCTGATATTACATGATGTCTTCAAAACCAAAGACAAGTATTCCTTGAGATGGTAGCAGCAAGAGTCAGTATCTGGTAAACAACTTTAACTTTAGAGTTCTATCCAATGCTGACTATAGTTCAGATTCACGCAAATATAAAACCAGTAAAATGAAAATTGGAAAAAAAAAGAAATAGGACTTGTGTGAAGGAAGACAATCCTAACCATCTCTCTGCATAAACCAGGAAGGAACTATTCAGGGGAACAACACGTGCCTTATTTTCTGTACTTAGAGGTGTGTCATAGGGGCAAAAAGTTCTGATGAACAAGAATTTGTGGTTCATTGAAAACTGTAGTAAAATTGTAAGGTACCACTTTAAATGTTCAGGGGGGTTTCCTTTTCTTGTTGCATGCTAAGGGGCTCTTTAGGGAAGGGTGTGATCTGGACCTAGCAGAGTCAGTGCTGCAGATAGTAAATGGTGGGGTAAGATTAGAAAATGGTGGGGTAAGTTGTGCCTCTCTGCCTTAGAGCACAGCCTGCTTTCTCTCTCTCTGTTTTGGGGCAAGATAATGGAGCAGCTGATACTAAACTGGATTAATAAAGAATTAAAAGGAGGATAATATAATTAATACCAATCTATAAGGGTTGATGGAAAATAGATCCCGTCAAACTAACTTGGTATCTTTATATGATGAGATTACAAGCTTGGTAGGTAAAGGTGATAGTACTGATGTAATATACTAAGGCATCTGTTAAGCCTTTGATTTGGTACCACATGACATTTTGATTAAAAAATTAGAAAGATATAAAATTAACATGGCACACATTAAATGGATTAAAAACTGGCTAAGTGGCAGGTCTCAAAATGTAATTGTATATGGGGAATCATCATTGAATGGGTCTGTTTCTAGTTGGGTCTGGTTCTCAGCCCTATGCTATTTAATATTTTTATTAATGACCTGGAAGAAAAATCATAGAATATCAGGGTTGGAAGGGACCTCAGGATATCATCTAGTCCAACCCCCTGCTCAAAGCAGGACCAATCCCCAACTAAATCATCCCAGCCAGGGCTTTGTCAAACCTGACCTTAAAAACCTCTAAGGAAGGAGATTCCACCCCCTCCCTAAGTAACCCATTCCAGTGCTTCACCACCCTCCTAGTGAAAAAGTTTTTCCTAATATCCAACCTAATCTCCCCCACTGCAACTTGAGACCATTACTCCTTGTTCTGTCATCTGGTACCACTGAGAACAGTCTAGATCCATCCTCTTTCGAACCCCCTTTCAGGTAGTTGAAAGCAGCTATCAAATCTCCCCTTCATTCTTCTCTTCTGCAGACTAAATAATCCCAGTTCCTTCAGCCTCTCCTCATAAGTCATGTGCTCCAGCCCCCTAATCCTTTTTGTTGCTCTCCGCTGGAGTCTTTCCAATTTTTTCACATCCTTCTTGTAGTAAAAGATAAAATCATCACTGCAGATGACACAAAAATTGGGGGAGTGGTGAATAATGAAGAGGATAAGTCAGATCTGTATCACGTGGTAAGCTGCGCACAGTCAAACAATATGCATATTAATATGGCTAAATGTAAATGTATTTCCTCACAGTTCAGGGCAACTGCACCTATATTCTGCCTTCTTGGTCCCTCAAGGGCATCTGCTCCTGGTTCCTCAACTGTCACCTCTGTTGGGTAGAGACCCACGTTTCTCTCCCTTCTGATCAGGGTTTTTCCAAGACGTACAGTACCCTGCCTATACTGGATATCCCCAGCAAGCCAGACTGCCTAACCACACCAACGTCTGCACTTTGCTTTCTCTCTAAAGGCTGTAAACAATGTAATTGCCTGCAGTTATAAGTTACCACTCATCTATTATAAGCAAGCACATTTATTCTTAAGGTTAAACCATTATAAGAGAAAACATATTAAAAGGAATAAAAGAATCTGCATACAGGCTAAAAAGCTTAACAGACATCACCCCAACTCCAACCTCAGGTTATATTAGGTGTCAGTTCTTCAAAACTGGGTTTTACATGTGCTTATGATTGTGTTATGTTCTGCGAGTGATCGCCATTTGTTTTTGTAATTGATGGCTTGGGCACCCTAGAGCTTGGCTAGGTGCCCTTTTTATTTGTGTGTGTAAATGTAATGGTATGTATTTTAATTTAAAGGGATGCTGTCAATTTAAAGCAAAATCTAAATTCTTCCTGAAAAGCTTTACCTACTAGTAGAGAATGACATGCGATTTACTGTAACTGAAAGTGTAAAAGGACAAAAAAGTTTTTCTTTCTTTTTTTCCACTGTTACCTTGTGTATTCGACAGCACTTTGTTTATAACCAGTCTCATTGTTGCCACTATATATTGTCAGCCACTTTCCTCTCTGTTCTTTTACATCACAATAGGGGAAAGAAATACCCTTTAAAAAAAACTAAAAAATGAGAGTGTAAAACTACAAAAAAAAGCAGAATGAATAGAGTGTGGATGGAGTAGCTGAAACTACTTTTAACTCTGTTTTGTTTTGTTTAGATTACCTGGAAATCTGGTTGATGGTGTCCCTGTTGGTGGGCCTGTTGCCAGCAGAGGTGCTGGTGATGCTACTGGTGGTGACAAGTTATTTTTATTTTTTTGGCTCAGTCAGACTAATGTGCTATGAATTTGACTGAGACCATCAACTATTTTTATATACACTACTGAAGAGCCATAGATGGTAATTGTAGTCTCGATTAATCTAGGGTTTAAAGTTCACCAGTCACAGGTAACCGGTTCTGTATTCAAGCAGCAATGTAAGAAATTGTACTGAGTTGAAATTGGAGGCACACACAGATAGAAACATGAGGACTTTACTTAAAATCCAAATAAATACAAACATGAGTATAATTATACAAAACCAGATACATATAACAAAACACACAGTAGATTGTGCATTCGTACAACCTTAGGCTGATACCAGATAAAACAATTCCCCAATGTTGACATACTTACAACCTTGTGCATATTTACAACCTTATGGAGACTGGAAGCAGCAAAGATAGAAGAAAAAGTACCTTTATCATCGATTTCCAGTTATTTAATGTCTTCACTTTACCCGTTGGAATAGGTGACTGGTGGGAAGTGATCTAGGGAGGCAGCAGTAGCACCCTGGTAGTGCAGGATTTAGCTGCTTATAATGGGCCCTGGATTGGAAATCTGGTGGAGAGGGGGGCCCAAGTTCTTCTACCAACCTCCAGGGAATGCTGAAGGCAGAAGCTGGCCCCTGATATAGGGAGTCTAGGAGAGAGAAAGCCCTAACAACTGAATGGTCAAGACCAAAACCTCAACCCAAAGGGAGACCCTCGCCAAACCCAGAGGGCTACCCCATTGCTGGACTCTTAATCAGAGCTTAATTTCTGCCAACACTGAGCCCCAGGACCTCTGGGCTCGGCAGTTCATAGCTCTGGCACCTCTAGATTTGTTACATCACTTACGAATGTAAAAAAATTGCTTGAGCCCCGGCACCTCTTTCATTACAAATTAAGCACTGCTCTTTATATACCCCAAAAGGGGTGGACATAAAACATGTAACCTGTCCGGAGGGCTGGGTCACAGAAGAAGACAGTCCACCATAGACCAGCGTGGCTGTCATATGGAGCTTCAGAAAAGAAGAGGACTTTCCATGCCTGCCTGACCACTGGTTGGAGCCTGCGGTGAGCAATCTCATTCACAACAAGGCTGACTTAATTAATTTACTTTCAATTGAATTTGCGACCTAGGAGTAAAGGCTGCCATTACTAGTCCCCTGCGGGTATCCAGCCCACCTCCCACACTCCTTTCATTTCTATTTGCATATTATTACTGTTCAGCTATTTATATGTTGTTGTCTATTCTACTGTATCTTAATGATCTGATACATAGTGCTGGTTCTTCAGATGGGGTCAATGAAGCTATGCCAGTTGACACCAGTGGAAGTCTGGCCCATCACATTCTATCATAAGCTAACAGTTTCATGACATACATTATAATAGTTATAGCTTTTATCCTGCTAAATTGTGAGCTATATTTTGGGGATTATTTCTATTTTTCTTTCTTAAGACTGCAATGGTGCAAAAATATATTTGTCTACAAAAATGACTCAGTTGTGTGAACAGAATAATAATGATCTTACTGTGCTCTCAAAGGAGAATTTCTCAAAGAATTCCTATATTCCTGAATTTTGTGTCCAGACCCAATACTCTCCTCTTTTAAACTAATTCTATCCTGGATTAACTATGCCACGATCTTCCCACGACACTACAGAGGAGAATTTTCTTTTAGTTTCAAATCTGGCAACATGTGTTTAAATCTCTCTCTCTCTCTTTAAAAAAGATTTGCTGATTGCAATTTGATTACTTGTTCAGCATTTAACAAAATATGTTACTCTAATTGAAGCCTAGAAATAGAAATCTGATCAATGGTTCTAAGTGAATCTTATAAATGTTTGATTTGATATTGTTCTGTTCATCTCAAGATTCAATGTTATAATAGATGCTGCTTTTTAAGTGTCTACAGGAAATATTATATTAAAAAAATAAAAGTTTTGTATTTACACAGCAACTTTCTTCATAGATCCCCAAAGTGGGCAAGCACCATAGTGGGGTACTCATTTTTATAGATGGGAAAACTGAGGCCCTAGGTCCTTACAGTGGGGTTTTCAAGTCTCATTAAAAGTCTGCTTTACACCAGCCAGATATTTTTCCCATACAGATGGACTTCTCTAGAGGGAACCTCAACTTAAGTTAGTTCACTGTGATGTTTATGCAGCACTAAGTGAATTTTGCGGACTGAGAATCATGCCCTCTCTCTACAGCTGTAACAAGTTGTGCTGTAGCACATTCATAATTGCCCTGAATTTGCAATTCAGTATTAAACTGTGGCTGAGGGCTTGTATATAGGGGAAAGGTGGGAGTTTTCTGAGTATGCTATAACTATACCAAAAGAATGTGATCAAACTCGCTTATGGAGGCATCTGAATATCAAACATGCGCTAGCATGTTTGTGAGACTGGCTTTTACTGTGTGCTGCAGTCTGCATTTTCTGTTTTCACTCCCATGCCTCTCTCTGTCTTCCATGTGTGGTATCGGAGTCTTCCAGTTCACTGCCATTTAACTATCTTGCTGTTGGGTCACCCAGGTCCCATAATGCTGCAAAGGCAAGGGAGTGCTCCCTGTGTCACATGCCATCATCCAGTTTTCAAAATATTTTAATTGCTCTAGATACCCTGGTCTACACTCGGGGGGGGAGGATCGATCTAAGTTACGCAACTTCAGCTACGTGAATAAGTCGACTTAGATCGACTTACTGTGGTGAGTAGACTGCTGCCACTCCCCCGTCGACTCTGCTTGCACCTCTCACGGTGCTGGAGTACAGGAGTTGACAGGAGAGTTCTCGGGGGTCGATTTATTGCGTCTAAACTAGACATGATAAATCGATCCCCGCTGGATCGATCGCTACTACCTGATCTGGCAGATAGTGAAGACATACCAATAGGCTAAATCCAGTACTCCCCTTAGAATCATAGAATATCAGGGTTGGAAGGGACCTCAGGAGGTCATCTAGTCCAATCCCCTGCTCAAAGCAGGCCCAATCCCCAGGCAGATTTTTGCACCAAATCCTTAAATGGCCCCCTCAAGGATTGAACTCACAACCCTGGGTTTAGCAGGCCAATGCTCAAACCACTGAGCTATCCCTCCCCCATACGTTAAAAAATAATGAGACTGGCCCATAAATCAGACGAGCTGGGTTTTTTTAAATGAGGGGGTTGGGTGGCTTTTTTTGGTCTCTTTGATTTTTGATACCCCTGCCTACTCCCAGTGTGAGTGATAAAAACAGTGTTGCCAATTCTCCCATATTTATACAGTGAGGTGACTTGGGCCCCTGCTGCAGGAGCTTTTCCTGGAGGACCTGACTGAGATCAGATCACAAGGATTTGTATAAAATGCTCCCTGATTGTGTGGAGCTTCCCGCTTCTTCACAACCCGCCAAATTCTAACTAAATAATTTTCTGCCCCATCCAGCAATTCTCCCCCCCACCAATCCTCACATCAATTCTGCCCCCCTCAGCCCCACAGCTGCCCCTTGCCCCTCAGTGCCCCTCTGCTCCTCCTGCAGCTCCAGCAGCTCTCCACCCCTTTTACAGCCAGGACTGGGGGTGCAGCTGCAGTGAACCCCATTCCCAGGTCTGGAGGAGGAGAGCAAGCTCCAGGGTTTTTCACCACTTCTCCCCCTTTCCAAGCTGGGTGTTGCAGAGATGGAGACGGGAGGGGGAAAAGAAAGCAGAATGACCTATTTTCGGCAGGGTGGAGGAGGGAGCCGAGCTGCCCTGAACTGCTGGGCTCTTGCTACCCCCTTTTGCGCCTTCCCTGCTTGTGCGAGTGATGTCTGATGCTCTCCTCGGTCCTCTCCCCACTCTCCTCTTGGCTCCCGAGAGGAAGGAGGAGAGCTCTGCCTGCCTCTGCAGCAGCTCTAATTGGCTGATCTTTCCCAAGAGGTGGGGAAGGCAGCCAATAAGAAAGATATTTTCCCCTGGACAGGGCTGACAATTGCACGAGAGCTGGAGCTTCTCCCGTAATGGTGAGGCTAAAATTGTGTTACTTGCCAGGAAGTCGTGAAAATTGGCAACACTAGAAATCCTTGAACACCGCACATCCACAAGGATTTATATACTTATATAGTATGGTGCACTGTAGGGTACAGATGCATGTTACCTGCATGCATACATGAGGGATAGCTCAGTGGTTTGAGCATTAGCCTGCTAAACCCAGGGTTGTGAGTTCAATCCTTGAGGGGGCCACTTAGGGATTTGGGGCAAAATCAGTACTTGGTCCTGCTAGTGAAGGCAGGGGGCTGGACTTGATGACCTTTCAAGGTCCCTTCCAGTTCTAGGAGATGGGATATCTTCATATGATATATATGAGGTTACCAATCATTGCCAATTGGACTTCAGGGAAAGCACCACTTCTTTCCAGAGTGGGGGATGGGGAGTTACCCATCCTGGAAGTGGGATGATGATGATGCTAAAGCAGACTGAAGGCCAATTTGCAAGATGTTGTTTGTATTTGTTTGCTCAAGCAATTATTATAATCCACTTGTCTGCAAATGTGCTTTCTGTTGTTGTTAGATCATTAACCTTAACAGTGTCAACATGCTCCCAGGATGCAGTTCAATTATATGACTGCACAGAGTAAGAGTGAGGAGGATGTTTCATGTGGAGGAAAGTGCTCACTGTTCATGCTTTATTGGTTCCTGAGAAGCTCAGAGGTGACGGCTACGTTGTAAAAAGAAACGGAACCACTTACAAATCTTTACTAATCTGTCACTGTCCAATTCTTGTGAATTCTGGCTTGGTGAAAACATAGATCCATTTGCAGTGGCACATGCACAGAATCCATGGTATCAGCAGGGAGTTGATTCCCCACTCATTTACACCAATGATTTCAGTGGAGTTACTCCTGATTTGCACCAATGTAACTGACAGGGAAACCAGCCCCCAGGATTCTACTTAGTCTCCTTGCTTTTCAAAATTCCATGAATGTGAAATTGCTTGGTGGTCATGGATAGTGCTTAATCCTGTCAGCCACGAAAATACACAACACAAGTAGAGATGAAGCAAACACACTGATCCTGATTCTCATTTACATACAGTTCCTGTTACACCACTCTGACAGCATATAGGCTCATTAAAGTGAGTTTAAATGTAACACACCAAAGGGCTGTGAAAACATAGGATTTTTTCACATGGGTTAATGGTGGTCTGGTTTTTTCACCAAAGTACTAAAGGCTTAAAAGCAATCCTGTTCCAGCTCCAAATAAAACAGTCACTTTCAATAGGGTCAGAAAAGTTTCTGTGTAAAAAATGGCTACCATTTACTGTAATTATATTTATAAATGGATTTCATATTAGATTGGGGATAGTGGCCCTTTAAATGGAAAACTCTACTTTGTGTTCAGGGATTTAATACTTTATTGAGCACATATGTCATTAGCTAATAATCTTAGAAAGAGGAACAACATTTTTATCCAAAGTGCAGCAAGGCTGCTTGCTACCATAGCAAAACCAAGCTGTATAAAATACGATCATCTCCTCAGTTGCACATGAGAGCTCTCACTGAAGTCGGTATCTATTTAGGCTCTTAGACTGCACTCAATGAGACTTGCATGCATGCATTTAACAGACAGGATCCTACGTTACCAAAACAGTCCTGATAAAATAGGACACCCGATTTTTTGCCTAAAATTAAATTAGAACTTTTTTGAAAGATGAACATATTTGCTTAACTTTTTAATAACTTATTTAAATGTTTGGGTTCCCTCCGCTCTTCCTGGTTCTGGCTGGGAACAAGCTGAGGGTACATCTGCATCCGCAGTTTGGAGGGGTAATTCCCAGCTCAGGTAGACACCTACAAGCTCGGATGGGATTGTACTCAGGCAACTAGCCCAAGATGCCACCTGTGCCACCACAGCCAAACTGCTATTTTGAGTGTGCTCACTCGAGCAGAGTTCATACTCGGCTGTTGATCTGAGCTGGGAACTATGACTCCCAGCTGCTTCACGAGAGGCTGTTCTGTTGAGATTTCCAGCTCACTGTTACAGGAGGTTTCAGAGTAGCAGCCGTGTTAGTCTGTATCCGCAAAAAGAACACATCAGCCATACCATCAGGGGCTCGTTCACCTGCACATCTACCAATGTGATATATGCCATCATGTGCCAGCAATGCCCCTCTGCCATGTACATTGGCCAAACCGGACAGTCTCTACGCAAAAGAATTAATGGACACAAATCTGACAGCAGGAATCATATAATACTCAAAAACCAGTGGGAGAACACTTTAACCTGTCAGGCCATTCAATAACAGACCTGCGGGTGGCTATCTTACAACAGAAAAACTTCAAAAACAGACTCCAACGAGAGACTGCTGAGCTGGAATTGATATGCAAACTAGATACAATCAACTCAGGATTGAATAAGGACTGGGAATGGCTGAGCCATTACAAACATTGAATCTATCTCCCCTTGTAAGTATTCTCACACTTCTTATCAAACTGTCTGTACTGGGCTATCTTGATTATCACTTCAAAAGTTTTTTTCTCTTACTTAATTGGCCTCTCAGAGTTGGTAAGACAACTCCCACTTGTTCATGCTCTCTGTATGTGTGTATATATATCTCCTCAATATATGTTTCACTCTATATGCATCCGAAGAAGTGGGCTGTAGTCCACGAAAGCTTATGCTCTAATAAATTTGTTAGTCTCTAAGGTGCCACAAGTACTCCTGTTCTTGTTACAGGAGGGGGTGTTCCAAATGAGTATTGATGCATCTTTTATTCTTGATGATCCCAAATGAGCTGTCAGCCATTTGAGTTTAGATATTGTCCCATCACTAATGCACACTTATTAGCCAGGCTGAACGGGCCAGTGGCATTATGACGTACCAGCTCTTCATTAGTAACTCTGTCAGTTTGTACAAAATGTATAACCATTTTTTAAATGAAAGATTAATGGTGAGATTCTGTACTCCATCTGTAAGAGCCGTGGGGCAGGAGAATCATAGAATCATAGATCATAGAATCATAGAATATCAGAGTTGGAAGGAACCTCAAGAGGTCATCTAGTCCAACCCCCCGCTCAAAGCAGGACCAATTCCCAGCTAAATCATCCCAGCCAGGGCTTTGTCAAGCCGGGCCTTAAAAACCTCCAAGGAAGGAGACTCCACCACCTCCCTAGGTAACGCATTCCAGTGTTTCACCACCCTCCTAGTGAAATAGTTTTTCCTGATATCCAACCTGGACCTCCCCCACTGCAACTTGAGACCATTGCTCCTTGTTCTGTCATCTGCCACCACTGAGAACAGCCGAGCTCCATCCTCCTTGGAACCCCCCCTCAGGTTGAAGGCTGCTATCAAATCCCCCCTCATTCTTCTCTTCTGGAGACTAAACAATCCCAGTTCCCTCAGCCTCTCCTCATAAGTCATGTGCTCCAGACCCCTAATCATTTTTGTTGCCCTCCGCTGGACTCTTTCCAATTTTTCCACATCCTTCTTGTAATGTGGGGCCCAAAACTGGACACAGTATTCCAGATGAGGCCTCACCAATGTCGAATAAAGGGGAACGATCACGTTCCTCGATCTGCTGGCAATGCCCCTACTTATACAGCCCAAAATGCCGTTAGCCTTCTTGGCAACAAGAGCACACTGTTGACTCATATCCAGCTTCTCGTCCACTGTGACCCCTAGGTCCTTTTCTGCAGAACTGCTACCTAGCCATTCGGTCCCTAGTCTGTAGCAGTGCATGGGATTCTTCCGTCCTAAGTGCAGGACTCTGCACTTGTCCTTGTTGAACCTCATCAGGTTTTTTTCGGCCCAATCCTCTAATTTGTCTAGGTCCCTCTGTATCCGATCCCTACCCTCTAGTGTATCTACTACGCCTCCTAGTTTAGTGTCATCTGCAAACTTGCTGAGAGTGCAGTCCACACCATCCTCCAGATCATTAATAACGATATTAAACAAAACCGGCCCCAGGACCGACCCTTGGGGCACTCCGCTTGAAACCGGCTGCCAACTAGACATGGAGCCATTGATCACTACCCGTTGAGCCCGACGATCTAGCCAGCTTTCTATCCACCTTACAGTCCATTCATCCAGCCCATACTTCTTTAACTTGGCAGCAAGAATACTGTGGGAGACCGTATCAAAAGCTTTGCTAAAGTCAAGGAATAACACATCCACCGCTTTCCCCTCATCCACAGAGCCAGTTATCTCATCATAGAAGGCAATTAGGTTAGTCAGGCACAACTTCCCCTTCGTGAATCCATGCTGACTGTTCCTGATCACTTTCCTCTCCTCTAAATGTTTCATAATTGATTCCTTGAGGACCTGCTCCATGATTTTTCCAGGGACTGAGGTGAGGCTGACTGGCCTGTAGTTCCCCGGATCCTCCTTCTTCCCTTTTTTAAAGATGGGCACTACATTAGCCTTTTTCCAGTCATCTGGGACCTCCCCCGATCGCCATGAGTTTTCAAAAATAATGGCTAATGGCTCTGCAATCTCACCCGCCAACTCCTTTAGCACCCTCGGATGCAGCGCATCCGGCCCCATGGACTTGTGCACGTCCAGTTTTTCTAAATAGTCCCGAACCACTTCTTTCTCCACAGAGGGCTGGTCACCTTCTCCCCATGCTGTACTGCCCAGTGCAGCAATCTGGGAGCTGACCTTGTGCGTGAAGACAGAGGCAAAAAAATCATTGAGTACATTAGCTTTTTCCACATCCTCGGTCACTAGGTTGCCTCCCTCATTCAGTAAGGGGCCCACACTTTCCTTGATTTTCTTCTTCTTGCTAACATACCTGTAGAAACCCTTCTTGTTACTCTTAACATCTCTTGCTAACTGCAACTCCAAGTGTGATTTGGCCTTCCTGAGCAATATTTTTATACTCCTCCCTGGTCATTTGTCCAATCTTCCACTTCTTGTAAGCTTCTTTTTTGCGTTTAAGATCAGCAAGGATTTCACTGTTTAGCCAAGCTGGTCGCCTGCCATATTTACTATTCTTTCTACACATCGGGATGGTTTGTTCCTGCAACCTCAATAAGGATTCTTTAAAATACAGCCAGCTCTCCTGGACCCCTTTGCCCTTCATGTTATTCTCCCAGGGGATCCTGCCCATCTGTTCCCTGAGGGAGTCAAAGTCTGCTTTTCTGAAGTCCAGGGTCCGTATTCTGCTGCTCTCCTTTCTTCCTTGTGTCAGGATCCTGAACTCGACCATCTCATGGTCACTGCCTCCCAGGTTCCCATCCACTTTTGCTTCCCCTACTAATTCTTCCCTGTTTGTGAGTAGCAGGTCAAGAAAAGCTCTGCCCCTAGTTGGTTCCTCCAGCACTTGCACCAGGAAATTGTCCCCTACACTTTCCAAAAATTTCCTGGATTGTCTGTGCACCGCTGTAAAAGAGGTAATTTTGGTTCACCTCCAGCTTCCCAGCAGCCTACTATGGGCTCTACTGCAAGCAATCAAACTTATAAATTAATGGAGATATCCTATCTCCTAGAACTGGAAAGGACCTTGAAAGGTCATCAAGTCCAGCCCCCTGCCTTCACTAGCAGGACCAAGTACTGATTTTGCCCCAGATACCTAAGTGGCCCCCTTAAGGATTGAACTCACAACCCTGGGTTTAGCAGGCCAATGCTCAAACCACTGAGCTATCCCCTCCCTGCACCTTCCTGACCCTGGAAAGGCCCTGTCATAATACAGATTGCCCAGGGGATGCTGTTGTCTACACAACGCACTAGGGCTAGGATTTCCTCTGCTCATCTACACACACTTGCACTAACTCAGTGGGTATGTACTTGGTATGGCTCAGCCAGGCCTCCACTACCACTACCGAGCTAGTGTGGCTATACTGCTATTTATACTCATGCTGGAGATGGGGTGTTTAGTGCTCCTTTGCACTACTCCAACCCTTTGCTCACCGGAAAGAGGCTAGAGCTGGGATGAGGCTTTCACCCTAACTTTCTAGCCCCTGTAGTTGGGGAGAATTCTCCAAATGCGAATAGACTGCCTTACTGTGTCTGCAGATGTTCCTCCGAATTCATTCCTCCAAAAGGTGTCAGTTCCTCCCAATCCACTTAATTTACACGTTAATGCTGAAGTCTTATGACAACAATCATCATGTCTACAATGTTAATTGTTAGTCATTTTAGCAGAAACATCATCCAGCAATGAGGATGGACTGCAGGCAGATCTTTGGGAAGAATACAGCCATTTTTTTCCATCTTGACCCCTCTACATATCTGTAGTTAATAAGTTAGCTAAGAGCATCAGATACATTGAGTCTCACAGAAGAGTCATACAGTATGTCACACATTCCAAAGAGATCTTATCAAAAACAGTTAATTAAAAACAGACTTTTCTCCCAGCCTTCTGCATGGCTCCTGACACAGATTTACACTTGCCAGCGTCAGGCCAAGTGAATAATAGTTTGTGGCTGAGATTTGGTTTCAGATAAATTAGTCTAAAGAGCTTGGCAAAAACAAAATGTTAAACAAACTTCCTATCCACTTGTGGCTGGGATGCATGTTAGGGCAGCCTTCAGGGCACGTCTACCTGCACCAGAAGTTAAACCTTAGCAGTGCCAGTTTGGGGGAAGAATCAGTCCTCTAGCAATCCCCAGCAGTCCCAGGTTTGGAGAAGAACCAGTCCCCCAGCCCTTGCACTGGCCTCAGCACTGGTGCAAGAATGAATTCAGACCCTTGTCTTTGTCTCTTGTCACTGTTTGTTTCCATCTGTCCACTCCCCTTTATGCTCTCCAGTTGTTTGTTTGTATTGCAGTGAGACACCAGTCTTCTGGGTGTTGTGCCAGCTGATTTAAAAGAACGTAGAGTCTAAATAAGGACAAGACCCCAGGGTGGGTGTGGAACACCAGGGGTGCGGGTGGGGGTTGTTGAGGACAGCAAGTGTGGCAGTAACAGGGACACCGGGTTGCATTGATTAGCTATTTCTTTTTCTAATAAATAGCTGTACAGAAATAAATGAGGAAGCGGTTTTAATGGATCTCCGGCAGGCTGCTCGCTTAGTGTTGTCAGACAGTTGACCATGTGGGATGGGATGGGAAGGGGAGGGGGGTTGAGAAGCAATCAGAGGGAGGTCAGCATTCTTTCTCTATTCTTTGTTTTACCTTCATTAGACAACACTGCTGCTTTCATACCTCAGTGCTGTTGTGCTGTGCCGGGCTGAGGTGACTCAGCTCGGTCCAACATGCCTTGAAAACAAGGCAAGTGGACCCCTGCACCTGAACTAATCGCTGCACTTTTCTCTGTGTAAACATAGCATGACAACAGCTGGCTGCCCAGAGGTTAGAACTGCATCAAAATATAAAAATTTGAACCCCACTGTGCTTTTCTTATTGGAGGCAGCAGGATTGTGTATGAGATTCTCAAAGCTTACTAGAGAGTACTTAGCCCTGTAACTCCAACTCATTTCAGTGGGAGTTGTGTGGCCAAATTCTCCCAGCTGGCTTTGAAAATCTCAACCTCCATCTGTTTGTTTACTGGGGAGTGTTGCTGTTACAAACCCACATTTCAGCAAAGGATATGCTAGTGCTCGTAACTTCCCAAAGCTACAGGGAATTAAAAGCTCTTTGCTCCAGATCCTCAGGTGCTGTAAATTGGCTTAGCTCTACAGAAGTCAATGGAGCTACACTGATTTACCCCAGCACAGGACTTGGCTCTTTCAGTCCATATCAAAGTATTTGTTGTTTCCAGTCGAAGGCAAGTGAAACACTGATGAATATTGAATAAGATCTGTAGCCGGGGGATTTTAATGAATAAAAATATGTTTTTTAAAAAACTAGTGCAGGCTCTTTTACTCTTGCCAACACTTTGTGTTTTGTCTTTTGTTCAGTGTGATTGCATCTGTATCACTATGGTAGCTAATGAATAATTATTTAATTTACCAACCTCTGGTGGCAGCATTTTAGTGTTAAAGATATTGCAACGCAGTCTCTCTTTCTCCACACCCACACCCACGCACAGTCTGTCACAAGGAAAAACTATAAATCCCTGATATTCTTGTTTTAGGCTAAATTTGTTTACCTGTCTGTTCAGATGCGACACAAGAGCTTTATTTAATGTGACTATGGCCACAAGCTAAACAGTAGGTGCAGATAAACGTGGTTACATTTTTTCATTTTTACTGTCAACATATATCAGCTCTCATCTGATCCACCTGAAATGAATACTGTACCATCTGTATCCCTGTAAATTCCAGCAAAACTTCCATAGCTTGCGTATGCAAATTTGTGCAAAGCTTTTCGAAGAAAACTGGTGTTTCTTTTTAAAAGAATAACTGGTCCTAAAGTGGTGTGCTTGGGGCACCAGGGGGACAGGTGTGTGTGGGGGGGAAGCTTTTCAAACAGATCTTTCAGATTCTGGGACACAACCATGAACCATCTCAGATTTTCAGGAAGGAGTGACCAGAGGGTATCAGAGAAGTACGGGGTGGTATGAGTTCTTTTTGGGGACTAATTTAGATGGGGACTGGTGGCAGAGATTCATATTTGTTTATTCATCTCCCTGCTCTGTCTTATCTATTCCAGCATGCTAGAGATTCTCCAGCGGGCCCTGAAAACCTGGGGCACCCCAGACTGAGGTAAGTGTTTTGTTTGTGGGGGGAGGACACCCCTATAAATATGTGCACATGTGTTTGTCTCTGACGTGGGAATGGCAGCAATTTTTTAAAACTACTTGTTTTACAGATTGAGCCACAGGGGCCCATTTCCCATGTTTTTATTGGTATTTTTAAATAACGCTGTTCCCGTCTGTTACCCTGGTGTCATTGCTTGAGGAAGTGGGTGTGGGAGAGTGAGGGGGAAAGGGCTGAGCAGTGGCCACCTGTGTCCAGCCTAGTGTGCTGTCAGGCCTGCTCTGAACAGGAAGACTGTGGGTGACTGCTAAAGCAGTGTCAGCTTTCACCTCCTGACTTAGGGCTTGTCTACACTGGCAATTCACAGCACTGCAACTTTCTCGCTCAGGGGGGTGAAAAAACACCCCCCTGAGCACAGCAAGTTTCAGCGCTGTAAAGCGCCAGTGTAGACAGTGCACCAGCGCTGGTAGCTACGCCCCTCATGGAGGTGGTTTTTTTAGAGTGCTGGGAGAGCTCTCTCCCAATGCTCTGCCGCGACCACACAAGCCACGTTAAAGTGCTGCCGTGGCAGCGCTTTAGCATTGCCAGTGTAGACTAGCCCTTAGTCAGGCCTAAAATACCATTGTCTCAGAGGCCCCTGGCCAAGCCTGTATGAGGGACTCTGTGTGCTTTGGACAAGGACACCAAGCTGCTGAGTACCAAACCATGCCCCAGCCCTGCCCTCAGGGACTGCACAGAACATGAAGGCACTCTGGGGACTTGACCACACGCTGCTTTAAAAATACCTGAAGCGCCCACAAGTGCCAAGTGCTCTCCCCTCACCCACCTTTAAGCCGCTCCTGCTGTCATTTGGGGGCACGCAGACTAGACGCTTCTAGCCTGTGTGTAGTTGCTATGCCTGGATTCACTCCGATGTATGTGTGATGCATTTGTAGTGACACAGAGCGGAAACAAAACTGTTTCTTGTTTGCAAAACTGGAATCTCCTGTGTCCTCCTCCCCCTCTCCAGCCCTGGGAGTTATCTTGACATGGTGGTTGGGCTTTATTGCTGTTGCATATCTGAACTAGCAGAACCAAAGACTTCTAAATTGTGCCCAGTTGTTGGTATATATGTGTGCAGTGATCCAGATGGCAAGTTTTATTATTGGTTACATGAAATAATAGCTGGCTGCACGACGGTCCCAGTTAACCCATGATAAAGTGAAAACAGGGACAGGATAAAAGACGGCTGTAGCCGGCAGTTGATTAAGGCTAAAATGGGACCCAGATCCACCAGATCCACAAGACACCTCTTGGTGCCCCTGCCTGTGATAGCTTCTGCTCTCCTCTACTTCTGCATCCTTGATCTTCCACCAGAGTGAGGCAGCAGAGCTCTGGTAAGATGACTAACAGAATAAGATCACTGCCTTTCCACCTCCTCTGCTCTCTCTGGCTCATTGTTAAGACTGGAACTCAGCTCCCGAATTCCAAGGATCCTACTTTAATTCGCTGCTGTTTGATAATACCTGTACTTTTAAGGAAATGGCCATGATATGCTTCATTACCTCTCACCTGGCAGCCACTGAGTTGTTCAGAAAAATTCACTTCTATCTTAGAAGAGGAGACTCATTTGTTCCTTGGTTTCACTGGGATTTTAACTTTTTCTTGAAACTAATGGATTAGGATTTCATAATATTTTGAAAAAAGCAACAGAGGGTCCTGTGGCATCTTTAAGACTAACAGAAGTATTGGGAGCATAAGCTTTCGTGGGTCAGAACCTCACTTCTTCAGATGCAAGTAATGGAAATCTCCAGAGGCAGGTATAAATCAGTATGGAGATAACGAGGTTAATTCAATCAGGGAGGGTGAGGTGCTCTGCTAGCAGTTGAGGTGTGAACACCAAGGGAGGAGAAACTGCTTCTGTTGTTGGATAGCCATTCACAGTCTTTGTTTAATCCTGATCTGATGGTGTCAAATTTGCAAATGAACTGGAGCTCAGCAGTTTCTCTTTGGAGTCTGGTCCTGAAGATGTAAGATGGCTGTAAGATGTAAGGACACCACCTAGACACCGCCGTACAAATAAGCGATGGCCACATTAACACCACCCTATTCCGAAAACCCACTGACCGTTACGCCTACCTTCATGCCTCCAGCTTCCACCCCGGTCACACCACACAATCCATTGTCTACAGCCAAGCACTGAGGTACAATCGCATCTGCTCCAACCCCTCAGACAGAGACCAACACCTACAAGATCTTCACCAAGCATTCTCAAAACTACGATACCCACACAAGGAAATAAAAAAACAAATCAACAGAGCCAGACGTGTACCCAGAAGCCTCCTGCTACAAGACAGGCCCAAAAAAGAAACCAACAGAACTCCACTGGCCATCACCTACAGTCCTCAGCTTAAACCTCTCCAACGCATCATCAGTGATCTACAACCCATCCTGGACAATGATCCCTCACTTTCACAGACCTTGAGAGGCAGGCCAGTCCTCGCCCACAGACAACCTGCCAACCTTAAGCATATTCTCACCAGTAACCACGCACCGCACCATAACAACACTAACTCAGGAACCAACCCATGCAACAAACCTCAATGCCAACTCTGCCCACATATCTACACCAGCAACACCATCACAGGACCTAACCAGATCAGCTACCACATCACCGGCTCATTCACCTGCACGTCCACCAATGTTATATATGCCATCATATGCCAGCAATGCCCCTCTGCTATGTACATTGGCCAAACTGGACAGTCACTACGCAAGAGGATAAATGGACACAAGTCAGATATCAGGAATGGCAATATACAAAAACCTGTAGGAGAACACTTCAACCTCCCTGGCCACACAATAGCAGATGTAAAGGTAGCCATCTTACAGCAAAAAAACTTCAGGACCAGACTCCAAAGAGAAACTGCTGAGCTCCAGTTCATTTGCAAATTTGACACCATCAGATCAGGATTAAACAAAGACTGTGAATGGCTATCCAACTACAGAAGCAGTTTCTCCTCCCTTGGTGTTCACACCTCAACTGCTAGCAGAGCACCTCACCCTCCCTGACTGAACTAACCTCGTTATCTCCATACTGATTTATACCTGCCTCTGGAGATTTCCATTACTTGCATCTGAAGAAGTGAGGTTCTTACCCACGAAAGCTTATGCTCCCAATACTTCTGTTAGTCTTAAAGGTGCCACAGGACCCTCTGTTGCTTTTTACAGATTCAGACTAACACGGCTACCCCTCTGATAATATTTTGAGTTACAAACTCCAAGTTCCTTTGAAAATTCTCAAAGTAACTTTTCAGGCCAGTACAATAGAGTGCTCTGTAGTGTCACTCTGAAACCATCCCTTCAGAGCGCATTGGGATGGGGGAGATCAGTGCATTTCTTTATAGGTGAATCAATGGGCCAGTGTAAATAAGGACTAGGACTGATCAGAAAATTTCTACTGAAATGAATGTGTGTGTGTGGGGGGGGGAATGCAACTCCCCCATCATTTTTTTGACCATGTCCAATCAAAAGAAATCCACTGAAGTCATTGGAGTTGCACCTCTGGAAAACTAGTCACAATCAGGTGTATAGTCTGGTACTCGTGTGCTGATACTCTCTGGTACACTTTAATAACACTGCAGAGGAAAGCTGTAAGCATAGTTCTGTCATCTCAGTGAGACCTGAATAAGTAACATTTGAAATGTTCGTAATGTATGCAATAAACATACACAAAAGGGGAGGATGAAATAAATTAACTAATTTCAAAGACCTGTTTTTGTTGTCCATAACCTTGGTCTCTGGGCACATTTATAATATTAATACCAGATAGAAATAAATATAAATTTCCCACATGGGCAGCTCACTGAAATACTACAGCTAATGTATAGCTCAATAACTATGGTGAATAAAATTTGATGTGGGATTAATTCCTTTAAAATTACTGCTAGTTGGGGGAAAATGTTTCTGGTTTGATTAGGAGAAGTTCCCAAAATTTTCAACGTTTAAACTTATCAAAATTATCCCAATACTTTGGTGTGTGTCCCTTACAGCTATCCCCTCCCCCTCATCCCCCCGAAATCATTTGAAAATTCAATTTTTGACATCACAGAAGACTCAGTCCTTTATAGGCAAGTGTAAAGAGGACCAGGTGGTTTTTAAATCAAAGTCCCCAAACTTAGACCAGGCAGTCTGCTAGAAAACTCCCAATATATATTGCCTCATATGCACTGTAAAGTCATAACACAGGATGGACTGTGGATTCTTGTCATGCTGATGTAAACATTATACATCACACGCTTGAGTGGCTATGTATATGGAAACATAATCATGCTAGCCAGATGTTTAGATACTGAGATGCAGCCTGTTATGTGTCTTTGCGGTGGCACTGATTTCCTTGTTAAGTTGGGCCAAATCCATATCCGTTGTGAGTGGTTGCACCTCCACAGAAGCCAACTAAATTGCACTTGCTTATTCCAGCATGACAAACAAAAGAAATTGTATCAAATTAATCCCTGCAGTTACATTTCAAACAATGGAGTTACCCTAAGGAGAATTTGGGCCATCGTGTGCATTACCTTTTGAAAAATTAAGATTACTGATGGGGAGAATGGCTTGTGGCTGGTCGAGGAACAAGGATAAGCTTGGCGGTATTGCTGTATCTGCTGATTAAAAGTTCACAGATTTTTAAGGTCGGAAGGGTCCATTATGATATCTAGTCTGATCTTCTACATAACACAGGCTATGGAATTTCCCCAGTCACCTGCAAAATAAAAGGGTTGGTTCAGCTTCTTTATAGTGAATAAGGCCAGAGAGCCCTTTCTTCCTTTATTTCTTTTTTAAAAGAAAGGTTGCTTTTTACATGAGGAGTATCTAGTCTTGTCTCCCCTCATTTCACAGGAGAGCTGCTCAGAGAACCAGAGAGCTGGAGTGGGAGCTTTTTCAGTTAATTGAAAGGGAAGTTGTACTGAATTTTTAACAAATCTTTTCTCCCAGTTGTTTGTCAGACCGAGAATGCAAATAATTTCAACAGTTCCAGGCAAAATGGTTTTACCCAAGACAGTCTTGTCTCGTGCACTAACAGTACCGTCTGCTGTCGTGACATTTCTTATAATGTCAGAGAACATTCTTTAACCCTTTCTTGGTTGTCACAGCCTGGCATGACTAATTTGTGCTCCCTCCCTCAGCATATGGACATAGAGTCAAGTGAGTTTATAACAAAACAAGAGGGCCATGCTTCTGTAAGGAATTTAACAAGCGAAAAAGAAAAGCAGGATGATTATTGGTCGTGACCATCAGGGCCGTCCCTATGGAGGTGCGGGGCCTGGGACAAATCAACCTCCCCGCTAGTCTCCTAGCTGTCCTCCCGGCACGGCCACCACTCACCTCCTCACCCCCACGCCCTCTGCTCTCCTCCTTGCCATCTGCCAGCCCGCCCACCTGCCTTCTCACCGCCCTCTGGCTTGCCCATCTGCAGCTCGCCTCCTTGCTGCTTGCCGCCCCGTTTGCCTCCTCACCCCGCTCACCTGCCTGCCTCCCGCCTCACCTCCCCGCCCGCCTCCTCACCTGAATATTGGGACAAATGGTGTCCCGATTGTACATCGGTCGGGATGCAGGACAAAGGGCTAAATATTGGGGCAGTCCCAATTTTATTGATGTGTGGGCCCCCCAAAGCGTGGGGCCTGGGGCGGTCACCCTGATTTGCCCTGCCCAGGGGACTGCTCTGGTGACCATTATTTCAGATATCATGGCAATGGATGCCATGTAAGAATCTAGATAGAATTGCAATAGAATCATAGAATATCAGGGTTGGAAGGGACCTCAGGAGGTCATCTAGCCCAACCCCCTGCTCAAAGCAGGACCAATCCCCAGACAGATTTTTGCCCCAGATCCCTAAATGGTCCCTTCCAGGATTGAGCTCACAAGCCTGGGTTTAGCAGGCTAATGCTCAAACCACTGAGCTATATCCCTCTGCCCCCAATAATAAGGGACAATAAACACAGACTAAGCCAGGGGCACAGTAAAGCATATATTTAGCCATAACCCTACAGTCTCTGCCACGCTGCATGTTACAGAAGGGCTACCCACCCATCACATGACCTAGGCAGGTATTTAAGGGAGGAGTGTGTCCTCCTTCCACCTGTGAGAGAGGCCAGGGAAAAGTCTCTGTGGACTAGGCAGGGAAATTGCTTTGTTTTGACGTTACTCATGAGTTTTTTGTGTAACCAATAGAATTATGCCCTGAGGTCAGGGCCTGAAACAGCCTTGGGTATGGCACTGCTTACATGGCCGCCTGTATTTTATTGTCCTGTTACACAATGCTTACAAGCAGTAGGCTAAAGTCAGTGTGTTTAATTAGTTAGGAAATACTCTTAAAGTACAAAGAAGGGCATGTTACTGTGTCAGTTTAATGGGATCCTTGTCACTCTCCCAAGTACCAGATAGGAGAGTTACACTTTGCTTTGTTTGAATTCTGGAGTTTGTGAGCATCTGCAGCAGCAGCACCAGGGACACAGAGATAAATGCACTTCAGTGGTGGCGTGGTTATGACCTTCTACTTATAGAAGAATTAGGGATTCTCACAAGCTAAAAATGCTCTAAGGCAACAATTTTGATCAGGCAACCTAGTGAAGTACATCCATTATGTTATAACCTTTATACCCGTCCTATACAATAAATAACAATGTGGGGCAGCAAATCAGTAAACTATAACCCACTACTGCCCATTATCACACTGTAGCATTACTAGAGTTCTGCAGCAATGTGGACTTCCTGTTGGACTTCAGTACTGCGAACTATTCAAATGGATTGTGAGTTTCCAAAGTGAAAATAGCTCTGTTCGTTAAATGTTGCCTGTTATCTATTGCATGTTAGACCGCCACCGAGAAGCAATATATACTACTGTATTAGGCATTTAGATAATTTGAGCATTTTCAATACTATTTTTTCTTGTTTCTAAGAATAATGTCAAGAGGGAAAAGTCTTTATTAATAATCTCTCTGTGCCTCAGTGTCCCATTTGCAAAGTGGGGATGATAATACTTTTCCTACCACCCTTTATCAATCATGTCTATGTAAACTGTAAGCTCTTCAGGGTGGGGACTGTTTTTCACTATGTGTTTGTAGAATGCTTAATACAATGGGGCCCTGATCTCAGGGGGACCTAGAGGTGCCATCATAATTCTAACAATAATAAATTATTAGACACAGGAGAACTGTGAAAGGTTCCATTAAGAGAAGAACCTGAAAGTTTGGATGGGCACCTGAGGCTTATGCAAACCTCTTGGGCATGATTCTCCTTTCAGTTACACCATACTACTCTAGTGTAATTCCACTGCGGTCAATGGCTTCACTCCTGACTTATGATGCCTGTTAAATGTGCAAAACTGCAGCACAATCCTGCAGTGTGAGCCTTGATTTTAATGGGAGCTACACATATTAAGGATGTACAAGATCTAACGGTTGGAGTTCATTCTTCAGTTGCACTTAATTCACACTTGGTACAGCAGGAGGTAGGTAGAATAGGCATCACCTTTCTGCTCCTTCTGGGCTGCCAGGGAGCTAAAATGGCCTGTGTCGTCATTTACAGCAGTTCCAAAGCCACTGGAAATTACGCTGTGTACGGCGGCTAAATTTCTGGTTGAGTGCTGTGTGCTCCTCCACACTCCCTTTCTTCCTTGGCACGCTCTCCTCCTTACTCCTGACAATGCCATCTGTGCTGAAGAATAGAGCTGACTGGAAAATGAAAATCCATTCCTGCAAAAAATTCGCATTTTTGAATATTTTTCCCATCCAAGTCTGGCTGAAAATTCAAAAACACAAAGATGTTTCACAGGAAGGAATTTCCAGAAAAAAAAAAATCAGTTTGGGGAGAACCAAAATAGAATCTTCTGGCCTACCTGGAAAGCTCTTATCAATTTCACTTTCCCCCTGCAGGCAGAAAGTGAGATTGACAAAAGCCTTCGGGGGAAGGGGTAGCCAGGAATCCATCATGGCAATGTTTCCCAATAGAAAATTGGATATATTTTTTTTCAAAATTGAAATTTTCCTGCAGAAAACGTCAATTTTTGCAAAAAGGGCAATTCTCATAGAAAATTCTCAGCCAGCTTTACTGAGGAGGGTGGTGACAGATGGCACAGCATGCAAGGACTAGCTGTGATGGCAGCAATTCTCAGCTTCCCCTTTAGGGTGGCTTTCTAGCTGCTTTGTGCTACCTCAGTGCAAAGCAGCCTAAACCGGGGTTGAGGAACCACACCTTGGATTGTAAATGTCTCCAGAACAGAGTGAGATTTCACTCACTTTCTGGTGGGAAATGCCTTAAGAAAAGTTTTTCTCCCAGTGTTTGGTGTTTCTGGTCCCTGTCAGAAACTGGTGTGTGTGTGTGTGGGGGGGGAACCTATTAAACAAACAAAATGAAATATAACTTTTTCAAACCTCATTAAATGTGAATCTCTAACTTCTTCCAAATATGACCTGAGTTTGACTTTATGCATCTTTTTAAAATTCAGGTTCTCAGCAGCCTGAATAATTTGCGGCCCACACATCTCTGGGGCACATTTTTGTTCCAGACCTAAGTGGTCTGTGTTTACTCATAAATAAAATAGAGAGATGTAAAGTTACCGCCTGCAAAGTAACACAGATTCATAAGAAATAAATATAGCTGAGGGTTTACTGTCAGTGTTGCTAGCAGAGTAATGACTTGTCAGCACAATTATCTTCCAAAAGAGACCAAGGGGGGAAATAATGAAGGTTGATCCTGTAGGTTTCTGGGGAGTGATGATGTAGCTTGGCGAGAAAGATGACCCTACAATGAATTTCATTAATGAGCTCTATTCACCACATTCTAGAATACAAAAGGGAAAGCACAGTTCATGCAATAGTTGGCTTTTAGCTGTGAAGGAGACACCTGCCATTGAAATACATTAGATAGATGTGATCCGCCAAAGCAATGGAATAGGTACAGTGGTGAAGTTTCAGTCCTTGAAAAATAGCCTTTTACGCCACTGAGAGACTAGATGTATTTAAAGAAAAACGTTAGTAATCAACCATAATGCATGGCCATATTGACTTCAGTGAGGCTCCATGTAGACAAAAGGGGACTGCCTGCATAGATCTATTTGTAGGGTCAGGGCCTATGTTTGTAGAATGCATTGAGCTGCTCTTCTGGTGAAACAAGCTATATAAGTGGCCAGTATTTTTTTTATTCATTTTTTTGTCTTAAATGTATAATTATTTGTTCTCTAACACATCGGCTAAAAGCCATAAAAATACATCTTTACAAAAATTAAGTTAAGCCCATTATTTTCTGGGGTCATGGTATAGGAGATCATACGTTTTCAGTACATACCATGAAATTAATAGTAAGTCTTTGATTCTGTAAATAGACTTGATGAAATGTTAACAATCCTTCTGTATGGTATCTGTAACACAGCTGGAAGATAATAAGTGTGATTTGGAAAGGTCTCTTAAATCAGTTCGACTGTGGGCACCATGCCCACAGTTTGCTTAATCTTTTAAACCTTTTTTGGTAAATTAATATTTTGGACAATGATGAATATAAATAATTTACATCCACAGCGTTCATGTTGTACGCTCACTGAGCTGGATTTCCAAAGGCATCAAGCCAGGATCTAATTCCTGGCTTTATTAGGTCATGAAACAGACTGTGCATAGAAGATATAATGTCCTTAAGCTGCAACATCAGCAGCAACAGACAGACCTAATGCTGCTGGACTTAAGAGAATTAGATTTTATGTATAGTTAATGAATGCAAATGTCACTTAATTTTTACAGCTAGCGATGTAATACATTGTATAAGACACACACATGCAATTGCAAAAATTATTCAGATTTGTGATTCCTCCAGCCTGTGTCCTGTTTCAGCCCTGTAAAATGTATACTCCTGTGGGGAAAGGCTGTAGAAAAATGCCAGCAAGATTACTGTATAATTTAAAGCCACCCGAGGAGCAATATTAAAATATGCATTAGGATGTTAAGAAGGTTGCATGTGTTTTTATTTTCCTAGTAGTAAGTAGTAAGAAATAGTTAAGAGCTGGTGGCAGCTGCAGCAACAAGAGTGGGAGCTGGGTTCAGACTGATACAGAGCAGCTTCCTGAAGAGAAATAGGTTAGTCTCCTGAGGGCTGTAATGCCTTGGTCTCATTCCTGTTGTTGGATTTAATATGTGGATGGCTGGTGTGTTAGTGGCCTGTGACATACAGGAGATTGGACTAGATCTGATTTTCCCCTTCTGGCCTTAAACTCTTTGACTCTAAACACTTTCTAAATACCTTGTGGAGTGTTGTATCTTTCAAACAATATACACAGCTTTTCTAGTTCTTCCTCTCAGTCCCTGGCCCAATGAAAACAGTGAGAAGGCCAAATTCAATCCATGTATAAGGAGGTCAGAGGAGTAATTACAGTGGAGTTATGCCAGAGCGGGCCCTAGGAGTGTGTTGCTCAACAGTGTTCCCTCTGGCCAATTAATCAGCAGGTCTAATGAACTATGAAGAGAGTCCCATCCAGCTCTTCTTGACCGAAAGGGGGAATAGAGGAGATTTTCCCCTTTTTCCATCAAGGAAAGCTGAACGGGCCTTGATATAAGGCCTAGAGATTTGCTAAGTGAAAAGTGAGGAGGAGAATGGAAGGGTCAATTAAACATGCAGAGCACCCAAAAAAATAGAAGTCTTCAAAAAAAAATTGAAAATCATAGCTTAATACTTAATTCTCAAACACAGCAAAGACAAGAGCAGAATGGACATGAAAAATGATTCACATCTATAGGAGACATCCCATGCATGGAGAAGTCTGACAACACATTAAACTAGACAAAGTCAGACAAGTGTAGGACCCTTTCCTAGGCTATAGGCTGACCCTGCACCCACTGGATTCTATACAAAACTGCCATTGCCTTTAATGGGAATAAATAAAATTTGTAAAGATACATCTCAAATAGGGTGACCAGACAGCAAGTGTGAAAAATCGAGACGGGGGTGGGGGGTAATAGAAGCCTATATAAGAAAAAGACCCCAAAATCGGGACTGTCCCTATAAAATTGGGATATTTGGTCACCCTAATCTCAAATGACAATAACAAATCCACATTTCTAGGCATAGTAGAAGGAAAAAGCACACAATGTACTTTGAAAGAGAAATTCTAGGTTAGCCCACACATTTATTGCACTAATTGCTGTTTGAAGTCAGTTAGTCTTTGCAAGTTACATCTGGGGGGGATGACTTGCCCTACTCCCCTTTCTCACATTAGATGGACTTCCCTGGAGTATACGCCACAGGGGCCACCCAGCCAGACATCTATTCATTCCAATGAATAAGCAGCTCAACTCTCACAAGGTGTGTTTGAGTCCCCACTCAGCTAAGCTGTGATAATCACCAGTACTTCATGGTGAGTTCTGAATTATGTTTCCCAACCACCGCTGGTTTGGATGGAGGCCATGAACTTGTATAAATTTGTCCCTTTATATAACTCTTTTGCCAGGGCTACTTGCCACAAAATGCTGCTAGCAAATTGGCATTCCCCCACCTCTTTACACTTTATGCTGGAGGTGCTGATAGTGTAAAAAGTTTTGCAGGTCATGCAAAAAAACATTTAAGGCTGGCTCTGCTTCCTATGGAAAAAAGTATTGCTTTCCTGCCAGACAGATGGACCTGTAAGAAGCTGGGGCAATATTCTCAATTGATGTAATTGCTGTAGCAAATTACAACAAAGAGAAAATGGAAGAAAAAATTGGCCAACGTAATTTAAAAAATAATTATTTACAATATATCTAGTAAGGAAAGAGTTGAGTGAAAAAAAATCTGGTGTCTGCTCTCTTTATTTTCTTTTTTGATACCATTTTACTTATGACATCAAGAAAAGGACAATGTCTCGTATTACTCAAACTTGAGCAAAGTTCCCAGCAACTACCACCTGTGAAAGTATGATCAGTCTTTTTATAGTGAAAAGTGTTTTATTCTAGACTCATTTTACTTCTTCTACAATGCACTTACAGCAAATCCAACACTGCCATACATCTGCATAAATATTTGATACCTTTAATAGCATATGCAGCACACACTATAAACTCATGTGCCACCTGTGTATATTACGTTGTGGTGTTCTGGTAATATGCCAAGGTCTCCTGAAAAACCAATGTAAAGTAACAATTCTATTCACACAGTTTCAGAAATCAGAAGAAAGGCTGTACTGTTTAATAATTAAACAAAACTGAGACATTGTAGGTGATTCACATTATTTATTGAAATAACACAAAAATCATCAACCACTCACAGTCACTTCTATTATAAACATCTGTTCTTTGGGGAATTGCTTACATGAGGAGAAATCCTGTTTTTTAGAAATGTAATAAGCAAAAAAAAAGTGGTTTGGGGAATATTATAATGCAAATTTCACTCCTGCTGTGAGCAAGATTATTATTCACCCTGGATTTAATTTGACTCGGAGAAGTGAGCTATGATTTTACCTACTAGAAATACAGATCGCAGAAAAATTCTGTCCTTCACTACGGATTTACATAGTCTTTCTGTGGAGGTCAGTATTTTCTGCTAAATGTAACTTACATTCCCTCCGGATTGTAGAGAGGTGCTTCCGAATGAGAAGCAGTGAAGTACTGTGATCCAGGTCTTGAGTCTGCAGACAGATAGAAATGATAGCTCTGAGAAACAAATTTTGTCGCAAACAACCCAACTTGCCTCCCCCATATGTACAAAAGGCATACAAGCAGTAGAACTGAGGAAACCTACTAGACTTCTACTGGCAGAGGTCAGAAATCAGAATTTTTATGCCACAGGAAATTCTGGTATTTCTAAATTTTTCATCCTGACTAGGGACAAAAAGTCAAAATACTGAATTTTTCCCTGTAAGGAAAGTTTAGAAAAGTTTCAATTTGGAAATGCCACAATATTTTATTTTGACATTGTGCATTGATTTGTCTAACTGATTTGAAAGGTTTAGTTTTTACTTGGTTTGACACTTAATTTGTGTTCACCTGAGTCACCTCAGTGTCTCATGCCCCTACTTTCCTCTCTTGGTTGAGGTCCCTAGCTGGACTACATCTTCCATGATGCACTGCAGCCATTAAACTACCATAATGCAGTGCAATAGTTCAACCAGAGAGGAGACCATGGTGAATCATGGGAGCTGTAGTCCATGCAGGTAGCCAGGCCCATATCAGAGAATGGGGACATTAAACTACCATTGCAGTGGTCAGCACCACCATGTTAAGTGATGGACACTTGACAAGATTACCAGACTTAGTAACTGATATTAGCGGGGAGCTGGAGGGGGTTCCACGCTGAGGCAGAGGGTTGGGGTGTGGGAAGAGGTATGGGTTCTGGGCTGGTGGTGCGGGTTCTGGGGTGGAACCAGAAATGAGGGGCTTAGGGTGCAGGGTGGGGCTCCAGATGGGTGTGCAGGCTCTGGAGTGGGGCTCAAGATGAGGGGTTTGGGGTGTAGGAGGGTGCTCCGGGCTGGGACCAAGGGTTTTGGAGGGTGGGAGGGGGATCAGGGCCGGGGCTGGGGAGTGGGGCACAGGGTGTGTGTGTGTGTGTTCAGGTTCCGTGCAGCGCTTACCTCAAGCAGCTCCCAGCAGCAGCAGCAGCAGCATGTGCTCCCTCTGGCTCCTTCGTGGAGGCATGGCCAGGTGGCTCTGTGCGCTGCCCCATCTGCAGGTGCCGCCCCCGCAGCTCCCATTGGCCTATGTGTGTTGGAGAAAGGAGGCCAAGAGAAGGAGTTGAGTGAGATCTTCAGAGGAAGCAGAGGGGCAAGGTTTCTTGGGCACAGTGCTTGCTGGTGTGGCAGACTTTGGGATTTCTGAGCAAGCAAACTGCTTGCTGTTTGTTTCTTCTGTGTTCAAGGAAACAAGACTGTATACATTTTTGTAAATAAACAAGATTGAATCCAGAATATATCTTATTCATAGAACTGTGTCTCATCCTAACAGAAACAGTCCTCTAAGGCCCTGAAGTTTGGCTAACTACTTGGGCCCAAGGGGCAACAATATATTGTATTTATAATGCAAGTTTTGAATGTTTGACATATTAAACAAGGTTATCTAGTATTTCCTTTCCTTTTTATATCAAGAATCAGTGAATCCAAATATTTAGAATTTGAGTGGATTCATGTTAAGATTGATTCTGAATCATGCAATTGTCTTCTCCCTTATTTATCATCAAGTATTTTGCATATACCATATGTGCAATCCATTTGCTCAAGAATAAGACATGTATGGAAAGTGAATAGTTATTTCCAGGGGGACAGAAATGCCCCTGAAACAAGGATAAACCCTCTCATGACCTAGCCCTATAATTAGTTCTAGTTGGATATTATGTTTCAGATGGAGGTGAATTTTGAAGCGAGTAGGTGAAAGTTAGGGACTGTCTCCCAGAATTACCGCTTGGGTACATTACCTGGAGAAACTCCTAACAGGAACCCAACCCAGCACAAAGCTGCTGTGCAACATCCTCAGTGCAACCAGAGTGAGGAAAAGGGCATTTAAAACAAAGGTGCTTTACTGTTTCCTAAATGCTGAGATTTGGAGCAGAGGAAGCTGATATGTGATTGGTTAATCCCAATTGTTTGTCAGCACAGTTTTGAATCAGAGTGATCCAACATGTGTTCTCTATATATTGCACAGATTATAGGAATGTAGCTTACTTAGCTATTTTCATGAGAAGAAAAACTAAACATCTTTCCATCATCACTCGTTATATGCAAATAAAGGGTGATACAAATGAAGCATTCACAGGAATGAATACTGTGAAGAAAGGCATCTCACTATTAATACGGGAGTAACTGTGCCCATCCATGTGTTAAATCTATGAGTATGGCCACTGTGAATAAGGGCCAAAATGTTCAAACCTGGATACCTAAATTTAGGCACTTAAATTCATATTTAGGCACCTAGATAGCTGCCTATCTTTGGCCAAATTGTTGCCAGAAGACTGAGCAGGTCAGGTTGAGTTTGGCATTCCTGCAGTTAATACATGCTGGGCCTTTTCTCCAACCATCCTTTCACCTGAGAGCTTACCAAACACAGCGCGCACAGCAGACACTGAAACTCTGGCTCATTTGCTGCTTTCATACTTCCCATGTGTGAAAATATTGTTAATACTGACAAAATTAGAGGGCAACCTTATGCAGACGTACAGCAACGTCAGTAATCTTCAAATCTGCTACTCAGGTGCTGCAGAGAATTGGTTGGGCAGGACAGGAAACTGTCCACATTAAGCTATTGCAGAACAGACACTCTGTCCTCACTTCCTGTGCGCACCAGACTGACTGAGGAATGGTTGACCTGTGAATCGATGGTTTATTTCCAGGTAAAAGCCTACTCTGCCTCTTGCTGCCTTGTGCACGAGGCCAGGAATTGGCTCTTAGTTTGGTTTCTTGGCTCTGTTTGGTAACTTTTGCAGTCTGCGTAAAGATTTTGTTGCACTGACTTAAGATAAGCATGCAGTACATATGGCTCCATGTGGGCTTCCTTACAAAGAGATGTCAGTTTCTCTTAATCCAGGCCAGCAGCATTCCTGCTGTTCCAGTCCTGGGATTTTCCCAAGAGTGATTTCCAATGCTGCTGAATTTGTGGTGGCTTAAATGCTGACAGATGACCACTCAAGATTGATATGAACGCAAAACAGATGCTACCTGTGATACTATGCCAGAAGCAGACTCTGCTTCTGAGAACAGATGGATTAAACCGCTGCATCACTTATGCCTTTTCAAAGGTAAAATGTCTACCTGTCTTCTGAAAGCTTAGACAGTGTACATGATTGCTCTGGTTTTGCTCATCAGTCTGCACTCAGTAGTTCCAATTTATAGAGTTTTAGATACATGCTGTTATGCTTTTTAAAGAAACATTTCTCTTTTGATTTAATAATCCTTTGAACAGAAGTTTACTCCCACCTCCTATTCTACACCTTATTGTGGGACTGAGTTGGTGTATTCCCAACTGCGTGGTCAGAACTCTTCCTGTTACATAGGAAACGCACTCTGTGTGAAGTATTTTATGGCATCATTATTGAGGAGTATGTAGAATAAACAGACACAGGGCCTGATTCACCTTGTGTTGTCATTTACACCTGTGCAAAACAAGTGTCAAGCGGATGTGGAGAACTAACCTGTGCATAAACTAATAGAGAAATAGGATTTGGTAACACTTCTACACCTACTATGTGCAGGTGTAGATGACTGCATAAAGGCACAAGGGAGTGGAGAATCAGGCTCATAACTGTACTTTCTTCATAATTTTTTTAAACCTATCCTCAAATTCCTTGCAAATTAAAGAATATTTCAGTTAAAATCCTAATCTCATCAAAAACTGTGATTTCATATTTTTGTATGAATCCATGTACAGTAACCGTTTTATTATGATAAACCCCTTCTGTACAACTCCAGCCTGTTTCATTAACCCTTATATGCAAGTCTTGAGCTAGAGTAGACTAGGTGACTAGAATTTTAATCACACTAATGCAAAAGGTCCAGTTCAGAGCTCATCTATACCAGCGTAGATCCGCAGTAACTCCATTGCAGTCGATGAGATTACACCAGCGTAAGTGAAAACAGAGTCAAGTCAGTTGTAATTTACTACATTCACTTCCTTTTCTCCTATAGTAAAATAACTCACCATTTCCGTAGGAAGTCCTCCTGTCTATACATCTACCATTCTCATTTTCCTGACAATATGCTTCCATTATTACACAGGTAAAACCAACAGATAGTCTTTTGTGGTTTGTTTTCCACAAAGCAGGATATATTTTCACCAGCCTATGCAGTATAAATTAAAATAAAAACTAAAGTGCAAATATAAAAAGTTGAATGATCTGCTCCAATGATATTCAAGAAGGGGTGGTCAGAAAGGAGATTTAAAAAACAAACAAAAAACCCACTTTATGTCAGGTGTCCATTGGTAACCAAACACTTGGAGATAATGGTGGCCTTTTATTATGAGCAGCGTAGTGATGCCTAGCACTCTACAGTGCAGGACAGAAGTCCTGGAGAATGGCAATCTTACCTATCTCACACCCACAGAATGGGGAGCAGTGGAGACAAGGAGGCTTGAGTCTCACCTCACTTACACTGGTTCAAAACTGGTGTAACTCTGTTGACTTTGATGGAGTCACTCCTGCTTTATACTTGTTAGTGAGAGAAGAATCAGGCCCAGGATTCCTTTCAAAGCTCATCCCTGCCATCCCTCGATCAGCCAGAAAAGTTACCAGGACTCAGTCTGAGGAAGGGTATCAGAATCTGTCCCTAAATAGCTAAAAATACAGAACAAAATTCAATTCCAGCAATTCTAAAATAACAAACCAAAATGTGCACATGATGAAGGGGAAAACACTCTTCACCGCTCCCTCTCTTACCCAACACCTCTTGCTGCCCTTGCTATAAGTGCCCTGGCCCCCTTTTAGCCAGCCAAACCCCTCCAATTTCTTTCTGTGACAAGAGCCTCCTACTTCCCTTTTCAGATGGCTGTTCCTCTGGTCTTTTTGATCCTCTTCCTGGTGCAAAACCTACCCATCCTAATTGCAAGTGCTTTATAGGCTTGTCAAGTCATGCACATCTTAAGTTTTGCACCTTGACAGCTCTGCAGTGGAAAGCAGCAAATGTGTTATTAACAGACTCTGTTTGCTCTCACTTAATTTTCCCCTCCAGAATGTGTTCTTCTGGATAACCTACTGCAGCATCTCTCCAGTCTTCATGGTTGCCATTATCACTGGATTTCAGGCATGTGAGTATATCAACTTGAAAGGCATGGGGTGGTGGGGGAAACCTATCCACCATACTTCATGAACCTGGGAGGTGAAAGGGATCAGAACACGGAAATACATTTCTGTGTAGAGGAAGGGATTGAGGAGGGGTCTTAAATATTTGAATGTATTCACATGAGGGGACTACCTGAGTGAAGGAGGTGAGATCACCATTTTACTATAGTGATTACATTATCCCAATGGCTTAGGAAGTAGTAGTTTCCCCTTGAAAAGGGGAGAGAAAGCCTGCTGTATGCCCCCAAACTGGACATGGGGGAGTGGGTCTAGAGGTGGGGAGCTTCAGTCATCCCTGTGAAGAACTGAGAGAATTAGTAAGCACATCAGGAAGGTCCCTGTAGCTGACTGCAGGTGGGCCTTCTCCCTCCTCCTCAGAAGGGCGCATTAGATCAGAGGAAATATTTGTTAAGTGGGGAAGGAGAAGGCTGTATTGGAAAGGGAGCCATGGTGCCCGCTGAAAGTTTGGATAAGCTGCAGATATGACAAGTGTATTCTGGATGTCTATCTAAGCTAAAACTGGAAGCTAAAACTAACATTTAAACTTATCCCTAACATTTGGCTATAGTGATAAATATTTCTAGAGCACACAACACAGATCAATCAATACCTATCAATATGTGTATATGCCACAGCTGGGGTTTTCAAAAGAGCCAAAGAGAATTAGGTGCCCAAATTCCCAGCCTACCCTTATGAGCCTCACTGTTTAGCATTGTTAACCAAAAGCCAGCCCTGGTTATTAATATAGTGGCATAGACTTAAACAATAGACATTTCACTGAGAGACATTTGCGGCTTAATAAAATCTCTACGGCCCAATGGTCCATTAATTTGGTCATGAAGTTAATGCTCCAGGAAAATGGGGCAGCCCTACGATCCCTCTTTACTAGGGATTTCCTTTGAACATTTTTTCTTTTTCTTTTGTTTTTGCTGGGGGGAAGAAAGGGAAGATTTAACATAATCATGAATATCACATAGATCAATCGCCCTTCTTATGGTGTTTCTATTTCAGATGGCGCAAACATACCTATTGTGGTTCTTCAACAAGACCTTCATACCATAAACCTTAATGATAGCCGTCTTCTTCAGCTGGTTGGGATTCTTTGCGATTTTCC